>NC_141285.1:16680178-17880178 GCF_037954325.1 Fistularia commersonii
GGCTCTAGAGCAGTCTAACAGCCTTGGATTTGTTGATAAGATGAGAATAAACATCATGTAACAGAGGGTATAATTCCCTAACTGAAAGAATGTTTTGTTTATTTTTCAACATTGTGTCTTGGTTTGAGCACTTAAGCCTTAAAAGCCTTCAAAAATAGCAAATTTGGGAATCACAATTACAGGCTGCAAACAAGCCATAAGCGTAAAAAATTTTTGGATGACCACAGCTATGCGCTACATCACCACTTTGAAGTTCTACCTTCAGGGCAAATGCACAGAGTCCACTTTGCAAAGAAAAATGTCCATCTACAAAATCGTGTTTGCCCTTCTTCTCATAAAGCATCGCAAACAAACAGAGCAATTTAGATGCTGCAGCTGTCACTGTATTATTCAACGCCAACTAATTACTGATACCTGGTCCCACTTTATAGAGAAACTCATTTTGTGTTTTTTAGATAAATCTGGTTTAATCTACTTTTATTTATCTTCTGTACATCCACATAATCAGCTAAATTAATTACACTGAATCATAGAAACCAATTCTTTACAAGACGCTTGAATAAAAAACTCATTTACAAAATGCAGGAGCATAACTTCAAGGATTAAGTACAAGTTTAATTGAAATTTAGCAACGAGTGAATAATCAAAGTCAAAGTAACTGAAAATATATTGGTTCACTAGAGAAAATTAAAGATACAGAAATGTTTAGGTTCTAAGAGTAACCAGCTCATAATTCTTCAACTAAATGATTTGAAGGGATAACCTTTGTTATTGTGGGCGGCATGTGTGGGTGCTGTTAGCTGCTCTTCCTCAAAGCAAGAAGACCCCTGGTTTGATTCTGACAGGGAGCCTTTCTGTGTGTGTGTAGTTTGTGTGTTCTCCATGTGTCCACTTGGGTTTCCTTCCAGGTTCTCCACTTTCCCCCCACAATCCCAAGAAACATGCAGGAGGTTTACTGGAGACTGTTAATTGCCCAGATATTAGTGAGAGAGTGAATGGTTGTATGTCTCTGTATGTAGCCCTGTGATGAACTGGCGACCTGTCAAGGTTGAACCCCGCCTCTTGCCCTGTGATAGCTGGGATACGCACAAGTCCACCCCCCCGACTCTAAGTGCAGGATAAGCAGTATAGGGAATTCCTCTGCTCCTTTCGGCTTTTCCCTGAAGGATCACCACGGCAAGTCAACCTTCTCCATCTAACCCTATTCTCTGTATCATCCTCTCTCACACCAACTACCTTTATATCCTCTCTCACTACATCCATAAATCTTTTCTTTGGTCTTCCTCTAGACCTCCTGCCTGGCAGCTCCAATTTCAGCATCCATCTACCAATATATTCACTCTCCCTCCTCTGTATATGACTAAACCATCCCAGTCTGGCTTCTCTGACCTTCTCTCCAAAACATCTAACGTGTTGTTCCTTTGATAGACTCATTCCTGATCCAATCCATCCTCGTCACTCCCAAAGAGAACCATAGCATCTTCATGCCTGCGACCTCTAGCTCTGCCTCCTGTCTTTTCCATTCAGCATCGATGTTCTCACTACTGTCTTTCCTTTCATTCTGGCAACTTCCAGGGCATTGTGCCCCTGACACTTTTCTCTATCCATTTCAACCTGCTTGAACCCGTCTTGTCACCACTTCACCACTTTTCCACACTCTCCGCTGCTCTGGACTGTTGACCCCAAGTACCTGAAATCATCCAACATCTTAATCTCCCCTCCCCCGAGCCTCACCGTTCCACCTGGGTTCCTCTCATTCACATACATATACTCTGTCTTGCTGCAACTAACCTTCATTCCTCTCCTTTCCAGACCATACCTCCACCTCTCTAGATTTTCCTCAACCAGTTCTCTGCTCTCATTTCAGGACTTCTTCTTCTCCCCTAACTCATGTCCCACATGCCTGGCATAGCCACTAACAACATTGAGCATCACACCTTCAATTTCCAGTTTCAGACTCATGAGTCTCAGCAGCTGACATTCTTTCCACCTCCAGAAAATTCCTAACAAACTCCTCCTTCAAGATAACTCCTACTCCATTTCTCTTCTTGTCAGTACCCAGTATTCTCTGCTTCCGAACACACCTTCCTCCTCTCTGTCTTCTACCCACTGCAGCCCAATTTCCACTGGTACCCTGTAGGTCAGATCTGGGCATTTTACAGCTGGCGGGCTACATCGGGCCCACCAAACTTTTTTCTTTGTTTATTATATTTTAACAAGTATTTTCAATATCTTCAATATCGAATTTAGAAACTCCTTTTTTTTTTTTTGTTAAATTTTGTATGGATGATTACATACAAAATAAGATTGGTACATTTATAAGATCATTTATGATTTCAATGTTGAAATAAAATGCCAAAAAATTTAAATATTTCAATTACATTTTTCATTTAGTTCAATTTATATACTATCATATAGCATATATAGCATATAATAGCTAACTTTTATATTCTAGTTGGCCCCAAAATAAATATGGCCCACCAGCCAAAATAATTGCACACCCCTGCTGTAGGTCATGGGTACCAATGGGCGCCGTTGTTAACCTGGCCCTTGACCAATCCGATATGGGATTATTTGATTTTGCATGTTCGGTTTTTGCAAAAGTTTTACTCTGGATGCCCTTCCTGACGCAACCCTCTACATTCATCCAGGCTTAGTACCAGCTAAGGGAGACACTGGCCCATGCTGCCCTGAGGCTGGTATAGGGAATGAATAAATGAATGAACTTTATTTCTTATTCCTTTATTTCTTTATTTCTTATTTCTTCTAATGTTGTCAAATCAGTGAGAATAGGGCCTAAAACAAACACACACACAAACACAAATTGCAGATCATTATGTACACTTCCATGTTTATTAATACAGCTCTACAGTGCATTTTAGTTGCATGTGTGTGTGAAGTATCATGTGTGGAAAAGAAGACAGAACATCCAAGTATTGCATATGTGTGTGTATGTGTGTGTGTGTGTGTGTGTGTCTGTGTGTGTATGTGTGTGTGTGTGTGTCTGTGTGTGTATGTGTGTGTGTGTGTGTGTGTGTGTGTGTATTTATGTACAGTATATACATATTTTTATATATATATATATATATATATATATATATATATACACACACACATATTTATATATGTGTGTATATATGTAAAATCCTCTCTATCCCACTGCTGAAGCAAAGGGTTTGGTTGACTGAAAGGATGCCTGAAAATGCAAAACTTTGACTTTACACCTGCTTTTTAAAAAGAGATGACTGTTTCAGGAGAAAAAAACAACACCTTAATGATGGCTTTTATGGTTAAGTTCTGGAGTTGCTTGTTGCATAAGCTTGTTAATATGAGCTGCAATGGCATCTGCAGTCTCACTCAGGTGGATATTACAGTGAGTTTGTCACGCTATCCTCAACAACTTGAGTCTCTTTGGCATTTCAGCAATTTCATGAACTACATCTATGATCTGCAAACTCCAGAAATGTGTGTTTATGGATGAGTCAGAATGACCAGTATGTTGGAACTCATTGGAAACATGAGTCAGCAAAGGGAAGGATGAATGCCCATAACAACAGATGTCGTAACAATGTTTTTACAAAACAAAAAAAAAAGAATAAAACATTGACGCGATTGTGACGAGGGCCACTGCCAAAAAAATACATGTTGGAGAAAAGAAAAAATCATAGATCCTTACTTTCTATTTAAAGGGAAAAAGCTAAATAAACAAGGGGCTCAGATGAAAAGACACAAGACACAACATTTAACAAAACAGGCTACAGCAAATCTTTGCCTGACAACACGACCATGCCGAGGTAAGAGTGCAGCAATCGACTGCCTTAAAAGGTTATGTGAATCAATACAAAGTTGTTTTGGGCACCAGTGCTATTGTATTAATGTCATCCTGAGAAATAGGCATTAGCTTAGTTGGCCTGTCTGCCATTCTGATTTTCCTCTTAACCCCAGTCATGGGTCATTCAAACAATGCAATCGCTGCACCTGGAAAGTAATTTGCATGCGAATTGCTTAGCAAACATAAATTTCTAATCATAACATGCTAGACGAGCAAGGATCTTATGAAATATAAGACAAATGCAACCTTGAATCGAACCTTTGTACAACTACATGGCAACAAAGCAGGTAACCTACAGAACTGACACAGCTGAGCCGGGTTTTCGTGAGATCTGCTTTGTGATGATCGAGGTAGCTAGTTGTGCAGTCAAGGATGACACAGAGGTTGAAGTGGTCGCACATTTACTCAGCTCTCTCCCTACCCCTCTGGCATATATTCTTCCCAAGGTCAGATACTGCATTGCATAATAATGTAAAAATAAGAGTGGGGCTTGCATGTATACACGCAAACACGCAGATCCGTGCAACAATAAGGGAGAAGAAGAAGCCAACCAAAAATAGCATTACCACTGCAGATGTCACCCCAAGCGCCGGACCACCATTCTACATCTAACATCATGTAATGAAGAGCCCCGTTTCAGATGCGGCCAAACGTTTGGTTTCCTTAACTGCATGACAACCTCTCGTTGTACATGGTTTAGTGAGCATAAACAGCCATGAAGGATGATGGGCTTAAGTGCTTCATACATGTTTCTTACTCCTACCAGTGACGTGGAAACAACCTCTGACACCCATGTGTGAGAGCGCAATAATCTCCTTACCCATTGCCCTCCAGCTTCCACAGCCTCCCCCCACCCCCACACCTCTCTGTCTTTTTGCATCCCCCCACACTCCAACCCCCCTGTTCTGCACCTCCTTCTCAGAGCCTCAGGGAGCTGTTAGCTATCTGGATGCTGGCGCTCTATTGTGAGCACTCATTGATTACCTCTGTGCTCCCCACAGCCAGCCAGGCCAGTCAGCATGGGGCCACGGCTGTTTCCCTTATCACTACAAATATGTGAAAAGAGAAATAATCACAGCAATGTAGGAAAAAAAAATAGAGCAAGAGGACTTATAAAAGGCTGTTCTCACTTCCTAAAGTCAGCAGTTGTGCGATCTGCTTTATGCCCCTGTCCCTCATTCTCTCAGCTCCTTGTTCTTCTCGCAGCGAGAGACAATCAATGGTGTACTCAACCAGACTTCTCTTGTCTTGTTTTAAAATAGTGCTCGTCTATCTTTTCTCTGTGGGAGATGATCCATTTACTGCCCCGCGTCTGTCCTTGCCCTCAATATTAACCCTTGTTTCTCCTGCTGCTCATTCACAGTCAATAAGTTACATCCCTTTCACATGTCAGAACCTCTGTGTACGGCAGATTGTAGGAACGTGGCCTCAAACCAAAGTATTTGTCAAGTTGTTTTATTTGGTCAAGGCTGTAATTTAAAATTTAGAGCTGATATCCTGAATAATATTTAATATTTGAATATATTCACTTTCAAGCTGTATTACCGGTTATTGTTAGAGAGAGTTTGATGAAGTGGATTCTCTTTGTCATTGGAGATTTCATATCATGGGAAGTGATAGGTCTAATTTGTTTTAAACAATAGAAGATATGATTCAAAAATGTAAAACGTTATTTAGAAAAAATATAACAAAGGACCACTGTGTGTTCATACAGTGAAGAAAAATCAACAAAAAATGTCAAATGCACAAAATATTTAGACATTTTAAAGATAACTGATTTTAAGATAGATTTTAACCCATCCTAAGAAAATGTCAGTTTTTACCTCTACGTTTTTAACCTAAAATGTATTTATACTCTGTCGGTGTGAAACGTTTTGTGCGATGAATCAAGGCTTTGGATTTAAAGGGCAATCCCATGTTTGTTTTTGTGACAGTATCTAGGCTAAAACACATTATAATATTGTTTTCTTTATTTCACCACTTAATTGATAAGGATATATACAACAGTGCATCATTTTAAATTGCGTATTTGCGTAATTGATATTGCTCTATTTCAACTGCAGAAGGGCTACTGGAGACCATATCATAAAATAATTTCAATTTAGTCCCAGTGGTAATTCGGTTGACCATTTAAATAAACAGAAAAATCTGATGCTACAGCAAAGTGATACAAGACCCACCAATCACACAAAGGCTTTGTGTTTAAGACACGTCAGTCACCTGGACTCAGTCTCAGCTCTCGACAATATTAGCTGTATGTGTCTATTTGATTGCATTCATTTCAGCAGTGAGTGGCGGTGACAGTATGGCGGCATGGTAAACACCATCACACCTCTGTGTGAACCGGAGAGCTGATGTCAGCGCAACTGAACATCTCTTTCCATCATGTAACCACGTGAAGCCTCAGCATCATCCATCTCTCGCCATCGCTGTCTCTGCGCATAGGGACTCTCGTCGCCATCGGGAAAACCTACAGTGGGAGAAATTCACATCATTTTGTGTTTTAACTAATGCCAGAAGCCAAGTGTTGCCCTGAACACTACGATATTAAACAGTTTTCCCGGTGTTAATTTGATACACTCCGGCTCAATTCAATATGCATTAACCTTGTCAGAGCACAATGCACTGCGGCTTCTCTTTGTTCTCCTTTGATGCATTTGCTCAGCCCTTTGAAATACAAGCGCGTATGAAAATTATACACAGAGCCAAGTCAGTCTAAAGTCACCCCATCTATAACCCATCCATCTTGTTGGCAGCCACCTGGACGTATTATTTTGGAGATACCGGGGGAGCTCTCGCCTCGCCTCAAGAAACTGAGCATATTTAACAACTGGGCTTTCTTTTAACTGTGCTGGAGAATGGGCCCCGAGTGGCGGCGGGACCCCCTGACACAGGGCCCTGTCAGAATGAGAGGGTATTGAAACCCCAAAAATGTGATGGATGATCTGGGACGGAAAAAAAAGGATGATCAGACTGAAAGCTGAAATGATACTTTCATCATTAGTCCCCTAACAAGCTTGCACAAGGCTCATGTTGTCTTTTCAACAGAGTGACGCAGAGGATGTCAGAGAAGGGAGCCTGCATTTGTCAACATTAGTATTGCTGTTGCCACATGACGCGGGAGAGGCATCAATCAAAGAGACAGTGTCACAACAAAGATGCTGTTCATGTATACAAGCAAACAGGAAAACAAAAAATAAGAGTTCCCCCCTCTGACTGTGACCACTCAACCAATCTCCAGACGGCCTGAAATAAATGACCGACCGCCGAAGCTGATGATCTCATTGGTCATATTTGCCCCCCTCCCCCCGCCCACCCACCATCAGTGCAGATATCTGTGGCGACCATGGGGCTTGGGTGTCCTTGAGACACTGTGGCTGCAACAGACACACCTCCACCCTCCCCGCAGCAAGGCGATACCCTGCTCATGCCCCTGCTGCATCAGTGCAGAGGGGTCTGCAGGAAGCAAAAGGGATGAAACCCCCATCCACCCTCAACCCTGAAGCCACTTCCTTCCTCTTTAAGAGTAGAGACCAGGGGGCATTTGGCACTGCCAAGAATTTGAACCCCTGGTTTTGACATGAGGTGAGATTATGACTTACACTTTTTACACAGCATTCATGTGGCACAACTTACAAGACAACTGTTTGATTGCAATGTTTTTTTTTCCACACACGGGTGTTGTTTTTAAAAGCCCC
The DNA here is from genome assembly GCF_037954325.1 of Fistularia commersonii. NCBI lineage: Eukaryota > Metazoa > Chordata > Actinopteri > Syngnathiformes > Fistulariidae > Fistularia > Fistularia commersonii. Next base: position 16,687,709 of record NC_141285.1, read on the forward strand.
CCAAAAAGTGCTTTTACCCGCCATCCCATTGTTTTTAAGGATTCGTGTGTGCCAAACACCGCCGAGGAGATCCTGTGTGCAATCACAGCATGAGTAGTGACTGACTCTATCTGATGCACTGCGAGCCGGGCGGCCCTCCCTCTGGGCACTTCAGCCTATCCTGACTGGCGTGCGTGTGTGTGTGCGTGTGTGCGTGTCGGGAGGAGAGACATTGTTCCTTGACGTCAGCGCCCGGCCCAGCCTGCCGCTGCTCTCAAACGCGTCTTTGTTATTCCGAGGCTTCCACCGGAGACCGGCAATCCCCAAAACACGGAACCCGGGTGCGCACCTCCTGGAGCGGCTGTGTGGCAGCCGAAAGCCGAAGGGAGGCTCGCATGTACGTGAAGGGGACATTTGAAAAAGGAGGGGGGGAGCCACCACTACTACAAATAATGCATTAATAGCAAATTAGTTATAATTAACACGTTATTTATTTCAGAAACGAGCACATTTTTTCTTCTGTAGCACTAACACTAGGGGTAGTTATCTTGATTGTATTACAGTTATTTATACATTCCTGCTAATATCTTCCTAATTCTTTAGAGCATCTGAGATCAAGTAAATTTCTCCGGGATCAATACGTATTTCTTATTCTGATTTTAATCATGTACCAGTGACTACTGTAATAATTATATGATAATGTAATCACATTATCTATAGATGCACCTTCAGAGTCGTATTATTAAACACGTTACTTTGTTTTATTTAGGCTCCTTTTTTTTTTTGTTGCTATTTTACCCCTGCTTTTTTGACGTGCCGAATGAATACAGTTGCCTTAGTTGGATTTTTAGTCATCAAATTTGTGACAGCCTGCGTGACCTTCTCAGAGCAGCGCCAAAACTTATACTTTATTACGCAGAATAGTTTTTTTTCCCCAAAAGTGTTTACAAGAGTGCTTACTTCACGGTCCGTAGGACAATGAGCAATCGGATCAGTTACCGGTTCGACGACGACAATCGCCGGTGAGGCGTGGCGTGTGCGCTCCCGTTAAAAGACCCAGTTTCAGCGCGTAGTCTCACCTTTTTTTTTTTTGAAACACACTCCGCGGGAAATCCGGGTCATGTTTTGGCACCGACCGTCCGCGCACGGCTCCCCACTACCCCTCCTTACCCCCCACCCCCGGTAACTGAATAGCCAGTGTAATCTGACACTTCAACTTGCCGCGGCTCCACGGTAGTTGATTCAGTCACTCACTCGCAGCCAGGCAGCGGCTCCGGGGGCAGTCGCGTCGTTTCTCCGAGCGAAGTGAGGAAGCGCCGGCGGCGGCGGCGGCGGAGGAGGCGGCGGAGGGTAACCGGAGCCCCGCGCACACCGGATCACACAATAGTGGCGGATTTACCTCCCAGAGCCGAGCTCAAAGTAAGTTTCAGCTTTTTCTTCTTTAGATATTCTCGTGTTATTGTTGTTGCAGAGCGGGCTCCGATCGCTCTGTGTGTGTGTGTGTGCGTGCGTGTGTGGGCTGCGCTCAAGATGGTGTTTGCTTCCCGCTGGTCAGATACTACCTGCTAACAATAGGGTGACCTCCTAAAAACCTTTACCAGCCACCGATAAACTCGTGTCACAGGAAGAGGAGTGAGGAAGAGGGGGAGAAGGGAGGGGAGGTCAAACCTGGCCGCCTGAGCGCGAATTACGCGGCGTATTAACCGGCCTTGTGTGACATTTTTCTTGCCTGTTTGAGGAGCGCTGGAGCGAAATAGTCCGAGGCGGCGTGTGTGTGTGTGTGTGTGTGTGTGTGTGTGTGTGCGCGCGTCCTAGATGGGGACGGAGACGGGGGGTATTTCTGGACGGATGTATGCGTTCCGTGGGAGCTCTCGATAAGGATTTGCCGATTTAACTCCGGCGCGTCGCCGTGTGGCTGGACCGCTGTCGTCCCGCCGGATCAGCTGACAGTAGCCCCCTCCCCTCCGCCTTCTCTCACCGGCTACCTGTTGTAATGCAATGCCAAACATGTGTCTCCGTGTTTGCGTGGGACGACCCCGTGTAAATGCAGCTTCCGTGTCGTTTGTCACCTTTTTGTTTGTTTGTTTGTTTGTTTTTTTTTGAATATGCGCTGATAACACTGATTGGATCCCCTCGTTCCGGCCCCGGAAGCTCCTAAAAAGGCCTATTCTTTCCCAATAACCCTGAATCGACTGTAAACAATTCCAACGTGATAACATTTAGGCGGAACTGTGATCGGGGGAAGGGGGTGTCGCTGCAACTGATGCCTTTAGTTTTCCTCTCTCTCTCTCACACACACACACACACTGACACACACACACACACACACACCTGGACGCCTAGACGTCGCTGGATTTCCCCATAAGCTCTTTCGCAGCAGTGGGTAGGGACGAGCTGCCTCGTTGCAGCGCAGTCCTCTCGTCTGAAGTCTGGTGGACCCTCCCCATTAAATTCCTCCGTCTGGATGTGAGGCCAGACGAGGCAGAGGAGGGGGGTTGGAATGGGGGGGGGGGTTATTAGTAAAGTGCCAAAGGTCTAAGGCCGAAGGAATAGAGGAAGATCACAGATGTCTGATACCAAACATTTCAGGTCCTCTACTTTTTGTTGCAACAATCTTAACAGCACCCCTTGCCATCATCCAAATGCTGGTTATAATGCAAGTCCAAAGCAGCTGCTTCTCGGTACTTCTTACAGTTCACGACACCAGACTGAGTCAAATGGTGCCTTTTTTTGCAGTGTCTTTCCTCTTACACAAGTATTGCACAGCATTGCAGGTGTTGGTTTTATTGTGTCCACTCCCTTGTTTTTGCCAAGACAGCGAGTGTAAACAGATCTTTGGGGCTAGATGCACCCTCCAGTGTCTCTTTGGTGTTGTTTAAACGTGTGATGAAATTAACAGTTTTCAGGAGCAACTACTTGTCAGTGGCACCCGTAATAATTAGTATTCATCCCCCCTTGTCAAACTACACTAGTGTTAAAGTCGTCTCTGTAAAGGATGGAGAGACAGCACACTTGTTCTGAGTGGGTTACCTGATAAATCGTGAAAGAAAGAGGGCAACAAATTAAAGCCAAGTTTTGTGTGTGTGTGTGTGTGTGTGTGTGTGTGCGTGCGGGCACGCGTGCGTGCGTGTGGGTGTGCGCGCGCGCGGATATATGTGAGTTTTATTTCCTTCTGTTGTCCCTCCTGGGGCCTCACTGCAGCCAGCCAGGCTGTGAGACAAGACGTGAGTGTCTGATTCACTAAACTGGCTAAAGGCTCCAGAAGACTCACTTTGAAAACAAATTTGAGTGTTTTCAAAAGCTGTTAAAATAGTACTGACTGCAAAATGCTCGCTGACACCCAGAGGCCTGGTCTTCTACACCAGAAGATGGAGTTTGTGAATTACTGTGACCAAGACGATGACGGAAAGGGAGTGAAATCCTATAGAAAGTGAACATGTGCACTGGCATGAGGATGAAGGCGTCTGTTTGCATGCAACAGTATGTCGGCTTCCCAAACCGAATAAAGGGTAGAGGAGACAGCATGGCGAGGTGACGTGACAATATTGCTGTTAAGAAGCAAACGAGCTGTTACCATTAACAGTTATGCAGATGTATAAAATACAGATGTTTTACCCCCCTGGAAGTAATCTGTCAAAAGTCCCCCCGCCCTTTCAATGGGAATATAATTGGACTAAACATCCTCACAAACAACCTCCTTTTGAACCACATCTGCCACTGCTGTCGGTAGATGTAATTTACAAACAGGCCTAGGATTTGTTCATTTATTTTTTCCCACAACACAAATACAGTCTGATATTGATGTGAGGACACAATATTGATCTAAAATAGAGCCTCGCAGATACATAATTTTGATGTTATTATTTGGCTTATATGATCCCTATTACAGTATATTAGGATTGCCATATGTTATTGCTGATATGAGGTGTTCGTTTACAGGCCACATCAAGAAATCTCCTAGAAATTCCCAACACATAATTTACCAGTTATGGTGATCATTAACTTCAGCAGAGACAGCGAGTGTTAGATCTTATTTGTGCAGCTCAGCATATGACAGTACAGCGGGGAATATTGATTTTACATGTTGTTATCAAGACAGTGACAACAGCAACTTACCCAATAGACAAAATAGGTGGCATCCCTGTTTTGTGTGAAATCATAATCATTAAAAGAATTAATTTAGAAGGCAGCCTTCTGAGGGTGCTCGCATAATACCATTAAATCAGTATGTATGTAAACTCAATTCCAATAGGAAAATAAAACATTCGATCGCTGATATGGCCAAAATAGCCATATTAGCGATCTGTGATTTTTTTTCAAAATTTTTAATTATTCTTATTTTTTGTTTTAAATTAACATCTCATATATCAGTTGGACCCTAATTATTAAATGTGAGTTCCATTCACCTACAGCTCTTTAGCCAGCCATCCGGGGATGATTATTCATAGAATGCAATATGGCAGTTAGAAGTCATTCTCCCCATCTTTGAACTTCACTTAAGCATCAAGCTCATGATGATTGGGACGTTGCACAGACAGAGGGGGGGTGGGAGGGGGCACCAAACTAATCGCTGTTGCCTGAATAATTATCTTTGTGTTGCAGAGCAATTTTCCATGTTTCTCAATGTTTGCTGCTATTTACAGTGTATCAGCACAGCTGCAGTCTGATAAGTGGTTAAAACCTGGCAAACATTCAGCAATGTTTTGACAGCCTGACATTTCACTTTATGGATCAATTTGAAATACTTTTTCTGCGTTCACTTGACATGGTGTCGTTTTGTCCGCTGTCTCACAATCATATGCCTAAGCCCACCCGCTCTTATCTGCCTCGGTTTCTGTCACTCTGTCGCCATCTCCCTCTTCTCTGTCTCACTTGTTGAGTTTGGCAGCGCTTTGCAACTAGAATGATCCTGTGTTTTCATGTGCCTATTTTTGCCTTTTTAATATGGAAATCTTGCTTCGCCTCAGAATATTTGAAAGACTAATTTTTAAAGGTCTAAAGGAGCTGTTATATCGTCCTCCTTGAAACGTTCACTTTTGCCCGAGATTGTGCTCTCGTGTCAGACACTTAACTACTTCCTAAACGTTGTTGTAATTCTACCCATAAGTCTAATTTTAAGCTCTCTTCAAGTCAAAGCAGAGTAATTGCAGTGTAACTAATAACAGTGAAAACAAAGCAACCAGATGTAACTCATCCCGCCGGCTGCGGTGACATCAGCGAGGTCGATACAGCCACATGTGGACCAACATGGATAAGAAAAACCTCATTGCCGCACGGTTGTCGCTGCTGTCCTTGAAGACTCGAATTTTGCCTTGCGGTTGACTCTGCGGCTTTGACATCTCTGGCTTAATAGTTGTATAAGACTTGATAGTTTGTAGTGGTGAGAAGCATTGCTTGGAGACAGTGGCGCTGTGGGTGAGGCTGTGCGGCTTGCTCATCTTGAAATGTAAAACACAATGTCTCACATGACATAGTGACTTATTTTGTTTGTGAAGCGTGATATGTTGGAATATATTTTATTTTTTATTTCTTTACTTAAAATTTTGCCTCCAAACTGTTGTGCTCGGGGGAAGTTTTCTGACTAGTGCCAGTACATTTGTATCTGACACATAAAAGCAACATTAGATTACCACAATTTTTCTTTCTCTAATTACAGGTGTTTGGGAAGGAATTTTCCCATGTGCAAATTATGGCAGAGATAGCATCATTAAAATCTACAACAAATTAAAAAAGGAAATTTCGTAATAATAATAATCCTGATAACAGGCTTATTCACTGAGCTGTCAACCTTTGAATAAGAATTGTCAACTTTTAATACTCTGCAATGATAGATTCATCTATCTCAGTTGGATTTCAAGAAACAACACTCAAAATAATCACAAGAGCCAATAGCACATTTAATATCTTCAGCTTTTGGATATCTGAAGGCCATGTCTTGGGCTCTTGGAAATACTGATCCAGATATTTCACATTTATCTGGAATTTCATAGACCAATCAGAGAATTATGATTAATCAAATATAAAAAACAACAACGGATATACAGGAAAAAAAGATCATTATATGCAGTTCACATGAAAGCCTCTCCTTTCTCTACTGATTTCATTTTATTATTGTCACCCAGTTAACATATTATTGTGGTTTTCCCTTCTGGGTCACTTCAGTAAATTAATGTTTGCATGCAGCGGGACATTCCCTTAAATTAATTTAATACATTTTTAAAACAAATGGGTGCATGAGACTTGAGATGTTATGTGAGCTTGCCTTGAAACTATTGTGCATGGTGCTTTAGTCCTTGCAAACAGCTGTGGTGATGTTGTTAAATTTGTATAATGCAGGTAAAACATCAACTTGACTCCTTGCCATAAAAGGCTGTCCCTTCAGCCTTGAGTTCTCCCAACAACCCTGCAAGTCTTCTAAGTGCTTTTCTGAGACTGGAGAGTGAAAAAGAGTGCAGTGCGAAGTTGCTGGCCCACCCTGTCACCATCTCATGCATGTTTGATTTCATGCTCTTTGAGAAATGAGTGCACGGATCCTCACAATGACCATGTCCTGTTCCCATCTGTTGAGAGGGTTGGGGCCCTTGAATCATAAATGACACCCAGTCTGACCAGGAACAATATGAGAGTTGGAACTTGCACAGGAGGAACAAAATGTTCCTTCCATCCATCTTTTCGCCCACCGTTGCCGCCTGCACTCAAGACTTCTCACCATCGCAAGCAATTACCCTCACTTTTTTTTTTTTTTTTTTTTTGGCGCAGATGAAATCCTCACAGCGCCTGTCGCTGCTGTGTTTGTCTGAGAGACAGGCAGTGAAAGGGTTGCACTACACAGGAAAAGAGATAGTATGTGTCTGAGTGAGTGGCGTTGGCGTGTGTCTGTTTGGCTTGTAAATCCTGTTTAAGCTAAACAAACTCATTGTCCTTGTGCTCCAACTGGTTGCTGTGTGTGTGTGCGTTCGCCCTCCCTTTTTTCTCCCAGACCCTGTTCTTCTCCTTTTGAGTTGTTAGTACAGTCACTAATTAGTCCCCTCTCCCTCTTCATGCTGGGTCAGTGGGTTTACGGTTTCAGCACTGATCTGCTGTGTTTGCCTTGTCTCTCCTGATACCGTTGCATGTCTGCGAGCATACTGCAGCCTCCTCTAAGGTCTTCACACCTTCCAGAGTCCCGCATGGATTCACTTGCCAGGGGCGGCTCAGGACTGGACCCTGGTACGCTGCAACATGGCTTGTCAGATGCATCACTTCATTCTAGGTATTAGTTCTAACGGCCTTTAAAAAGACTGGACGCACTGGGCAAACTAAGCAACTTTTAATCTATGATGCGAACGCGGCATGCATATGATGCATAGGAAGATACCTGCACTTGCTGATTGACTACAAAATTCAGAGGATCGAACCTAGATGTTTAAAAAAAAAAAAATAATAATTTGGTCGCCTTCTAATAAATAATAATCATGTAATCATGTAATTCATTTTTCAAGTTCTTTAGAGAGCACAAAAAACTGAACCATATGTTGATTTAGGCAAAGAAAATATTTTTTGTCAAAAGATGACCGAGGCAATTATTTTAAGGAGGTGAGGAAATGAAAAAGTGAGCCTGAACCAATGCGAAAATACTGCATTATTGCCACGACTCTGTAGGGTTAGACTACTTTATATGCCAGCCGGCATTAGCCCAACAATCAGGCACTGTGGTTGTATTTACCCAGGTGTTGAGTCAAACAGGAAAAAAGCATTTGATAACCGGGTTTGATTCTTGCTCCAGTCTTAACTGGTTTTGGATTGGACTTCGTGGTTTTTGCTGATTAGCAGAATGATATTCCAGTCAACCAAAACTATAACCATAACTTCAAGTTGCAAAATATGAGTTTAAGCAACACCTTTTGTAAGCATAGTTCACTTGTAGAAATGCCCTCCTGAAAGGGAGGGAGGTGTTGTCTGATTGCACAATGGAAGCGTGACAATAGAAGAAGATTGCACAAAGTTTGATTATCAATCCTGCACGGGACATCAAGTTGCATTTTTTTCCCACACATTTTGGAAGTTGATAATCGGCACTTCTGTGATTGTTAAGGAATGCTATTTTACTCCTCATGATTGAGGATTGAGTCGCCGACCTTTCTGTAATACCCCCATCTTTTTATGAAGGTACTGTATTCCTGTCATTTGCAAATTATTTGACCCTGTCTAGTCCTTGACCTTGTCTAAGGTTGTGTGGGAGAGCTGCAGTGATGGGTTTCTCAAATTGTCCCCCTGAGGATACATACTCACTTGTTTTCTGTCAAAGAAAAGAAATCAGGATTTACTGATACAAAGGAACACCATCTATTCTTTGCCTGCAATATCAGTCACAAGCTGAGAGGGAGTTGTGCAATATCTAAAGATTTTTTTCTCACCCCTTTTTCAATGTTGCCCTGTGACAGAAAACTCTATTACTGTGTGCAGCGTGTTTGTCCGTTTGTTGCCCTCCCCTCGGTTTTGACACTGGCGGTTGAGCCAGACTCTTTCCCAGGGTTCTAAGGACTGACATCCCTTTCATTTTCTTGCCTGGGCGGCTCAGATAAAGGGGCATATTTTAAACCTCTATGTGGATACACCAACTGTAAAGAAAGAAGGGCTGATGGGCCGGGGCTGAGCAAAAGCATTTACCTCCCAAACACACTGAGACGGAGAGAGAAGAGAAGCTGTTGGGTTTAGTGAGCAGCGAAATTGATGAAGGGGCAACAACATATCAGAGTTCACTTCATTAGACTGAACTCTGAGCTATTTACAATACTTTGAAAGCACAATGACTGGCTCCAGACCCAGTTTTTTAAATCAAAAGTATAATCTGCAATAATCTGTATTAAAGGGACAATGTGTGACACCTATTTTTTTTCCCTTCGATTGTGTACTCTTTGCAAACCGAAGCCACGGTGGAAGTCATTGTTAATCATATCAGTAATGAGAGTGGGCTAATCGTGTTCATTCCGGGAACAGCAATGATGCACCGCTCGGTGTTTGCCAGGAATCAGACTCTTAAACAATGTTTATCACTTAAGGTTTTTAATTATCTGGCAAGATGTCAATGACGCAATAGTACCTGTGTTTTATGCATTCCAAGGATACAGATGTTGGAATGCCAAAGCAATTGTCTTTAATAACAGTATCTAATTTGACTTCCAAACAGTTTTTAACATCTTTCCACCATCTCTTTGATGCAAAGATTATCTTTTGGTGACCGTTCAATGACATCATGGGTTGAAATTCGCGCAACCATAACAATATTAAACTGCTGTTCAAATATCACCGAAGTAAAAACTTATCGCAAATGTGTACATTTTGCATTAGTACTTTTGAATGTTTGCGTATAGCTACACTCTCTTAAATGATTGGGCTTATGTTCTTAACATACATCGGCGGGTATATCGCCCAAAAATAGAAATGGTCATGTTGTCTTGCCAATATTATTTACTTTTATCCGTTCCCATTACACCAAATTTCATGCATCAGCTGTATCTAATGCAGTTATTACACATTGCAGACGGCACTGCCTCCACAGCCATTCCATAACCTTTTCCTCGGCTGCTCAGTGGGACCCGGAGCGGAAGCCGAATGGCATGTTTTGATATTGTTACAGATACACGTGAGGACATCACACGTTTCTTGTTGGACTGACTATATCTTGAGGAGAAGGAGGTGGTAGTCAGCACGGTTGCTTGCTGTCCCATTTAAAGTGTTGCAGCAGTCCTTGCAAGCTGAATAGTGATGGTCAACAAGCGGCAGCAGCAGCAGACAGACACGGCTCTGAAATATGCATTAGGGCCAGACAGTATGTTATCTAGCCCTACACATCTATGCGTCCTGGCGTCCCTGTCATGTCTCTGCAGTCATGTTCCCTCCGATATCAAATCAGCATGATTGTATAACAGTAAAGGGGGTGTGTCTCACTGGCGACTACATGAAATCACCTTTGCTTTTGCACCGTTTGTGTGTGCGTGTGTGCACGCACGCGCGTATGTTGCCACAGAATTTGTGTGAGAAAGGGAGTTGGAGGTGGGGGTAGCAACAGCGGCGGTTGCTTGGGGTGAGGTCCTGCCCTGATTTTCTCTGGAATTCCTTTGTTTTTTGAAGCCAGAAAGGGGGGGGGAAACTGAATCTGCGGAGCCTGAGGGTTTCTTCTCCTTGAGACTTCCCTGTTCACATCTCTATGCTGCTTAGCTCTAATGGTTTTATGGGTGGCTCTGTTTTCAAAGCTCAAGACAGCTAAGGTGTTTTTCACCTTCTTAAAAGACTGAGAGGGGGAGGAAATGATGACTCCACCGGTCAAAGCTTCTCAGGCATGTGGGACCTGATTCCACCCAAACATGAGTTGGCTTGATATTTCAGGGTTACGGAAATGAAAGTCAAATATACCCCCCCAAAAGAAAAAAAAAAATCCCAGTTTTGAATATCGATGGAAAACACATCCAGAGAAGGGGCTTACTGTCATTTCTAAATTAAAAAAAACAAAAAACAAAACACAGGGTCGCCTAAATTTCTGAATGACTTTGTATTTTACTAATATTTCAAGGCAACTGGGTGCTATCAATAAGTACTACTACAGTAAGCTGTGAAGTTCTCTCTAACGTTCATGGCTCATTTAATCGGATAAACCTTAGATAATGGAATAAAATTGTACATAGGTATATCCATTTACTCTGCACCACAAGTTTTCCGTGAAAAGATCCTTATCTGGGGGGCTGTCGCTTTAACTAACTCCCACAAAGCAGAGCTTTTCCCTCTCATTTGAAGGGGGCTCATGTTGAGCAAGGAGGAGGAAGGGGGTGTGTGTGTTCAATAGGCTGGTTGCCCGCCTCTATTTAGCAAGCCCTTTTTTTTTGTCCTCTGCAACAGGCAGGGATGGAAGGGGCAGGGGGCGGGGGCATGACAAGGGGGAGATGTCAGAGGGGTAGAGAATAGGAGAAGGGCCAGGAGGTATGGTCATGTGAGCAGTAATGGCGCTCGTGCTGGTCCCTTTCAGGCTGTCAGAGTAAATCTGTTTGACTCGTCACTTTGTAAATCATTATGAAGGCTAAAAGCCTTTCTATTGGATTGTGGTGGAAAGCGGGAGACTGCAGCTTTTCTTTGTGGCTTCTTGATGATAATGATGATAATCAAGTTTGTTTCTGGTCATCCTGCTGGGAGGGTATAATTAGCTCTTTTCGTCTTTCTTTTCTTGTTTTTTTTGTCTCGTTGCCGATCGGAGAGGATGTGAGATAGTTCAGTTCTTTGCTTGAAGGTCAGATGTTGTGTTTCGCGTGGCGGTGTCTTAATCAAAGTTTCAGTCGCCTGTCGGCTGCACCGCTAATGGTTTCATCAGCGACAATGTCCGATTTTGGAAAAGAAAATCAATATTTAGTAACCGTAAAAAAACAAAAACATGAACAGTGATGTTGTGGATTCAGGTTACGCTGCTCCAATCCGGGTTTATTCAGGGCATCACACTTAGAACCTAGGAAACGTCTAAACTTACTGTCACCCTGTGACCAAACTGGTTGCCGTCTAACAGAAACATGACTGAATAGTTCTCAACCCCCGATGAAGTCTGCATGGTGAGACGAGTGATTTCCTTGGGCAAAGTCCTTCCATCCATCCTCTTCCTCCTCCGTCTCAGTTTTCTTTCCCCCCCGATCTCCTTTTTTCATGCCAGCTCCCCTTTACTCTGTGCTCAGCCTGTTCTCTCCCTTTTACTTTTTTTTTTTTCAGTTCTTTGGTGTGTGTGCCAGCAGCACTCATGCCTGGAACAGAGCGCCGGGGCAGACATCTGTCACGCACTGTCCCTGATCTGATCTGTGGCTTGAAGCATCGGGGTCATGAAAAGTAGCAACCGCCAGTCCTCACTCTGCGGGAGACTCTGTGCTCATGTCTTCCAACGTGTTAGTCTGTCTCTGTCTTTCTAATTAAAATTCTCTTTGCATACAACCGTACTCAACCTAGGACTTACTCTGTTAGGTTGTCTCTGTGTATGGCAACTGTCATTTGGACTGCGCAGTGCTGAGTGTTGGCAGTGAAGATATGGCAGTGTCCTATATCTTCCTGCTAATACTGCTTTCCTCAACTCACAGGTGCAGTGAACGGAGTAAATGTCGGTTATAGCAGGCTGCCTGTCAGCTGCAGCAATGTGCAGTTGATCGTCATTGAGGATTTTGACAGTTAAACTGGATTTTTGTGCCTGGGGCAACAGCATTAATGACAAAAACAATGTCAGAGTGAATAAAAGGTGTCAATTGCGGTTGTTTAGTTGTATTCGAGAGAATGTGAGTTTGACACACATGCACATTTTCTGCCAAGCTTAACACTTCACTTCTCCTTGAGAGATTAATGGCTGCATAGTAATTGCGTTCAGTGTTCCGATCCATATTATTTTTGTTTAAGAGGCGGCGTTGTCCGTGAAAGAATATGATTTCCTGCCAAGTGAAAGGGATGGTATATGCTCAGTTTACAGCTTAAAAGGAAAATGCATAATGTTGGTTTTTAATCTATTGTCTATGGCAGGGGTTCATAAAGAGCAAGCTGGTAGATGGCATTGATCTGGCAAATTTTTGGAACCACCGATTTCTAGAGCCATAATCTCAATATGAATTAAAAAAAAAATGGGATTAACAGATGGCTCATTTAGAAGATCAGGCAGCTGTGACTCCGCTCTTCACTGTGATTGAAACTACCTGCTGTTCTTTTCAGTTAGGAACCTGAATAATATCCAACTCTAACCCAGTGAACGACTCAGCCCGTGCAGATCAGTCAACAGTAAAACATGCTGTTGAACTGACTCTGCTCGTGTAGTGAGTCACCGTTCCCTCCTGGCTGTGGCGGATGTTATCTGTCAACTTCAAATCAGCCTACCCTGTAAAAACCAGGTATGATTTTCATACCGCACAGCTTTCATTGAAAAGTGCTCTGCAAAAAAACACACCGTGTCACGATCGATCCGTCTGCTGAACTGAGCCAGCTTCCGATGGGAATCGTCTCACGGTTAATATATTAGAAAAGGCCATGTTTGCTGCTTAAGTTATCAAAAGTACTTCCATGCACCTTAAGTTATGTGCTGAGGAGATAAATATACCGCGTCAAAATTCAATAAAAAACATGATGACATATCTATTGCGACACAAAGATTTATAGCAATATCATAATGAGTGATCTCATTTGAAGCGTCCCTACAATTTATCCCAGTGTGTGAACTATTATACTTGCCCTAAAGTTATCTAAAAGTAGTGATGCACTTGACAGCAAAGATCTGAGCTTCAAAGATGTTGAAAACATCAAATATTTGAGAAAACATCTGCTACAACCTAACCTTTACAAAGCAAGCAGCAGGAAATTTGATTTTCTGACAACAGGGCTTGTCAATGTAGCTCTTTTCAGCATCTGATAGTCAGCTCTCTGGTGTTAGTGTGAGTTTTGAAAATAGTCCCTCCTTGCAACTTCAATGACTCACAATTGTTGCGCAATTTGTACAAAAAAGCAATAAATGTGTCATCCACTGAGACCAGTTGTCAATCTGACATGTTGTGGTTTTTTTTTTTTAACTTTAAGATATGGTGTTTCTTTAATGGGGGTGATATTCATTTTATATCTGCTAGTTGATGTATTTTGCACAATTGTGTGTCACCTGCTTGTCATATTACCCCTCGCATTTTTCTTCTTCTAATTTGCTGCACGTTCCTCCTGCCACAGACCATAGCTCCAGATTTATTTGAATCACTGAAAGATCAGGGAGGTGTATACTGATCCAGCCTGCAACACCAGTGGTATTGTTCTTGGGGCCATGAAGCAGTTGATCTGGTTAACTTAGTGCTTGAAGGAATCCTGAGTCAGTGACCCTGGAGTTGCTGCAGTTTGGCTCATCTGTGAGTCATCCTCACCCTCACTAAGGAAAATGATGGCGTGATTTACTGATTAGTTTATGACGCTTGTCCCTTCTTAAAGAAACCTGTTTATGAACTCTTGGTTCAGTAGATTCTGCGAGATGAGCATAACACTCAGATAAGATCATTGAGAGCTGTCTTTAGAGCAAGTGACCGGTGACGGCTGTCAGATGATTATGTCCCCTCCATCTAACAGTAAGTGTTTTTCAAATACAGTACATGCAGGGTTGTCACCGACCCTGCATGACCCAAGCCAATCTGATCGCAAAACCGTGTGTGCCATAGCCGAGGTGGAATTTATGACGTTACTAGCTGCCATGCACTTGCTTATATGTTCAGACAAGCTCAATTTGAGGTGATAAAAAAAACTGGGCAGTCCGATAACATTCATGGCGCAAATATTAGTCAGCTGGCTCTGTGTAGAAATTGTTCACTTACAGTACAGGGCTGCTCTCTCTCTGTCTCCTTCACTCACACACACACACACACACACACACACACACACACACACACACACACACAGTTGTAGTTTCCTTGTGGTTGCATGAAATTTCATCAAGTGTACAGGGACAACACCAAAGCTGATTAATCAATATTAAAATGCTTTTTTGAAGTACTTTAATGGCACTCATTGATACTTTAGACGAGGCTGTGACTAGGCTGCATTATTGAGAATACCACTGACTGATCAATTGATAGATAGATAGAAATTATTGCTAATAATTAAATACTTTCAGATGATTTTATCCATTATCAAGATGTTCTTTTTATTCACGACTTTCATGTATTAAATTGATTTGATAAATATAATCTCAGACAAACTGATATCTTAAGATATCTATTTGTGTCCATTCTAGTGTAACATTAAATTGATATTATTAATTTCATGTGATGTGTGGCTTGAATGCAGCTGCTCAGCCATGGAAACCCCTTCTATGAAGCTCACTGTGCACTGCTCTTGAGCTAATCTGAAGGCCACATGAAGATTGGAGGTCTGTAGCGATTGACTCTGCAGAAAGTTGGTGACCTCTTCACACTATGCGTCTCAGTATCCGCTGACCCCGCTTTATCCTACCACTTCGTGGCTGAGTTGCTGTCGTTCTCAAACACATCCATGTTCTTGTATTACAGCTGACAGTTGACTGTGGAATATTTAGGAGTGAGGAAATTTCACGACTGGATTTGTCACACAGCTGGCATCCCATCACAGTTCCATGCAGGAATTCTCTGAGGTCCTGAGAGCGACTCATTCTTTCACAAATGTTTGTAAAAACAGTCTGCATGCCTAGGTGCTTGATTTTATACACCTGTGGCCATGTAAATTATTGGTACACCTGATTCTGATCATTTGAATGGGTGAGTGAATACTTTTGGCCATACAATGTATGCGTGTGTGTGTTGTCTTCTAGCTCTGCCTCCTGTCTTTTCATCATTGTAACTGTTTCTAGGCCACACAGCATCGCTGGTCTCACCACTGTCTTGTTCACCTTTCCTTTCATTCTGGCTAATAGTCTTCTATCGCATCGCTTTTCTCCACCCATTCCAACCTGCTTGATCCCGTAATGGGACTTTTAGATCAGGTAGTCAGTCATATGCCGGTACCAAAGAGATTATATTTTAAATCAAATGTAGTTTTATGTTCTGGGGTTGATTGATTTCCAGGGCGTAGTGAGTATAGGGTGTCACTCTAGATGAGTAAATATTTAGTCAAACACAATTGGTACATCAAAATCTCAGCCATGACATACAGTAAGGTTCCTGTTTGTCTGACTATTACTATTAGGCCTAGAAATATTTGGACAGCGACACAATCTTCATGATTTTGGCTCTGCACACCACCACATTGGAATGAAACAACTACAACAGAATTGAAGAGCAGACTTTAAGGTTTAATTCAAGGGGTTAAACAAAAATATGATTAAACATGTAGGAATTGTAGCTATTTTTATACAAACACTCATTTCAGGGGCTCAAAAGTAATTGGATAAAATAGCATAAAGTAAAATGTTACTTTTCAATATTTTGTTGAGAATCCTTTGCAGGCAATGACTGAAGCCTGGAACCCATGGGCATCACCAAACACAGGGTTTCCTCCTTTGTGATGCTTTGCCAGGCCTTTACTGCAGCAGTCTTCAGTTGTTTTGTCTTGAGCGAGTGAAATGCATGCTCGATTGGGTTGAGATCTGGTGATTGACTAGGTCATTGCAGAATATTCCACTTCTTTTGCTTTAAAAAACTCGTGGGTTGCTTTTGCAGTATGTTTTGGATCATTGTCCATCTGTACTGCGAAACACCGTCCAACCAACTTTGCTGCATGTGGCTGAATCTGAGCAGAAAGTATATTCTAGACACTTGAATATTCATCTTGCCGCTTCTGTCTTTTGTCACGTCATCAATAAGTACAATTGAGCCAGTGCCATTGGAAGCCGTGCATGCCCATGCCATCACACCACCTCCCCCATGTTTTACAGAAGATGTGGTGTGCTTTGGATCATGAGCTCTCACAATTCTTCTTCAAACTTTCTTCTTCCCATCATTCTGGCACAGGTTGATCTAAGTCTCATCTGCTGTTCCAGAACTGGACTGGCTTCTTCAGGTGTTTTTTGGCAAAGTCAATTCTGGCCTTTCTGTATTTAAAGCTGATTAGTGGTTTGCACCTTTTGGTCAATCCCTTGTATTTACTCTCCTGAAGTTTTCTCTTCATGGTAGACTTAGATACTGATACACTTACTTCCTGGCGAGTGTTTTTCACTTGAGTGGATTTTGTGAAGTGGTTTTTCTTCAGCATAGAAAGGATTCTGTGAACATCCACCCCTGTTGTCTTCCCTGGACGTCCAGACTTTTTTGATTTCCCAAGCTCCGCAGTGCACTCTTGTCTCAGAATGTACCAAACTGATGATTTCAGCCTCGGGGTGGTCTGTTTCACCTCTACTGAGAGCTCCTTTGACCACATGTTGTATGTTCACAGAAACAGCTTCCAAATGCAAACGCCACACCTGGAATCAACTCCAGACCTTTTAAATGCTTAATTAGTGACAGGTAACTGAGAGAAGAGCCCATGAAGCCTTGTTATTTTTTTGCAGCCTTCTGAGTCAATTGTCCAATTACTTTTGGTCCCTTGAAAAAGAGGTGGCTATGTATTAAAGAGCTGTAATTCCTAAATCCTTGCTCCAATTTGGATTTGAATACTCTCAAATTACAGCTGAGAGCCTGCACTTTAAACCCATATTGATTATATGATTGTATCGTGAATATGTTTTCGTAAACAGCTAAAATAACAAAATTACTGTCACTGTCCAAATATTTCTGGGCCTAACTATATATATGTGTGTGTGTATATGTATATATATATGTGTGTGTGTGTGTGTGTATATATTGTGTATTATATATATACTTCTGGTACTTGTGATTTTTTTAAAGCCTGTGTTGGAGAGAACTGTGGCAGATGTACTTTCTGTGAAAATGACATCTCCTCAAGCGAATTTCTTCAGAACCACTATGTGATCCACACTTGGACTCTAGAATCAACTTATTTAGATCGTACTGGTTAAAGGTCACTTCACTTTGTGGCTACGATTCAAGAAACCATGGGCTGATTAGGAAAGAACATAAATGTCCCAAGAGGGTAATATGATGAAGAGATGGCATTTTACATCCAAAAGGTCAAAGAGAGTAAACTTCATTATTATGAAATCATATGAAAATGATCTTAGCCTCTATATTATTTTATTTGAAAACAAAATCTAGGGTTAACAAAATCAAGGTTGTTATAATTAGAATCTTAATTGAGGCTCCATGTTTTACAATGTTGTCAATGTTGTACGTTTATCCAATAGAATTTGTTTGCTGTTCGGGCTGCATGCCCGTAATGCTGACGACAGGGAAGGTTGGATCCTTGAAACGAAAAAGGATAGCCACGGTGTTGCCGACCAGTGAGAAAAAGGAGGATGGACAGGCAGTAGAAGGACTGAAGGAGACAAAGTAAAAAAAAAAAATATAGTTCCCCTGCATTTCATTTGGTACACTCAGCTGCAGAGTTGGATCAAATAGAGTTGCTGGCACTAAACCTTGGCTCTTGTCACTTGCATACAGAACATTGTAATGGATAATTAAGAACACCCTATAATTTTTGCTTTAACAGAGCTGTTGTGCAGATGTAGCCCTGTGTGTGTGTGTGTGTGTGTGTGTGTGTGTGTGTGTGTGTGTGTGTGTGTGTGTGTGTGTGTGTGTGCCTGTGTGTGTGTGTGTGTGTGTCTGCCTGTGTGTGTGTGTGCTTAGTAATGTGATATGCGAGGCTGCAGGATTTTTCAAGAAAATCTAATGATGCAAGTACATTTCACCTCGGCTTTTGTATGTTGAGCTGGAAGGCTCCTGGGTGATAACTTATAATTAGTTCAAAGCAGGACATTTTGTGCACAAAGATACACATGCACACATTTAATAAAATAACCAAGTGTTCCATGGCAAAAAATGAAAACATATCTTCAGGGTTTCTGCATTGTGTTATGTCTTAAAATACATGTAATTCCATAATCCAAAAACAAGGACTCGATCTGCAGTAAAGGTCATCGAGCCAAAAGTCTTGAAAGTCCATCAGATATTCTCAATTTTGAATAGTTTTCGTGACATCTAAATGTGCCTGCTTATAATCAAATAAGACTTATTTTGTCTTCTGCTTTGATATTTACATGAAAATCCTTTTTGTGAAAACAGCTGCATCGTTTTTTATGAGTAATATTATACGTCTTAATATAAAGAAGTAATTCTGCTTTGAAATTACATCACTATCATTACATTAGTAGTGTTCCTCACGGTTTTATAGAATTTAAAAAAATTCATAGTGCCAATAGATCGATTATTTTGAATTCGTTCAACATTTACAAACAAATCCTGAGTGAACCCTTCAGTCCTGAGTACTTAACGGGGAATTAAAACCCTGGTTGGGCGGGCTGAGTTCTACACATACAGTTGTGCTTGTGGTTGTTTTAAAGGGCAGTGCATTTTTATGCTATGGCTCTGCAAGTGTTGCTGATGCCCAGTGTCCTGTTTGACTTTGACCAAGCGGCATTGTAAAGCTGGCTCAGTGGGACAGATAGATGGACTTTTAAACAATTCTGCCTATATATGGCAGATAGAGAAATGAAGTAAAGATGCTTCTACCTGGGGATACATAACCGGCTGTGATTTAAACATTTAGTATTTTTCCCCATTAACCCCGCCTCACATACAAGAAGAAATCGGCTAAAATGCCTACTCTTGTACTTGTGCCGTGAACAATTTAGCAATTTGTGCTGTTATTATCCTAATTTGCTCAAGCAAAAACGAGAGAAAGGGAGCACACAACGTGTGCCCTTTGATTAAGTGGGATGTTTGAATGTGGATCCTCCACCTTCAAGAGAGATTTGATAGTTGAGGGGTTGAAGTGTTTTTGATGGAGACTCTATTAATGATTGATAACAGGAGGAGAGCGGTTAAAAATCTCTCTGCTCCAGAACTATCAATTATTAAAAGGTCTCTCCTTGCATTTTGGTGGCACATAAAATATCAGTCACCATCTAGAAACCTTCAGTTGATACTATGTGTCATAGGAATTTAGTCTCTGTATTGATTTCTTCCATCTTAATCCTTTGCTTGTATATCATCATTATCTTTCAGGCAATTCTTTCAACGACCACCACCATTAGCTTCAAGGTAGAGATTTTAACCTTCTCTCATCAAAGTAGAGCATTTTTAGACAGTGGAGATATAATTAGAACAGTGTCATGGACATACTGACATTTTAATGTTGTAATGATTGAATAGGATTTCAGTTTAGAACAGAAGTAAGTGTATTGCTTATTTTCTTTAATCTTATTTGCCACGGAAGGTCATATTTTATTAAACACTTTGTGTTACATTTGTCTGATGTACATTTCAACAGCCTATATTCACAAGTTGTATTTAATCTTGCTTTCTGCTCACTGCTCTCCTTCTAATGCGAACTTTTATCCTTGTGTAGTCCTAATCCCGACGGTATCTCACGTAATGGCTGAAATGATTCAGTCCATGTTTGTTACAGATGATGTTGAGTCAGTGAGTGGAGGTTTGAAGTGATGCTGGAGATTCGTGTCAACCAGAGTGTGAGTGCGTGTCAGCGCAGCGGTGGAACTTCTCTGGAACTAAGTGCTGATTTGAGCTCCATCGAGACGAACTGACAGGCCTGCAGGGTTTGTGTCAACGCCAAGGTTTCCATCAGTCCTTGCAGAGGGAATTCTCTAAGAAAGCACTTTACTTCCATACAAGAGACCTGATTAAGTCCTTGATACTGTACGTGGCAGTTGCAGAGCGGTGGACTTGGACACCCTACTCAAAGTGCTCCAAGGCTGCTACCAGGCGCATTGGAAGAGGTATATTCTTAAGGTTTCAAGAAGCCGCTTGTTGGTTTATGTTAAGAGTACAGAATGCCTGAAAGCTTTTCTGTTTGATGATGCTTCTCTGTTTTTGTGTCATCTGAGTGACACCCTCACTTGCTAGTGTCAATATCCAAATTAGTCATCATTGAATACAAATGAAGCCCTGAAGCAGGGGGAATGCAGGATGTGGATCAAAAAAATGTCACAGCAGATGTTATATTAAATGATCGTAAGAAACAAAAATGAACATTTGATGGTGAATGAGAAGAAACAACAATGACACGATGGCTGTTCTCATCTTTGCCCTTATTGGTGTGTACAATCATAGTGGTGATTCAGCATATGCTGCTCATCTTGTGTCAACAGTGGTATATTTACATAAGCTGTTTCCTGTCAGCCAGGGCTCCTGTCCTGTGAGCACCAGAAGCTGCAACATTGAGGCGATGTGATTAGATTTACAGATGAAGATTAATGTGAATAGAGTGTAATAGCACAAAGACATAAATCACAAAGAAGAGCCTGGAAGCACTGTGCTTGACCTTTTGAATGGTGATAATGATACTAGAGTCAGACAGACTCCTACTGTGGCAGCAGTGCCAGTTAAGACAATGCCACCATAAACATGTGCGAAATATGCACATGCATGCCTCTGTGTGTGTGTGTGTGTGTGTGTGTGTGTGTGTGTGTGTGTGTGTGTGTGTGTGTGTGTGTGTGTGTGTGTGTGTGTGTGTGTGTGTGTGTGTGTGTGTGTGCGCGTGTGCGTGTGCGTGCGTGCGTGGTTGTGTGTGGAAGGGTGATAGGTTGAGCGGTCAACACTGCAGTCCATTTAGATGAAAGGACCTATCAAGTGACAGCATATACTGTATGAAGCTGTCAGAACATTACATGCTACAAAGTGAGGGAAATGAGTAAATGCACTCAGGCCCTGTGTGTGCATGCACACACACAAGCACATACACATGCAAGCTGATAACTGACACTTAGGCTTTTTCTCGAAGAGGGAAGTGAAACCTGTCTGCCTGTTTGTCTTTTTGTCTGTCTCCCTGTCTGTCCTTGCACTGCAGAGCATCAGCAGGGTTATTAGAAGAGCCCTATGGCTGCCACTGATAAGGCCTGTATGGGTGCTGCCACTGACAGCACTGCCTGTCTGCATGGCAAACACAAGTGGCGGCCTGGCCGGGGGATTACTGCCTACTGCCATTTCTGCTGATGCCTTTCTTTATGTTATCCTCTCCAGTCAGATGTGCTGCATTTGAATAACTTGGCTGATGTTGTAGAAATGGAACTCCACAAAATCTACACCTGCATACAAATGAAGATGCGCGCGCGTGCACACACACACACACACACATGCCTGAAGTGTTTCAACAGGCACGTGTCCACACATTTGCATAGTACACATTTTAGACTTTCTTGGTGTCTTGTTTTCTGTTCTCCCCTGCCCATGATATGATATTATCATAATAGTAATGTCACATAGACTGGCATTGTAATATTTTTAGAAGCAAATTATCTTTTCAAAAGTCAAACTTTTGATAACATCTGTTTATTGATTGAAAGTAGGTTTTCAGTTCTTTTGTTGTTGCTCTTAAAATATTTGTCAGGCATGCAAACTAATCGACTCTGGAATCATAAATATTGCATTCATCTGCCCAGTTTCCAAATGTAATGAGATATTTGCCATGTGCATGTAATAAGGGTGTAAAACCAAATAAGCAGTCATAATAATATGATAGTTGCTAAAGCAATACGCACCAGGCCCCATTTTCATGTCTTGCTTTGGGCTTTGTACCACTTTTTGTTTCTCTGGGCTGGTGCTGTCTGTTAGATTGGGAAAGATGTAGCCGCAGTCTTTCAGTCACGCAATGTCTAATACAGAAAAGGGAAAAAAAAGAAGCAAGTCAAGGAAACAAAGCAAATCAAATCAAAACATAACATCATCATAGATTTTCTTGTACACTATACTTGGTATCCATCTATCCATCAAATATCATAATGCCATGTTAATCAGCCGCTTGTCGTCCAGGAAACTCACTAATTTGCTTAGTTTCTCATAAATATGTGCCCATACAACCATGATAGCGAGTGCCTCATGCTTCTTTACTGCTACTGAGTAAAGGCCTGCTGTGGTAATTGATCCTGCTTGGTACATGGAGAGGGAGAGAGAGAGAGACACCCTAAGTGTTGTCAGTTTACTGCATTAATTTTTCAACTGTGGCCTGTGAGGCTGCAGGGATGGAGGAGGGGCCCCGGTGCTGTACCCGATGCTCCTGCTTTGTCTGTCTGCAATTACTCTGCTGTTTGTCAGTGCTCATTCTAAGCTGAGTTCCTGTCAGAATCAATTATGCTTTAACTGATTTGTCTACTCAGTCTGAAACTCCTGCTGATTCCTTAGTGAATTTGTTGTTTTTTGTCTTTCTTTTTTTTCTCTGGCAGAGAAATAGCGTTCTAGTGTGTTTTCTTTGTTCCTGTACCTTTGCCATCAGCAACTTGCTTATAGGCAGACCTCCAATTTGGAATGTGGGCATACATTTAACAAAATAGATATCTATTGCTTCAAAGTCTGCCACTATATGCCGTGTTATATTTCACCTTTTTTACATTTCACATCTCAGAATTCTCACAATGGTGGCCAACAGTTGGAAAGGACTCTGCTGAGTGGTTGTGCGTCTATGAGTCATTAAGAGGTGTTCACAGCCACAGGAAACGTCACTGCTGACATTTGTTACCAAATGTGAGTCACAATTCTTTCCCTTATTTAATACATCACAAGCAATTGGTGTGTGTGACACATTTAATTTAGCCTCCCCGGTACTAGCCATATGTGGGGAGATTTAAAGTAGCCAGGGAGCAGCTCATATCTTTCCCTGAAATGTCATGCAAATAATCTAAAAATACTTTTGTGTTGATGCTGTATGTGAAGCAGACTGTGGAATGGAGCTGCCTGGAGGCATGGCAAGAGTTAAGCCATTATCATTCGAATTAAAGCACCCAGAGAACAATGCACAAGGAGCAGGAAGTTCCTAATACTTAAATAGTTAGGATGGGACACGTGCAGGGGTAAATACCCCCTCAGGGATTAATGGTGTATAAGTATGATTAACCTTGAAAATAACTTATTAATCATTTTTACTTCCTTGAAGGTGCATTTTTGTCATTGTATTTTGAGCTTTCGGAAGAGATGAAGCGAAGAATTTCTACTATTTTTAGTTGACACAGTACTTGTTCCATACCATTTGACTTTTCAGACATCATTTATATGAAAAGGTAAATGTGAATTAATGTAATCTTATCTAACTGAGACAGGACAACGTGGTGTCTAAATTGTGGAACATGGTATATTGTGCTGTTATTAACAGTCCTAAAGATTTTCTTAGAACTATCCAAAGTAATGTTGAAAGCTGCAGTTTTTTGTTATGGATTTTCCATAAATTTCTTCTGAAATATTAATCTTAAAAACATACAAAAGAGAATTTGAAAAAGTCTTGTGGCATTAACTTTCCCTACCTTAAGTGCTTATTTTATGTCAAGCCACTTTCCCCAGACTTCAATCCGTTCATACCATTGCCTTTCTAAAGCTAAACTACAGGTTCTAACACAGGCTTTGTGTTATCATTTTGAAGTCCTCAAGCCCAAACAGAGATTACCCTGATGACTTAATTAGGATTATTTTTAAAGCTTTGGAGTGCTCCCCCAGATCCACAGAGAATAGTAAACAACTGTTTTCTAAACTGTCTTTTAGATGTGGAAGACTATTGCGCATGATGTGCGCAAATTGATTCACCGAGGGATTTTGCTATTGTCCCATCCAGTTTGGTCCACATTGGCCTTGATGTTTGAAAGACAATCGCAGATGCCAACGTGATCTAAATCTTCTTAATTGTGCAATAAAAGTCAAATAAAATTGTGTTATCTAAATGTTCAAGAACATTTAGGGGTTTCTATCATTTTTTGGAGAGGGGGCCATAAATGTTATAGTTAAAGTACAATAAAGGTCTCAAAATTCCTCTTAATTGCATTGACTGGCTGTAACTCCCGGAAGTATATTTTCAAACAAGTATGGAAAGTAAGGAAATCCATTGTAAATGCTAAATTTTGCCCAGTGATTATTCTAAATCAAAAACTATATAGTGGGACATCCCAGAGGGGTCCCCTAAGATGTGATTGATCAAACCAGTCGAGAAGCTGCATGGAGTAAAAAGCCAGATGAGTTGGCTTTGGCCGAAATGCTTGGTTGAGTGAAACTTCTGCTCCGTCATGAGCAAAACCCACAGCTTGCTGCAATAGCCACATCACGCAAACAGCCTACCTGTCTAAAAGTCCGATGTTACCTGAATTAAACTCTTAGTAACAGCAGTTAGACTTTTGACCTCCACCAGCGATAAGAGGCAGGTCTTGGAAACTCTTCGTCCTGAGTTCTTCACCCCACGTTTCTCATTCTCATCTTTTCTTCATCCCAAACTCACATCATCACATGTTGAGTAACTTTAAATATAATTAGTTGATTTCACAAATGCATCCATAATTCTCAAGACCTTTAAAAATACTTTGAAAATCGGTCAATGTCTTCTCTCAGTTGTGGTGGCAATGATAATCATGACAGTCATGACCATTGAGAAGCATGTGTTTGGTTGTAGATATTTCCTACTTCTCAAAATTAGTGATATTTAACCTGTGATGCCTGAAAAGTTTAAAGTCATTGGCTGAGGTATTATCCGTCAAAGAAACAAACAGCACGCATGTTGACTTGATTTTAGGTGTCGAATTGCTTTATCCAATGACCTCTGATATCATGAAATTTTAAGGATTCATTGTGAGGAAACATCTGTTTTATGTGGGAAGAAGGGAAAAATGTGGTTTCTGTTGGACAAGACTGAAAGAGAAAGACATCTGCATCATTTTGGATGAATGTTTTAAAAACAAGTTGACCATTGAGAGACTTTTCACAGGGAAATAAATCATTGCCATGATTGAAAATACAAGTTTGTACATTCTGTCTCATTAAGCCTAACCATTCAAATTAGCAATGGCATCATGATGGACTTGGAGATAAAAAAGGCAGGAAGGCCTCGAGACAATTGTGATTTTTTTTTTTGGGGGGGGGGCTTTTGTCATGTCGCACCTGTGTGAAGCTGTCTCTTTTGTCCCAACCAACAGGTGTTGTTGCTCTCTCAGGTCTGGTTTCTCTCCACCACCTGCCCAATCCCACCCCACCTCACCCCCCCCTCCCACCAGTTCAGCTAGCCAGGACAGGCCTTTTCTTTTCTCAAAAACCATGATTGCATTCTTGAGCTATTCCACCCCCTCCTTCAGAACAAGAGCCTCAGCATCTCTCTCCCTTTCATGTCGAGGCTGCCGGCCGCGTTTCCCCCTTTGAAGATGTAATCTCTGAAAACAGAGAGACATCTCCTGGATTATCTTAAATGTCTTCAGTATGTCAACAGGCCCGGCTCTGTTGCACTGCAGCGCTGGCTGTTTCAGGGGTCGGCTGTGATGACAGTCAAGTAAAATGCCACACCACAGAGGTAATCACAGGGTCCAACCAGCTGACTCCATTCAGGGCTGAACTCCCACTGTTAGAAGTGGATGATAACACAGACAATGAAATCCTGTATTTCCCCATGTGGCCATGCTGTATTTACAATCATAGGCAGTTGCAGGCAGCGAAGCAATTGACAACAGATGGTTTAGGAGGTCGAGGTTCAATTATGTCATGGCATCCTCGAAAATGTTATGAAAATAACTTGCGTCGCGTAATATCTAAGCATACGCGAAAAAGATGAGGGGCATTACTAAGAGGGGGAGTCACTATACACTAAATTAGAGGCACAAAAATGGCCGCTTGCTCAGAAGGATCTCAACTTTGTAATCATATCAGATGTTATAAGGAGGAGACTTTAGGAAGGGTAAGTGCTCAGAAACTAAATCAGAGAGGCTGCCTGGGGAACATGTTGTTATCATAATTACCTGCTGAGCGATGACTGCAGAACCGGTGTTGATGTGCCCTCTTCTCTCCCTGACAAGACTGTCTTGTGTGGGCTGCTGCCTGCTCCGATGTCTCTGCTCTGTTCTCTGCGTGTTTTCTTTCTCTTTAGAGCCAGGAACACAGACTGCAGGCCAAAAGCACAAATATTGTTTTGGTGAGATCTGGCTCTGAGATTCAGAACGGACTTGCGTCAGAGTGTTAGTGTGTATGTCTGTGTGTGTGTGTGTATGTGCGTGCGGGTGCTGGCAGGCTCTCGGGCTGCTCCCAGTTGCCGAGGCAAACTGGAGACCTCATTTTCTGCGCGTCAAACAACAGCCTCCTCCCCCTAGAGCAGGGGGCCTGCCTGCTTGGGTTTTTATTACAAATTATCTGTTTGAGTGAAATGCAGCACTGGCCTCTTCACTGTTGGCATTTGAACAGGAGGAAATAACCGATGATGATATCAGAGCAGGAGAGAGGGAGCACTCAAGGAGGCGTTCACTTGACCTGTTTGTTTTGGTAAAATGGTAGTCTTCTGCTAATTTCCTCCTGATAAGTATCTGACAGCTCATAGTAAAGTGTTTTATCTTGGCCAGAGGGAAATGGCCTTTCTCACTCCCAGTGCCAATTGATTTCATAGACTCTGCTGCCCTAAATTGCATTCTCTGATTTTTTTTTTTTTAAAGGTCCCGTTTTGTGTATTGGGGTAATCAATTACATATATTATACAATGGACCAACTCTTTCTACTACTCTTCCTGTCTCTTTTTTTCCCAGAAGGAGCTGCAAAAGCTTGCTCGTCTTTCCTCCTCCACCTTACATCATTGACTGGTGTTGGCTGTGTTGTGTGGCATTGATTTTTACTGCTTTGCTTCACTCTAGTTTTACAATTGATGAGTTGTGTTAAGATGCCCAGGGACAACCTTGCCTGTTTTAGGGAGATGAGGTCTGCTTTTATAGCCCTCCTGCTTCCCCAGGTTTGAATGCATGTGTGTGTGTGTGTGTGTGTGTGTGGGGGGGGGGGACTTTGTCAGGATGAGTTGTGTGGCCGCTTGAGACAAGGATTTCCCCCTAGGAAACTCAAATAAATGTGGTGGTGTTGAGGGTTTTTCTGCACGTAAACTTGAACTTTGTCATCTGCAACATTTAGATCACATTTATGACAGGGATTTATTTTGCAGTTGTTGAAAAGACACATCATTATTATAAGGTAAGAATATTGGTGCTTACAAACAATTATGATGTAAGAGAGGTTAATTCCCCGGCGGAGAGTTGCCACACAGGTTAGATACAAAGGTGAAAGAACTTTTAAATCTCTTAAGCACCCTGTAACTATACACACACACACACACACACACACACACACACACACACACACAAACACACACACAGGAAAGAAATCATGGATAGAGACACAAACCTCATTTAGCATGATTATATTTTATGAGGATTTTACTGCAGCCTCTTATAGAAAGGATGAAAGCATTCATACTTCTGAGATGGGAAAAAAATCTGCAGGAGCTGGTAAGCATTCAGCCTTTCACTGAAAAATTCACCACATTATTAAGGAACACATTGCATTGTGTCGTGTTGCCCTCAACATCATCTGCAGTGTGGGCTGCTCAAGTGTTTGTGAGTTTCCTATAGTTTGGTGTCTCTTGCACAACACAACAAGTGAAACTTGATTGCAGATTTCTCTCAACTCTCTAGTGCATTTGCCTTTCGGATAAGCATTCATGTCTTTCCCGGATTGGCCCCCAGCAGTTTCCAATATGTAGACATACACTGCCATATAAGTGCTTAGCTCCCTCCCTGAAGTTATTCCCCACTATGAAATAAAAAAAAACATTTCCTTTTATCTAAGAAAGAATTATTGTTGCTTAATGGCTACAGACAGAAGGAAGGACAATAATAATAATAATTCAAAAATTGTATAAATGTGTACATATTGAATTTTATTACTCTATGTATGGCTAAGTTAACAATGCGATTTAATAATCTCTTGCTTAAACCCATCACCTTAACAAACTCAATGCATATACATTTTAAGAGGGTCCATTGGTGCATGTTATAGCTGGGTAATATCAACCTAATAGCTTACCTGTCAGCACCGTATGGGACATAAACCCTGTAAATCACATTTGTCTGTGACACCTGCTTGCCTCCCTGCATATTTATGGCTGTCTCCTCCACCCTGTCCTCTTCTTTTTGGACTCAGTCCAAAACCAACTCCTCTTCCCACAGTATGCTCTTTAGTACAGTCCCTCCCTCTTTGGGATTAAATGGAGGAGCAAGTGTTGAGATATATTGAGGGGTGGGAGGGGCCCACCATAACACCCCGTCAGTTCAAATGTCAGCGTATTCGATTTAGTCTTGAGGATAAAACATTTTATATTTGTATTGGTTTAGTATAGACATTTCAAATTTACCAGTACATTCATAAACATCTGCTATGCTTGTATTACATTGCCATCGAGTGATTGACGGATTATTTTCTCAGAGGAAATGATTCACAGAGTCAATTTATCACTGGCGCTCTTCTTAAAAGTTCCCTCTGATATCAGGTGTCTTTGCCCATTCCGTAGTTTTTTTTTTTTCTTTTCTACGGAACATTTCTTGTTTGCTATAATCAACTGGCTCCATTTTTACACTGATACAAAATGCCAAGACATACAGTAAATCTTGGATAATAGCAACTAGGGCAGCTTGAGGCTGAAGAACACTGGAGAGATTTACGTCTGGAGAAATTACAGAGTGACATTTTCATTTACAACAAAATGTAAAATAAAAATGTTTTAATAATAATTTATCCTTCATTAATCCCTGTGGGAAAATTCATTCTCTGCAATTAACCCATCATGGATGAACCATGAGCAGCAGGCTACCAACCACCAGCGGAGCAGTTAGAGGTTCAGTGTCTTGCTCAACAACACTTTGACAAATTAGGAGGAGCCAGGAATCAAACAAGGAATACTCAGTTCCAAAAACGATTGCCCTACCTCCAGCAACAATGAAATGAGACAATAAGAAAACAGCAGAGATAGGGCTGTTCACAGTGAACCAAAACACTCTAAATGAAACCATTGCGGTAATAGCTTGTTAGTTAGAGATGAGCAAAGTTAGAGAGGCAGATTCCAGAGGTGGTTACCTGTGGGTTTTGGTGGTACAAATTATATGATGCCTGTTCAGGAAAATGTTTGTGTTTGAAGTAGCTCTGTGAAGTGGGCTTGCTCTGGTTTTGTATCAGTCCTTAAAGAGTGCAGCAAAGCGGTGAGGAGAGACTAAGAGAGGTGTATTAGGGCAGTGAATCTTTCTGCTTCGTGTGTAATGAACTCAGGATGAGGCTGACCAAGCGCAGAGCTGCTGATAACCTTTAGGAAGGACATTGTTCCTGTGTGGGTGGATGGGTGGCGGGGTTAATACCAGACTACTGCAGTACACACTGAAGGCAATGTGATGGGTGGTGCAGTTGTTCATTGGTTCACTGGCTCTTAGGCAGGGTTAGCGGCTAGAGTAAATGGGGCAGTATAGCAAACTCTCATAGCTTCCTGCATACATCTTTCAACACCGGGGTGTATTTCTCAGTGATACATTTGTCCTCTGCCTGAACCAGGTTCTCTCTGGCATTCCATTAAAATACCTTTAACAGCTTTATTCTTTTGTCTTGCTTCCCCTCAGATCACCACTTGAGGAAGGGTCATCAAGGGACCTTGTACAAGGATACATGAAGGGCAGGGTAGGGAGGGAGCAGTGACCACAGTGGCAGTTCCACTGAGGTCAGAGTTCACGCAGGTAGGCTTTTTTTTTTTTTTTTTTTTTCGCATGAATCAGTGATTCTGCAAATTCCTTCGGTGTAGACTTAGATGTTTTTCCCTATGACATGCCAAGCAGTCTTGGCATGCAAAGGCATAGTAAGGGAGTAATGTGGCTGGTTTTGATTGGACCCTCCTGGGTTGGCAGCCTGGGAGGGACAGAGCAGTCTGCAGCTGCTGTTTATGAGGAGCTGAGCAGGATCCTGTCTAAAAAACCCAGCCAGTCCCTGCCGGGAAGCCTGTGGCCAGTGTCAGTGCATGGAGAAGAAACCTGAAGAGGTTTTTGCTTCCAGAAAAATGAATTTTCTCATTATTTTATATTTGGCAGATGTAGTACTGCAAAACAGAAAACCACCCTTCATTTCCTCATCATGCAGATTCCGAGAGACAAAAATTCACAATGATATCACCGACTGCAGACTGTTACGCTTCAAACCCAGTTAAACTTTGGGTGTATTCTCACACATCCCATTTAGTTTGAGCAAAATGTATCAACTATCTGTTTGTTAGGTTAAATGTGCAAACACTGTAGTCCGTCTACGATGTTGAAAAAAACAAGCGTGTCAAAGCAATCAAGAAAGAAAACGTCTGCAAGATTTCAAATAAATCCTGTCGCAGTCAGTTGCGCTGAGAACACAATCAACCTAACCAACCAAAGCACCTCAACACATGGCAAAAAAACAGTATGTTACTTGCACAGAGAAGGACATGTTAAATATATGAACAATATTCCAAGCTAGAGTGATATATCACCTGACAAATTGAGTAAATTCTCAAATATTGCATTCAACAGGACATTGCTCTTGCCCTTGAATCTCAATGAAATTGAATGTTTTGCTCATTTGAGGAAATTGTGTAGATTAACCATTTTAAAAACTGCTAAATTCAACAAAAGCCAATAAACAAAATCAAGGCGTGAATCAAGGAACAGTTTGGCTAATGGAAGACCATTTTAATTGCTTCTCATAGTTACTTTAACTCCTCTGTAGCCAACAGTAGAGGTGTTTATGGTGTTTATGGGCTTTTGTGTTACTCTAAATCAATGTTGAAATAGCACGCACTTTCCAAGGGAAAAACGAAACCACCTTATTAATTTTGTCTTCAAATGGAAACAAAGCAAATTAACGACGTGTGTGAATACTGCTAGATGACGAATGAAAAGTTAATCCAAAAAACATAGTCAGCTGCTCTTTACTAACCTTGCCAAGAGAGTTTACTGAGACACACACACACACAAACACAAACAGTCACAAACACAGTCACATCTAAACATAAACCTTTAAAAAAACACCTTAATTTATTTAATAAATGTTGTCAAAATTCTTCATTGTACCACATAATAGTTTTATATGAATTACTTTTTTACTGAACTATGTATTTTAACAGTATATAGATGCAGACTTGTATGTAGATAAAATCTTATATTTGAATATTTTATTTTTAATTGTTTTTTTCAAGTTCTAGTCAACAGAACATTTTTTCTCCTCTGTGTTTCTTTCTTGTTTGTTTTTTACAAAAGGAATGTGTGTATTTTGGGTATGGGCTGTGTGAAAACTAGAATTTACTTCCTTGTTTTACCTTACATGGATTGACAATAAGGACCAGAACAAGATATACACACACACACAGACACACATACACACACATACACTGGCACATGTATACATATATATATATATATATATATATATATATATATATATATATATATATATATATATATATATATGAGTACTGCTTAATCTTACTTAGTGATCTGCCTTTAAATATATTTAAATACTGAGCCGTGGCACCAACAGTGGAACATCTGCCTTGCAAACAAACACACACGTGCAGATGTACACACATCCATGCAAACACAGACAGCCGAACACACGGGGGATCAGCCAGAGCGATTAACACATGGACGTCAAAGCATAGACTGCGACAGGTTTAACACATTTGCACACAAACACACATGCCGAAACTATCAACAGAGGTACAAGTCATGCAGAGAGAAAGAAAGAGATACTGCCAACAGACAGAACAGAGCTGCAGGATTTGACAGCACATGACTCCAAACACATCAAAGTACAGGAAGACAACTTTAATTTTTTTTTTTTGTTTTGCTGCTGTCGCACTTTATTCATCTTGCCTGGCATCTATGGGCTCATATCCCCCCCCCCTTTTTTTTAACTTCTCCCACATTAACACATACACAACGGTTGATCAAACAACTGTGCAATTGAGAGAGAATTGGCCAAACATCGTGCCAGGATGAGTAATGTAGAGCTCCCCTGGATTTATTGTGTAGACGGCCTATCATTGCTGCAAACATAAAAGGGACTCTTGCCATTTACCATAGAGTATTTTCCTGCAACTTTAAATGGTTGCATTTTTAATATCAGCACAGCATTGCTTGGCCACTGTTGACACTGAACACTGTGGCTGTTGTAAAGAAATGGAGCTGTGATTCAGACAAGTCATTGTGTTGGCTGCATTTGTGTCTGATTGTGTTATCGGCGGTTTGGTTGAATCTCACTTTGTTTGGTGAAGGATGCTTATTCTAAGAATTTTCCAGGGCAGCACACAAAACTTCAGAAAGGATAAATCAGAAAATATCTAATCGGGGGGTAATAAAGATGTGCTTTGGAAATAAAAACCTTGTGAAAATGTCACCAGGTGATGTGGTGCCCGATGAACAGGGCAGCCATTGGTCACTTTTAACCCATGTCCTTGTCACTAAAATGTCAGTTCCTCAATATAAGCTTTGGTATTTCATACCTTAATTTTCTTTATCTGACTTTAAGTGATTCTCAAAATTCCCTGCAACGGTAGTGAACCTATCAGCTCTCCATTTAATGTATTGGATGGGGTTCTTCTGCATACTTCCTGTGCCCCACTGCCACATATAGATAAAGAAAATGGTGTCAGTGCCCCTAGAGATTAGCTCACACCACAAGAATCAGCATTTCTTTCGTGGGCCAATTTTCTCCCTTTTGACTC
Organism: Fistularia commersonii; assembly: GCF_037954325.1. Taxonomy (NCBI): domain Eukaryota; kingdom Metazoa; phylum Chordata; class Actinopteri; order Syngnathiformes; family Fistulariidae; genus Fistularia; species Fistularia commersonii. The sequence goes on from NC_141285.1 coordinate 16,720,730, forward strand.
CCTACATTTTTTATTCTTGCATTCTTTCGTCCTTTCTTTCAATGTTTTGCTTTAGATGTTGGGTTGGCTTGTACATTTTCTATGGTGGATATATTTCCGTGCTCTCAAACAAGCTTTAGTATGAGATATTGCCAGTCATATCAATATGTTGCTTATTGTGTAAAACATGCTTGTTCCTGCACCTCCCCCTAGTCCCTGCTCACATCCTGCATCGTGCAACCCCCCCACTCCCCCCCACACACACTTACCCTCTCCCTCCCACACTGCTTTCAAACTGACAAGTTCCTTTCGCTGAGGACAAACTCAGCAGTGTTTAAAGGGAACTCAGTTAATGGTTAAAGCAGACAAACAGACCAACAAACCAACCAACCACAAAATTATTTCTGCATCCGTTGTAACAGTCTATGTGAACTCGGCCCATGGTACAGGAAGTGCACGTGTTAAAAAAAAAATTCTGGTGTAATTTTTATTTATTTATGTACTTATTCATTTATTTAAGCGTCCCTCACAGCACAAATCAAACACAAATTAATGATGGACACAGTTCTTAGTGATAAAGAAAAATACTGTGCAAAAACTTTTAGGATATTAAATAAAACATGAACAGTAGTTGTGTTCCTGTTTATTTTCAGCTTGAGAATGGTTTGTAATGTCACACATGCCCTCTTCAATCGATGGTAAGTTTGCAAATGCAATGTAATGCAGAAATGACAGAGACACAGACTGTGAATTATGCATCAAACCTCCTGCTGCTGGTGTAACCCCGACTGCAAAAAATCCAATAGAAGCTCCGAACACCTGGCTCGTACCTCTTGGTGTGGCTGGGCTGAGTGTACATCTAGGCCCCTCACAGTTTTCATGTGAACGTGCAAGAGTATCCACAGTGTTTATATAGCTCATGAGCAACAGCTGTACATCAATCTGAAGACATGTACGTTTTTTTTTGTTTTTTTTTAATCTTGAGAATACATATATTGTTTACATTGAAACACCTTTAATTGAGCTTTATGTTGTAAAATAGCAAAAGCTAACCTGCACTGAAATATACATTTTTTACAATAAATATTATTTTTGGGCAACTTCTTACTCGAACTCCATACCTAACATTCATCTGATGGGAATATCTCATGTGATGTAAACAAACATTGTGCACGTGAGCACTTTTGTGTCTCACCTGACATCTTGTATGTGCCCAAACTTTGTTTTGATAGATGGGTGTAAGATACCAATTGATATAGTCTTAGACAAAAAATATGCCTCAGACTCATCTTGTCATTCTTTTACCTCAGTGGGAGACAAAGAGCTGGAACGTGTGCTTGAAAATTATTGTTGGTGATATTCATTGTGCTTTTGCAGCATATTTTAAAACAAACACGAGCTGACCAGCTTGGGAAATGTGCTTCAAGAGCGATTTCACAAATAAGCAGAGGTATAAAATGGAGAGAGTAGGAGGATGAAAGAGAACATTGTCTTCTTATTTCCAGCTTAGGGATAGAGCAGAACAGGTTGTGTTAGGATACTTGCTATCCTTAACAATGTCTAACACTGCCTCGGGCCACCTTTACTCTTCTGATGCGGTTGAGAGTTTTGTTGTGCAGAGGAGTCTGAACATTTGCAATACATTCCTCAGCATCAAATTGGCTTCCTGGTACAAAGTATTCGCTAGGATAGCACTTTCACCTCGTCCTGTTTTGACATAATTAATGATTTAACTTGTGTGACTTACTTTAAAAAAAATCCCTGTGAAGATTTTTTAGGTTGTGATGCATCAGCAGCTTGTTATCATGATTTTTTTTCAGGGAAAATCTTTAGATTTCAACACTTTAGTCTTTTTCGCACTCATTGATGCTGCTCTACAGAGATTCAGACAAAATTACGAAGAAGTCCGCTGTTGGTAAAAAAAACTACACAAGAGAAAAGGTGTAAACAAATCTGCTCATTGGAAAAAAATATGTAGAATGGATAAATTGAGGAATTATCTTCCTAATTCCTGTAAGTATCCTAGATTTTCCAAGTTCGAGTTTAACTTTTCCTGAAAAGAATGTCGAATGTAAAGACAGATTATATGAATAAAGCATCCTTTAAGACTCAGAGGAACATTTTTAGCTTTTACATTATGTATCTAAATGTATGTCTATTACAGTAACTGCTAAAATGCTGACCAAAAGCTGATTTTAAAAAAAGGAAAAAAAAAAGACTTCTGGTAAACATTAATTTTCCTTTATATAAATAGAAATGTCAATGTAATATGAAATGACGTCACTGTGCTACACAACCAGGTTTGTGTGGTTGTCAGTCCATGATGTTATCCATCACAGGCTCTCTGTCTGGCGTCGTCAATTACCCACAGGAAAACAACATTAGAGGCCTGAATGGGACACAGAGAGGCCTGACATGGTTGTGTTATATGATTACACAACCTGTTGGCTGTCCGCCTGTCAAGTGTCTCCCAGTCCTGATGAATGGCTGTAATATGCTGCGCATCACAACACAACACGCCACGCCACGCACTCATTAATGGCCTCTCATAATGTCTGCAACAGTCCTCCGATGCCACGGTGGGATTCAAAGAAGGGGAGGGAGAGAGAAAGGGAGCGAGAGTGAGAGAGAGAGCAGTCATGAATTCTTAAAGCTTGTTCCAAGTTGCCATTCAAGGCAGTAAACAAAGGAAACATGATGTTCTCATTTGAATAATTTCACAAATGCCGTGGCATTATGCCAGTATTTGGCCACATGTAACGTTAATGAATAAATGAAGGATTGTGGCAAAAGGCTGAGATGAATAGATGGGGAGAGGCGAGAATTATTATTATTTTAAAGATTGCAATGAGCATTTGTACTTCTGTAAGAGGCATTCTTCGGTTTATTTGCATATGTTATGAAATGTGTGCCATGCAGCATGTATGCCCCATATTTGAGGAAAATTAAGTAGAAATACTTGATGAAAGACGCTGATTCTGTCATCTGTCGGATGTCATGTGAAGCCTGGTTAATTGCTGTTTCTCTCGGTGAATCAGGAGACTTGCTTTTCTAGATGTTTAAAACTACTCAGCCTTTAGCTTTATCAAAGAGATTTGATTCTGCTAGGAGAGATTTACAAGAGTGGAAATTGTTCTGAATGAGGATTTTTTTCCCCTTTCTAAAATATGCAGTAGTCAGATGCCGTGTGCTCTTTTGATTTAGAATGATTATTTTTTTTTTATATTGTCATTGTTCGTTTTTTCCATATTGTATCACCCATAGAGGTTAATTGAGTTTGGATGTAGTTGTGTTTTGTCTTTTTCCGTGAAATGCTGTCTACTACACATTTTGTATACTGTCTTACATTTAAATCACTCCCAACAAAAAAAGCTAGACATTAAGTGATTTGTAAATTAAAAAAATATTTTTCAGGGAATTGAAAGAGGACCCACGCAGACAGGCGCAGCATCCCAATGGCATATATTTATTTATTTCGCCCCATCACTGATTGACTTGGGTAACATCTTACTTGCTAATCAAAGTGTATTAAAACAGATTAATTTGTTTTTCATTTCTTGGTTAGCAAATCCCTTCAGGATATAGATTATAAATGATACGCCGCACAATGTTAGGTTTACCTCGGTTCTCTTATCTCATAACTACTGGAGGCTGAAGAAATTATTCGAAACTAGAAATAGTGTGTGAATGAAACGTATGCTTTTTAAAGATTCCTCTGCATGTGTGTCTGTGTTGTTTTTTTTTTTCTCTTTCTCACAGTTTGAGTTTGATAGCAACACCTGCAGATGTGTCTTGTAAAGTGCAGCCCCCAGCTTCTCTCCCATTCCGAGGAGACCATTAAAACAAAAGCAATTAAAGTACTTATTTTCATGGGTTAAGGATTTGGCGAGTGGGTGTGCTACACTGTGAGCTATTTGCTATTGTTTCAAAGCTGGGATATTTCAATTTGAGCAGCCAAAGCGTTCTACTATATCATCGTACCAATCACAGCAGTCTGTTGTATTCAAGCCTGTTAAAATATGGAGGTTAGAGTTCATTGACAACCTGTTGACATGGAGCAGATTTATGTGATGTTGCATTCACTTGGCCACCAATGCAAACACTCACAGGCCGCGACATCCCGGCACATTGCAACAGCGGTTTCTTGTTGCTGCTGATCTTTGGGTCCTTCCAGTTCCAGATACCAAAGCATGAGTTATTCTCCTCTCTGCTCCCTGACCCTCATAATTGAGAACGGCTGTGAGTGAGAAAGAGAGGGCCAAACAGAGACAGCGAGAACAGATTGTTGTGTGCGACAGGAAGAAAGTAAGAAGAAAAGAATGAGTAAATGAAAGGATCAAAGAGATGGGCCAATACTGGTCAAGTGAAGGAAGGCTGCATGTTTAACAGTTGGCCTCATGAAAACCAAACATTTGTTCCTTCCTCTGTCTAGCCATGAGCAAACAGAGTTAAGTACACAAACCTAGATGTAAGTTTATATATGTATATATATATATATATATATATATATATATATATATGCATGTAGAATTACAGTCAACTGAAAGAAAGACATTAAAACTGTTGCAAAGGAGAGAGCCATAGAGGAAAATCAAACCAGAAGGTTGGTAGCAAGAGTGGTAAGCTCAGTGACAGCTGCATGCTCGTTGTCGTGGGTGACGGTCTGTCTGTCTGTCAGAGCAGATATTTCTGTCTGTTTAGTGCTGCCTTACTGGTTGCCAGAGACACTCCTCATGTCATCACTGGGTGCCTGCTGTCAGTGGCTAAAAAGGAGAGTGGGTGTGGAGTTTGTGTTTGCACTGGTTTTGTGTGTGTGTGTGTGCTTGTGTGCATGCGCGCATGCACGTGTGCCTGTGTGTGTGTGTGTGTGTGTGTGTGTGTGTGTGTGTGTGTGTGTGTGTGTGTGTGTGTGTGTGTGTGTGTGTGTGTGTGTGTGTGTGTGTGTGTGTGTGAATACGAGAGTGACAGAGAAAGAAACTCAAGCAGCTGTCTTGAAAGCTCCCCCACTCTGTCAGTGCATCTTGTATCTGCTTTCCCCCCTGATATGTCTCCAGTGAGCGGGTATTTGTTCGGTCACCTTTCTACTGCGAAAGAAACACATTTTGACATAAAATTACACAGAGCTAATCTGTTCACTGATCGCATTGTAAACACTATCCTCTTCAACCGTATGCTGACGCAGAACTAGAACCATTCTCTCTGTCAAAACTTTATATTTAACCTTTAAATTTAACACCATTATTAGGGAGATAATGGACTGTGTCTCCACTGGAAACTGTATGAATGAAAACAAACATAACCACCTATAAAAAGGAGTTATTTTAAGTGTGAAATTTTTACCCCAGTTGTCTATCATTACTGTCCAACGCAGAACCACAGGACGTTTATATAACGGTTCCTGCAGTGGGTTTTATTTCAGGCAAAACCTACTTATACAATTATATCTACATTGTGAAATACTAAAATCTTCCTTTCGCAAACACACTATAGACTCCTCGTAGGTGACGATGATTTAAAGTTGCATACTTTTATAAAAAGACCTGGGTCAAGTTTGTTAGCCTAGTGGAAATGGACTGACTACAGTTTAGCAGTTTTTTATTACATGCACTCATTCCAAAAAATAAACCTTGGAAGGTATTTGATTCTGTACACAACATACTTCATGTACTCATGATTCATTTTTGAATTTTATTTTGCAAGGCAATGAAACCTTTATAACTGATGACTGTTCAACTGCAGCTGTCATGTTACAATGTGAAGTAGATAATTGTCATGATTTAAGTGTCTGGGCTTGTGAGATTTAAACAAGAGACCAATCTCTTGCAAACAGAATGTATTAGTTTAAAATGCCTGCTGTTATTTCTTAGTAAAATGGTGTATTTTTGCCTTTAGTGTTGGCCATTGACTGTTTGATTGCGATCATCTGTTGTTGGAGTGCCGTCGCTTGATTACAAACATATGGTTATGGGTTACTGAGATGGCCCTGCAGTGAGGTAATGGAATATCTAAAAAAAAAATTAAGAGCATTAGTGAATTACTGAGTTTTGCACTGGTTATCATGAAGATTGAAAGATTTCATCCATCGGACCTCTGGGGTTGTTAAGCGGGTACTGCGCAAGGTCTCCTTGTATTAACTGCAGTTGTATCTGGATGCTCTGGATAAATTTTAGGTGACCTGGAGACTCAAGATTGCCAATGTCTGTGAGTGTGCAACACTGAATGGGAAAGCTGATGGTTAAACTACATAATTGGATGGATGGATACATGAGCTTTTTCCAGGATATTTTACTTCCTTTTCTCTTAAGCTGTCTGTCATTATAAAGGTGAACAGTACTTGTCACATTGTGGCACTCCAGAGAGCCCATTGTTAAATTAAAATGTATTTCTGAATTGTGGGTTTGATTTATTTATTATTTATAATATAAACATTTCAGGTACATGGGGTCAATAGTCCAGAGCAGCAAAGTGTGGAAAAGAGGTGAAGAGTTGGGTTCAAGCAGGCTGGAATGGGTGGAGAAACGTGTCAGAGGTACTATGCGATAGAAGACTATCAGCCAGAATGAAATGAAAGATGTACAAGACAGTGGTGAGACCAGCGATGCTGTGTGGCCTAGAAATGACGAAAAGACAGGCAGAGCTAGATGTCGCAGAGATGAAGGAGCTAACGTTCTCTTTGGGCGTAACAAGGATGGATATGATCAGGAATGAGTCTATCAGAGGAATTGAACATGTTAGATGTTTTGGAGACAAGGTCAGAGAAGGCAGACCAGAGTGGTTTGGTCATGTACAGAGGAGGGATAGTGAATATATTGGTAGACGGATGCTGGAATCGGAGCTGTCAGGCAGGAGGTCTCGAGGAAGACCAAAGAGAAGATTTATGAACGTAGTAAGAGAGGATATGAAGGTAGTTGGTGTGAGAGAGGAGGATACAAAGAATAGGGTTTGATGGAGAAGGTTGATTATCTGTGGCGACCCCTGAAAGGAAAAGCTGAAAGGAGAAGAAGAAGATATTATATAAACATTTATTATGCCCTGGCTAAACGCTGGCTATGTGAAGATTCTAACAATGATGATAATTCTCTTTGTCACAAGACAACCAAGTAGGTTTGTTGAAAAGGTTTAGTTATTTCTTTCATGGAATATGCTCCTAATTGCTCTGACCAAAACCACATGGGTGTGTCTGAAAAGAGGAATTGTAAATTTGGATTAAGTTTGTGTATCTCCAACTTTTAACCGTGGATGCATAATAAATTATCGAAACAGGTCCCGAATGCAAATATTGGCAAAAAAATCATTAACCAAATTAACCGCCAGAGCTATAAAAACTGTGAGAGGTTTTCAGAGACTTGCCTGAACTTCAGCATCAACACCGACACTAATTGTACTGTTTTGTTTACCACTCCCATGGAAAACAAGTAAGTCCCTTTCATTTCGCCACGGTCACAGTAACATACCGCTTTGTACAGTGAGGGTGAACGTTCTGCTTCTGATGCAAAGTTCCTCCATGATTTAAACTTTTCTTGACCTTTTGTTGTGCTGTTTCATGGAATCTCCAAAAAGGGACAACAACAGCACTCATATGATTTAAAGAAGTCAGGAAACAGGGGTCGCTTCGTTCTCGAAATGTAATTCCCAGACTGGAAAATCCCTGACTTTTACATTGGTATGAGCATTCACAGTGACGTTGCCTGTAATTTTGTGGCTGCCATGGCAACATTATTCCAACTATAGATTCTGTACCATCAGTGTTGGAGTCCTCTGCTTCCACCGGTATCCCGACAACCTTGGAACCACACACCAGTGTTTATGTTCTTAAGGTTAACACGGTTATCTATGTATCTACGTATGTAACCTGAGGCCTCAACCTACATGGGCATACATATGTGTGCGTGTGCAAGTGTGCGTGCGTGTGTGAGTGTGTGTGTGATCTTGCAGCTGCAGGACCTGTCTTTCCCTGCGTCTCCCTCCAGAAAGAGCTGCAGGGACTTGCCAGTATTTTCATTCCCTCTGGAGGCATTTCCGCACGCTAACAAAGCCCGGCCTGTGTGATGAAACAGAGAGGAAGCAGCTTTTGTGAAGAGAGCAGCCGATTTTGATGCATGTATGTATGCACTGCTGACCCCAGATAACAGTTAGTTCCATGCAAATTTACTTTTGAGCTTGCAATTCAGGTTACTCCATACGCTTGTTTGCTGACAAGCCTACTGTAGCATTAGGACAACCACTCTCTTTATCCCATTCACAAGACAAAGTTACCCCCTGTTTGTTTCTAATTAACTTGTATAATACCTAGCTTGTTGGACTGGTTGGAGTTTTTTTATGGCGCTTGTTAACTAGTGGCCTTTCATAGCCCAACTTCCTCCATGGCTGTTGCCAAAAGGAAATGTGTTCTGTAGCCTCGGTCACAAATTCTCCTGATAGTCTGGATTTTGGGAAGGGACTGAATCAAGCCAATAACTGTATAAAACAATTAATTCTTTCTCTTTTACTGGTCCGTAGAGCTCGGAACATAAAACTTGCACTCTTAATTTATTCCTAATGATGGATATTTCTGTGTTTTTGATTAGGAGATCTGTGTATTAACTTTTACTGTTGGATACCCTTTATTTAGTCTGTAGTTAAGGAAATTCTTTGTCAGGCTTGGCAATAGCTGAGGTCAAAGCTCACACGAAACATATTTTTGCTGTCTCACTTAAGGTCATGACACAGCTACTGAAAATCCCTTCTTTTAGAGGAGCAAAAGAAGAACAAATTCAGAGTCTGTCAACTGTGCAGCCAAGGACCAGATTTTCCCCGGTTTCGTCTCCACAGCAAGCATCCTGTGGGTTGACAGCCAAGGCTGAGTGACACAAGCTCGTGCCCATAAACAGGGATTTGGCCCTCTGGAGAAAATAACCTTGATAATTACTGGGTGCATATAGACCTGCCCACAATGGGTGGGGGAGGAGGAGGAGACGAAGGTTGACTGAGAAGGCGAAAACAAGGGAGAGAACTACATCCATTGGTGCATTCCTCCATGCTGAGTCACACTGGTGCAGAGTTTCCCCCTAAGTGCACACAGAGATTTCCACAAGGCACAGGGTGCAAAGGGCCACTGATGCAATGCTCACCGCCGGGCTGTGGACTCTGAAATTTAAAGTTTAACGAGGCAACAAGTTCCGCTCATTCATAGACATCCACGGTAACTAAAACAGAACACAACTGTCTAAAGAGATGACATAACAGAACCGCTTGACACTGAGCGGGAGTCGTGTGCGTACGTAGGTGGGGATACTTGTAGGAGAAGACAAAAACAAAAAACAACCAAGTCGACAAGAAAATAAGATGTGGCCATGGTTTGCCTTTCCCACTCTCTTTTGGCCATAACCACATGGTCTCTGACTAAACTGGCATCAATACAGCAACCAGAGCTGAATGTCTGTGGTTGGCTTGCCGCCTGTCTGTTTGCCTGTCATTTAGCTGGTTAAAGAGAACTTGTTGAACTGCTGCACTGTGCCGGGCTACTACAGGGCCATTCATGTCTGTAACGGCCAAAAGAGCCAAGTCCTGTCATCAGCACTTGCTCGCACATACCAATTTACTACTGGAAATGACAAGGGCAGTTTGCTTGGTAAGCACAGTTTCCCTCAAGCAACCTCATAACCCATTTCTTTTTTTTAGGGGTGTGTGTGTGTGGGGGGGGTTTGGATTACATTTCAGAGAATGAGAAGCTCCTTTTAACAGAGTGTCTTTAGACAAACACAACATTCACATCTCAAATATATTCTCTGTCTCTCTTGCATGTGTGCCGCCTACATTAAGTGTAAAGTGAAATTGAATGATCCATTCCCCAAGGAGTCATTCAGCAACAGCAAAACAAAACAGATCCTTTGTGCCGCCTTGAATGCTTGAATTTTCAAATAGATGGCTTGGAAGTACAGTTCATCACTGAGAGTTTTTCCTCTGTTTTTTTTTTTCTTCCTCCTTGCTCTTTGGTTGCTCTTTGAGCATTTTTGTTAATGGCGGCTCATCCTGTTACATATGACCTATGCCTTACTGTTCCCTGTCCTCCTCTCAGTCCCACTGTGGCACACAGACTGAGGACATGCTCGAGAGCATGACTTCATCCTGTGCTTCCCCTCCTTTCTATAACTCTTCCTAGCCTCCTCCCCCAGTTATCATCCTTGACTCTCCCCCCCTCGCCCCTCACACCCATCCCCGTTCTCTCCTCTCCTTTTTCAGCCCCCCCCCGCACACGCCGTGCCTGCAGTCCTAACCTCCTCCCGCTATGATTAGCGATCCCTGTTTTTCCCTAGCCAGTGTAATGTCTAGATCCTCCTGTGTCCTTGGAAAGCAGCCTAATAAGCTCAGACACACACTGCTGTCTCCGCGCTCCATAGGCCTATTCTCCGGCGTCACCAAGCACGCAGAGAAGTAAACAAAGACAACCACACACACACATGCACGCACTGCCCCGGTGTGCTAATAGACCAGCATACCAGTCCACTGAGGACAGCACTGACGATAGCTTGCTAACGTTGACCTTCTGCGTGCCAATCACAACAAATCTGCTCCCTGATTTGAATATGTGGAGGAAAACAATGTAAATTGAAAGCAGAAATCCCCCTGGTGTGAGACAAGATGAGCCTCTGAATAAATTATTTAGATGGCAGCCTCTTTCCTGCATGATTCTCGCCTTCTGCTACATTTAATGGCATCTGTGATGACGCCCATCGGAGATTAATCCAGATGTAAGATCTTTTTGTGTGTGTGTGTGTGTGTGTGTGTGTGTGTGTGTGTGTGTGTCTGTGTGTGTGTGGCCTGTTCACCTCTCTTCTCATGCACCCTGTTCTCGTGTGACAGGGAAACAAAGGCTCAACAGGGGAATTTATTTCTTCTCTGGAGAGGGTTGTAAATAAACAACTAGTGAATCAATGCCTCCATTTGTTTTTTTTTCTCTGATAATTTTGCCGATGTCGTGAGGCTGTGTGACAGTGCTTTGCAAGCCCACATAGCTCTAAGCTGCCATATTTCCTCTCCAAGAGGAAAGAAAACATGCAACTCCAGCCTCATGTTTCCTGAGTAGGGGATCCATGGCTTCACCACTTGCATTTTTTTATGTAATTCATCACATCTCATTTATTTGCAGTTGAGCCTCTATATGGCAGGAAATTAACATTGTGCTCTTTCATTCAACAAAGGACACACCGGAAGTGAAGTCACCTTGTGGAACCCAGTAAAAGGAAAAACTCTCAGCAACTCATATTTTGATGCACTTGGAGGATAGCTCATTTATAGATATCATTACACTAATGTCAATTTCACTCATTGTGTGACATTTTGCCTGTTTACTCAGAAGCAAATGATGCTTCAGAAGGGCTGGCATGCTGGATACATTTTTATTCCATTCTGAGGTAGTAAATCAGGCATTACCTGTAAACACAATCATGTTGGTGTTTTAAGTGGGCTGTTCTGCCTTGGCGTTCTCTATTGCACAGACACTGATCCCGATTTTATGTCTTTATACTGCTGTTGATGTATAAATCCCATACAACGTTCTCAACCTGAACATGCCAAGCAAGGCAAGATCACGAACGTTATGAATTTACTGCCAAAAGATCTTTCCAAACACAAAAGCAGAAAAAAGATTTAAAATAAAATGTTTTTTTTGTTGTAATAAACCAGGTGTCAAAAAAAAAAAATTACAAGTATTTTTCATACAAGGGATATAATGTACTTAAATGGTTGCATCACTAAAATTCCAACATACTTCGTCACTTATCCCTTGTAGCCATGAAGAAGATATTTTATTTCTTCTATGTTTTGACACGTCCGTGTCATCAGTTACTACACCGATCCCAAAACAGCGCAGATGAGGAGAATTTGGTTTGTTGATCCTTTTACAACGCCAAGTTCAACAGCTGTCCCTGCAAACATCATTTGCTTAGGATAATACATCAGTTTTTTTTTTTTCCAGGAACCCAAGCTTCGAACCCAGACAAATTATACAAATGAAAAGAGCACAGGTTCGAAATGTTTTGAGTAATCTTTCTTGGTTTTTCATTATTTTGATAAAAAGTGTGACTAGTACTCCAAAATACTCCAAAAAAAAGACAACCATTCATCAAAGCTGTTGCTGACATATGACACATACGAATTTTTAATGAGTGCTAGTCAACCATAGTCTATGCTTTCTATATCCAATATTCAAGTGTGAAATTATAGTATCAGATTGTATTTAGTTAATCAAACCCATATGACTAATTTAATTTGGCTCAAATATGAGGGGAAATGAATAAATCATGGAAGCGTACTTAGCTCACTTGCACTGGTGTTAACAGTAATTAAATTTGGGACAATATGTAGACTGTGAAGATGGCTCCAGTCTTTCTTTATACTATATGTATAGTATGGAGAAAGCATAAGCCATGCGTTTTTTTGGAAAAGATGTCTGGCATAATATTAATGATGTGATGAGGAAGTTTCAATCGCAGTTGCGAGCAAATTAAAGATGCAACCGTGTAAAGACGTCTAGAAGTGAGTGGTCGTCCCACAAGGAGGTATACAGATTTTAGTTTGAAAAGAGCCTAAAGCAAAAGAAATAGTCTTCCATGATTGGAGCCTGGAGGATTAAGACAGCTGCTTTGGCAACAAGATGGGCATATTCACAATGAAGACAAGAAATCAACTTCTGTTTGTCATTTAAGTATTTTATGTTTCATATTTGGCAGGGATTAGAGATACATTCTCTTTAGCTCTGTCAGTCCCTGTTATGTGCTTCCAATCTGTCAAACACTCAACAGGGTGCATTATTACATCTCGATAAATGATGCCACCTAAGTGTTGTTTTCCTATCACTAAAAAGCAGATTGTATTTTGTCACACTCCCTGATGTGCATCGTCTGTGTTTTGTTTCATTTCAGATTCGTCCGGCTTGATGAGGATTAAGAAACAGATTTTGTCTAACAGGAAATACTGAAGCCTACGCCTCCACTGGTAAGCTTCCTCATTTAACACAAGTTTTCATCCAAGCATCAGCTTGCAGAGAACAAATAAAGCAAGGATTTGATGCAGTTTTTGCATACAAATCCAGATAGCTGCAAATGGTTTTATTTTCATTTCTTGTATTGCACTTGTCTCTAAAAAAACACAGGTGTGTGGTCTTTGGACAGAATGCACTGGTGATTGTGTTATACAGTAACTGAGACAGAATAGGTTGTGCTTGCCAGAAATTGAAGACAGAACACACTCTGCAGAGGAGAACAAAGGAACAAATTGAAATTTTTATTTTGGGGAAAATACTAAATGCAAGTTCGTCATTTGTGAGAACAGACTGTAAAGCTTTGGCTGAAATCAACATTATATACGCCCTTGTTGTCCATCTGTGGCCGGACAAAAACATACTCGTATATGCCATTCAATGAGAGCTTATGGTTGGTGAGGATCAGACTGACAGTTGATTGCCTGCTCACTAGCGTCTTTAATAGTTTCCTTGATAGCTGTATCAATGTTAGATGTGGTCTGTCAAAAAAGATTATTTAAAGGATGTTTTCAAGACAGATATTTCCAGGTATTGTGAGACGGTTCTGGCTTTGCTTCAACCTATCCCCAGAGTGTAATGAACCAATGCCGACCTACTTGGTATTGCTATTGATCCACCTGTAACAATATTGATACCATCTCCAAGAGGAGGACAAAGCTAATCTCATCATCCCCATCCTCCGGTTGCTCGTCTTTGACTGAATAACCTGTGTTAAATGGTTCCAGATGACACAACAACATGCATGAATAGTGGGTTTAATTGGGCTTGGAGCAGCATGAATATTATGTATTCTGTAATCCCTTGGACTGAAAGAAACACTACGTCAGGTCTCCCTGTACTCTGTGGAAGCATTTGACTGACATGATGGATTATGTCATTGGTGTCGATGAGAACGAGAGAAAGCTGGGACTAAAGAATGTTCCGACATACTCCCAATACGCGTTACTGAAATAAACCTTGCCCCTTTACTTTTCTAAGAAGACTGCAAAATGTCGACAGCGTAGTTTGTATTTATGGGAAACTGCATCAAAATGCTAGAAGGTGAATAATTTTTGGTGGCATCTGCACATTCTGCAATATGTTAATGAGCAAAGCTGCAAAAGCCAGATTGCCAGAAGAGAGAAGAGGAGAAGGAGGGAGCAGAGAGGAAGAGAGAAACAGACGGAGGCTGATGTAAATTATGGATGCAACCTGCGATTTCCAAGAGGAAAAGAATGGCACAGTGAAACCTCAAGTCATGCATGAGCAAAGTCATATACAATCTGGTCTGTGTTTAAGTTTTTTGTGTGTGCGTATGTGCGTGTTTGAAAGAGAGAGAACATTAACACATTCATCCATGTCAATCTGTATGGAGCTTTGCTGTCAAGCATTTGCTGAAGTCAATATGACGTGCGCTTAATGCTGTGTTTTCATTCCCTTGTTGTGTTGAATTGGATTGTGCCTCTGGTGTGTGCCCATGGTTGTGTGGTCTTGGGTAGTTTACACTTTTTGTGTGAGAACAGTGGCAATCCTGCCCTTCTGGGAATGTCTTTTTTATTGCTGCACATTACAGAAATCACAGTGCAGATGCAGAAGATGATAAACTGCTTGTTTTTTCTCACCATAATATTTGCTTCTTGTTATGTACTTGCCTGCTCGAGCCATTCTAAGTTCAATAAAAATGAGCGCCTGTGTCCTGAGACCACTTCCCACCCTTGTGTACCAGTGTGCCCTCACGGCCTGTGTGAAGAATGGAGCCATTCTTGAGTTGCATCTGACTGAGGTCTGTGCAGTGGTGTGGTTTCCCCACCAGAGGCGGAGGAGACAGGAGGGCTGGTGGTCTGGAAATAGATTTGCCCGGGCTGGGAACACCTCAGGTGGGCCTCTTGTCAGCTTCAGCTTGCTTTAACAGGCTTGCATGACAAAGGTGCACCTCTGCTGTAGAACCTGGTACATATTATGCACTTATTTCTAATTAGGCTGAACGGAAATAGGGTTTAACTCGTCTCCATTCAGCCATAGTACCTGAGTGATCTTCTGAAATACGCCTGGAGGGTTTGAAAAGAGCTGCGTTTTCCAAGAATTGGACAGGAGCCACATTGCAGTTAAAGTAAGATGCATTAAAGCTGGGAACAGAAAACTATGAAGCCGCCCTGGATCTTGCTTGCATGTAAATGTGTGTTAATGTGCAAAGTAGGTCATGTATTTGGAGCGGGGACAGCCACAGTTTGACTTTCTGGAGCAATGTCAGAGCTGGGAATCTTTTCATAAGCAGACACATTGCTTGATTATGCACAAGAGATTTACATTCCTGATATTCTGTTAATATGTCAATCCTAAAGCCTAATATGCTGGAGGAAAAGATGGGGGTGTTGAAGGTGAAAATGGCTGTGGTCAGTCCAGAGGCAGCATCAGTAACCACAACCAGAGATAGCAGCCTAAAAATCAGACTAAATCAGATTACCAAACAAACAGCTAAGAGGATTAATTCTGATCTCTCTCTCTCTCTTTCTCTCTCTCCCTCTCCTTTCCATCAGATGGACATTAAATCTGCAATCTATAAAATCCCTTCAAATGATTTTGTATTTTACTTTACAGCCCTTGTTTTCTGTTTTTTTTTTTTTTTTTGGAGTGGGACTCTTTCTGCTCTTGGTGAACTCTGCCCTTTTGTTCTGCCTCGAGGCCTCTGGAAATTGCTTCACTAAACAGGGTATCATATCAGTCTTTAAATATATCTTCACGAGGTACACAAATCTGACCTCTGATCAGATGCTGCATTGCTGGCTGTTAAGCCCTATAATGTTATAATAATGTTTTCCACTCAGCAGTGTCAGGAATTAAGCTGCTGAGAGACGACTGTGGCTCTCACTTTCACTCGAACAAGCATAGCGACACTAAATGATACAGACCAAATTAATAGAAAATCATAATCATTTGATGGTTATAGTCATATTGTGTCCCTAGATTTCAGTGTCTTTCAATAAATTACACTGTTTAGGATTGATTTGATAGAAGATGATTGGTTTCCATGTAATGGATAGCAGCACAGCATGTTCCCCAGGAAGGAAAGACTAGATTAATTTGGTTAATATTTCATGAAGCTTACAGGGACAGAGGCCATTTCAGGTGTTATGCAGTGTATTATTTCTTAAGTAACAGTACACACGACAGCTGAACTGTTGCTTAAATTGTACGCAGCTCTTAAGCACAAAGCCAAGACAAGGCACTTGCTGTCAGGAGTGTTCCCATGATCACGCTGTTTGTGAAATGGGAGCCATTCGGATGCACTTGGCTCCTTTCCTTTGAGGTGATCAGATTCAGTGTGGCTAGTTCCTGCCCCACATCATATTGCTCTCCTGAGTACTGATAACTGCTAACAGATTTGTATTAATATCCTCACTGGTGCTCTTTTATATTGGCTGATTCATTTTGAATTGCCGCTCCACCACTCTCGCTCTTCTGCTAAACACAGAAGTATAACACAACATTGCTCTTGGCTTCACGAGCCGACACTCCCTGGCTGTTTCTCAGTCTTGCTCTCCAGAGCGATTTATTGTAACCAACAAGACTCTAATCAGAGCGAACCTAATCAAATCTGCTCCAACCAGCAGCCCCTGGCGGAAACACTTCACATTCAGAGGCAGGTTTGCTCGTGCACCATTATGTGCTCCGAGCAGCTGCAGTTTTGTCATGTCAGTAGAAATAAAATTCTTGAAAAAGACATGTCACCGGTCGCACACTTGATTTCCGCGTCATCAATTGAGATGTGTGATTTAGGACAAAACCGATTCCTTGAAACGGACGTGTTTCTGTGTGTGTAAGCTGTTGAGATGGCCGTTAGAGGATTTATTTGTTTTGAGATCTGCACAAACAAATGCATGTTTCCAGACCTCCTCATTATCAGCTACAGGAAAGCTTCCTGAGCATTGGACAACCCGTGCATGTATTAGAGGAGGGGGTTGGAGGGTGGTGGTTCTAGCCTGTACCTAATCTAGTCAGGGATCATTCCAAGATCTGGTTAACTAACTTGGCTCAGTCTATCATATTGACAGACTGTGCAGTTGCTCTGGCCCCTGTTTCATTTAGTGGCATGCAAGCTCTTGTCCTATTGCCATTAAAAAAAAAATCCACACACAAATGTTTTTGTTAGTGGTAAAGAGAAATACATATGAGAGAGCACACTTGAGAATAAGAGAGCAGCGCTGCTAGGGGAACAGAAAGAAAATAATTGGAAAGAGGGGAAATTGAGTGGATACCAGTTATACTCCTAATCCAGTTCAGCCAAAGACATCAAGAGGAGGCAGTATTTACGTATGTATGTGTTTGAGTTGGAGAGTGGGAGTTAAGTTGTTTGGCAGATACAGTGGTTGTTGAGATCATTGCAATTTGTACTTCTTAGAAAAAAAAAAAAATATATATATATGTGTGTGTGTGTATATATATATATATATATATATATATATAAAAGATATATATATATATTTATACACCAGCAATTACACCAAAGTGTCAGTCACCTGCAGAGGAGTATTGTTTTTCATATGTGTTTATCAGTAGGTATAAGGATGTGGTTGTCACTATGTAATAATATACTTTTCCTTTCCATATGTGAGAAAAATGCAAGGATTAATCATGAACAACAAGCAGGCAATATTATATTCATGGTAATGCTCATAACATATACATTACAATCCAACATATGAAAGTCAATGCTTTAAGCTTTGAAGGCCAGAGAAATCAAAGTTCAAAAGAATGTCAAAAAGGAACACTCAAAATTTTTTGCAATAGAGTTGAGGATATTGGAATTTTATTGTTGTCCACATCAATTTCAGAGTCAGAACATTAATATTAACCAAGAACAGGAAACAATCTAATTTTTAAATCAAACCTCTATGGCCTTTTATCTAAGAATACATTAAATATTTACTAATTGTTATCTCACTATTCATTCATTTTTTTTTTTAATTAGTTGTGGCGTGTCAAAATACTTGCTTTTTCATTTAATAGCTTGCTACTCATTTACTCTATTTGAGAGATGTCCTGAGTCTCACTGTTAGCCTCCTCCTCCTAAAACCCAAAGAAGACCTATAGCACTGATAACACGTCTGATATTCTTTAGAGATGGCAAGTTTCCGCTGATTCAGGATGCTGTTTTCTTCTTTTTTTTTTTTTTTTTTTTTTTTTAATAAAGTAGTCTTCCTGAATTCATTTTCACAGTTGCCCTTGACTTACAGGCAGGGAAAGAAATATGCTGATGCATTCCCCTTGATATTTAAGTCGAATTTTTACATTTTTCTTGTAAAGAGTGTATCACAGGTTTTGCTTTTGCTGTGCTGTCACGTGCCTTGAAAGTCACACACACGGTTGTATTCTCTTTTCAATATACAGCATACTCAATCTTTGTTTTGTTGTGAAAGGTGCTGCAAATGTATTTTCATTTGATTCATCTGTTGATTAGAACTAATCATTTTATTTAATCTGTCAACAGTGCCCATAGGTCCCTCGACTTCCAATTTGTTTAGTCTGGCCAGAACCTACGCATATTTCACTGATAAATGATTGCAAAGATTGATTGCCCATCCAAGTTAGCTTCCATTTTTCAAGCTGTTAATGATTTTTTTACGGAATGTGGACTTTCATGTCTGAAACAGAGTTGACTCTTCAATCAAACCATTTTTGGAGACAGGCAGATTCTTGCTGTGCTGCCAAATGAAATCTCATTCTGTGTTTTTGTGCTTGAGCGGTGAAACAAAAGGCTAGTTTGGCTAAATCAGGACTGACATCATTGGCAACAGCTGCAGGCTGCATGTACTGTGTCCACACATGCGTGTGTGTGTCTTTGTATGTTTATGTCGGGGTGTGCGTGTGTTGCTGTCTGTCAAGATGAGGTGACCTGATTGCTCAGCTGAGCAGTGAGGGAAGACCCAGCCTTGTGTTGTCAGAATAGCACCACTAAAAATCACAAGAGATGGGCAGCTATGCTCACAGGCTGGTGGCCCCTCCCTCTCAGAACCCCATAATGTTTTGTGAATGTGCCACGCTTATCCCCCCAGCAGCCGCCTACACACACACACACACACACACACACACACACACACACACAGAGTAACAAACAGATGAACTGGCGCTCCCTGACCATGCCAGAGCGGATTTCAAAAAAGTGATCATTGGTTATGCACACACACACACACACGCACCACACACACACACACACACACACACACACACACACGGTGCGATCAACTACAAGCTTTAATTTGGTAGATCAGACCACCACTTGTATAAGAGCCAATGTACCTATTGCTTTAAAGATAAGATGAATTTTACACCCATTCTCATCTCTTCCTTCTATGCGCTTCTCACAGCAATTCAATTTAATGTGCAATTTTGATGTGATTCCATTCAGTTTTTCACAAGGTAAATAATCCGACAACTCTTTTAAAACACCATGTCGAAGTTGTTTTTTTTTTGTTTGACTCGCGCTGACAGTCTGTAAAACCTGCAATGAAAACCTGCCTTAAGGAGCTGTTAACCCACTTAAATGAATTTAATTTGTTTAGGTTTCAGTTTAGAGTTGCTGTTATACAATGGTCCGAATGTTGTTTTAAGAGGCTTTTGCTTTCTAAGAATACATTTTAGAGGACTTAAAGACTCCGATCCCGCGTGAATATAGGATTCAATTTACAGACAAAGTTATTCACAGAAAACACTCAGTTCTGTGGGCTTAAAAAGAAATAGTCTAGTATTTGGTGACTGTGTTGGCCCTTGGCAAACAATTTCAAGCAAACTATAGTTTGTAATTGCCAGTTAAAGGTGGGTGGCCTCAGAACTCGCACCTCAGCAGTATGAGCTCAAAAATGTCTTCCCCACATGCACATGCACAGGCAGACACACACAGGCACGCACGCACACAAACAAAAATGGCCCCAAACCACATGGGGCATCACCCCAGAAGCCCTCTGGCGAGCTGTGTTTGTGTGTGAGCCCTAATATCCTTACTAGCACCGTCCTACCCCTGCTGCTGTGTCTTACTCCCTATACCTTTTCCTTTTTTGTTCCGAGAAAAGAGATGGGATGGATTTCAAATAGCACATGGGGCGCAGGCTGGAAAAAGAGAGCTTCAGGCAGGGATTGCTGAGGGCAAAGAGGGCTAGGAGAGGAAAAAAATTAAAGATGGAGCAAAGGGAAAGAAGTGTAGGGTGGGGACAATAGCCGCTAGTACAAATTATGTGCTTAGAGCCAATAGTATATTGCTACTTTATGCTAAGATGAAAGATGAAAGTAATTTGGCTGCTGTAAACAATTATTGTTCTGTTTTAAAATTATTTAATGAGCAAAATTATTTTACCCTCTTAGCAGATCAATAATCTATTTGGTTGCACTTGATATAATTTTCTCTCCTGAGAAAAAGTAGCAAATCTGCTATTTAAAATAACAAAAATGCACAACTTCAACATTTGTATAACATTGAAGTTTTTAGTTGTTTCAGGCAGTTACTTATCTGTATCAAATATTTATTAATTTGTGGCATTTGTGTAAAAAGATTTTATCATCACTGCCTGAAACGCCTAAACGGGACATGGTTGATTTTATCAGTCAGATGATTTTATCAGCCAATATGGGCATGTCATTGATCTATCAGTGTTTTGTGTGAGTTGAACAAGATAACATTTACACATCGATAAGTAACTTTTTATGCTGGATGGTGGCAGTGTTTTGTGCTTCTGCACCCCTTGTAAGAAGGTCTCTGGTTTGATTCCATGTTCTCCAGTTTCCTCCCACTGTCCAAAAAAATGCAGGAGGTTCAGTGGAGACCTTAGGTTGCCCAGACATGTGAATGAGAGAAGAAATTGTTGTATTACTTGTATGACATGTGCATGAGGGGGTGAATGGTTTTATGTCTCTATATGTGGCCCTGTGATCGATTGTCGACTCATCCAGGGTGAACCCTGCCTCGTGCCCAATGAGAGCTGGGATATGCTCCAGCTCCCCTGCAACGCAGACTTCACGATAAGTAATATAAATAATAAATGAATAAATGATAAGCCTATATAAGATCTATATTTCTTCCATTTTTATTAACCCCAAGGACTAATGTTAACAGTTACCTTCATCTGTTAACATTTTATTAAATGCAGTGCATGATTCTCAGGATGTCCAATTGAAAATATTAGTGGTATAGAATAGTGATGGCAGGTTGCATTGTGTAAATGTTGAGTTGTGAATGCAGCAAAGTCTTTCAAACCTGTTCTGCTTTTAATATTTTGTTGGCCTTAAGTGAAATTCTGAATTTTTCTGTGAACAGAACTTTTCACAGCATACAGTTCGGCCCAGAAATATTTGGGCAGTGACACAAATTTTGTTATTTTAGCTATTTACGAAAACATATTCAGGATACAATTATATTATCAATACGTGCTCAAAGTGCAGACTCTCAGCTGTAATTTGAGAGTATTCACATCCAAATTGGAGCAAGGGTTTAGGAATTACAGCTCTTTAATACATAGTCCCCTCTTTTTCAAGGGACCAAAAGTAATTGGACAATTGATTCAGAAGGCTGTAAAAAAATTAACAAGGCTGCACGGGCTCTTCCCTCAGTAAACTGTCATCAATTCAGTGGTTAAAAGGTCTGGAGTTGATTCCAGGTGTGACATTTGCATTTGGAAGCTGTTGCTGTCAACACACAACATGTGGTCAAAGGAGCTCTCAATGGAGGTTAAACGGACCATTCCGAGGCTGCAAAAAAGAAGAAATCCATCAGAGAGACAGCAGAAATATTAAGAGTGGGCCAATCAACAGTTTGGTATATTCTGAGAAAAAAAAAAAAAAGAGTACACTGGTGAGCTAGGAAATTCAAAAAGGCCTGGTAGTCTACAGAAGATAACAGTGGTGGATGATCGCAGAATCCTTTCCATGCTGAAGAAAAACCCCTTCACAACATCCACTCAAGTGAAGAACACTCTCGTGGAAGAGGGTGTATCCGTATCTAATTCTACCATAAAGAGAACATTTCTGGAGAGTATATACAAAGGATTCACCACAAGGTGCAAACTATTAATCAGCCTCAAAAATAGAAAGGCCAGAATTGACTTTGCCAAAAAATACCTGAAGAAACCAGCCCAGTTCTGGAACAGCAGATGAGACTTAGATCAACCTGTATGAGAATGATGGGAAGAAGAAGTTTGGAAAAGAATTGGAAGAGCTCAAAAGCTTTATTCAAAAATAGCTACAATTCCTACATGTTCAATCGTGTATTTTTGTTCGACCCCTAGAAATAAACCTTAAAGTTCACTCTTTGTTCAATTCTGTTGTAGTTGTTTCATTTCATATCCAATGTGGTGGCATGCAGAGCCCAAATCATGAAGACTGTGTCGCTGTCCAAATATTTCTGGGCCTAACTGTAAGCCTAGAGAGGTTGACTGAAAGTCAGACAGATAGGAACTTTACTGTATGTCATGGGTGAGATTCTCATGTACCAATTATGTTTGACTGAATATTTACTCATCTAGAGTGACAGCTTATACTCACTACAGCCTGGAAATTGATCAACCTCAGAACATAAGCTACATTTGATTTAAAATATTATACACTCTTTGGTGCTGGCATATGACTTCCTGATCTAAAAGTCCTATTACAGAAACTTGTCTAATTTTATATTTCACGTCACTAAACAGACTCTGTTGTTTGATTCCCAACCTTATAAACTATTGCTGTACTATCATGGTACTGACAGGGAGATAAATGGTGCAGGAGTTATCTTGAAGGAGTTTGTTAGGAATGTTCTGGAGTTGAAAAGAATGTCAGATAGACTTATGAGTCTGAAACTGGAAGCTGAAAGTGTGTTGCTCAATGTTGTCCGTAGCTATACCCTGCATGTGGGATGTGAATTTGAGAAGAAGCTCTGGAATGAGTTGGATGAAGTGATGCAGAATATCCCCAGAGATGAGAGTGGTAATTAGTGAGACTTCGACTGGCCTGTTGGTGCAGGCAATAGAGGGGATGAAGAAGGGACGGGCTGATTTGGTATACAGGATAAATAGGAACATACAGAGACTGATGGTGGTCGACTTTGCAAAAAGGACGGAAATGGCTGGGGAGAACACTTTTTTCCAGAAAAAGCAGAAACATAGGGTACCTCATAAGAGCGGAGGTAGGAGCATGCAGGTAGACTACATCTTGTATAGGAGAGGGAAGTAGTAGAGTAGGTAGCCTGAAAGAGATCGGTGACTGCAAAGTAGTTTTAGGTGGTTTGAAGGATGACTGTTGACAAGGAAGATCAAGAGGACAAGGCAGCGCAGAGGACAACATGGTGGGAGCTGAAAAGGGAGGAGTGTTGTATGGTTTTCAGGGAGGAGTTGAGAAGGCTCTGGGTAGTCAGGTTGAGCTTCCAGATGACTGGACAAGTACGCCTTATGTTATCAGGGAGACAGGTAGGAGAGTACTTGGTGTATCATCTGGAAGGAAAGTAGAAAAGGAGACTTGTTGGTGGAATGAAGAAGTGCAGGAGAAAGCGTTTGCAAAGAAGAAGTGGGACACTGAGAGGACTAAAGAGAACAGTATTACAGGGAGATACAGTGTAAGATAAAGATATAGGTAGCAAAGACAAAACAAAGGGCGAACAATGATGCTCGGTTGGACAGTAAGGAGGGAGAAAATGATCTATACAGGTTGGTGAAACAGAGAGCTAGAGATTGAAAGGATGAGTCCATCAGAGGAACAGCACGTCAGATGCTTTGGAGAGAATGTCAGAGATGCCAGAGTGAGATGGTTCAGTCATGTACAGTGGAGGAATAGTGGATATATTGGTAGACAGATGCTGGAATTGGAGCTACCAGGCAGGAGGTCTAGAGTAAGATCAAAGAGAAAATTTGTGAACACAGTGAGAGAGGATATGAAGGTCGTTGGTATGAGAGAGGGTGATACAGAGAATAGAATTAGATGGAGAAGGTTGATTTGCCCCTGCCCCTCTTCTCATTCATATCAGACTGGTGCAGGACATGTATGCTAGCTGTGAGACAATGGTGAACTGTGCTGTGGGGGTGACAGGGAAGTTCAATGTGGAGGAGGGACTTCATCAGGGATCAGCTCTGAGCCCCTTCTTGTTTGCAGTGGTGATGGACAGGCTGACAGCTGAGGTTAGACAGGAATCTCCATTGACCATGATGTTTCCAGCTGGCATTGTGATCTGTAGTGAGAGCAGAGAACAGGTTGAGGAAAATCTATAGAGGTGGATGTATGCCCTGGAAAGGAGAGGAATGAAGGTTAGTCACAGCAAGACAGAGTATATGTGTGTGAATGAGAGGAACCGGGGTGGAAGAGTGAGGCTACAGTGAGTGGAGATCAAGAAGTTGGAGGATTTCGGGTGCTTAGGGTCAACAGTCCAGAGCAGCGGGGAGTGTGGAAAAGAGGTGAAGAGAGCAGCCAGAGCAACAAAAATACCGAAGGCAGAGCTAGATGTTGCAGAGATGAAGGAGCTATGGTTCTCTTTGGGAGTAACAAGGATGGAATGAGTCTATCAGAGGAATTGCACTTGTTAGATGTTTTGGAGAGAAGGTCAGAGAAGGCAGACTGAGGTGGTTTGGTCATGTGCAGAGGAGGGATAGTGAATATATTGGTAGATGGATGCTGGGATTGGAGCTTCCAGGCAGAAGGTCTCGAGGAAGACCAAAGAGAAGATATATGGCCATAGTGAGAGAGGACATGATGATAGTTGGTGTGAGAGAGGAGGAGGTTACAGAGAATAGGGTTAGATGGAGAAGGTTGATTATCTGTGGCGATCCCTGAGGGGAAAAGCTGAAAGGAGAAGTAGTAGAAGAGGATGATAAACTGTTACTGATTGGTGACTTAAATATTCTCCAACATGGGGTTGATCTTATTATTTGAATATGACTGCACAATTTTCTTTCATCCACCTGCTTGATCACACTTTGTCTGCTTTTGTCTCTGCTCTCAACATTTCTTGGCCTTTCTTGAACAAAGACTTGACACATCTACGGCAGAAACATTACCGATGCACACTGGGTGCCTTTGTTTCATTCTGAACCCAAGCTCACTGCAGAAGATACAATAGTCACAGTAATATCCACTGCTCATGTTGAGGAATGCTTGTTTAAACTGCCTGTGTGTGTCGGGATAATGACACACAAGACCTGCATGTGTGCTCTGTGCTATATTGTGTGCCTTTTGAATTGTTTGTGCCCTTGTAGTGTGTGTGACTAGTGTCTCTTCTTGTTTGTGCTTTGGGTGCTGCAGTGTCTATCTCTGTTACTGTGTATTAGTCGTCAGTCAGACACACACACAAATTGATTTTGTGTGAGTGCATTTTGTTTTTTTGATACATTTTGTTCAGTTTCAGTTAATCTGTCAGCTGAATTACAAAATTGACTCAGTGGATTTGTTTGAAAGTGTTAAGATAAGGTAATGCTTTATGAGTCCCAGGGTGGGGGAAAAAAAGAAATCTGGAGATTTTGTACAGGGATGGTACATTTGCCAAAAACGATAAAAACAGAGTGAACACGCACACGGGATTGTGAAAAAGGACATGTAATTGAAATCTTATTTAAGGGTTTAGTCACTTGCATCACAGAACTTTTCTCAAGACACACATGTAATCAATAAATCTCTGAAAGTCAGGCACTGAGTCATGGTTTGTAAAGTTCGATTAAAGTTGCAAGCATAGATTTGACAGGTGCCTTTTACTTGTTTTTATTCTATTAGTAGTTAAATGCACATACTTCTTTTCCATACCAACACAATTTTTATGTATACAATTAAAGAAGAATAGATGTTATGTTACGTTAATAGATGAAAAATGTTAAAAACAAAAAAAAAAATCGAAAGAAACAGCTTCCATTTCCGACAGTTTCATTGCAGAAAGCAGGCTTTATCTGCCTCCCTCCCTTTTTGCTGTCTTTTCTTTTAACCCTCTTTTCCTTTCTTCTCTACCTCTCTTATACAGGAACTGGCCAGTTTCCGGAGCCTGTTTTCGATTTTGCTCCACAGTATGAGTCTCTCACATGTATGTTTCCTTGTTCCTCTGTGT
Organism: Fistularia commersonii; assembly: GCF_037954325.1. Classification (NCBI taxonomy): domain Eukaryota; kingdom Metazoa; phylum Chordata; class Actinopteri; order Syngnathiformes; family Fistulariidae; genus Fistularia; species Fistularia commersonii. The sequence continues at coordinate 16,746,751 of NC_141285.1, forward strand.
CAGTTTGTCCTCCTCTGTAATCGACTGGCTCTAAATGAGCAGCTTTGACTGCCACAGTGGTTCAGTCTGAAGGGGCAGATTGGTTTGAGATGAACCAAGTGTCTGTCGCGTCTTTTTTGAAAGGTCTGTGAAGATTTCTATATCTTGAGGTCTGAGGGGTTATTACATTTCTTCCTTGCACATGAGACAGGATGTAGAACTTATGATTGCATATTGAAAACTTTTACTCAATTGTAGTCTTGTTTTCAGAATTCACTCATTATTATTTTTAAATCTTCGACAATACAAGAATTATTTAATCTGAAAAGGAATCTGGGAATTTGAAGTAAGTAATCCGAGCATCCATCTTGCTCTCAGTATTGCAAGATTCCCTTAAATGGATGTAATGATTGCCACAGGGTCTGATTTTATTTATTTTTCATTGTTTTTCTTTCTTGAAATCTCATACCAAACCCCTGTATTTTTATTCAGGTCACAAAACTGTGTGATTAAATAATATTATCTGTTGCCCTGTTCTCCCCAAATTCAGCTGCTGTTTTAGAAGCCTCTTTAATTCAAACTGGGAGACTTGTGAATTTCACCTTTTTTGAAAAATGAATGACCTTCAACGCGGGGAACGGGACAGACAAATATTTATTATAAGGCATCAAAATAAGACAAAAACAATGTGTTTGCTTTCTTGTTTTTCTCCTGGGGAGAAAACACTGAAAACAAATGAATTGATCACTTTAAAAACAAATATGAGTTGAGGGGCGCTGATATTTCCATAGATTATCAGGAGAGCAGTGGATGTCAGAATAGTTTATAATAAATCCTAATATAAGAATATTATGTCAGGTATATTGCTGGCTGGTCTAGCCTTTTTGTCCTTTAGCTAAAGTGACTCACCGTCTCCTCTTAAGGTGTGAAGTAAAAGATTAGTCAGACGGGTGTTGACTTTTTCATTTACCCTCTGTAATGAATTTTTCAAACCAGTTACAGAAATGAAAACACTGATATGAGTGAAAAAGAACAGATGTTTAGAGCAAGAATGCAAAAAATGTTATTGCATGTGGCCTTTGACACCAAAGATTTAATTTCAGCGAAGTTTGAAAAATATGGTAATTCACAACATCTGCTGACAAGGCACAAGTCAACAGAAGAAAAATATCAACTTTAGCTATTCTAGTTATGATGTTTCCCTCATTAAAAATAATCAGACGAGGGACTGCTTGCCCCTAAAACGGCCAAATCACTATTTGACTAAAGCTGGATCGCATTTCACTCTAACTTCCTACCAGTCCAACAAATAGCAGAGGTCCACTAATTTTTTTTCCTCTTTAGATTTCAGCAATTACTGTCGAGGGTGTATTATATTTAGTGTCTGATGACAATAAGTTTGTTTGTATGTAGATACTGTATGTATGTATGTATGTGTGTGTGTATTTGTGCTGTCAGTGTAGCCTTAGTTGATGTGGGAGATCCTTGTTGCCCCTGGGCATGGTGGCTCATGAAAATCAATGTTTGATTTGCTGGCTACTTGATAAAGGATTTAATGCCAAAACATACCTCCACCTCCCCCCGCTTTCTCACTGTACAGAAAATTACCTCACCGAGTTTGCTTGTTCATCTTGTTTCCATTCAAGCTCCTGCTTGCAAAGTGGTCACATTCACCTTTGATCCTGTGTGTGTTTGAATGTGCCCACAGGTAATGAGGTAGCTATGATTACCTGACAGGGCTTGTGTCCAGGAGTTGTTGACTGCAGGTGTGTGTATGAGTGTGTGCGCGTTGCCCCCCCCCCCCCCCCCCCCCTCCAGTTTTCTTTGCTCTATGTGTGTGTATCGACCAGACTTTGGAATGGAGAAATGCCCGCCCGGCACACAAAATCAATGGCTGCTGTTTTCTCTCCTCCAACAGCCTCCTGTTATCTGCAATGAATACAAAGTACATATTGTAGCACACAAGACACACACTCATACACCTCATCTTTATGTCCACTCCCCTTTTATTACTGTGGTGGGTCACACACAGACCCACAGGAGATTGGGCTAAATTACAAGTCAGTTACTCCTAATGGGAAGAAATATGGCTCTCAACATGGGTTTCTCATTCCAAGTCCTCTGCAGCCTAACAAGACTCGAAGTGAGACCTACATGGCTGCGGCTCCCGCTCATACTGCAAAGTTTATTATTTCTTCTACTGTATACACTTGTCGGTGCCAGCGAATCAAAGAAGGGAGCCAAGAGTGTGAATAAAACGTCATTTGTCACCTATTGTGTTGAGGAGCATTAGCAAAGTGGCCAGCAAGTGTTTATTTAGTCAGTGGGCAGTCCACTTCATTTCAGGCAAGGGGGATAAGATCAAGCCTATTTTCACCATTATGCAAGTCTCTTTCTCACCCCCCCACCCCCACCCTCCATCTCTATCCCCCTCTCTGTTCTGAACTGTCCCTTTCTTGTTTTCTGTCTATCCAGTAGGGATTATAAGCTTGTAGGAGGGATGAGGTTGACGATTAGCGGCGGCCGTCCAGCGGGTCCGTCTGTCTGCTGTCACAAAATAGAATTCATTTGTCTGGTCCAGATGCTTATGCTCACCCCTCCACATCTCTGTTTGCATGTGTTGCTCAGTCAGGGGAGAGGATTCGGCCACCAGGATGGGGGCGGGGCCGATTTGGTTGTGGAGGTGGAGGGATGGCTCACATCCGAGAGGCTGCTCTTGTACTCACATCAAAGAGAGCGGCCGTTGCCTGACAACTGCGTACGGTGTTTAACCACCCTGGCAGATTACAGCTTTCAAAGAACGTCTCCTGCCATTCAATTTAAAACTCGATACAGTTTAACATATGCTTCTCGCATGATTTTTTTTCGATACAAACTCCTTAGTTCAAAAATAATCATGTAACAGTGATCAATCAAGAACAAGCAAACAAAAGGAGCTGCTGAACTGTGTACTGCTACTGTTAACTGAAATCCAATACTCATATTTAATTTGTTAGGTTACAGATAACAACCCTCAAATCACATTGTCATGTTGTCAATACCAAAACACCTGTAACAATGCTTAGCTTCTATAGAATGGTTAGACAATATATCTATAAAAGGGTTTAAAGCTCATAATTGTCAGGGGAAATAACAGCAAGAAAGACACACATTAAATAAAAAGGAAAATGCACAAGACCCTGCATGTAATTTCAATGAAAGACAATATGTATCACAGTATCTTTCCCAGGCACCTAGCTCTCATCGTATAAATGAAGCACTTATGTCAGAAAGGGGAAATCCCTGTCTATGTTCCTTTTATACAGAGGAATTAGTTCAGGGCTTGCAGCAAAGTAGCCCAATTTGTGGGTTAACAGTAGATATCAATTTATAGATTAATAAGATAGTAGATATCAATAATGAGTCTTGTCTATTTGTTCTTAACCTTTGGCTCTTGCTCTTCCAAAATGTATAAAGTGCACATTTGTCTAAAATCTTGTTTTTCCAAGGGTATCGTTTTGATGTCAAAGCTGCAAAGTGCAGATTTCAATGTTGACATATCTATCATGAGGATTTTTTTTTGCAGTCTTGAAAAATTGCAAATGGCATACATTTGAGTTTTAAACATTTCGTAGGGACACAATTGATGTGTGACGTGTATCGATCGGACAATTACTCTATAATGAAAATAACCATTAGTCACAGTGCAGTTAAGACAGGGGGAGCAGACATTAACAGGCTATGTTAAGGGTCTCAGAGGGGAAAAGGTCCTCTGTTGAGGCCGGCTACTTCATGCATCTAGGATGTAACGGGGTTGATGGATTATCCCGCACTGGGGGCTCATGGAGGTCTTCTGAGTAAGATGCTGAAGGAGGTCACTGAGGTCCCTGAAGGAAATTCTGTCAAATCCAGAGGGGAGAGAGAGGAACAAAAACACATGCCATTAATCAAATTCCCTCCACCTGCCACCTCTTCTCCCTGCCTCTTGCCTCCTCTTTATCCATCTCTTTATTTTGCCACCCGTCTTTTTATCCTCCCACTTCTTCCATTTTTCTCTCTCTTTTTTTTTTGTTTCGAGCCCAAGTGCGGCTTTGTCCACTGTTGTTGGTGTCCTTTTCATAGCCTCTGTGCCACTGTATACTTAACCCCAAACATAACTTTGGGAGGTGTTTAATGCTGTTATGAGGTGACAGCCCAGGCACGCTGCCCTAAAACAAAGAGAGATGGACTCGTGCCGGGGGAAGAACACAACTTAGTTGACTTAATTCACTTGTACGCCTCCACTCCTAGCCTTTTTTGATCAGCCTTCTAATGCGCACCTGAGACCGCTGTTGTGTGAAGGCTCACTCCTTTTGTTGCTTAGAGGTCAGTGCTTAGAACACTACAACTTAATTTGACAGGTCAGAAGGCTTGGCAGGAGCTGGCGCTGGTTTTATTTGCTAGCTGTACTTTCCCACAGTGTCTGGCTGTGAAAGGGTTGGACTCTGGGAGTTGCCAGCTCCACAGCACTGTGTTTGGAGTGCCATGTGTAGATCAACGTTCTATGTGTGTCACTTGGGGAGCCAGGGATCAACTAGCAAGATTAAATCAGCCTTTAAAGTCCATTGTGTTTTTTATATTTTCTCTCTAGTCTTGAATCAGACAATAATTAACTAAAATTTAAGCTTTAATCATAAACATGATTCTCAAAAGAAGATAGTATATTAATGCAGTTTCTTTTTAAAGACTACCCAGATTTTTTTTTTTCCATAATTCCACTGAAAAAAATCAAATTAATGTTGAGTGCTTGGATTGTAATTTTTCATTTTTATTTTATAAATCTCCGACTTTATACAGAAAAAATTTGAAGTACTGTGCATAAATAGAAGTCTCACTATATGCTGTTATTATACCTCTCTAAGGCTGTTAAGGTTGAACATCTTTGGTTTATGGATGTTTGTAGACATTGCCTCGGATTTTAAATCAACGTTAATTCAGCATTTTCAGAAATTTCATCAGCTAATTAACTAATCACTGAATAAAAAAGGACAGTGAGACTGAATTAGTTCTGATCCTAAATACATTACTAAGCATATGTTAATTTCAAATTGCCATCAATACTTCAACAGCTCTGAAAATCGATAGATAAATAAATTGACAATATTTTTATCTATTAATTAAATATGATACAGTGTACAGAATAACATAAATACAATCATAATTGATGGAATCATGAGTTTTAATATAAACAGGATAATTTTTAATGGATTTCAATTGGCATGCACATTCAAAATGTAAATCTGATCATCCACATTCATTCATCCATTCTCACTAGCATGATAAGGCATTTAAACAGCAATTATGCTGCGCTAATGACATAAACAACAGCAGTGAAAAGAGGACTAATTAAACATCTCTTTCTTTCCTTTGGTTCTCTCTCATCCCTAAACATCCACCACTTCCCCCTAATCTGCAATCTCTTTCCTATATATTAAATGAGCAACAGTGCGGGCTCATTGAAAATGCATGCTGTGCATTGAGCTTGGGAGACCAATTATCCCACCTAGCTTCTTTACAATGGCTGATAATAAAAGCCCCTGCAGTCTGCCACTCCCTTATTGCCTCACTGCCTCAGTCTCACCCCTCACCTCTCCCTTTTTTCTCTCCTGCACTCTTTCTCCCACTCTACCACCTCGTATTCACACCAGATCATCAGTAAACAGGCTTTTCACTGGATACGATGGGAGTGTTATGTTTTGATCTGTTGGGATTTGTATGCGTTTGTGTTTACATGTGCATGTGTCCGTTTGTCCTTGTGTGTAATTGTGTGTGTGTGTGTGTGTGTGTGTGTGTGTGTGTGTGTGTGTGTGTGTATGTGTGTGTGTGGTGGAGGGCTGGAATGCCGCTGTGCTCTGCAGGTGGCATGGTGACAATGATATTACAGTGAAGCAGACGTTAAAGTGTGCACTGGCAAAAACACACACCACATGGCACACAAACACAGGCTCATGATGATGAAGCCATTATGGTGCACATTGTGCCACTGTGCCTTCTGACCTGAGTGTCTGGAGAAGATCAGAGAGCCTGGAGCACAGGGGTTGTTTCCCGCCATGTCCTGTACATCAAATATGGATGCGTGTGGGAAGCAGCTGCATTATCGGAGTACTTTAAAGCCTCCATACAGGCAACCTGCTCATCAGAGGCTGCCATCTTTGTATACATACAGAACTATAATGTACAACCCCCACTTTTTCTGTACATGTGTTCGTATGTATGTCACTTTGAGGATCAGACACCATTAGTTTTACCTCAGCAGGCAAGTCAACAGTATGAACAAAGGCGATCTGACAGTGTTTCTGTAGGTAATGATTAGGCTTGTTTAAACATGTAAATGTTGTCACCACCTCCCTGTTGTTCAAACAGAGAAGAGCAGATTGATCATTCATCCCTCCGTTCCAACGTCAGCAGAAAAAGCACCCAGATGATGTTGCACTGTGAAGCCTGCGACGTTGCATCCAGCTATTACCCTTAAATCAATGTGGCAACTAATTAATGGTAAAAAAAGAAAACAGAAAAAGGAATTTGGAGATATGTTAGTATGTATCTTACGGCTGTCACACCCAACACAAGAGGCAGCTACAACTGTCTTGGGTTAGGTTTAATAACCCCTTTTTTTTACTTGTTGGCCCAAAGGTCTACCTGCCATTGAGAGGACATCATTTATTTTTTAACAACAAAATATAAGAATTACTGAATATGGAAGGAGTATAGAAATATATTGAAGCTCAAGGCTTAGATCATATACCATCATATGCCCACTCAGTTTTTTTTTAATATCAATCAATGTCTTTGGTTACTTTTTCAATACAAAGTTATTCACCCTTTTAATTAGTGGGTTTTGATTACTACCCTTTTTTTTCAATGCAATACATTTTGAGATATTTCTTTTTTTCAAGTCTCAAACAGACTCCTACACACATGTCTATATAAACACACACACACACACACACACACACACACACACACACACACACACACACACACACACACACACACACACAGGCATTAAAATTTGACAAAGTAATCGACAATGACCATAGCCATTAGCTGCAGCCTTACTTTGCTTTAGTGTGTCAATTTAATTGGCCACAAAACTTGTCAAAGCCAGCAGCCAGATACGACTTGATATGCTCACTGGATGAGGAGAGCTCTCCCTCACTCCCTGTAGGTGTTGTTAAAATCAGACTGACTTCATTCATAGTCTGATCTGGATGTAATTAAGAATGAGTCGAGAGTGGCAAGAAAGGGGGCGAGAGAGGCAAGTTGAGTGATCACCTCCCACCTTTCTTTTTAAATTTATTAATGTCACTTACATGGACAGGTCAACAAGAGAAAACATGACAGAGGATGAGGAGGTGGTAAATGAAGCTGGATTTAGGTGGTGCTCCCCCCTCCTCTTATTCCACCCTTTTTTTTATCACAATGGTGTATTACTGTACATCTGGCCAGCACTGGGTGGATATTTGTGCTAGATTACCATGACTGTCCGTCTGCCTGTAGTTGATGTGTGTGTGTGTGTGTGTGTGTGTGTGTGTGTATTGTCTAAACACACACACACGCATTCAGACACACTCACACACATCAGTTTCGTGTGTTTAGGCGGCACTGGTGGAAAACATAAATTGGAGACAGAGTGTTCCCCGTCTGCAGCCTGGAAGAGGGTTTGGGCCTGGAAAGCTGGCTTTCCTTTCAGGAAGTGTTGTTCCTCGCCACTCTCCATAAACACTGGAAAAGAGACCCAAAGAAAATGTCTCTGACTCACTATTTCCACTGTAAACACAGAGACATACACACACCATACTGCGCCCTCTTGCTTGTCCTCTCATTTACGCATTTAATCGCACCTGGACCCATATTCTTCACCATGACAATAACATTGAATTCAAATTTGATGTCTTCTGCTTTTTTCTTTGTCAGAGGGATGCTTATTTTCTTAAAGGTCCATTGAGAATAGCCGACTGTTCCATTCATAAATCTGTCTCCTGGCCAGTTAGATCATGAGTTCAACTGTGTAACACATGGAATGTAAGTTTCAAGGCTTAAACAGCGTAAACATTGTCTATGAACATGAGCAAATAAGAAGAGTCCAATGGATGATGGGATTTGGTTTGGTGAATTCCCACATTAAATTATAACGGCAGAAGCACTTGCAATAGTTTATCTTGTGTTTTCTTCAGTGTAAAGTTAAGATTGGGTTGAAATGATCAGTTCAAGGTTTTGTTCCAACTCGAATCAGTTTAAGTCATTTGGCCTTGTTTTCTTCTGTCCTATCTAAGCTGTTTATTTTGATACAGTTTTCACTTGAAATGAATCAACAAATAACAGATTTTTACAGGGAAACCCTGGATGCTATCATGCCCGCTTACTGCCGCTTAAATAGCCCTCAGAGCAGTATATTTCGGTTTATAGTTGCCCCCCTTGTGGGGCACAAATTAATAGGTCCACATAAGGAAAAAAAAAAAGTTCTTCGCCATTTAAAAAAAATCCTGTCTGGTTTCCAAAAATCTCAAAAAAGAATCTTGGAACTCCCACAGTGTAGCATTTCAACAGCTTGAATTTGAGTAAAGAATTCAACACGTTGTTCTAAACTCACACTAGGCTTCCTGTATCAACAGACAAGTCAGCTACTGTTACTTTAATGCAGCTTTTTTTTTCTCCTTTCCTCAGCAGAATCCAATCACTACCTGTCATGAGTTTCTTTGTTCTGAGATGACAGTGAAGATGTAAATAAATAGCTGCAAATGCAGTGCTTTGTTGCAGCACCAGCCAGGTCACCGGTAAAAACACTGAGCTCACTTTGCCATCCGGCTGCATTATAGTGCACCCTCAACCTGTGAGTGTAATAAGGCAGAGCGAAGGTGTGTCAGAATGACAGGGAGAGCCAGGGAGAGGTTAGAAACCCCCCTCCTTTTTTATTACATTTCCTCTGCAGTGAAAGAGGAGGCAAGATGGACACTCCATATCTCCCCACTGCACCAGAAAACTCATCTAAATGGAAAACACATTGTCTTCATTATTTTGCGAGAGCTGAAAGAACATGGTTGTCATGGTAACAGCCATCTGAGCACAAGCGGGCGGCCAAGGGGCTGGTTTTAGGGCGAGAGAAAGAGAGAGAGAGAGAGAGAGAGAGGACAATAGATGTAAAGAAGAGGGAAAGGAAATTGTGGGGTGAAATAAGGAAGTGGTGAGATGGAGGTTGATGGAATAAAAAAAGAATTAAGAAAAAAAAAAAGCGCATAAAGGGTTAGCCAGTGGAAGTACAGGAGTGGCTTTTCCAGTGGATCCACCCATTCCAACTGGCCAGTTAGTCTCTCTGAGAAAGCATTCCTCACGTCCTTATTTCAACAACAAGATGGCAAATTTTACATCTTAGGAAATCTCATCCAGCTGTTCCTAACTGCAACGCCGCTAGCGCCCTGTGTGTGTGTGTGTGTGTGTGTGTGTGTGCGTGTGCGTGTGAGTGTGTGTGTGAACAGGTATCTTGGCCTGGTTGAGGTCACATTGTAAGATCTGGCACTTCAGTAAACATGTTGAAGGAGCGGGTTCCCTCTACTCCCTCAAGCCACCTCTGCCCAGCCAGCATCCCAGCCATGATGGACAACTTGCCTGCTGCCGTCTTTATTAGCCTCTTCCTCAGAACAGCCCCCTGGCAGTGGCAAACCCCAATTCCCCTCATCAAATATTTACCCCCTCCTGAATCTACAAGGCCACATCAAATAAAACCAAGTGCCAATGTGATATCTAATCCAGTTCAATCCCTCCTCTTGTCAACTTCATTCTCTTTCCCCTCTGATGCCGGGTGGATTTCCATGATGCTCCTGTCAGTTTAGCATCAAGTCAGGGATTAAGGCTGTTGCTGGAGAGAAAGGGACCTAGATGATTGTTTATTAACAAGTTGTTTCCCGCTTCTCTGTTATATCGCCGGTGGCATTTGTGTGACTGAGGCCCATCACAACATCATTTTGACAGCCGTTGGGTGATTAAAGAAATTAAAGTCATTGCTTAAGTCTTTTCTGTGTAAATAGACGCAACCCTCCCCCTTGAGAATTTGGCTCGGTTTCCAATGGGATCTGACATCGAACTTTGTTCAACTTGAAGAGAGCTGTGTCATTACCATTATAGTTTAAAGTTTGAGAATTGGATGGAATTAGAATAGCAAAACACATGCTGTCAGTTTGCGCTTGATTTGTCACACATGTGCCAGTTTTAGAAGTCTCAGTTTTTGGAGAAGCTTGCTGCGTTTCTTGTCCTGGGGTCAGTCGTATGTTCTTTTCTTTTCTTATATTTTCCCCTTCCTTAAAAGAACATCTAGATTTATTTAAGATAAAATCAGCTCCAAAGCTGTGGGGAAATTATGTATTTCTTCTCTCATCAGTTCACTCCAGATGTGCAATCACAGAGGGAGGCATGAGGGCTATGGCTTGTGATTGACCAGCACTTTGGGAGACAGTGTGCACTCACTTGGTTGTTTGGCTGTGCAGGTTGGCCGGCTGGCCAGCTGCATGGCTGCTGGTAGGTCTTAGTGATTCATGTCACACTGTAATTGGTTTACCTGCTCCCTGTGTGTCTGCTTTCTGAGAGGACCAAAACAAATTACCCTGGGATGACCTCTTGCCATCTCTCTATTGCTCTGCAACTATTTCCCCTATCTCTCCGCACGTCTCTCCTTGCCTTCTACCACATGTAATATGTTGTTGGAGTGTTTTTCTCTCTCCCTTTCTCCCTGTTTGCACTCCCCCTCTACATACCTGCAATCTTGTAAGCAGGGCAGAGTTGAGTAACATTTTAGAGAGAACACCTACCACAAATTCACAAATCAAAGCATCTGTGGTCCGTGTTTAACAGTTGAAAAATAATTCATGTGAGTAAGTTGGATAGTCTTTTTCTTTTCTCCAATTCTGGAGGAAATGAATAAACACACATGGATGTAGTGTAAGAGGATATGAAGTTAGTTGGTGTGAGAGAGGAGGATAAAGAGAATAGGGTTAGATGGAGAAGGTTGATTTGCTGTGGCGAACCCTGAAGGGAAAAGAAGAAGAAGTAGTTGAGTGTTTTGTGGCACTATAATGGTATCTGTGAGAGCAGGCTTTTGTGCTCATAGTACCAGACTGTACCTGAATGGGTTGTTCCTTTCGTGAATGAACCGGGTGCTCTGTTCTGCAGCATTAGTCTGGTGTTTCCAATCTCTACAACAAGCAGATGTTTTGTGTTCTTTGCCGCACATGACCTCATTATGACACATAGTAGTGAACAAACAAGTACTGCGGAGTCTGAGCGAGTACATCGCTCCCCCCTTGTACCTGTGTAGAAAGGTCGGTCTGCATCTGAGAGTATTAAACTGTTACAGTAAAAGTCCTCTGTCAAAGGATTTCACTTGTGTGCAGAGCCTGAAAAATGTAATTAATTTCTGTTTTGTCTGCTTCAATGGTCACACGGACTATTCTTCTACTAGAAGAGCTGCTGTGTGCACTCATGAAACATTTGCTTCAGTTTAGTGTCCTTCAACAAGTTCCTTATTCTCTATCAACTGTGGAGACTTTGGGAAACTTGAATAGATTGAGAGATTTTTATTTACTGGTATATAAACATTTGGTCTCTTTCTTAGGTGCACCCTACACAGGCTATGACCTTGACCACTTGCCGGTAAAAATATTCAGAGGAATGTGGTTTGAGCTTATCATAACAGCTGGACCGCAAGCTTAAACAAGTACAACAACCTGGTTAACCATGACCTTCCCCAACACTTCTAATATATGTTTATAACTGCAGTATCTGTTGAAAAAAGTGTAAATAAAATAGCTTTCAAATTGTATTTCTCTATCTCCAAATGGAGTACAGGTATACAAGTAATACTGGAGTAAATACCAATGTATTCCTGGGAAATCTGAAATTTAATCCAAAATGCATCTCCTCAAATGTATTTTATTCATTAAGCAGTATCACCGAGACTGTATTGGCTGTTAATAGCTTTTGAAAAGCCTTGTTTAAGCTATTTTAAACATTTTGAGCGATTAACATATTTAGTTTTGTGTATAAAAATTAAGTCACATTAAATCATTTTTGCCAGAAACTTAAATTTCCGAAGTTGTCCAGTAATCAAGATTACCTCCAGTTGCCAGTAGAGGGATTTTAAGGTATGAATATGAGTATAATGGTTAATTTCTGACTGATTTCTGATTTTCTAAGAATCAAGCGCGTTCCACGGTAGAATTTCCACGTTCCACGGCAGAATATTTTTTCATTGTCTGCTATTCTATATCATTTTTTTTTTTTTTACAATTTATCATTTCTGCAGGGTTCCCTGGTCTTGTCATCTAATAATGTGCTAAACCCGCTTTCTTGTATTGTACTGGGTCATTTGGCACATTATTTCACTCTGATTTCATCATGATTTTTAACTAGAAATACTTAAGATTTCAGATGAAGGGAATTTGCTCCATAAAAGATCAGTGGAATTAATGGTTGCTCGAGAGGATCTGCAGCAACGTAGGATGTTTTGTTACATGTGTGTTGCTAGGTTGTTGGTTTTTTTCTTTTTTCCCTTTTTTTTTTTTGGTCTTTTTTTGTAAAGATGGTGCTTTTGGTTTGTCAGACATGGCGAAAGCTGAGAGTCTGATACATTTTTGCTCCACCTAATGATAACACCACCATTTCATGGCTTATTGAACAGAAAGAATCATACTCACTCTTTGAAAGTCTCACTCTGCCCATGTCTCTCTGTTTCTCTTTCCTGCACACAGTTCATCACTCTCCCCACATAAACTATCACGTGCACATTCATATGCTGCTGTACATCAATATGTTATACTCACCCTGTTGGATGTTGTTTAATTGCATTTGGGTCAGCGGTTTGTTGGTGCTGAAACCGAAGGACATGGAATTTGTCAGTTTACCCGTTCAGCAGTCACAGGGGGCAGTGTGTGAGCTAACAGCTCCACTGGAGTCAGGCCCATAAGGTTAGTTTTACACAAGCCTGACAGACTGCACTGTCAATCTCTCCTCTCCTTTACTTTCCTCTTCTCTTCTCTTCTCCTAAAAATCCACTTCCCTGCTGTTGATACACTTCACAACGGTTATAATCCTCATGCGCTCAGACAGTTCTATGATGACCCGGTGGAGTCATAAAAGCGACACACTTTTTGTGTTTCACACACACAGACACACACACACACACACACACACACCCCTTTTGCATCACCAGTGATAGAATCTTGTCTTTCACGACACTGGAAAATCACATGGAGCAGCCAGGACACACAATCGTCCCCAGCTGGTATTTATAGTCCTCAGCAACTGGAACATTCTATGGAATAAGGAGTTCATTCATTCATCATGTGATGGTGAAGCTGTGTTCTGCTCATAGATGACCTGATTTTGAATCTCATGGTAAGACAGATGTTGGTCTCTCTAATGCACTCGAGACAATAAAAACATCATGGGTTTATGATCCGGCGTGTGACCACACCCACTCATCCAAAAACACAAGAAAGAAAGAAGTTGTGTAAAGCACTGCTCTGAGAAAATGGGGTGAGAAGAAATGCTGTGAAATGACATTCCATGGCAGCCTGAAATTTGTATTTTTTGATTTTAAGGGTATTCTTGAAATGCATGATGATATATTAGCATGGAGCTATTTGTTTATATGCTCCTACCAGAGCACTTTCAGCTGTAGAGTGAGATCACCGAAGAGCACCACAGAAGGTCTTTCTTACCTGTGGCCACCGAACTATATAACTCCTCCCCTTTCTGCACGAAGGAAACCTGACAGCAATAAAACCAATATGTTTTAAGTGAATGGATATAATGTTGGAGTCCTCCAGCAAAAGAATTTCCTTCAGGATTAATAAACAGGCAGCTTAATTTTAATGATACTTTTTTAAAATGGTTTTCTTTCCAGAATTTCAGGCTGTTTGCACTATAGTAACAACCTTGGTTGGCTTGAAATGTGCATGAGAGTATAAAAGCAAATTAACAGTTAAAAGCTGGAAAAGCAAAGCAGTCTGGACATTTTAAAGTTGTATGTCACAAGTTAGTGACGTCTTATCTCAGATTTGTGTCATCCACACCTGTTGGAAGAAAAACGCCAACATATTTAGCATCAGGTGGAGATAAAAATCTCAATGAATCCCTTTATGTTCCTATACTCACCACCTTCTAATGTGTAGACTCCAATGGACATTCGTCTGGGTCTCCGCTCCCTCACACTTCGGTTATATTCTGTGTCTTCAGTTTTGATGTCTATAGGTACAGTCCTCAAGGATTCAGACGTGGCTCCAGCAGTGGCTCTCGTTCTCACAAGGTGAAGTGCTGTGGAGATGCATTTTTGTCTCTTTGGGAACCAGGTGCCATTACGAATGGCTGGCACTTGTATTTTTTTCGGAAAGCTCCACATCATCCCTTTACTTTCATTAATCTTTCAACAGTTTAATGAAGGTTCTGGTTAAGTAGAATGAAGAATTTATTGCGCTCTGTCATTTTAGTTTGGTATGGTAACACTATTAATTGACTAATCATTTACATTTATCAAAATGTTTCTCTCGGCTGTCTGCTCCACTTTAGTGACACAATGATTAGGCAATTAACTGAGGAATTGAAGACAGAAGTTTAATCCGCAGCACATTTTGTTATCAATCACTCAGTCACCTCATTGTTCTCAGATTGTATGAAGATTATACTACATCAGGATTTGTCTTATGCTTTTTTTGCATAAATGCCAATGACATGGCACTTTGGAAACAGACTAAATAAGCAATTGGAGGATGTAGTCTCAAGCTGGCAAAAGCAGCAGTGGCTATTTTTCCTCTTTCCTTTTGGCTGTTAAATGAGGGAACTTTTTTATTATAACCATATTTACCAGGTAACACATGCTTTAAAAACAAAACATGAATTCCCCGCCCCCCCCCCATGTCATTTTTGGTACTCGCTTGTTCCCAGTCCCTCCCTAAATAAAACCCAAATGGCCAAGAGAGGGCACTAGTTTAGCACATCATGCCCTCTTTTAATCTCGTACATCAAGTGGTGAAATAATCGGCTGTTCCCTGAGGTATCTGGTGGTGCATACCCGCAATTCTCCATAACCAAAGCGCCATATTTATAGACCGCAACAGAACAGCTCACATATCTTCACATCACAGCTGTTTGCATTGCAGTGTTGGGTGTCACATAGCTGCCCGGTGCTCCTGTGGATGTCACGTTAAAAAAGATAAACAAACGGCAACATTTAAAGCTGTTATTTTTTTCACCCACCCCTGGGAGAAGTTATTTCACTTTTTTTTCCCCAAGAAGCTGGTGGCTATGATGCTGTCTAGAGGGTTGTGCATTATATAGGCCGGAGGGAGCGATATGACTAATAGTTGGTTTTTGCTGAGACGGAAGGGGGAAGAGATTAGAGGACAGGATTAGCGGAGGGGGGTCTGCAAAATGATGCAAAAACAAAACAAATATAGTCTGCGACAGGCATACTGTATGATAGAGGTAGATCAGGAGGGTGAAATTGTAGATAGGGAAAAAGAAGACCAGGGCCAGAACAAAATTAAAGCAATGAGGACTGTCTAGCTATTGGAGTTTTCCACTGGAGATAATATGAGAAAGAGTTGGTGGCATTTTACCGACACACTGAGTGCAGAGATTGTGGGAGAAAGAGAGAGAGAGAGACCAGGACAACTGAGTGGTGTTGATTGGCCTGTTTGAAAACACATGAACTGCAGAAGTGAGGGAGAGTAGCTCTGTGTGCCGGGAGAGAGTGTTGCCCTGTGCCGTGCCACGCTGCAGCCCAAACCACATTACAGCAAATGAATCCATTCCGCCTCCTGTTATGGCAGCTCTTGCACGGGGCCCCAGGAAGGAGGAGGAGGTAGGGGGAGGGAAAAAGAGAGGGAAGAAGACTGGCAGGAGGGTTGAGATATGAGGGACGGGCACAGAAAAAAAGAAAATGATAGAAATGGAAATGGAAGGTGGTGAAGAAGAGTCACATGCTGGGTGGCTCTAATGATGTCTAAGGGCTATAGAAAAGGGGAGCAAAAAGCGCATAGTGTCTGTGAGGAAGAAAAAAAAGCTTTGGCCATATAACCAAAGACAAGTAGGAGGAGGAAAGACAATCCCCCACTGTGTCCAGAGAGCAGGAGCTGGATTGTAGTTATAATATTCAGCTGAATAATGAAGATGATCTCTGGCTAGACCTCATCTGCTCCAGAGATGCTGTTTACACTTTAAACCATACAAGAAATAAAATATGAGCATAAAATAGTAGAAAAAAAGTACTGGTTTCTGCGTAGAACTCTGGGAAGAATTATTTTCAAATTGAATCCAACCAATATACACTATATTGCCAAAAGTATTCGCTCACCTGCCTTGACATGAATCCCTTGCCTCGCATATGAATTTAAGTGACATCCCATTCGTAATCCATCGGGTTCAATAGGAAGTCGGTCCACCCCTTGCAGCTATAACAGCTTCAACTCTTCTGGGTTTCTGGGAATTTTTGACCATTCTTCCAGAAACGCATTTGTGAGGTCACACACAGATGTTGGACGAGAAAGATGTTCTGTTGTGTTGAGGTTAGGACTCTGCAGGCCAGTCAAGTTCACCCACACCAGACTCTGTCATCCATGTCTTTATGGACCTTGCTTTGTGCACAGGGTGCACAGTCATGTTGGAGAAAGAAAGGGCCAGCTCCAAACTGTTTACACCTCTGCATCCCACACTTTGCATTGGTGATGTGTGGTGATGTTCGCACTGTTCTTGAGCTAATCTGAAGGCCACATGAAGTTTGGAGGTCTGTAGCGATTGACTCTTCAGAAAGTTGATGACCTCTTCCCGTTATGCACCTCCGCACCGCTCCGTCAACTCCGAGTCCAGTGACGGTGCTTTACACCACCGCGCCATTTCCGACGCTTTGCATTGCACTTGCACAATGCACCCCAGCATCCGCTGACCCCGCTCTGTCAGTTTACATGACCTACCATTTTGTGGCTGAGTTGCTTCCATGTTCTTATAATACAGCTGGCTGTTGAATGTGGAATATTTGGGAGCAAGGATATTTCACGACTGGATTTGTTGCCCAGGTGGCATCCTATCACAGTTCCAGGCTGGAATTCACTGAGCTCCTGAGAGCGACCTAGTCTGTCACAAATGTTTGTAAAGACAGCCTGCATGCCTTGGTGCTTAATTTTACACTACTGTGGCCATGGAAGTGATTGGAACACCTGATTCCGATTATTTGAATGGGTGAGCTAATACTTTTGGCCATATAGTGTATATTGCATAACATTTTAAGAGAAGTATTCTGCATGAACAGAGGCATTTAATTATTGTTGGTCGACTTTCTGCATGAAAATGTGAGAGTGATTTAGTTTTTTAAATAAATCATTCAGTCACAATGACCTTGGTGTTGTATAATGTATTCCGTAAGAATATCATTATTGAAATATTTATTTATCGTTCAAAATTAGAATAGGTTCATAATACAACTTGAAATTAGATGCATAGATATACCTCTTGTGCTTTCAAGATTAAAGGTATACTTGGAATGTAAATATTGAAATATAACAGAAGTTAGTGAATTATTCATGTAAACATTAATCTAAATCAACTATCTTTCAGTTGCTGTCACATTCTCCTGCATGCACAGCAGCAAGCGCTCACAAAACAACAGTTAGAGTTTATTCGAACAGCTTGTAAATACCCAAACGTTCTGTGCATATGAATATATCTGGGAATACTAGAACTTTTATTGATCTAATTTCCCCCAGTTTTGTTTATGATAACCATTTACAAGTGATGACAAACGCTTAAAAACTGATTGAACGGCATCTCAGTGTTGCTCTTAAGAGCTGAAACAACATCTGAATTTTTATTTTGTTGACAATTTTGCTTGTATATAAACAAATTTTACAGATATCTGAAAATATACTGAATGAGTCTTTTTCTTTAATACATCCATTGTCGTCCTTCTCACTGTTCTCATGATGTGGATTACAATCCACATCATGAGATAATGGGATGAGACAAGGAGGTGTTTCAATCCAAACACGCACTTCTTCAATCAGACCTGCCACACACAGTACACTGGAGTGTATCCCGAGCCCTTGTGTATACGAACAACCGATCACATTTGCAAAGCAGCGGTACTTGACAGAGGTGTTTGTCATATGTGTGAAATGAGAAATCACTCATGCCACTGAGTGATGATATATACGTGTGTGCGTGTGTGTGTGCACGCTTATGTTGATAATGAAGAGGTCATTTCAACACTTTCATGGCTCCTTTCTACACTTTTCCCCTCTTGCCTCCTCCTTGTAATATTCCAGTGCTCTTCATTTTACAGTGCTTTTGTCTTTGAGTACATATTCCTGCTCCCCACAGCTTTGCCCGGGAAAAAGAAATGGGAGGAAATAACTGTGTTTTGGAGACAGATCTTCCTCATATCTCAGTAGAGGGTGGTGGTGATATGAAAGTGAATAGCGATGTGGATGTGTGACCTTATTTTCCAATTCTATTAAAAAGTGAATAACGTGTTAAAAAAATAAATCAGACACAGCATTTCTTACCTGCCTTATGAGTGTAGAATGATAATTTCTGATAATTTCCATTTCATTCCATTCCAAGTGCTTTCTTCCTAAGGGTTCATTTCTTCATAATGGCACATTCATACATATATGTATATATATAGATAGATTAAGGTATGAAATTTCCAAGGTGATTAGTTACCAATTTACATAGTGATTTACAGCAATTAAAAATCATGAGATTTTATTTGAGAAAAGGGACCACAAACATGAAATTGATACATCATACAAAGGTGACATTTGATTTATATACGCATTTTGCCCAGTTGTGTCAGTGTAGCTGTGTTATCTTGATTTGATTACATTCCTGCTCTTCATAGCAGCGTCCTTGGAGTAATATCTAAAGGGTGGTTGAACTCGGCATAGTGTAACTTAATGCAGATCCTTTGTTTTGTACTTTTTGGCGAACAGTACAGAGTGGAGCTGATTAAGATGTTTCAAAGACTGTAAAGATTAAACAGGCCTGTTCTCACTGTGAACATGCTTAAACAACAACAGCAGTAGCTCAGTTTATCGAAGACATGAGACAGTGTTCTGAAAAAAGGGTAGAAGTGAGGAAAAGATCGTGCTGTGTTTGAACTCTAAATTTACTTTCTTCAGCTCATGTGTGATGACAAGCTTTTGAGAAGTTCAGGCTTAAAGTGTCAACATTTTGCTGGTTGATCATTGAACTTGTTCCACTTTCCATGATAATGTGGACTTTTTATTTTGATGCCCGACAAGGAAGGTGACAAAGTGGGTTACTTTAGATTCAACACTGTTTCCCCTGATCTGTGTAGTGTGGTCTTGGAAAGTCTTGCAATCTAGACTGTCAATCAAATTGATCAATTTCTTATCTCTTTTACATTACCAACAGCCGGGCAAGCCAGTATCACTTTTACCTCGTTCATTTTCTTTATTTTCTGTACAAGTCACGAAACCACCGCCTGTTTATATGAAAGGGTGGAGGATAAGGAAGGTATATGTCTGACCGAGTGAAAGCTCAAGAGAGAGGAGACTGGTTAAAAAGAGGCACCTCCTGACCCTGGAACCCCCCTTACACTCCTTACTCTTTGGTCTTAGCTGCGAGTGTGTTAGGACAGCGGGACAGGAGCAGTTAATCAATAGCCACAAGGTCAGGCGGGCCGGCTCTTTGGCCGGAGTTTGCCCTGAGTGGTTCCATTTGCCCTGGTTGTGAAGCAGTAGGAGAGGGAGACATCTACTGGGCTTTACGTGACACCACAGCACAAAAGGCTTGGGTCATAACTTATGGTCTCATTACCCGCGGTGTGGCTTTTTGCCTTGGAGAATGTTAGTCTAGAGATTTTTTTTTCCCACTTTGTGATGAAGAGGCTTTCGACTGCCCTTCATCTGACCACATTCTGCTCGTTTTCCCTCAGAATTCCCCTTAATACATTCAAGCAATGCATCACTGATGTGTAAAGACCGTCTAAATGCACTCCAGGTAATTCCACTCTGGAAAAGCTTAAGCTCAGAGGATTAGTAATACACTCTTATTCTCTAAGTGTTCCTTTTGAAGTTTTACCTTTACACTTTATCAAAGTGAAGAATTCAAGCTTTTGTGTTTACACGCTCTCAAGTATGTGTTTGTATTCGTGCATATGCGTGCATATGCTTGCTAATATGTGAGGGAGAGAAAGAGAGAGAGTGAAAGAGAGTGAGAGACAGGAGGAAAGAAAGGGACAAGAAAACAGTGCACATATTTGCAATATTTTCGAAGATAAGCACACCAGACCGAACATTACACATGAAAATTTCCTGGCCGGGCATCGAATTCTCTCTCGCTCTGTTTCTCACAGCAGGGGACCTTTATCAGTACTGAGCAGCTTTCTAGAGCCCTGGCTCCCCCCGCTCTCCCCTCCCCATCACCCCGGTTCACCTTTTGTGTGGAGGAATCTGAGGCAAACCAACACTGATGTAGATAAACACAGAGGGACGGTGAAGGCCGAGAGACCTCACTGGCAAACCAGCACGATACCTATTAATCCAGCTTTAACCCATTTCCTGAGATGGTTAGAGCCACTGACCGTGGGTGGGGGGTTAGTTTTTGGTCTGACCAAGGGCTGCTTACACAAAAGGAACTTCTCTGAAGCCAAACCCAATCTTCCACCAGATACAAAAAATGAATTTGTTGTTAGTGCATCATTAAAACCCTGACTATGAGATTTCCCGCTTTTTAAACGAAAGACATATTGACATCCAACATCAGTTGTAGAAAATCGGGCTGTGAGTTTAAGATTTTTCTCTGGCAAAATAACGAAGTATATTTTCCTGCCTTCCTTTTTATTGATAGAAATGTGTTTCTGTGGAACATCTGAGCTTGATGTATTTGGCAAAAAAAAAAAAAAAAAAAAAAAAAAATGCTTGGGGTGGATTGAGCCTTTTGATGACTCAGTGCATAAACAAACTGGCTTCCCAGACCAAAACCCACCTATTTAAAAAAATAAATAATAAAAAAAAACGTCAACTCCCCTCTTGTTTTGCAGAGTGCACAACTTTAATGGCGTCCCGGTAGAGACAACACGATGAACACGCTACCGTCGATGGACCGGCACATTCAGCAGACCAATGACAGGCTGCAGTGCATCAAACAGGTGAGTGTGGCCCTGCCATACGAGGGCTTCTTTAACATCTCTTATAGCTGTTTAGACAAACTCTTTCATAGAGGAAAACCTAAGAAGGCACCTGTGCTTTGCTTTTAACACCTTCTACAGCCATTTGCTTTTTCGGCTGTTAACTACGGCCACACAGCTCACGTTACACGAGGTCATAGAAAGACAGTGAAAGAGAGTGTGAGAGATCATGAGCGAGAGAGAGAAAGAGAGAGCTAGAGAGCGGGATCTCTGACAATAAACACAAGGAAAGTCTTCCAAGGGATCTGCCACATAAAAGACTCTGTTTCCCCTTTTGCTCTTGTGTTCCTTTACATCACGTTCATGGTGCATGACATATGCATGCCCTTGTTGTGGTTTTGCTTAAATGCTTTCAAGAGACTCTTCACAGACAAATTCAAGCAGAGCAACAGAGACAGACATAACCCAGGGCTACCGCCTCAGTCTGTGATTAATAGTCTACACTGACTAGCTGGCTGGCAGGTTGTGGGCTCATTTGTTCATGCTATGTTGGTGTGATCCTTTATATCTCCCAACATTCATATGACACCAAGCCTTACATCGCGACTGTGAGTGATAGGTCTTGAGCTTGTTATTATAAGGTGATATTCCTTCCTATTTGATCTCCATTTTCACCTCTTAATACCCGTGTAACAGTCTTTATCTAAATTGGCTGTGATTGCCAACAATTTGTCAGCGCAATTGTGTGAAGCTCAAAACCTTGAGAAGCGTTATTTTCTCTGCACGAATTAACGAAATTGGGGGAATTTACACGTCGTTGTTCATAAGGCATCCGCGCTTGCTTTGTCTGGTATCATTTAAGCAGCTCTAAATAATACCTGAGACTTCATAAAAGCACATTTTTAAGTTGATATAGTTGTAGCTCATACAAAATCCCACTTTGAAGGTGTAGAGTTTGTCTGGGATATTGGCGCTTGTAGCAGTTTCACTCAGATGGTTTGAGGAAAGCCTCTGGCAAAGAGCCAGGTGTTTTTCTATTTTTTCTTGCAGTCATGGAGGCATTGCACAGCCTAAACCTTGGGTGGTATGAAACGGGTTAGTCAGTCCATCATTTATTTGTCTGCTGCCCCCACCTCCCCTCCAGTCCTCATCCAACCCCAACGAAAAAAGCAACAGAATCCTCCTGCAGAAACTCACTCAGCAGAGCTGCTTCTCTCTGCTTCCCGTCCCATCACACCAGAGTCGATGTTGTCAGGCAGAGATGGTGGCAAGCGTTGCAGTGGGAAGAGCTGTGAGTTCAGATGTAGACAGACAGCCCCTGCTGAGCTAGTTCTGATTCCTCTCTCGCTGGAGGCTGATATGCCTCCCATCAAGCAGCAATAATGTTAGATTATATCAGTCATCTTGTACAAGCTCTTCTCCGTCTCACTCAACAAGAGCATCTCTCATTTCTCTCACTCTTTCCGCTTCTTTTCATCATCAGTCAAACTCCTTTGAGAGCCGGAGTCCATGGCAAACGTTGTAATGGCTAATTTTCACATCACAAAAGATGAGTCACTCAAGGCCTCTCTTGAAACTCATGATATCATTGGTGGCGTGCTGAGATTTTCTCAGTGGGCGGGTGCCTGGCTTGACATGTTGGGCTGCGCTTTCCCCGAAGTGGCCTTTTGTCACATATGGCCAAAAAAGCTGCCCTTTCTGAAATGCTCACCTCTGCCGCCCCCCAAAGACAATAGTTCTACCTTCTGCGCAGTAACATACAAAGACAAGACTCCTCAATTCCAGATGAGAATAATAAATGCTTTCAAGTGGGCTCAATCTCACCAGCTGAACAAGCTGCAGCTCTGTGCCATTTCAGAGCTATTAACCTCCTGAGCCGTGAAGAAAGGGAGCCCAATTTTAAAACCGCTTATTGTGTCCTGCCAGCCCGAGTAGCCTTCAGACACTGGGAAGAAAAGACTCAACTGTTTCAGGCCTCAGTGAACAAGCAAGATAGACAGACAGAGACTGAAAGAGATTAGACAACACACCAACAGCGTGTATTGAGTCTGCACACATAGCTGCCAGGACCAAGGTTGTTTTCTTTGTGCACAGCCAAGCCAGCCAGTGGACTTCTGGTGCCAAGGCTCCGTTACATTCTGGAAAACAGGCAATGAATAAAGGGAAGAGAGAGAAGGAGGATTGGAGGGAAAGATTTGGTTGCTGTGTGGGTCATGAGGGTGAGGGCTGGGTGTTGCCAAGAGGGATTAACAAGAAACACTGGCATCATTGTTGATATGGGTGTGATCTTCTTCCCACAATGCAGTAGAGGCATGAGTGGGTGTACATTGGAAAGAGTCAAGGTCCTCACAGGGTCATGCAGCAACACAAGACATTAAATCAGTTGGGTTTGGAGGGAGAATGCGAGGCTACAATACGATTTGGTTACTGTGTTTTTCCAATTTGTACTTCACGTGTAAGAAAAACACTTGTTCATTATTTCTTATTGTTTCTGATGGGTTTCCGTGTTTGTGCAGCACTTACAGAACCCGGCCAACTTCCACTCAGCCGCCACAGAGCTACTAGACTGGTGTGGAGATCCCCGGGCCTTCCAGCGACCTTTTGAGCAAAGCCTCATGGGATGTCTGACGGTATGCTGATAAAGGTTTTTGCTTCAGTTTTTAGGTACTTTTTCAGGCAACAAGGGGAAAAAAAAAGATTCAATTTTGGGTTCTTTTGCTGAAGTTACAAACAATTGTCTTATACTTATGAGGATTTGATGTCATTCCTTCTATATTATGAAAGAAAAAACAATCACGATGAAGCTATAAACACACACTTTTGACAAGTTGCAACTCAAGCTGTCAGATTCTAGTGACAGAGGTTAAAGTCTTTGTGCCCCCACTGCCCCACTGCTCCTCCTCACTTGTGTGTGTGACACACATTCCAGCACACAAACACACATAAAAAAAAGGAGTGTCAGTTACTAGTGAATATTCCCTCTAATTTCACTCGCTGATCTGCAGACAGTGCCAGAGGTGTGCCCTGCAAATATGCTCGAGGTATGTGGAAAGAAAAAAACAAAACAAAAACACTCAGCGTCTAACAAACACGGTCTAGTATGAAAGACTTTCTGTAATAGCAAGTTTCACACGACAAATGCTGGAATCAGTTTGATGCACCGCGGGAACATTGTCTCCAGCACGAGTGGTAGCGTGAGCAAACAGATAAACGCTCATTAATGTGTAAATCACAATAAAAGCCTCTTAAAGACAGATAAAGAGCTATACAATGTAGCCCACCGCTGAGATCCGCCTCAGCATGGGGCTCCTTCTATCAGCTAAATTGTTTCACCAGACTCTCAGAGAGCAAACAGCTTCTTATCAGGGAAAATTACAGTGTTCAACAAGTATCTATGAATTTTTAAGGGTTTCTCCTCTTCAAGTTACCAACCTGATTATGTGGAGCACTGAGCTGAAATATAAATATAAATTTGCATCTCTCTCAGGCAGTAAGCCCATGAGATTTGTTATAGCTGAATGAAACTGAGTGTATGCCTTGTGTGGAGACATTTGTTCCCTCTGGTATTTTTGTTACATTTGGAGGTCATTCTCTGTTCCCTGGTGTAGTATCAACTATGGAGCCAATAAAACATGACATAACTGAGCTGTCAGTACATCGCTGATAGCTCTGTCTCTCCCTTGACAGTGTGCATTATTTGTTTGTGTGTGTGTGTTCTATCTAAAATGCGTATAATTTCTGCAATCAATCCAAACACCTTATTATATCAAACCACACATAAATGATGATGGTAACTTTTCTTTTAAAAAGATAATAAACCAAAAAATAAACACATCCAGGACTTGTATGGCATGTGACATTCCATCCCCTCTTATGGTGTTATTTCACATCATCTCGATATGGCTCAAACTGACAGACGGGTAAGTATTTCAGATAGTTAAACCAGTATCATTCTCGTCAGATACTTAAGATGTTACCTCTTTCATGAAACAATGTCCCTTAGGTATTCTGAAACAGGATTATTCCCATAAATCGCATGATATTAACATTCAAAAATCTCAGTGGTTTAAGCAGCCATATTACCTGCAACAAAGGCTCTTTAATATCACAACTAGCTAATGTGCTTGCTCTCTTAGGAGGCACCCTGGCTGACCTTGTTAACACTAATGAGTGTTTTGAGGTCAAGCAGAGCAGAGAACTTGTCATCTGTTTCCAGATAATAGCAAAGGGGTTTCCCTTTTAGTGTTGATTTACCCGTCTCCCGAGGCCTGTTGAACATCTTTCAGCACCATCTTTAAGTTTACACGGTAGTACTGCAGACTTCTGCTTCATGTCCTGTAAAAGCTCAGTCTCCCTTTTCGAGTCATCAACACATAACTATGAAATTTAAAGATATCTATACAATTAGACTGTACACGTACACCGTCTTCAAATTCAAATTTAAATCGAAATCCTGATATGCACATCTTCTGGGCCTGTCCCAGTGACTGAAGCTGCAATGGTGGGCAAATATTTTGCCTGTGAATCCCGGAAATAGTCGTTGATAACATACAACTTCTGAACATAAATAGATTATGGGTTTACTTTGTTTTGTTTTTCAAGGTAAGGACTACAGCCTTGTGAAGTTTTTCAATTTTTTTGCCTGTGAATCCTGGAAATAGTCGTTGATAACATACATTTTCTGAACATAAATAGGTTATGGGTTTACTTTGTTTTGTTTTTCAAGGAAAGGAACGTATTTGTTTCTCTTCAGCATTATACTCATGACCTATTGTGCTTGCCCCAGGTGGTCAGTCGTGTGGCTGCTCAGCAAGGATTTGACTTGGATCTAGGATACAGGTTGCTGGCTGTGTGTGCTGCCAACAGGGACAAGTTCACTCCTAAATCAGCAGGTAAGACTGGACATATTCGCTCAAATGCCAGCAGGCGCTTGTTCGTACATTATTTCATTTAATGCCACCGACTTGCAATGAAGTGGGCAACATTGTTGGCTCATTGTTCTTCATGTTGTGATGATTTCTGGTTTTGTAAAATAGAACGGTTAATGCTCTTATGGCTTCACTCCAATGATCTAGTTCTTTTCCATTTCAAAACTACTGACTGCTGTTTCGAGCCCAGTATTATTTGATTTATTACCACGATGCACAAAATCAAGCAAATGGCACAAGTAGCCTTATTGAGGACTTGTCAATAGTTAAAAATAAATGGATGTGTTTAAAAAGTGGCAAAAAATATGTAGTGTGGATTATTTATTTTATTTCAACAACTGGTTGCAATTCAAACAACACAGTAAAATCCCATAGAGCATTATAATGTCAGGTATTTTTAGGTCCCATTAAACATTTATGTGCAATTGAGATGGCGGTCTCACAAAAGCAGTCTCCTCCCCAGTTTCCCACACAAAAAAATGCACGAGTACAGGCATTCTGTCCGCGGACCCACCAAGCTAGAGACAGAGAATAATGCTATATCGAGATTTTAGCCTATCAAATCTAATTTTCCCAACTCTCCTAGTTGAACAGGAGTACCCTGTGCAGGGAAATGTGCAGAGGGGTTAGAGATAGAAGGGGAAGTGTCATTGTCGTGCGCTGGACCTCTTACTCTGCCTGACAGAAACCTGACAAAGCTGAAGCCAGCCAGTCAGAGCACAGAAACCTTTGTTCAGCAGTTACATAAGGAAGAACGGTATAACAAAACATCATGATTGCTCAGTCAGATTTTTTTTTGACACAGTGACAACAGTGAAATTGACACTGATTCTGTAAATTCTCTTGTGAAACACATTTAGAAGAATTCATCTGCTTGTGTTTTATTTTCTCTTTGCTAAAATGGTCCTATGATATCCATATTCTCTGACTATTGCCTTTCAACTGTAGTGAGGGCATCTTGTTGGAAGGACCTTAAGTGGGCAGGCAGACATTAGTGTACAATATTGATTACTGCTTTTCTCTCTGTGTTCCCGTGTTGGGATAATGAGATTGTTGTCCAGGCATGGCTCGGCCTGGCTGGCTGTCTGGACCAGACTGACAGTCGGAATCATCTTTGGGCCTGTTGATGGTTCTGGGATCTAATAGTAGGCGGCACAGCAGTTTCAGGAAGGGCTGTTTATACACGGCGGACAAATAGGAACTGCAGTGTAATTATGCAGGGTGGGGCAAAGGGAGATGTGATGCAGCCAGTCATCAGACAACTGTTAGGCTGGGCTGCAGATGCGACTCGGGCCAGATTCTACTCACTGAGCATCTTACCTTCCTCACAAGGGCAATCTGTCTGAGAAAGCAGACAGGGGGGCGACAGAGGAGACATGATGCATACTTGAACTCCGAGCTACATGTGTGCACAAAAAAAAAAATCACAGCAGCACTGCTTTTACTGCTTAGTCAGTTTTTATAACGTGTGTGTGTGTGTGTGTGTGTGGCTGTGCGCGCGCACCCATCTGTCAGGGTATTTCTACACATGACTTTGAATGTGCAGACCTAGCACAATCGTCTGATGGGCTACATGGCGACAGAGGGCCGCAAAACTGACACTTGAGAACCCAGACAAGGGCCAGGTAGTCTGGGATGCTCTCTGTGGACCTCTTAGGGGAAGAGCCATACTCTTAATACTGTGGATCCATCACACTGATATTTTTTCTCAGAGGGTCAGATAAAAAGGAAATTGATAAAGCAATTATCACAATTTGATGACTTGAACTGTTAGTGTGAATGTCTCGCACCACATCCATGTAATGTCTTTGTGCTGCATATAATACAATATAGTGATGGCAAAGATATCAACATCACCTGAGACCATTAACAAGTATGTTAATAATCTTTCACACAAGTCCTAGGGTACAAATGAAGTGAGAAGATAAAGATCAAACCAGGAGACATCAGATAAATAGATGGCCACGACCTTCTTTTTCATTCTTGTAGAAGCAAGTAAAGTATTTCAAATCTGTTTTTAATCCAATAAACAACTTTCAAGCCGAAGTGGAAAGGAGCAGTGTCTAAATTGTGAAAAACTGCTCTGGAAAAAGAAGTCAGGATTCTGCAGCCTCTGTTGTTTGATATCCTCACAGTCAAGGCAACCTGCAACATGACCATGACAAGTTTCATATTTAACATTAGGGCAACACAATCTCACCATTTTTCATCCAAAGTATTATACAATTGCAATTGTTATTATATATTTATATGAAGTTGAATGTGTTTTTTTCTTCTTCTTGGACCCTGCCAACCAATAGACGTGGTCGATTTTAGATTTAGTGGCTTTGGCCCCTTTTCGACCGGCATAGTTGTTCAGAGAAAATTATTGGTGGGGGAGATGGTTTGAGGATAAACAGATATATAGTAAAAATAACATTTTCCATCTCACTTGTATGAGTCCAGTGTGTACCCTTAATTCTCCATTTTTATGCTCTCTCCCTGGAAAATCTATAAATGTCGCAAACCAATATAAACTCCCGACTTTCAGCAACTGAGGAGTTGGTGTTTTGGGGAATCAGTGTTTTGGTATAATCTGTGATCAGCAAAAGACTCACAGTACGTGCCGTTGCTGAAGGTATGATTTCATTGATGCTATTAACTCTTCCCTTCTTCAAATGAATGTGTACCTGTGTTTATTTGCATCCTACTATTTACCCCTCTCACTTGTACTCCACTTTGATGGAGGTTTCTTTATCAATTATATTTCTTATTATTCATACTGGCGAGGATACACAGCTACATGGCTGTTGGAAAATTATCAGGTGTCACTGAAAATAACATTTTGCAAGCTCCAGTTATTGTTAATCATACTATACATCATTCACAAAATAAATATTGTGACTAAAAAGGCTCATTAGTTTATTACCTTATATCAGCTGCAAGTAGATTTCCAACAGAGCGGTTAATTGAATCATAGCTGTGCTGTTGCCCTACAAACACACTGTGAAGTTCTGCAGACAGCAAATCAGATTAAGCAGCTGATCTATCAAGCGTCTCTCCTCGGTAAGTCTGCTGCCGTCAATTCAAACTTTAAATTATTTCTTGATTTGGAAATTCAGTTAACAAATACCTGTATTTCAAAATATATACTATAGTAAGTTCTACTGAGGTTCAGGGTACATATGACAGCTGATATTAATTTGATTGAATTGATGTTGATTCGAGATCAGACCACTCAGCATTCATTTTCAAAGAAATGTGATAAATTTTCAAGTGGATCAATATTCTGTGCCTGTGTACACGGATGTTTGCATCAATGAGTAAAAATACTGCTTGGTCAAACCATGATTTGTTGTAGTTGGTGTGCTGATATCTTGTATGTACGACGCAATTCGCTCCCACTGTCTTTTCCCCATATCTTCTGATATTTCATTAAATGTAGTTTGGGACTGATTGTTTTTTGGCATGTATTGTTTTCAACATGATTTGACATAGTCTGAACTAGCCCGCTCCTGGAATGACAGTAACATTGTTGAAGAACTACCTTAGTTTATTAGTCAGATGCAGGTTGCTGCCTGTTGCTGCGTAAAGAAATAACGAATCACTCATTGATGTTGGCATTGCACGTTGTCAGATGACAACTACTCATAGGCAAACATCCACTCAGCTGTGTCAACAGTGACAGAAAACCTCCTGGGTGTGGCTGGAACTCACCCCATGTCCTGTGAAAAACACATTCACACACACACACAGTTCAAAAGCATGAAACTCTTACAAATTTACAATCCGCAGAGGGGAAAAAAAAAAAAAAGAAAAAGTGCTCCCATCAGGGCTTTAGGAGACAATGTGCCAATGGGTCAGTGTGTAAACACACACGAACCCTCTGTCTTCTTTTGTCCTGTACAGCCTTGCGTCGCTTCCACGTTTCTTCTGAAATTACTTTTCCTTGATAGATTTTCGCACCCTGTCTTTATCCAACTTTGAGCTATGTGTGTTGAACCAGAGGAAGGTGTACACATCCTTTTGTTACTGACCCAATCAACCTTACAGACTTTTATATTTAATTACTGCTGAGTAAGAGCAGCACACTGAATTATTAACAGGAAACAGGGTTTATTTTTAGTATACGGGCCTCTCTTCTGACACTCTCTTGTGGTTTGCATTAGATGATGAAATCTCTTTGCAACACAAAACTACCTTTCGAACTTCACTCTTAAGTTGATGGAAATGCAGCTTACAGGAAAACACTTACTAGAGTAGTGGCATCTCCAGCCTCTTGCCGATTGGATCCTCTATCGTTTGCCTCCTAATTGGTTTGGTTTGGTTTACACAGGTGCACCTTGCTGATGCAGTAATACAGTTATATAACATACACAGAGGAACATGTTCCTTTTGAAAAGTGGATGAGCAAATTATTTACATTCATATTTTGTTCCCGGTTAACTGATCTGGCACTTGTATCTCAGGACTAAGCCAATTGCTCCTCCCACACATCATGGCTTAGGGCTATGACACACCCTACTCATATAATATTTGTGTCAAACAATGCCAAAGTAGTTAGTTTTAATACCTCATGGGACATTTGTGAGCTTCTTGATGAGTGAGCGTGTCTGTCACAAAAGGGCACTTCCATCCGCTGTCACAGGGCCAGTAGGCTTCCCTTCTCTCTTGCTGCAACGGCTTCATATTTAGCGTGGAGTGAGAACAATGACGGTCCTTCCTGTTTAGTCATCCAGATTGTGTTTTTGCCACACTGGGTTATGTTCAGGGCACCCGGAGAGAAGATGAACTCATATTCACCCTTAACCTGCCGTTCCTCTGATTCATTTGTGCTCAGATATTTCTCTGCTAGACTTGATGTGTCGTGTTGGATTTACAAACCGGCCTGTGATGAACATCGGAGGATATTGTCAACTTAGATTGTCTTGCAGTCCGGAATCCCTTACTTCCTGTCTGTCTTTGAGCCAGTGGATCTATACGCCTCATATTTGTCCCACTTCCTCCATCTAGTGCTGGCTTCCAGCCAGAATGTCGAGCAGCTCCCTTGACCTTTCTTTGGTTTTTCATTTATTTGAGATTGCAGCTGTTGTTTCTTTGTGTTTTGCCCCCTCCTGACACTTTGCAGTTGTGTTGGTGGATTATGCATGTGTGCAGTCTAAGTGAGTGATGACAGCTTAGAGAAACAGGGCAGCAGAGTACTGGATAGACTAGAAACATCAATAATAGCACCTCACAATAGAGGTGAGAAGCACTGTAATATCTTGCCTTCACTATCTGTACTGTTGTTTGTCTGTGTGTCTATTTTCTGTCTTTATATCTCCTCATCCTCCCTCTTCCTTGGCTGCCTCCTCTGCTCCCACTGTCTATTCCTCTCCCCTCCGCCCCCAGCCCCTGCTGTCTCTAGTGTGCTGGAGCCGGTAGCAGGTACAGCAGGAGCCCATTAATGCAGAGCCCTACTCTGATTGGATAAGCCAGAAGGAACCATGAGACTGCCTCTGAATAATTGATGTGCATTGTGCAGACACTGGACAAGGGGAAAAGACAGATCAGAGAGCAGGGGAGGAGGAAGAAAGTGAGCAAAAGAAGAGTAGAGGACAGCAGAGGGAAGAGAAAGTAAAAAAGGAGTAAGTAGTGTAAGGGGATATGTGCTGAGAGTGAGACTGATAATGTGCGTGCAGGAGGCTTCCATACAGTGAAAGCTTTGAGAGTTTCCTCCGGCCTCGCTGGAAACAGGAGCATTTGTGACATGAATCTTTTCACTGCATGATGAGGGGAATGAGATGAGAAGTGCCAGGACTCTGCTTGGCAAGGGGTAAGTGCACGTGCTTGCATGCGTAGGTGCGTTTGTGTGTGTGTGTGTGTGTGTGTGTGTGTGTGGGGAGGAGATTAATATTAATTTGGTGGGATAATTAGTTTGAATTATCTTAACCAGTTGGAATACACAATTATAACTAATACATTCAGCTATTCCTTGGCACTGTAGTGTCTTTTTTTTCAAATAAATCATAGACTTCTGTCACATATGGTGTGCTAATGTGACTGTCGTCTAATCCATGGTTGCGTTGCTCACAGAAGACAGGATCAGGACTGATCAGCTGACTGCAAGTTGACCTACATGCTGTGCAGTTATAGGGTCATCCTGCTGGCATTTTAAGCACAGTGCATGCAGTCATGGTGGTCCCGGTTTAGTTTTTATTACCTGGGCTTTGTGGGTCAGGGATGGGGGTACAGCAATGGCAGGTTTTTATACTTTAAGGCTATGCATTGATACACTGGTTTGGAGTTTAAGATCCATCATTTCCATTATATGATGTTATCAATAAATATTCAGGTTGCAGTACATTCAACAACTGCCTCTCATGTATGGCACTTAAATAAGAATGTATCCTCGT
Source organism: Fistularia commersonii (assembly GCF_037954325.1). Taxonomy (NCBI): domain Eukaryota; kingdom Metazoa; phylum Chordata; class Actinopteri; order Syngnathiformes; family Fistulariidae; genus Fistularia; species Fistularia commersonii. The sequence continues at coordinate 16,779,189 of NC_141285.1, forward strand.
TGCTTTTTATAGCACAGGTCTGTGGGATTTTGGTGTGTTTGTGACTTTACCAGGAGAAAATGACCCACTTTTCCACACTGGATTCTTTTTTAATATGATGACCTGTGCTTGGAGCCAAAGTTTGTCTGCCTGTTCACTCATCAGAAGAAGCTGAGAAAGAGGAGGAGGGGAAGTGAAGTGAAGCTATGGAAGAAAGATGCTGTGAGATCAGGACAGAATAAAGTCTGTTTTTTTACAAGTCTGTCAGTGAGATTCTTTGGTATTTTTCATGTATCACAAAAAACACTTGATAAGAACGATCTTAATAGGGAAGTTCATAAAGTAAGACACACACTTTGTAGGAACGAATAAAGGTCAGTCAAGTAATAAAAGTTACATGATGCTGCAGGCTATTGAATACGTTTTTAATCAAACCTGTAAGCTGAAAGCGTAATTAGTAATTGGTTCTTTGAGATGATAACAGGATCTTTGAGTGACCTGTGTAGGAGACATTATAATTTAATATTACTTTCTACCAGCTGTCAGCTGAGTTGCTAGACTTCTTGTTTACCTGAACATTGTGTAGACTGTGGTAAACTCTCTGCATCTATATTTCCATGGCAACATGCTACATGCATCTCGCCTTCCTTCTTTCTGTCTGACTCTAACATCAAGTATCTTTACACTGCATGATTTTGATCTCATCAAAATGTTTCGAAACTTCTTGATGACTTTGAAGCCTGTGGACCGATCCCGTGCTAGCTGCAAAGACGCAGCAAGCTCATTATCGCTGTGTGGTTGTCATTCTTATAATGTGGTATGATCCATCACATTGTTGACATGAATTGCTATTTTGATCCCCATCAACCAATTTGCCGTCTTACAAATTGGTACAACACAGTTTCTACATGCAAGTTTATCACAACTTGAATTGTACAATACATAATGTACATCAGGCCCGGAGCGGTACATTCTTCTTGCTCATGTCGATAGTCTGTTTACGCAGTTGGGTTCGATGTCTTCTCCTTCTAAACCAGCTTAAGTTGTTTGACAGAACAAATTATGTATGCAATGCATGTTTATTGAATACCTGCAGCAGAGTGTGCCTCCCCCTCAACAGATGTTTATGCACTGGCACAAGGCGTAGCTTCATCAACTTTAAACGCAGATTATGTATCAATCTTCTCTTTTGAATGGATTAGACTGACCTAAAAGAGAAGCCGCAGCATGACCTTAAGATCATGTGTTATGCAATAACGTTGCAGAATTATTGTTTTCATTTTTTCCGTTCCTGTTAAATATCGCTCTGCTTTCCTGCGGAAGAATGGCCATTAATCATTATGTCGATATGTGGAAAGTGTTGACAAGAATCAATATTGATATACACTATCGACAGTTGTGAAATTAGGCCGTGATTCAGAAATTATCTTCATTCTTTATGGGCACTGCCAAAGCTTTCCATTTAGCATGGTGTCATTACACTTTTCATGGGGATGCTGATGATTTTTTTTAATTGAATCGATTTACCTGTAATAGCTTGATTTCTGGAATTTCATCGCTTTTTAATCACTGCTGTATATTATGAGACAGTGGCCACGAGATATTTCGGAATCCTTCATTATGTCTTCACCTAATGATATCATTGAAAGAACAGCAGTGTTGGATGAAAGACATATTGTGGAAGTTGCGATAAGTAGCATGCCTGGTTATAATTAGGCATGTGATATTTACTAGTTCCCCTCCAGTGATGGGGAGCTGCACACTGCTGATAAGAGCCATTCATTCACCGCGCACTGTTCTCTGTTCAAGCTACCCATGTGAGGCACTTTACTGTATTCACATATCTACACAAATGCCAGATACTATCTGTTTGTTTACTTGCTGATATAGACCTGTTTCTTTTCTTACTTTGCAGCATTCCTCTACCATACATGCTTGTGTCCTCTTACCTGTGTCGGACTCTATTTCCTTATTTACTTTTGTGTGCCTTTCAGGATTATTGATATTCTTTAATATGTGTTGTTCATATATGGTTAATAAGCATGTGATCTCGTCATTTTGAATTATTAGTAGAGAATCATAAGTGCTGTCAGATATCCTTGGTACTGATTTGGAAGGTCATGATGCCAGACAAAGTTCTGTGAACAGAAAACAAGTGTTGCAGGGCAACTGACGGAAATACACCAATCACATGATTTTCAAATTTCTACAATAATGTAGATCAAAACCATTACTCGAGTCCATAATTCCTGTCTGAAAAAATGTAAGCAGAGCAAATTTTGGAAACTATGTTCTATGGAACTGATGTCATAGACAGTCTGGTATCGTAGAGTATTTATCGTCAATTGTATAGTTGCCTATGTATAACCATCAAGTGAATTCAGTCTGATTTGTGACAGTCTTTCGAAAGTAGACTATTTCAGGATGACCTGAATAAAATCAGTTAACTGTGCTGCAATAACTTAAGGCTGCACAATACTTTGAGATGTGTTTCCTTCTTTTGTGGCCAGATGCAGCCCAGAGATAGAACTCCAGCACAGGCATTTTGCACCTTAAATCTAGCTTTCATTCTGCATTATGTTTGGTGTTCATGCTGATTCTTGTAACTCTTGCCCGTTTAAAATGTGTAATTTGAACCCCACAGAAACCAGCACCTGCAGGAGATGTCAGAGTGACTCAGGTAGAGCTACCCTCTCTTCTGGGCTGCAGCATCTCTTGGCTTGTGACCCACACATATCCTGGGGAGTTGGGGATCTGCCCACTCCTGTCATCTCCACCTGTCCTCTGTCTAGTATCCTTCCATCCATCCTTTTCCCCCTCTGTCTGCTCAGGTTTGGTGTACTGCCAGAGGTCGTGGATGAAATTCTGTCAAACTAGCCATATAGTAAAAATGACATTGTTGTAACAGCGCAAATAAACAAAATTACTTTATCATACAAAGTGCGTCTCAACAGTATATCTGAGATCAATATACATTTGGAAACATCTGAAATGTGTGAGCTAGTTACATTCTAGCCCTGGTTTTCGGTTCAGTGTGATTTCTGACAGAGCTGTCTCTGCAGGGCATGTTTGAGTTGTTCTGCCTTAAAGCTGTTAAGACTAAAGCCCATTTGATATGCTTTTCTCTTAGAAGTTGGCTGAACAGAGAGGGGGCAGGATGGGGGATATCATCGACTGCTTAAATGGCTTTCATTACACTTCTGCAAAACGCATGATTTATTTTTCACAGGATTTTATTATATCTCCGTTTTTCCATTTTTCTGTTTTGCATAATAATTTGTGCCCACACACCAATGACTTACCTGCCAGTGTTGTCCAGATGTTTTTCTTTCTTTTAAAAATCATCCCACACATTGTCTTAGAGAGCTTATATGTCTACTGCTACAGTGTTCATGCTCAGAAAATGTAATATTTTTCATAAAGTATTTCCTCATCTGTCTGTGTTTACAAGTACAATTTCAATGGAGCTGCATGCACAGTATTATGTGTCTTTGAAAACCTGGCATGACTAGTGTAGCTTTTGTAGTGAGATATTGGTGACGTAAAAGCACAAGCTCCTGAAAGGATGTAACTGTGGTGAGGAATTCACACAAAAGACAGATTTCCGTCATGCTGTTATCTTAACTGATATAAGGATGTTCAGTATAAGGTGTATACCATCAGAAGATGTGCATAATATGCGCAATATCCATCATCGAGCCTTGCTGATCGGACTTGTTGACACGCTTACGAGCAAACCGGTGCAGCCAGATAACTGAGCTTCACAGCTTTTTCTACTTTGCGTTTGTAGTTGCTTCAATATTGAAGGACATCAAACATGAACAAAGAGGTGCATAAAATGCAGTCATTCAGCAATTTTCTTTTCTCATTCTTTTTTGCTAACCTCCTTTAGTCACTCATTCTTCAATCATTGCCACAAATCCTTACTTTGTTTTAGGGTATTTATAGCTCTGTTTCTAATGAGCTCTACGCATGTACATAAGTTATAGCATCTAATATGTTTTGTTTATGAATAATGTAAGATTTCCCTTTTAGTCAGTGGAAAACTCAAACGTATTCATGGCATTTATGGTGTAAATGTGCAATTACAGCATTTAATACCCAATCTTTAGTTTCCCAAAATTGTATTGATGTTTGCCTCAGGATGTCATGAGTGACAAAGTTCCTGACAGCATACCCAGTGGAATATTAGGTGGTTGCAAACTGAGAAATTTACCCCCTGACTGGAAATTAACATGCACTCAGGCAGATTCAGTTGGTGTTGAAAATATTGTATTTTTTTATGTAGTCATACATAAAATGCTTAAAGTCGGGAACTATCCAGTGAAATGGAAATCCTTTGCATGTTGTCATTTATAATTTCCTCTCTTATGGATAGGGTTTCTTAGTCATTGTACACATCATCATCAGTGAAATGTCAACAGTCTAGCTATTTTCCACATACAATGAACAACCAAAGGTAACAACTTGACAAAAGGCTAAATTGTGCAAGTAGTTACATTTTCACAAGTGCGATGTCAGTTGGTGGACCGTAGTGGGTTTCTAATGTCAGTAATTTGCTTTTGGCTGAAAGAACCTTTAGCCTGGGGACTTTAGAAATGTGACCAGAGGGTAGACAGTGAAGATCCTGGTGCAATGGGTGTGATGGGTCAGGCAGCTTGCATGGTGATGGAGAGACCGAGCTAAGACAAACCTGTTATATTAGGACAGACTGTCACCACTATCTGTGGCTTATCCCCACACAACATTCCAAAACTGCCAGATCAGAACAAAAATAAAAGAAAAAAATCTATAAGAGAGCCATACAAAATCACAATTGATATTCCAGTGTGACAGTCTTTTTTTGTGAGGCTGAGAGCTACTAGTATATAGCATATACTGCATAATTTACCACACAACAGTTTTGGCAAGTGTGCATCAACATATTAGAGTTCTCAATTGCAGCTTACTGTTATTTGGGGTGCACCAATTCAGTGCGTCCTGTAGTGGAGCAGCTAGACATCTTGATTTAACTAGCAAATGACATTCTTAGTGGCAGAAGGCTTTTACCACACACAGATGCTCACACATACACTGTCAGAGTTCATAGTAATTAGCATTGGGGTTTCCTTGTAAAAAAAGGACTTCTACACACACTCTGTCATTAGTTAATGGGCCTTGCAGGATTTTAACCAGGGCTTACTCTCTCTCTTGCTGCTCCCAGATGGGCTATGGTGAGGTGAGAATGACTAAAGCCTGCTGCCAGCAGTCAGCCATACAGCATTAATACAGCCTGGATGAAGACGGCCCATATGTCTCTGGGCATTATTCAATTAAACGTCAACGCTTCTAAGAGATGAAGCTTTTCTGGGAAGGTTCGGGAGATTTTCCTGAAAAATCAGCTTACATAAAGGGGTTTCTCTTTTTGCTGGCACTGAGCAACAGAGGTCAAAGTCTATCAGAGAAAATCCAATGATGCCTCAACAGCTTCTGTTTCAGACAACAGCTGAAGAAAGAGAAGCCGTCACGAATTTGGTGATGCATAGTAGTTATATCTGCTGCTGGTCAGGTATAAAAAAAATCACTGCTGGATTTTCAATTGACTTAAACAAACCATTTTTGCTTTATTTGTTATTGAAATATATGGTAAGAGTTGAAGCCTTAGCACTGGCCAGTAGTGTGTACTTTAGTCTCTTTAAATCCTCCAAAGAGAGACTACAGAAAGCTTTGTATGTAAATCCCACCGCTAAAACATAACAAATGTGTTTTTAATCAAATCAAAGTTTGTACCTCAGGACCAATTGTTCTTCAGACTTTCAAATCATAATGTTATTGTATAGCTGTCAATATAAACTAATTCCCCATACTTCTGCTGAATGTAATAAGAGCTACAGCAAAGCATACATATGCACTGCATTTATTCAGTATGTACACATTTGCTTCCTATGTGTGTCTGTGTATGTTAAATGTAACGGAATAGACAAAAATCATAATCATAAATCGAATAGGAATGATTGTCAGCTGTGATGTTATATTATCCCCAGGATATGCAATCCCTGCCCAGATCTAGACAGAAGCTGGCATTCTGACTAAAATGAGAAGACGTCAGGTTAATATCCAAAAGTTTAGACCTCGGTGTGTGAGAAACCCTAGTCCCATTTCCCTCAAATTGAACTATTTCTTTGATCTTGCCTGTTGCAAATTTTGCTCACAATGCATGAAAGTTAATATTTAATGGTATTGTGAATCAATCTCTGAATTGCTATTCCCAGGATTTGGTTCATAGATTCAACTAGATGTCAAGCATCATGAATATCTTATTATGTCAACCTCCTTGGAATCTGGTTTAACATCATAATCTTTTCAATTTCTCTTATGAAACTGCTGATACAGAGATATTCACAATGGACCCTCGAGTGGTACAATCAGAGGACCATGGGATTCAATCTGCAAATGATTGAAGTAAATGTAAGGGGTGACAATAAGGAAAAATTAATATAAAGAAGCAAAATACAGACTTTTCTTTTGGAGTTTTTTTTCTCATATTTGTGTTGGCCGGGTCAATGACTTCAACCAACCATCATATCAATAGTTTAGACAGGTGGATAAACAGAATTGAAAAAATGTCAAAGAGGTGTCAATCAAGTGTAACAACAATGTGACGATGAGTGTGTGTGTTGTGTGTGCATGCATGTGTGTACAGGATGAGCATTGCCTTCAGAAATTGAGTGACACAAGATCACCATGATTTATGTAGTTGCAGGTATGTGACGTGTCGGCAGTGTTTCAACACAGGGCACTGTAAGGTCAAAACAAGACTCTTCTAACTGAGCTAAATATGTATGTTGCCCAAAGGAGTCCCTCACTCCTGGCCTTACTTCTCTGTTATATTTGGCAGCTGGTGGCCACATTGAAATAATGACAACTAGACAATTGTTCTCCCCTCTCTCTCTCTCTCTCTCTCTCTCTCTCTCTCTCTCTCTCTCTCTCTCTCTCTCTCTCTCTCTCTCTCTCTCTCCCCCCCCCCTCTTCATCAGAGTGATGGCATCACTTGTGTTTGGAGTTGATCTTTAAGTCTAAATGGTGGGTTGCCAGTTGAAGAGACCGTCCCTCAGTGTGGAGGTGGTGATTTAGTGGGGAGATAAGCCCTCTGTAATGGTAGGGTGGAATAATTCCCCCTAAACTCGGAGGTTTGACTTTCTCTACCCTCTCAGAGAGAACCCTCTGCTGTTTGTCTCTTCTTTCTTTCTCTCTGCCTTTGTTTAATTTGTTTTTGTTTGGTTTGTATCATTTTCATTCATCTGTTGAAACTGTTTTTTTTATTATTTTGACATACATTCATATGTATGCACTGCTTAAGTGTAACGACGTGCTTGAAAAACACATAAAACATATCTTGCAGTCATCAGAATTCCCTATACTTGCAATCCTCTCAGCAACAATATCATAGCAATGGCGCAAAGGGTTTTAAATAGCCTCCGAAATTGATAACTTCAGGCACTGAAAATAATGAGATGATGATTGACACCCACAAAAATATAATGAAGCTGCATTATTGGCACAATAAAAAAATGTCTTCATTAAGAGGATCAGTATGCTGCAGAGACTGATGAGTCCTTACAGATATGAACTGACATGGGAAGTGCAGTGACAGAGTAATGGTGATGAGTGAAGGAGGAAAGATATCGCTGTTTCTTCCTTCCCACAGAGATAATATCTACCAGACCAATCATTCAGCTTCTTCAGATCCATTTCAGTCTTTGCCTTTCTGCGGCAGGCAAACTTTGTGCCTAGGATAGCTTGAAGTTTTTTTTATTTTACGCTGCTTCTCCATGCAATTTGATACAGCTGTTGGGAAATCAACAAAGGCAAATAATCAATAGCTTTACTGGATAAGGCTGCCCCCTGGAGGCTTCAGTAATATCTTCAGGCGCAATGAATGGAAACAAGGTGAAACAAGTGGAAAACAATTCATTTCCTATTTGTTCCCATACGCCTAGTACATATTGCAGCCATAAAAGCAAACATGTGTGTATGCATGCTGAGTAAAACATTCGTCTGTATCTGTGTGATTCTCTTATAGCCCTGCTGTCGTCGTGGTGCGAGGAGCTGGGTCGTCTCCTTCTGCTACGTCACCAAAAGAACAGGCAGAACGAATCGCAGGGGAAAGTCCCCATGCAACAGAGCATGAACAGCATGAAGCCTGGCCTCACACACAGGTCAGTCAAGAGGTTCTAGGATTTATCTTATCAACTTAATTAACGGACTGGTGATCTAGTGAGCCCATTCACAAACTTTGAAACGAGTTTGAATGCTTGTTAGTAGAGCTTTTCTACCACTGACCATATGTATGGGAGAGTGCACTTCATATGCACGACATGAAAAGCTGGTACCACAAGTTAAAGCTGTTTTACACGCAGTCCAATTTTTGCTGTCAGTCAGTTGTGCCCTTGTGCAGAACCATCAGCTGATATATTAAAAAACATAATAATGGATCTCAATATAAAATTGCAAAGCACCAGACTTGCAGCTTCAGAAACAACAGATCCTGATCCAAATTAAACAGATGCTGACATCTGCTTTTTATTTCTGGATGGGTATTCTGATTTCCCTGGCAAATTTTCAGCCATTTTGTGTAGTTTTAGTACTTTTTGTACTTTTTAGATTAATCATATGATTGCTATTAGTACTCTGCCATTATTTTACAGTCTATCAAATATTTACCAGTTACCAAGTCCAATTTTTAATCTTGGAGACTTTTCAAGTTTCCAATTCTCTGATTTTGGGTCATGGTTTGAAGATTATACTTAGAACTCATGTCATTGAAATGAGTGCTTATGTAAAACACATGCGAAGATATGAAGAATTGCCATTCTTTGGAATAGTGGGTGAAGGACAATGGTGATTTAGGGGCAAAGAATAGAAAATTGTAGATTCATGGGTCTTGAAAACATTACATGCTCATCCACTTTCTTGTCAAAGTAGATGTAGATTTAGGAGTTCAGTAAGACTTGGTTTTACATCTGCTGAAGATCATGGGATAATGTTATGCTTATATGAGGAAATATTGAACATATCATTCATTCCAAGAGCTGGCCCCTGACTGAAAACAAACTGCCTTCCAAAAACAACAGTTTCTTCTCACTCCACTGGCCACATGCCTCTTCCCCTGAGTATAAGACTTTTTTATTATATATAACAGATTTCAAATGTTGCTGTGAATGTTCAACATTCCAAATGCTTCATCCAAAGATTTTTCAACATCTCATCAAATCAATTTTTTAATGGTATGTGTGGGCTCTCAGCTGCCTATCAGCACTTTTGAGTTCCCCATGTACAGCCAACAATGCGTAAACTGGCTCAAAAATTGTTTTGAAATGACATGTTAACATTCGAAGTTGCCTAACGTTTTGGCACAAATAATTCACACATTATTCACAATTTTGGAAGGATATCCAGTTCTGTTGGATCTTTGTTGGCTGCTTCCTCAGGCAATAGAAACTTAAATAAGGCACATGTTTGTGTTTTGATCTTTTCTGCAGTGATGGATCCTTTCCTTATGACTCTGTCCCCTGGCAACAAAACACTAACCAGCCTCCAGGGTCACTGTCTGTGGTTACAACAGTATGGGGCGTTACCAATACCTCACAGAGTCAGGTATGTCTTTGCAGACACAGGCAGCAGTCAGTATCTACATCACCTCTTGCGTAGGATGATTTTTTTTCCTCACTTCAGGAACGATGTTGGTCATTTGTTTACCCTTTATTTGTATTTCAGGTGCTGGGTAACCCAATGGCCAACAGCAATAACCCCATGAATCCTGGAGGTAACCCTATGGCATCGGGTATGACTCCCAGTGCAGCTGGGCTTAATTCACCACAGTTCAGTGCTCAGCAGCAACAATTTCCCACCAAAGGAGGCTCCAACCAGCAGTACATGCAGCAGGGGATGTACAGCAGGCCGGGCTACCCTGGAGGTCCTGGGGGATACAGTGGAAGGTAAGGAATTGGATAGAATATTCCTTTTAAAAGAAAGCAACATCCACTATGATAATTAAACATTTATTCTTCATTTCCTTTTAGTTACTCCGGAGGCCCAAACCCCCCTCCAGGTGGTATGGGGATGACCTCCCACACACGTCCTCCTGGTGATTTTACACAGCCAGCTGCTGCCGCTGCAGCTGCTGCTGTGGCTGCTGCCGCTGCCACAGCAACAGCTACGGCAACGGCCACTGTTGCAGCCCTGCAGGAAACCCAGAATAAAGATATCAACCAGTATGGACAGGTACAGTACATACCTCTTGATGTTGAAAGCTTGGTTTGTGACCAACTAACTGCAGAAGACGGTAAAAATAAATACTCAACTCTGAGGCCCTCCGTTTATCTCTCCAGATGTGTTCATCATTCCAAATGGGGCCCGCTCAGGCCTACAACAACCAATTCATGAACCAGACTGGCCCGCGAGGTCCCCCTGGAGGTATGAATCCAGCCAACATAGGCTCAAGTATGAACAACCCAAACATGAGTGGCCCTCCCATGGGTATGAGCCAGGCTCGAACCCCAGGCATGGGACCTTTTGGAGCACACGGTCAAAGAATGCCTCAGCAAGGCTATCCTGGCGGACCCAGACAAGGAATGCCCATGCAAGGGATGAAGAGGCCATATCCTGGGGAGGTTAGTTCATACTTAAATACTTCAGAAAGTTATATGGGTCATTTAGTACCTTAATATTTACTTTACTTACTTGACAAAAACTGACATTTATCACAACATTTTCTCCTTCCAGGCAAGTTATGGGGGTCAGTATGGACCGAACAGTCAGTTCCCGCCACAGCAGGGACAATACCCAACCACAAATGCCTCAAGGCCACTGCCTTCTCCAAACTACTCAGGACAGAGAATGACAGGGCAGCAGGGGCAGGGGCAGTACCCACCTGGTATGCCCATTGGACAGTACTATAAGGTTTGCCTCCAGCTCATCTTTATGAACTACTGTACATTGGGCTTGACATATATGCAATATGTGCTACATTGGTATCGGGCTTTTTATTTAAGATGACAATGTATTCATTTTCGTTTTCCTTTTATAGCAGGAGCCCTTCAATGGTCAAAGCACCAACTTTTCTGGTGGCGGCTACTCTTATGGTCAAGGAAATGGGGTATATTTCACTTCATATCCAGAGACATTTTTCTTGTTTATTTAACGTTGTCAATGTATTCCTGTACAGTTGGTTCCATGCATACTTGTAAGACTAATGTAAGTTTTCTATTTTGCCCTGTCCTGTCTATTACAGCCCTCTAGGCCTAGTAACTACCCCCACTCTCCTGTCCCTGGAAATCCCACACCCCCTATGACCCCTGGAAGTAGTATTCCTCCGTATCTGTCACCAAATCAGGATGTGAAGCCCCCATTTCCACCTGACATGAAACCAAATATGACAGCACTTCCATCCCTACCATGTGAGCACTGCAGAAGACCTAAGATACATTTTTTTCTGTTTTTTTTTTTTTTTTTTTTTTTGAACATCTGTACAAAATTTAACAATCAAATTTTTTTCAATTTCAGCCAACCCAAATGAGGAGCTCCGACTGACATTTCCAGTTAGGGATGGAGTTGTGCTAGAGCCTTTCCGCTTAGAGCATAACCTGGCTGTCAGCAACCACGTCTTCCACCTTCGACCGTCCGTCCACCAGACCCTTATGTGGAGGTAAATCTGGGCAAAAGGCCAACAACACCATAATATTTGCACAGTGGAAATTCCAATCTCAACTAAATGGCTGAAACTCCTGAACTGATACCCTAGCAATTCATATTCATATCCTAAGTATGTCATGTAAAATAACTTTTTATTGGAACAACAGAGAAAATGCCTCAAATGCTTTGGAAGTAATCTAGCTCTTGTGGTGGCTCACCACTTCAGGTCAGACCTTGAGCTGCAATTTAAGTGCTACCACCATGAAGACAGGCAGATGAACACCAACTGGCCTGCATCCGTCCAGGTCAGCGTCAATGCCACGCCCCTCACCATTGAGAGGGGGGACAACAAAACCTCCCACAAACCTTTGCACTTGAAGCATGTATGCCAGCCTGGGCGAAACACCATTCAGATTACCGTCACCGCCTGCTGCTGCGTAAGTGTGCACTATCAACGACAAAGTAGAGATACAAAGTCTTCATGAATTGTCATGATTGCATTTGAAGTGAACATCTGTGGGTGTGATCTACTCACAGACGGTTTAATTTGATGAATGAACTTGACGTTCCGACGATAGATTTCAACTTTTGTGTTTCTCTGCAGTCCCACCTGTTTGTGCTGCAGCTTGTCCACCGGCCATCTGTGCGTTCTGTCCTCCAGGGACTCCTAAAGAAAAGACTCCTTCCTGCAGAACACTGCATCACCAAAAGTATGGCTCATTTTGTTTCTTAGTGATGTTAAGTACATCTTAATTACTCGAACACCTGTCCATACAATGTTTGTCTCAGTGTGTACTGAGAGGCACAGTTATCACAAAGTGCCTCCCTTCTGAAACTGTTTTCAGTTAAGAGAAACTTCAGCAGCGTAGCAGCCTCAGCAGGCAGCACCACTCTTAATGGGGAAGATGGAGTGGAGCAGACGGCCATCAAAGTGTCTCTAAAATGTCCCATTACCTTCAGACGCATCCAGCTACCTGCACGAGGGCATGATTGCAAACATGTCCAGGTTTGTTCAGTAACAAGGTGGCAGAAAAACAAAGATTTTTTTTTTTTCTCAAGAAAGAGATTGTCACGACTATTTATGATTTTCTTCTCCTCAGTGCTTTGACCTGGAGTCCTACTTGCAGCTAAACTGTGAGAGAGGGACATGGAGATGTCCTGTATGCAAGTAAGTCAAAAATTAGTTTGATGTACAATATTTTATTAGAAGAAATGAGTATAAAGGATTTAATCTGTTTTTTTTTCCCCTTTCTTTTAGTAAAACAGCATTATTAGAAGGTCTGGAAGTGGACCAGTACATGTGGGGAATTCTTAATGCCATCCAAAAGTAAGCATCGATATTTAAAGAGAAGTGTGAAGTAATAATAAAATAGAATAATATATATATATATAGACACATATAGTAAGTACAGTGATTATATAATATACAGTAAATCAACACATTACCCTTTCTCATTCAATAGCTCAGAGTTTGAAGAGGTTACTATAGACCCAACATGTAGCTGGCGACCTGTTCCCATTAAGTCTGAGCTACAAATCAAAGAGGACCCTGATGGACCACTTGCAAAACGCTTCAAGACCATGAGCCCCAGTCAGATGACCATGCCCAATGTAATGGAGATGATTGCCCAGCTAGGGCCCGGACCTGTCCCAGGACCTGGTTCCGGCTCTGGACCAGGTCCCAGCCCCTACCCACCTCATCCAGGTCAACATACAAGTGGCAACGGGGGAGATTACCCAGGAACAGGTAATGAAAAACTGCCAAGGTCCCACTGAGGAGATAATAAGATAAATAACCTGGTAGAAGCTCGGTCTAGCATTTCATCTTACTAAATTCATTTCTACTAATAAAAGTTAATTTACCCAATAAATGGTTTATAGCACCGCTATAAACTGCTCACTAAGGCCAGACTACCATTTGAAAAAATATATATCTGTTTTTGGTCTTTAAGGGTCTTACCACAGCCAAGGAAACTTTGACTTTGCCCACGGGAACCCTGCTGGAGGAGGAATCAGTGGAGGTGGAAGTGGAGGAGGAGGTCCCCCCATAAATGACTTCATCCATGGTCCCCAGCTCTCTCACCCCCCGGATGGGCCTAGTGCTGTTCTCTCACAGGACAAGCCCCTAAACCATGGCATGAATGACACAGTAAGTAGTGTCCACCTATAAATTTTGATTGTGTTTTCTTCCATTTTCCTACACTTGCATTAAACCAGTGGAATTATTTCATGTCTGTCTTAAATACAAGATAATTGTTTAAGCTTTTCGTGTCTCCCGATCATCTTGCCTCATTGAACATATTTGAGATAAGTTGAAGAAAACCTCTGCAAAGAATCAGAAAGATGAGACTCAGATTTGTTATTTAACAAACTGTAGTCTGATCCTCTACGCAGCATGTGTGCTCAGTCATGCTCACATGCTCATGTGGCTGCATAATGCTGCAGAACATATCTGCTGATCACAGCTTGCATTGAGAAAGCCTGTTCCACATTATTCACGCTGGGACTCATTTCACTTTTCCTTGCCTTCTTCCCAACCATCTCCCTCTGTAACACCTTCTACTTCATTCTCTGTGTCACTCACTATATCCTTCACTCTTCATCTGTTGCTCTCTGTCCTCCTCTTGCACCTGCAGATGTCACATCCTGATCAGTCCCATAACTCCATGCAGCAGAGCTTGCATGCCTCTCCCCACTCTGGCAGCCAGACAGGGCCGTCCTTGCATCACAGTGGCCACTCAGGGCAGCCCTTGCATCACACTGGCCAGTCATCGCAGCCGCCTCGCCAGTCGCAGCCACAGCCACAGCCACAGCAGCCTGGGCAGAACACTCACCCCCACAGCGATCTGAACTTTAACACCTCCTCAGACGGTCCAATGGGTCAGGGACCCCAGGACATGCCTGAACCTTCCCTGGATGTAAGTGGATCTGCTATGGCGCCATAAGCAGCCTGTAACACTTAAATATCCCCTGCTGCTGCTGCTCTCATGTCTTTGCTTTGTTTGTGCACTTGGTAAATACGCAGATTGGCTTCAACAGACACAGGCATGATTGAGGTTCTTCTGTTGTCAGACAAACAAATATTTTTTCAGGTTACCTTATCTGGTCACTCATTTTTCTCTTCTACCTTTTATCCACAGCTGCTTCCAGAGCTAGCCAATCCAGACGAGTTACTATCCTACCTGGATCCCCCTGACCTTCCAGCTAACAGCAACGATGACCTTCTTTCACTCTTTGAGAACAATTAGACCTTTACCTCTCCCTCAAACCCTCCTTATTCCCCAAGGGAGTTGTGATGTGTTTGACTGTCCGTCCACAGACACTTCACCAACCTTCAAGCAGCTTCCTTTGCACACACATGCACAGACACACATTGACAGACTTTCAGCATATAATGTGTGGCGCAGAAGCATTGTGGAAAAGAGGTATTTGGGAGCTCCACAAGAGAGGGAGCCCCCCCACCCCCTCCCCCAAAAACAAACACACACACACACACACACAATTTTTCCTTGTGTAAAGATTCCATGCACCAGTTCCACCGCCGACAACACCATTTTCAGCCAGGATGCTTGGCGTGAAAGTACATATCTATATATATCTATATATATATCTATATCTATATATATAGAGAGAGATATAGATATATATCTATATATATGATAATTGTGACTTTTCCACTGAAAACTGTGCAGCTATAATCATGTGTCGACAATACGGAGGAGATAAGAACCTCGATGGGTTCTGGGAAAAGTGTTGTAGCTTTTTTTATTATCATGATTTTTGCTCTTCTGAAAAAAAAATATGACAAGAATCTGAGGGAAACGTTGTCCTTTTAAGTGTTTTTATCCTATTTGAAAATGTTCTTCCAAAACATTGGCACATGCCATGCCCTTTAACCCATGCCCTTTAACCCCACCCCTACCCACCTCCGGGACCTCAGCCACCACTTCCCAAAGTGCATGTGACAGTTAACTAACTGGAATTCAACACAGCCTCATCAGAATCAGAGCACAGAAAGGACCAGATAAAATGTCCTTGAGTGTCAACAGAGGAAATGAGCACACATTGTGCAATGGTGTGTGTGTGTGTGTGTGTGTGTGTGTGTGTGTGTGTGTGTGTGTGTGTGTGTGTTGTGCGTGTGTGTGTGTGTGTGTGTGTGTGTGTGTGTGTGTGTGTCATTGTGTGTACATGTGCATGTGTGTATGTTTACATATTTTCTTCTTTTGCCTGCTAGCATTTGTAAAAAGGCCGCAGAGAGAGAAAGTTTTAGAGGAGCAAAGACAGCAAAAGCAATCCATCCTGGTCTGATTTCATTTTCCGCCATCTTGTCCACAGTTGTCCATGTATTTATTATGTTTTACTATTTCACATCAAATTCAGAATCATTTTGTTCAGAAGTGCATTTGTGCCATTTGTGCCAATGGGTCCTGTTGTCTTCGTCCAGCCTTAACGTGCTTGATCAAATAGTTTTCTCTTGTCTTCATATTTATTATATTTTTCTAGTTCATCACTTTTTTTTGTTGTCCTTTCTATGTGTGTTGTTAAATTTTTCCTACATATAAAAGAAAATCAATCACCCATTATCACCAAAGTAATGTTTTTTGTAAGGGATCAGGATATTAGATCCACCCCCCACTCCCCTAGTTTCAAAATCACTGTATTTCATAGATGCATCTGTTATTGTATTGATTTATCTTTATTTGTCATTTTGTTACTGTCTGTCCTTTTTGGAAAATATCTTGCATGATCCAACAGTGTTTCCAGAACTGTTGTATATACCCTTTGTGAATATTTTGTGACTGTACAGTGCTGTACCTATCTATTACTGGTAACTACATGGTACTGTATGTCTGTCAACGACAACACACTCACACACACTCACAAATACATGCAATCCCCAGTCCAATATTATACTTAAATTATCTAAATGCACTCTCACTGTATCGAAATACATGTGTATTGGTGTTTATTCCATGCCCTGTGAAAAAATATCAGTTAAGAAGAATATTTTATTTACTTTTAGGATTTTTTTTTTCATTTTATATACAGGCAATTTTACAGGAACAGATGTCATGTTTAAAAAATCTTTTTTTTTCTTTCATAGCTTTGAGGTCCAAATTTCTCCAAAAAACATTTTCGAAAATGTGCAAAATATTCTTTGGATTATTTGAAGGCCTGATATGAACTTTTGATAACCACACCTTTAAAAAATGTGTGAACATGATTTGTGTATTTTCATCACATTGTATATTGTTTTAAGTTATTTTTGTCCAATATTTTTTATGACATTTTTTTCATGCAGTACAGTCAAAGAATTTAAAATATGCTTTGTGTTATAAGCTAAAGTTCCCCCCATTTGAGATTTGTATCCCCTCGAAGAACCAAATAATGATGCTTTACTGGCCACTTAAGATAATCAAATCACCTGAATTTAACACAGTTGAAGGATCAGATGTTGTTTAAGTTCTTTTATGTAATTGTTAAAAGACAATGCACAACCGCATTGGGATGTTTTATCTTCCAGTTCAACATGTAACTGATGTTCACAACAACAGCGTCTAGAAATTGGGGCAGTAAAAAATGTACTGGTTGTCTGACTGCAGATGTGAATTGAACTGATAATTTGATCAGGAATGCAATTTACATTGTGAAATGAAATCATGGGGAGCCCCCTCATTTGCATTACAAGGGTTGTTGGGGAGGCAAAAGGGTGAGGGCGGGGATTTAAGGGATATATGTATATAATGTAAATGACAAATAGAGACACATTAAGAGAAATGTATTCATTTTCTCCAGGGGAAGTGTGCATAGTGTATTTAGAATTTGTAAAGCTTGCAACCTCCTGTCAACACATTGAATTGGAAAAACGAGTCTGTGTTTGCATCTGCAGACCTCTCTATACATGCCTGTGCATTTATGTAACATACTCTATGTACCCCTCCACTTGGGGTTTCCAAGACAAAATGCATTTTCCTTTGTGTAATATTAAACTTCTGTGTATTTCTCTACCTGTGTACTTTATAAAAGGTGCTAAAAAAATTATACAACCTTTTGAGCTATGATTAGGACTTGGAGACACTGAGCAAGAGTGGCTCATGAGGGTTGTTTCCAAAATTACTATTTGTAAAAAAAAATGTCAAATTTATCATTTTTATGCAATTTGGCAAAATATGATATAAAGGTACAATCTGAAGTGATTGGCACAAAAAGTGGCAGTTGTCTCTTTGGTTTTGTACATTTTATGTGCAATCATTTCATTTTCTAAACTGGTCAGAAAAACATTGTGATTTTTAGTCTTGCAAATCTGTATGTAGTTAGATGACGTGACATCCCAATATTTATCTAATAAATATGTATTCAGATGAAACACATTTAATGTCTTCAGTCCCTTTTGACATATAAAGTGCAATCATTGCAATTAAGCAAATACAACCAGAATATGATCACAATCATTTTCCAGAATCAGTGCAGCACTAAACAGACTAAATTGTGGTGGACATCACACTTACTAAAGTTCACATGGAATATAGAGCACTAATAGGCATACACAAGTTGGAAAAACATGACGTCCCAGCTTCAAAGCACAAGTGGAAATATTTTCTATTGCTTTTATGTTGTTTAGTTTCAAAGTCATGCACTTCTTTTGCCTACACTATTAAAAAAGAAAAAATAATTAAGAATTATAGCTTAGAAAGCTGGAAAGCTGGTCATTTCATAATCTGTTCTCATCTGACAAGTTAAAATGTGTAGGAAAAAAAATAGATTGAATTACTTTATGTATGTGTTTGTGTTACTTTATGAATGAGTGTTTTTTTTTTATGTATTAATCACAAATCCACACAGGCCCTTGGGTAACAGAGCAGTCAGATTATTAATTATCCCAAATTAGTACGATTATTGTACATAGACTTGGATGACAGATTTTATTTGGGCTTCTCAGTTTGGAGTCCCACAGATTTCATTGCAAATTATTCTATTGATCAATCGTTTTTTGGCCAATGTCATTGAATTGAAAACAATTTCAGATCCAAAAGTAATACTGATATTCAATTTACAATTTTCTCTTTTTTTTTAGAATTACACAGATGTGTTTCAATCGTTGTAGCTATTAATTTTGAAAGTAGATTGTTAACGTTGATTTTTTTTAAACGGGTGGATTAAGAGTCTACAGTGTGTAATAGAGTCACAGATGAAATAGTAAATGCTTATTTTCTGTTTGATAATTTCTTGAAGATCATGCACTTCCCGTATGTGCCGGTCGGTGTCTCTGTAGATCTCCGCCTGTGACGTCACATGTAAACATACCACCCATGGCCTGCAGGTCCCGCTCACTCCGTCAGCTGAATGGATTTGTCTCTAATAAAAACCCGTTTGAGGTTCTGCCCCCTGGGTATTGCTACTTCGAGGTTGTTTTCTTCGGGTTCCACCGAGAACCCGGTCGTTTTTCTGGATATCGAAGCCGATGGTGAGCCTCTCGGCAGAATAATAATCGAGGTAGCTAGCGGCGTTAGCTCAAGCCTCCGCAGAGGTCCTTGGTGTCGCCTGAGTTGCCAACTGCCTCCTGGCTCTGTCAGATCTGCAGATGCCAGGGGTCAGAGTGATATTATTCATTAATTTCATTGTGATTTCCTTTACAGTTGAATGCGGATAAAGTGCCAAGGACCGCGGGTACGTCCATCAATACATTTACACTTTCGCTAACATGTCCCCCCTGAATTCTGTAGTAGTTAAGGGCATTGATGACTGCAACAGTAAATATCTTTTTCAGAGAACTTTAGAGCCCTTTGTACGGGGGAGCACGGCTTTGGATACAAGGGATCTGTGTTTCACCGGATTGTACCGGAGTTCATGTGTCAGGTATAGCGAGCAAACGTTACCCGTAGTGCCAAGTGTCTTCCGCCGATGCCCGGTGATGCTGCGTGTCTTATGATGCAGGGTGGAGATTTTACCAAACACAATGGCACTGGAGGGAAATCCATCTATGGAAAAACATTCAAAGATGAAAACTTCAAATTAAAACACACGGGACCGGGTATGTATTTAAACCTTTTTATATCCTTTTACCTTTTTTCAAATCTTACTGAGTTACGGAATGTTAGTTTGAACATTCCATGCGGGAAAAAAAATTGCATAATCCTATCAAAAGAAGCACAGCAAATATTGCGTAGAGTATTTTTACCCTCACACAGTTCAATGTGTAACTGTTAACCGGGGCCAATTCCTTCAATGTGCGAACATACTTGGCCATTTAGGCTGATTCTGATGTGCTATATCTCTTCATGCCCACTCGGTGGCGCGGTCTGATTTCGTGCATCACTATAACGAATGGCCGTATGGATTTTGCGAGCTGCAAGTCAATGACCTACTTTCAAGTAAATCGTCATGCACTTGTCAAAAGTTTTTTTTTTCATCAACAGAATACACTTGCTAATCACTTGGTACTTTGTTTGAATGTGTTACATGTGCATCAGTTTAAGGAAAAGAAAAACAGCCAACATTCAATACTGCTGTTGACTTGTGTCACAGCGCTTCTTCGGACACTCATGACTTAACTCTATTCTTTAGATCACTGAAAAAAAGACACCCAAGACCTTGTTGACTGTCACATTTAATCGATTTATATGCTGGCTTTTCATTCACTGCAGGGATTCTTTCAATGGCGAATTCAGGCCCAAACACCAATGGCTCACAGTTTTTCATTTGCACAAAACAAACTCAGTGGTAAATTATCTTAATTTAATATGCCTTTTCAGAACTGATAAACAATCACCCAGACACTAATCATATTTTTTGTCTCTTACAGGCTTGACGGCAAGCACGTAGTGTTCGGTCAGGTAAAGGAGGGATTGCATGTGGTCAACAAGATGGAATCCTTTGGTTTACATGATGGTGGAGTGATCAAAAAGATTGTAATCACAAATTGTGGTGAAATTAAATAACACCAAAGTTTATCGGTGGACTTTTTCCTAACGTATAGAGCTGATTTATTTGATCTTGTTTCTCTGAATTTTTATCATGTGTGCCCAATCACTTTTAAGTTATTATTATCTTTGGAGAAAAAAATGGTAATGTACACAAGATAATGTTGCACGAGACATTCTCCAGGATGCAAGATTTTGTAAGCTAAGTATCTTGTCTGCATTAAGACAAGATTATATGATAAAAACATAATGATTCTCTGTGAATGTTTTTGTTGTTACTCACCACCTGTCAGGTACAATGCTGATGAGTAAATACTTTGCTATTGGAACATCTATTTTCTTCTTGTATTTATTACTTTTTCAAGAAACAGCTCATGAGGATTCTGTTTTTTGACTAACTTCAAAATTCATACTTGTGTTAATATTGATAAAAGATTTATTGTTTAGGACATATTAAAATGGGCTCTCGGTAATACTTCAAATTAGGACCATGAATCAGGGACATGTTGCTACTCTTCTCCATTTATTGCCAAATAAGTCAGCATTTTCAGGTTTTACTAGTCCTGTTCCCTGCACAGGACATTTGTTCTCCTGTGCCACCAACCCTGCTGGTTTTAACGCTTCCTGGAAATGATCCAGAAGCTTTTTTTAGACTCCGGTTCTCCAGCATGATTTCCTGTTCATCTAACCAGGATGTGACTTCATATGACATCCACCTACAGCTGAACTGAAATATCATATGAATGATAAACCTGTGGCCTTTAGAACTGATAGATTGTGTGTGTGTGTGTGTGTGTGGGGGGGGGGGGGGTACATAGGGAACACATGGAGGGCTCTGTGTGGCCCATGAGAAGTCTTAAATCAACAGATCAGTACCATCCATCATATTCAAATCCTTGCTCCAGAAAATCTGACTTCAAGCCACAAACATTATAATTTGCTCTGGGTTTGAGTTGTATGTCTATAGTTAAAATGAATGTATCTGGTCTGCTCTTCCTTCTGAGCATTTTGAGGAGAAAGAAAAGAAGCTCAGGCCTTGTCTGAAGGCCAGAGACTGGGTGGTGCTGCTTATCGAGCTAATACTTTATGAAAGTAAATAGTGAAGCGACAGGGGAAAAAAAGCAGCTCTTGGCTCTAAATGAAACCATATGCACACTGACCTTCCAACGTTTGTTTGAATTCTCAGATTACATTGTTGCTATAGAGACTTCTCAGCTCTCACTTTGTTTGAGCTTCAGATGTTGTAACAAACTTGATATAATTTGGGTCCCCACCCTCTGGTTTGGATTTTGGAATGCATGTCCAATACTGTGCATGGAGACTTGTCTCGAAATTTGGTGTTGTTATGGCCAGAATTGAATACATATTCAAAACAATGACATCTTTACAGCTGGTGCAAGTTGGTCTACTTTTCCCACTTGGCTTGTGTCACTTTTTCAATTTTCCTGTCCACATTTAAAATGAATGTGCTGAAATAAAGTCCTGTTTTGATGTTTCTGTTGACGGTTGAGAAAAAAGTTCTAAGTCAAGTCTTTGCCCTTTCTGTTACACAACTACCCTGAATAATCTATTAAAAACTGCTGTATCTTGTGAAAGACCTCATGCCTGCTCTTAAAGATGCAGTGCTGAACATAAACACCGTTGTGAATATGATCCAGACAGAAAACAATGTGTTGCTTTTGGCTGGTGTCAAATTCCAGAATCAACAACTCTGACTTCAGCAGAAGACCTGAACAAATGAAACCACAAAACAGACTCAATTCATTATGACTTTTATTCATCAAATCAGACAGCACTAAAGCACTAAAATGTTTTTCTGACTAACAAATAAGGCACATTTTGGAATGCCGTTTTATGGACATGAAAAACAGACCTGTGGTTGACACTGGAAACTCTTGTTCCCCCCCAAATAATTTCTTCCAACCTCACACCTGTCCATTTCTGTCCATTTCAAATATTACATCATTGCAATATTGCATTACAGACATCTTAAATGATAGAGACAATAAAGAATACACATAACTTTCCAAATTGACCACATAAGTGTTAACGCAGTACATTCGGTAAATATGAATTATTCATAGAGGCTACACTAGCGGTAAATGAAAAACTGCAGGACTAATGACAGTGAGAAGTTAAAACTAAATATACTGTGGCAATCTAAAATATTTAAATAATTGCACAAAATAATGTTTCATTCAAAATCAAACACATGCACATGCAAACTTAGAAACAGTTCTTTGTCACACACTTTCTGGAACAAAGTATACACTCCCTAAACTAATAACCATTTATAATAAGTTTCCTGTCATGGCTGCTTTTGGTAAGCTATATCTCACAGTTTAACGTGCTTATACAGTGGTGAGTATCCATCACTAAATAATAAAGAATTCCGCGTTAACAATATATCTTCATCATACCGTAGCTACGGTTTACAAAATGAACACAACTGGATGGATGTAAAAGCCTTCTTGTAATTAGTTACATATAGCAAGTGAATAACACTATGGGTTATTCAACCCAGAAAACAAAACAAAAATACAATGGCTTATAGTTGAGAAATGTATTAATTATGTACCAGCTTTTTTATATATTCTATATAAACATCAATATTTTCTTAGTGTAACTTTTCTGCATATTCTATACAAAACGTGTTGTAAAAACAAGAAAAAAAAACATAAATATTTTGGCGGGATAACCCACAGATTACTGTAAAACATTAAAAGAAAAAAAACTCCCAGCTTTGTTTTATTTCTCAGCAATAGGCCCTTCTTCACACAAAAACACTTCCATATTGCATAATATGTCAGAAGAGCTACAAACCTTGAAAATGATGGCCATCAAAATATATACATAAATCAGTCATTAGTAAATACCTTTATCAGGGAAGTAACTTGAGTTTTTGCAGATTGCTTTAAAAATTTTCAACATCCATTAAATTTCCAAAATACACATCTTATTTATAGAAAATAAATTTGAAATGAAAAGGTACTAGAAAAGTCAAGTATGTAATTCAAGACAACATGTCTAAAGCAGAGATTTCAGTCTCTGTTTTTATGCATTAAATGCTTCCATTGGGTCTTGATTTGCCATTCACCATGTCCTCTAAACATGTCTCCGGGCAACAGATTTATCACTACCTATTTATCGTGTCTAGTCTGCCAGAAGTCTGTTAATCACAATCACATTGTTGCTTGTGAATGACTCGAAAAGGCATCACTGGCATCTATTCCTCTCACTACAGCTGTGCTGCACAATGTGAACATAGACTTGTCAGGTTAATGTCATCACATGGTGCAAAACAAAGACAATGTTACGTAAAGGGAAAATGATTGTTCCCAAGAGCAATGGGGTAATGTAAGATTCACAATCTTAATGAGTGGAAAGATATGCACAACCACCAAATCTTTCTTGTAAAGGGGCATTTTGCCATTGTTATGCATGAAGTACTGAACACAGTGGGTGCAACTCCTCCTGTGGAATAGTCATGTTTTCTGTGGCTTTGCTGGAGATTCTTCAAGTCTGCAAAAGTAACCCTGATGACATCATAGTGATGTCATTTGCGTTATTTAAGCTATGACCTTGGGAAGGTTTGTTCTTTTTCATCTACACACACATGCATATATATATGTGTGTGTGTGTGTGTGTAAAAAGGCTGCATCACAGTGCGTGCATACTGAATCATTAAGGAATATACCGAGCAAAGGCTTCAGACAAAGGAGACTATTAAACTGCATTTTCGGGACTCCACTCATCAGGGAGATAACATCCCCTTCTTCAGCGACAGAATGATTCTTTTACATCTCCTAAAAGTTTGCCTATTTTGTATTATGTCCCTAACTTTAAAGAAAGGGTGTAAATGTCAGATTCATGACATTGTAAGGTACCATTACCAGACACCCTCATAGGCAAGTGACATTTTATATTTTGACAAAAACCCGTGGCTAAAATACAGCTATTACTGGTTAAATAAAAGGAAAGAGTGAGGTTCCATTTTGTTGTGTAAGAAATCTTTGTTGATTTTGTATAACTGGCCCTGGTAAGATTGTTTTGGCCAGCTGGAAGAGCTGATTCAGCGCAGGACTCCAACACGAGTTGTTGAAGCAAATGCCCATGCCAGCGTTTACTGCCATTAAAAGAACACCTTTTTTTTTGCCCTCCATCACATCTTGAACCTGCATTGAACTTGCTCAGTCACAGTTACCACTTGCACATACACTGTTATGATCCCCCTTGTCTTTCTCTCACTTTAAATGGCCTTCTATTAGTCATGTACTTCAGAGTCATTAAAATACCTTAAGGCACATAAAATATTTTACATTATACTATATGAAATATAGTCAACCAGATTCTGTAAGGCTACAAGTACAGTAAGTATAAAAATATTTCACAACTCCTCAAACAATGTTTCATGAAAGGCTGGTCTTAAAAAAACTGCATTCATTTCTTCTGTAGTGCTTCAGTTTGGCACTTTGATATATGTAAACATGATAAAGACATTTTAATATTAGGCCCCTATAAAATGAACTAAAGTGTAAACTTAATTCATTGTTACTTTCCTTATATCCTTTAGACACCTGGTTAACCACATCATCGAGCCCCTGCATTTTGAAACATTTCATATCTCCTAACCAACCTGGAAAAAAAAAACTGCTGAAGTTCTGCCTTCACCTCCATCTGGACACTCTGATCTCAGCTGTACAACTCATTTTCAAAGGTGCTTGTAAGATTTTTTTATGTATAGCTTTACTGTCACCGCTAAAGCTACAAGCGTTACTGTTCAGCATCTTCTTTCATATTTCTCTTCTTTGTGGTCCAAAGTAGAGCCCAGCCGATAAATCAACCAACATTGGCCTATGACAAATACCTGTTGGTCTGGATGTATAGGATGTATATTTTAGCTGATATGAAACCTTTGCAGATCAATATTTCCTGGACTTTAACATTGTTTTTACACCATATGGTGGAGTTCAAATTGTGACGTCGATATAAGAGTGTAGACTAATCAGGATATTCTAAATATTGATATTGTATTTGGTTGTGGTCTTTAGTAACTAGAATCCATTATCTTCCAAACGTGACAATTCAACATCTTTTGGAACTGACATTATTTTGGTTACTATGTCCAACTTTGGATTTCAATGTCTACTTAATTTTAAATTTATTTTCATCATTCAAAGTGTCATCTTTTGACATTAGCGTCAATATGATAATGTGTTAATACAGCTATAGCATGAGCCAATCTACTGATACAGATTGTTTTGCGCTTTTTTCTTCATGCTATTTATTGGTAACAATATCAGCTTCAGAAATCAAGTGTGTTGGGTTTTTACACATCGACAATTCAGTCTGTAAGATGTGTTTTTAAATGCTCACAAAATTATGAAAAGCAGTTATTGTTTTTAAGTTGCACAACGTCACCTTTTGGAATACAGAAACTGAGGATGGCAAGATTTTGTTTCTGAAGCTCCTGCTGTTTTTTCCTACAGATCCTTGTTTTTCTTTTTTTGCAACCTTGGCAAAAAAAGGTACTATAATACTCTCAATTATTGGTAACATTTTTGTGGCAGCAAAAATACTTTATGGGTTAATGAGGCCACATTGGTTAGCAAAGCACTTGAAATTAGACATAGAAGAGATGCAATATGTGACTGAACCTACAGTAGTTTCTAAACATGTGGAAGCAGCCACACAAATAATGTGGTACACAAAAATACAAACATATTTCTTTATGTCCCAGTTAAAATTCAAATTGCACACTAGACAACAAGAAAATAAATAGGCCAAATGTAAGCTCGGGATGTATGGCACATTATCCCTCAGTTAATTCACAGTTAATAAGATGTGCTGTTGACCCTAATATGGCAAGACATCAAAGGCCACATATACAATATACCATCATGAGAGGTCCGGATGCAACGTTCGTCACATTACCACATACTTCACTCGACAGGGAAATGGAAGGCTTATCGCTGTAAACGTGAAGCCAACAAACCCCAAAATGAGGTAATCTATCTATCAGTGACATAAAGGACTAATGCTAATCATCACAGCTGTGACAAGCTGTCGTGGGGTTTCTGGTGACCACCGATTTTGGCAAGTTTTTGCTTTTAGTGAAAAGAGATCGATCCTAAAGGCGTGAGTTCCTCTCAGTCCTGAATGCAATTATTAATACTGACTTGGAAAAAAAGAAGTATAGCTACTATCTAGTATTGAGGGTTTTTTTTTCTTTTTTTTAAAGGTACAGGGGAAGATGTGAGGAGGATAGGCTGCTATGTTTAATGCAGGGCAGGGGTTAGAGGAACCCGGACGTGATTACCCTAAGGGGGGACGTCAGTTAAAGCCTTGATGAAGGATGAACGGTCAGACACGCTTGCTCTCTGACTGTTTGATTATTGCACACGGCGGCAGTAGTAGCCCAGGACTTTACATTTCTCACACAGATGTTGCGGGTGCTCTTTACTCTGGTCGGACACATCCAGGCCGTCTGGCTTCTCTAAGGGGCGCTGAGGACATAACAAAAAAAAAAAAAAAGAGTATTGAGTCATATTGAATACTGAAGCAGGCAGAGACAGAAACAAAAAACAGCATACATTTCACTATTTTTCAAGCACTTTATTGAGCATTCCACTGAAACTAATGGGAGCCCAAGTGCTTTTAAATTACATCCATTGGTTTCACAGTCCACATGTTTTTTAAACAGAATTAAATGCTGAGATATGGCAGAGTACTATCAGCTCTGGACACTAGAAGTGCACATATTCAAGAAACGGTTCTAATATGCATTTGATCCCGATGTTTTGCATGGGGATATTAAATAAAGTTTAGGCTTTCCTGGAATTTTTACCAAGAACAATGGAATCTATCTATGCCAGCACTACTGGAGGTTGCTTTAACAATCTGCATGAATATCTTTTTTTTTTCTTCTTTTTTTGTAGGAACTTTGTAATTTTATTTACTCAAAAAGGGCCTAATTAAGGGAAGCCAGATTGCCATGGGTCACAAGAAGGAGATATTTCAGTCGTCTGCTAATGAGTCTGCCAGGAAGTATTGGTACTTTATTATTGGTGTGTCAGAGATGTTAGGCCCTGGGAAAGCTGGGAAATCTGATGTATGTTTTATGGGCTGCTTCACTGCTGAGAGAGTGCCATGTTAGGGTCAGACACCTCTGGCAGGCAGTTCTTTCCCGTTAAAGTGTCCTTGAGCAGGAAACTCAAAAAGATGTCTGCTCTGAATCTTAGGCAGGGGCTAAGTTCTTTCCATTTGCAGGAGGTTAGGAAGAAAATTTTCCCCACCAATCTACCGCATTATCTGGTATGTGTGTTGGCAAAGCAGGATAAATCTTACAGTGTTTTAGGTTTGTCTGAGTCATGGTTTATTTTCAGAGGTGTGGTGAAATTCAATGAAATCTTTCCTCAAGCGGAAAAGAAAAAACAAACTGCATGGATGTTATTTGGCTTAACGTTGAAACTGTAGCCTTACAAAACATTTTGAAGTTGCGCCCCAGATTCATGAATTATTAAAGCAACTGCGTGGTGCACACATGTGCATGGGTACATACACACACATCACACACAAAACTTAATAAATCCATTGTTCTAAAATATAGCATTTATTTTCATTCAAATCAAAATCCTAATTTTGCAACGTCTCTTCATAACTTCTATATTACATTAGTGCTTTATTAATGTCAAATCACCCTTTCAGTAGAGATTTATTGCCAGAGTGTAAATAATATCAAATTATACCATATTTTTTATGTGTGTAATTTTTTTTAATCTAAATTGAGCACACTCGTTTTTTACTGTACCTCTTTGAGCTGGCATGGTAAGACATAGTAAGTGGAAAACTACTGTTAGTTAGGGAAATGATAGTTATAATAATAATAATAGAGATGATAATGATGATGACAATAAATCCAGTATGTTTATCATTACTAATCAGAATATTTTATACTTTGGTATGATGCACTGCAATCAAATGAGGAATTGACAATTTAATTTATATATTTTTTTCTTGTGCAGTTATGCACAGCTGTCTTCATTCTATTGTAGATTACAATTTCAATTAACTGGTCATGTTTTACCTTTACAGTGTTTTTTATCGAGAAATGGCAGGATGAAATGGAATTGTCTGTGTCGTGGAATGAACCAACGCCTGCTGCAGTCTCGCGAGATCTAACGGTAACAGTTTTAAATGTCTGCGCGTCTTTCTTAATTTCACCCACGAACGGACACCACGCATGCCATTAAGACGTCAGGCGACAGAATATAACACAATTATTTCTATTTCTCATCATTCTTTATTTAGGATCACAGTTCGACAACCGAACGGCAGCCTTGAAATAAGCGGCAGAGAACGAAAGTTGTGAACAGTAAAACTTTCAGTCAAAAATGTGCCATGGAAAGTTTTCTGGATTGGAAAAGGCTGACATGCAACAGGAATCTGTGGAGTCCTCTAAGGTTCCGGGCAGAACAGGAAGAGCCCGCAGTGGAGGGACTTTTGGAACAACCACACACTCACCTGAGAGAGGACCTGTTCCAGGTATGGACAGCGGGTAAGACGCTCAGGAGTAAAGATTTACGCGGTGCATGCGTTTTACTGGCACAACTAATACTTTGAAACGGAAAAAAACGTTTTTTAGTCCGTCGCAGTTTGCGCTATAAAACCTGTTTATGTTTTGCACCCGTTGTATGCATTAAGGTTTCAACGCCTTTACATTCCGTCGCACTAGTCAGCAGAATAGGGCTCTATAAGCAGAACTAAAGGCCCAGTAATGCCAATGTACAGTGAAACTGCCAAATCACAAATGTTTGTGACCTTTTTCATTGTAGAGCAAATAGTTCAGCCATTTGTCTGAGACAAAAATCAAACCATCATACAGTAGGATTTCTCTGATGTGTCTGACTCAAGCGAAGACAATGATGTTTTAAAGTCACATAGATATATCTGGACTATAGCAGCTGAGCAGTAACTGGAAGCTTTTAATGGAGATTTTATTTTGGGACTCATGCTATAAAAGTGATGGACAGAATTATAATTTGGAAAAGCGAGGATTTGGCCCCTACGCCAGTGTAAATCATGTCCTTGGTTTGACCCCTGTGTAGTGGATTTTGTATTTCCAAGGAACAAATATTGCATATGAATGAAGGTTGGAATATATAGTACATAGTCAAACCATTTATGGGAATTCTTAGCTGGCAAGATGGAAATATGTTAAGAGGGTGATACTGCAAGTGCCGGAAAATTGCTTAACTGTGTGGGGCTTTGCCACAAGAAACACAGACATGAGAGCAAAGGTTTCTCACAGTTTAACTCCATGGAACAAAATGTTTTGCAGTGAGAAACGCAGATTGACTTGTTAATGCAGTTTTTTTTACATTCTCTAAAAAAAAATAGGAATAGAGTTAATGCCCTCAGTCGATTCAATGCTATCTTTTAAACATAGAAAATGGAAAGTAATGAGGTGATTGAAGTGTGCTAAAGAGAACCAGGGGTGTTTGTTGGATTTCACTCAACATCTAAACCAGGTTGATTTAATAAAGGTGCTATTTTAAAAAAAAATAAATAAATAAAAGAGGGAAAGAAACTTGTTAAAATTAATTATCCAAGAATACTGTGCTGTGTCCATTTCATGTGAGAGTTGAACAGACATAGTCAGTCATGGTATTCAGAGAATGAGTAAGGCAAGGCCTCAAGGACTAATGCTAATTTTATTTCATGAAATGGAATTGGAAGAATGTGAAAATGCATAAATATTATAAGATGATGTGTGGGGATAATATCTCGCTTGTTTTTCAAACTACAGTGCACATGATCATCAAATTATATTACCCAGGGGCTATGATTCTTAAAATAATAAATTCTGACTTGTTTTATGGTCACAAACGCAAATGCAAGTGTCAGTGGTGTTATTTTTCTTTGATTTAAGTGAGACAGCATGTAATATGCTAGAATGGCTATCTTGAGTTTGGACTGTTTCAGTTCGTTACAATAGTTTGACCAATCAGGATTCTCTGCCAAACCTCTGAAAATTTCCACATAAAGAGGTTTAAGTGCAAATGCCGCCTATATGTGTGATGTACCTGTTTGTGTGGATAGACGTTGATGTGGCATTTAATACATTCTTGTCCCATGTTGGCCCAGGAGTTTCCACTCATCCACTTCCTCTTACACTTAGGGCACTTGTACTCGCCAAAGCATCTCTTTTTCCCTTGGTAAGGTGTCAGCCCCTCTCCTTTAGGTCTGGCCTGTGAGGAACAAAGGGACGTGATTAAAACTTGTGTGAAAAACATTATTTTTGAATTCTGGACTAATAAACTGTAAGACAACAGGAAATGCTTTTAACAAGAATGTTTAGAGGTGAAGCTACATTTGCAATACCATTCTAGATAGTGAGTGGTAAAAGCTGGGGGTTTCTATCCTTGCCCTGCTAATATGCCCAACTTCTTAATACCGCACAGTCCTAGACACAAATTTGGCACATTATCTAGTTGTGTCATCGACATTTACTTCCATTACAGCTGTATCAAATCATTACTCTGATTCTTATGTGGAAGGTGATTGCAAACAGCCATCAATAAAAAAGTACTAACTTCAGGGAAATATGTTTGGGAGGGGCAGCTTCAATGACTTCATGTTGGCAACTTTAGTTAAGCCACTATAACAGCAACAGAAGGGACTAATTTTCTCTCCAAAAACATGTTCACAAACAAATGTATTGATGTCATCAAAATGGTAAATCTGAGCTGTCCTCCCAGCCAAAAGTAACCAAAATATACACTGATAAGTGAGTTTGTCATATTATGTCACTGTGTATGTATGTATGCGTGTGTGTGTGTACACTATGTATAATCAAGGTCAATTCTTTCATGTCATTTTTGGGCTGCATGTTAACTGATTGTGAAATTATTTAATGCCATAGTTATAAATTTACATTTTATGGATATACACATATATTGAGGATATAGACAATTACTGGCAAAAAAGGGAAAACATTCCTAGACTCATGATTTATTACAGTATTTAAAAAGGAAAAAAAATCCACAATATCATAGTTATACAATATTCATTATACGTTTACTGATATTGTCCAGATCTATCACAGCGTGCAACTGGTGTTGTGGACATAGTCAGCACTGAAAATGAAATTAGATCATTGCTGCTGGTTTTCATAATTATATTAACATTGTCTAAAGTTTTTCGGGGAGATGCTGGGGTTTATGGGACCATGACAGGGAAAGGAAGGGCATGGTCTTGCCTTTACTTGTCCCAATCCATGTGTGAATAATAGGAACTTTAATCTGCAGCATCTGGTGCCTGTCTAAGCAGACATCAGCACTTTACAGCAGCAGCAGCAGCAGCAGCAAGGCAATGCTAACTATGGGCTGCACTTCAGTTCTGCCCCTCCACAGCATGATCTCAACCCCACTGTCAGCTCTGAATCTCTCAGTGTGACAGCTCACAGGCTGGAAAATATGACTTTGTAGGCTTGCAACACGCCATGCTGCACACACTGACAGGGATGTCTTGATGTAATCAGTGGACAATCCAACAGACAGTGATGGCAAAATTTTGTTTGGATGCTCTTATTCCAGTGAGTCACTTCCAACATGATCTAACTGATACCATGTGGTCATTCTGCTTTGGAAACTTTAACATTAAACTTTCTAAGGTTCTTCTGCAGGAAAAAAGACATATTAGATCTGCCTAAAATTGATTCTTTACAAATAAGGTCTAATAGTAAGTACCAAGTAAATGACAAAATTAGTTTTTCTGAACACTTTCAGTTATTTTACAGGGCAGCTTTTTTTGTTAAAATGTAAAAGATCTGTCCCTGATACTGTGCCAACACTCAACAGGATAGAAACAGCAATCGTCCTCATGATCATTCCTCTGCTGCTTCATGCTGTTTCCAGGGTTCAGCCTTGGCCTTTGGCTGCACATCATGCTCCGTTGAAGTGTTTTCAGATCAGCTAAAGTTCCCTTGGCAATCACTTTGAAGTTTCTCCTGATGTGCACAGAGTAAATGGACTATCTCTGAAAACAAAGATTAAATGAAGGTACAATCTATGATAATTAATTGGGCTGTTCGTGTCACACAATGTACATAGTGTTCCTAGCTATTAAGTTATATGACTCAGTTTCACTTTTTAATTTTTAAATCTAAAGTGTTGCTTTCACATTGCGGTCAATTGTTGACAAGACAATGCAAAAAGCTGCCACTATTATTAGACAAGCAAGTTTATATCTTGAAGCTGATGCCTTTATGGGCAATGTTGATATTTCACATTCAAGGGGTCATACAAACATGAAGGGAAAACATTCCGTGTACCACATCTGGATTGTCATGCCAGCACTGCTAGCAGAGGATGCGCAATATCATGCCTTGTTCTGGACAACAATTGATAAGCTTTCACACACAGCACTACTGAGCCTTGTAGATGCATAATCTTTCTTAAGCTGTAAACACAAGAATGACTGAATAAATGTTTTAGTTAGGCTCGAGTTCCAGGAAAATAAGCACACATCCTGCTTTTAAAGCAACATTTACAAAAAAAAATTGAAATACACACAGTACAATGACTAATCTGCTTGATTTGCGTCATCACTCAACGCAAGACTGGAGATGTGTTTCGTATTTGCCACTGCTGTGCACATCTTAAGCCATTCAAGCCTAGTTAAGAGATAAATGGCTATATCTGTGTCATTTAGACTGTTTAGATGTCCAGCAAGTGGAAGAAAAGCTTCAAACAGTGAATCGGTTGATTGCATTCGTGACAGGAGATGACCAGCTCTGTTTATCAGATCACTTTGACAGTGCCGACTTGCTTTCAGTCAATGTTTGTTTTTGTCCCAGCAGCTAGAGCCCTACATGTTGAGATAAGGGTCAGCATGTGTGTGTAGAGGACAGTGTCCAAAGTGAAGATAGCAAAGCTCCATTTCCACAATTTGATCACATTCCCTTTTGTTCCATCACAGCAGGGACTTATCATATCACACACACATGCACATGTATCATGGGTCAATGAATTGTTAAATGAAGCCTACAACACATGCCAATGTGTGATACAGACATTCACTGATGCTTTTCGCACCAAGTCATGGCCACACACAAGCACAATTATAAATGACAATACTTTTCTTTTTCTTTTAACACCCAGACACAAGTCTAAGCACACGCACAGACTCAAACACACACACACACACACACACACACACACACACACACACACACACACACCCATTCTCTACAAATTCCACATCCACAGGTTTTCCACACTCTTGAGGCACAGCTGGTCTCAATGTAGTTTCCTGCATTACTCCCACTCAGAAATTAGCCCTACTGCAAAGAAACAGATCACTGCATGGCTTATATCATAGAATGAATCACCTCAAAAATTGCATTACATCGAATGAAGAAAGCTGAAAAAAAGTAAAAGAAATTGAAAAAACATGACATAAATGACCCGTGGAAATTGTAAGAGACATTCAACAATTTAACATTAGAGCTGAGTATGAAACAATCTCCGAGGATTCTGTCACCAAGTTGGTTTCTATATACCTGCTGCATCAGGCACAGACTCCCAACAATCACACAAACACACTCAGACAAAGAAAAAAGGAAAAGTGAACAATAATACCACCAGCCCCATAGTGATCTAAGCCAACTGTGGAGAGACCTCCAATCAGTCCCTCTAAGGACAGTTGAGAAAGGAAAGGAGAAACTAAGACAAAGAGAGGGAGGAGGGATTCTAATCCAAAGCAGATGGCCTCCATGTGAGAGCTGTCGTAAAACCACTGCTCTGCTTTCAATTAGGACATACATTTCAGAAACAGAGAAAGAGAGAGTGGTAACCGTTGTAGCTCTGTAATAAATTGGCCTTGTTATTATGAGAAGGAATTCAGGGATGGACACATCTCCCAATACATATGACACATATCATAAAAGCCAAAGAGTTTTAGAGTTCAGCATGAGTCCCTAAAATATAATTTCACCATGAAATTATCCAAGCTCTGTTCCACTGTAGATCGTAAAAGGTGTCAATTACTGACCAATGGAAAAGAAGTGAGGTCCAAACCCATTTAATGGCGATCTAGGATTTACTTGGGTCTTGCATTCCAGGGGAAGAGTAATGACCACTGGACAGACACAAGACTGTACACTTGCCTAAAAACTGAAACCATCACCCTTTGTCTCTAGAAACAGAATAGGTTGGCCTTGGATTAATTCTAAGTGTTCTTTGCAGTCCAAACCTCAGAGCAATCATTCCTAATACCCAGACCACAGCTGTCAAGGTTGTGAATATGCAATTTAATACTTTCTCAACATATTAGAGGGCAAATTTACATGTTGATTTAGTCTAAAGATATTGGCTGCAGTCATTCAACTGTCAACACACATCTAGAGGTATTGTTGACCCAAAAGTATACATGCAAATTTCTAAAACCACTAACTGACTTATACTTGTGAAAACAAGGAAATTGGCAAATGGTTGTATGTTTGAAAGGAAATGTTATAATAAGACTGACCTGATGGTCTTTAATCAACCAGCATTCGATTGTCAAGGCAGTGTAATCCCTGATGAATCACAAAGCAGCACATTGTACACCCAATTCACAGCAGAATGTGTGTTCAGGAATGGTGTTTGGGTCAAATCCTGCCTCCTGCAGACTCGAACCACCTGTCATCTGCAATGCCCCCTTTGACACTAAAAGGGGTGTTACTTTTTCACTTGTGAAAAATGCAGCACAGGACTACATCCAGGCTAATTCCTTCATCAGATCTCTCATTTATATATACTATATGGCCAAAAGTATTCACCCACTTGCCCTTTCTTACATATGAACTTAATTGACATCCCATTCCTAACCCATAGGTTTCAATATGAAGTCGATCAACCCTTTGCAGCTATAACAGCTTCAAGTCTTCTGGGAAGGCTAGCCACAAGGTTCAGGAGTGGGTCTCTGGGAATTTTTGACCATTCTTCCAGAAGCGCATTTGTGAGGTCGCACACTGATCTTGGATGAGAAGGCCTGGCTCTCAGTCTCCGCCCTAATTCATCCAAAAGGTGTTCTATCAGGTTGAGGTCAGGACTCTGTACAGTCAAGGTCATCCATACCAGACTCTGTCATCCATGTCTTTATGGATCTTGCTTTGTGCAGTGGTGCACAGTCGTGTTGGAAAAGAAAGGGGCCAGCACCAAACTATTCCCACAAAGTTGGAAGCATGGAATTGTCCAAAATGCCTTGGTATGCTGAAGTTTCACTTAGTTCCTTTCACTGGAACTGAGGGGCCAAGTCCAGCTCCTAAAAAACAACCCCACACCATAATTCCCCCTCCACCAAACTTCACACTTTGCACAATACAGTCAGAAAAGTACCACTCTTCGCGTGAACGCGTCTCCACTGCTTTAGAAGCCAGTGGTGGTGTGCTTTCCACCACTGCATCCCACGTTTTGCATTGCACTTAGTGATGTGTTACTTGGATGCAGCCATGGAAACCCTTTCTATGAAGCTCTCTACACACTGTTCTTGAGTGATTGACTCTGCAGAAAGTTGGCGATCTCATCGCACTAGGCACCTCAGCACCTGCTGACCCTGCGCTGTCAGTTTATGTGGCCTACTACTTCGTGGCTGAGTTGCTGCTATTCCCCAACACTTCCATGTTCTTTTAATATAGTTGACTGTGGAATATTTAGGAGTTTTAAAATTCACAACTGGATTTGTTGCACAGCTGGCATCCTATCACAGTTCCATGCTGGAATTCATTGAGACTCTGAGAGCGACCCATTTTTTCACAAACGTTAGTAAAAACAGTGTGCATGACTAGGTGCTTGATTTTATACACCTGTGGCCATGGAAGGAATTGGAACACTTGATTCCGATTAGTTGGATGGGTGAGCGAATACTTTTGGCCATATTGTGTATGTAAGGATCTCCGTTATTTACAAAGAAAATCTAAACATTTCAAAAGCAGAATTATGGTTTGCTAGTTTTTACAGACAGATTGAAACAAAAGCAATAAGTGCATCTTAAAGGAAACTCATTCTTTTTTCTTTGAGAGTTCATCACATAGTTGTTCAAATATACATTGAAAGACTTAAACAAAGTGTCATGTTTTAGCCAAAAAAATTCTGACTTATTAACTAAAATAATCATTGGAATAAATTCATGGGCAATATTTGATGTTAAAATTATTGCACAAAAGGGATGAGACAAGGACAGTTAGACATATGCTTCCAATTCACTTAAGATCCTGTGACAGGCTTACCTTGGGCTGTGTTTGTGACCACATTTAAAGATACAGTGATTTGCTGGCTCATTTAGAGCTAATTACATTGGCCAAAGAATTTATAAAAGTACAGTTTTGTCAACCACATCAAAGCTATGTAGGGGTAAAATACAAGATGCAAAACGGTCACTGCCTTTAACATTTTGTGATTGCATTATCCCATGTCATCTGCATTTGTGCTCTTTGAACAAAGTTGTTCAAGAGGTGCAGTTTGCTAGATTGTTTTATTCTGAATTACTGCCCACGTTGTCTGACATCACAAGCTGAGGATGTTGTCGTTGGCCTGTAAGTCACAACTTAGGGCCAAGTGAGGGCATGCAGATGGCCACCGCTTCAAGTCTCTCACAAGAATGACACTGTCACCACCTCAGCTGTGTCTAACTACACACAGAACGAGCACTTTTATTGGCTGTTTCCGCTGCTGGACTAAACATCCTAAGCCCCAAGCCAGAAACTCAACCAGGTGCTTTATAGGGACTGTTTATCAATCTCACCATGTACTGCGAGCTCTAAATACAGCCACTGTTTGCTTGTGCATTGCTCTCTTTTTCTCTGCCATCTTTCACACCTCTCTCTGGACAGCTCCTTTGCTAGTGCAGCTGTCTCTTTCTAATGCCTGTAAAGAAAAGGGTCTGAAAGTGACGGGAGGAACAGGTGTGCTGTTTCAGTGATAAATCTGCTCTCACTACAGCACAATACACCTCTGTTTTTAAAAACAATTTCCTCTGAATGGGGCTGCACAAAATTACACTGAAAATTAACTAAGAAAGCCATAGAAAAGCAAGTTAAGAGAAATCATTAGCAACCACCATCAGAGGTCTGGCTAGTTTTTGGTTCAGTAGTTATTCAAATTACTGAATAAAATATTAATGGCATTGAGATGCAGTGAAATCCTGTCTGTATTTTGGACTAATTACAATACTATTAAATCTGAGTAATTATTGTGAATTGCATGAGAAATCCTGGAAAAATGTGACACTTAACCGTATGTCACCCTTTGCAAATTGATAATCTATATTCTTCTTTGTAAAATGCTCTCAGCCTTTGTAAACAATTCTACAGTTATGAAAAAGTAAAGCCATGTTTTTCATGTATATCAAATGGAGTTGCCTTAATCCCGTTTGGTTGGCTTGGGCCCCAAACTGCTGGGCTGCTCCCCAGCGTTCCATAGCGCTACAATCCCCAGCTAGCATCTGGAAACCATCAGTGTAAACAAAAGAACAGCGGAGGAGCTCAGGCCCTGCTCTGCCTCTCAGCATCCCCCAGGACATTTCTCAGAGAGCAACACAAGAACACCAAACCAGACCAAAATCTGTGTAATGCATTTCCACATGCATGAGTGTGTCCATGGATGTATATTTGTCTGCTTATGTCCTCATCTTTTGATCTGTATTTGATTTGGCTGCAGCTCATAAGAGATAGATTTTTAGATATGGTGAATGGGCTGCAGTCCACAATGTTAGCTTTGGGTCTTTTGGAGTTTTTGTTTGGTTTACTCATTAACCATAGCATTTCTGATAAGCCATCTAATTGCTTTAATGTGGTATAAGTTAGCATGCTACCCTTAGTGGTCTGATAAATATTAAAAGGAGGTGATGTAGGATGCCTGGATGTCATTTTAACCTGGGAACTGGTTCTCTGTGAAACATCAAAACAGGATCAAAGCATCACTCATGCCTGATCCTTCTCTGGGCCATGACATGGAAATGTTGTCTGAAGTTTAGTGTTTCAGTAAACATGCATCCATTAGTCATGTTGGTTTGCCTTTTTCAGTTCAGCTGAAAACTTGGAGTCGTTTGTAGTGACTTTTAACCGTGACCTTTACTTAAAAACTATGCAATGCCTGTCAAGCTCTTCAACCTGTTACCCAAAGGAAGGAACCCTGTTATTTAGTGTAAATACATGATTATATTTACATATTCCAATTACAATATATTACAGTTATGTTTTTTTTCTATATTTGTGCTTAATATGCTTTTCCTACATAACAGCTTGAATTTTAAGCAGTGCACTGTGACTTCAAGTTTACTTTGATATTTTAAATACTATGTGTATTCATGGGGCCTTGTGCACAACTATTGTGATAAGCACTGTTATCTTCTGAATCTTGTCTCTAAATTTTAAATTTAAGCCTTACATAATCATGTATTCCACCTAGCTTCACATACACCCACATCCATGCACAAACATGTATTTGTCATGCAGACTTAACATCAAGACTAAAAATGTTGAAAACACGTAAACATTTGGAAACTCATAAAAAAAAAATGGAACTGATACAAACTAAAGTGGGATTAATTAAAATAGCCAATTTGAATACATACATTTTCATTTAGACTGATGTTTATTTGCCATGTGAAAATAATGATCATCATCTTCAAACCTTTGTTTTTATGTACTGTCAGCCTAATTCTGAGAGATTACAATATTCCAATTTATTACAAAGAAAAGTATTGTGGCAGTTCCGAAGATATTTGTACTTCCAACATTTCTTGTAATATTAACTCACTAACCATATCATATATATTACTGTAAAGATTTCATTCATAAAGCTTTCCATTAACCTAAAAAGATAACAAAATTTAAATGTTAAATCAAGTAATTTATTATGTATACAAGATATGTGGCAATAATAACAAGGAAGGCAAGAGTTGGTGTCGCAGTGCTACATAGAGACAGCCATTAATAACACTACATTCAATCAAAATGGCTGCAAGAAATGTAAAATCATAGAAAATGTTCAAATTAATTTTGTAAACTGCCATTGTATAATGTGTAGCATGCTTATATACGAAAAACTCATGACAAATAGCTTTGGAAACTATGCTGAATTAATATTGAGCCCTAGAGGGTTAGGATCCTATTTATAAAAACCTTATTGTATATAGCCTTTAATTTAGTTAATCAAGTGTGTTTCATAAGGCTGTTGGGGGAGAAATGTACTCACAACAGTCTAGGTTTAAATAAATACATAATGCTATTAAGCAATCATGAATTATCAAAGTATGATCATTTTTTGGAAAGCATAAAAATAGAATACATATTGCAGAGAGGAAGACATTTCCAAAGAAAATATTGGGGAGAAACAAAACAATATCCGTAAATATTAATAGTTGCAATTATTTGAAAACATAACTGGCAATAATAAGTAGGACTTCAAATACATATGCAAAATAAAATGATTGAAAAGTCATCAAGTGATTTAGGCCATCAAATTAAGGTGAGCAGGAATGATTTCATTAAAGTATTTTGTGGGCAGCCATGCTCCGGGTTACAGGTTTCCTCCTGTGATTTTCCGGCTTTGACCACCTGGGTCACACGTTATCACAAATGGCTGTGATGTCTAACTGGAATACAAAAGGAAGGTTTTCAAGAGGATAAACACTCCAACTGTTTGGAAAAATAACCACAAGTCCATTTCCAGCCCCATGGCGATGCCAAAATAGTTCGTTCTAGGAAATGGCTGCTGCTTGGCAGTTTAAGTGCACTTTGTATGGTTGAGTGTGATTGTGTGTATTCTACGAGGGGAGATTTTGATACGTGGTAAGTCTCACACACACGCCAATTGTCTTTAATTATCTTAAAACAGGACAAATATCAAGATGTAACAACTTATTAGATTCCAGAGACATTTTATAACAGCGCTGGCCATATCACTTGTGTTTTGTCTCTTCTTTGACATGCTGAGATACCACATGGAGAAGATGTAAGTCAAGACAGCTGTACTAAAGTTAAAACATCCCACAGCTATCACTCATGTAGATAAGTGGAGCGACTTTGCCAGAAAGTATCAAAAAAGGTATTTTGTGCTATGAAATGTCATCGATTTGCAGAGAAATTGTTAAATCTAATTGAGTGGAACAGAATGCTGGATCACAAAACTGTGATACGTTTGACTCAATTTTCATAAGACCAATTTCAAATGAAACAAGAGGCGAACATATCCAAGCAGGACTGTCGCAATCCTGTAATAATGAAGACCAACAGTTGGCAATATAAAAATTCCCCCAAAGACGTCTGTTCTCACAGACAACAATGTGTTTTTTTAAACTTTAACAATATCTTGAGTCAATGGCTTAGTAGAGTGGACAGAGAGCATTTTCTAGTTGTATGGAACAATATGTTTCAATTACGTTGAAGGAAAAATGCCAGAACTGATATTACAGTATGTTACTTTTGTTTATTTAGATTAAGCCAAATCTCAACTAAGTCATCTTTAATTACAAAGGAAACTGGTTACATGCTATTAGTTGTTATAATAAACTAGAAATGGGGCTCTAATACCATGGGATGTTTTCAGCAGTTGATTTCAATGTTATGACAAGTTATACACTAAATAATGAAAAATATTTATTAATTAACATCAACTTTTCTCAGTGTCTACCCCTTTAGGGACCACTGCATGCAGAATTCTGATGACTCATGCCATTCCCATTAGATCCAACAGATATTGCATGAGCGCTTCATATGCATGCACATATGAGCATGTACTATGTGTGTGTATATGTCCATGTTTTCCTTCTCAGCAACAGACCAATGTCATTCATGCCCAAGACAGCTGCTGAGGCATAGCTAAATGCCAATACATCTTTTTCCAAAACCTGATTCCCAAACTCCTACATTTCCACAATCCAGGTTCCCTTGTGGGCCACATATCTTTGTCAAATTCTTGGATGACTGATGAAAACCCCAACAGGCGATAGACGACAGAAATCCACAAAGGAATTTCCCCTATGGGCATCAATAAAGTTTATCTTATCTTATCTTAGTGTAAAGTGCTGGCTTCTTTAGCAGTAACACTTTCCTCAGTTTGAACATTGATGTTTTTGAGAGAGTCCACACTCTTCACCCCTCATGCTTTATTCACCTGTGTTTCAGAATGCCTCTTGGTTAACCCCACAAAGCTCATTCATCATTACACCTGCCTGTTATGGAAAATCTCTCATATAATATAAGATAAGTTTACCAAGCACACATTAACCACATTTATTGGTCGTTAAAGGCTAATGCTAAGTGGGACCGTGGGTGTGAAATTTCCCCCTCTCTCAGCCTTGGACTTAACAATGGTCCACTAAGCCCAATGAGCTGTACAGCTGCAGAGTAGAGTTAGGTTACCGGGCCAGTGAATGACAAGAGCAGGTTGGGTGACAGACAGGGGAATACAGAGGTGAACAAAAAACTGATTACTCCACAATAGGAAGACCTTATGACTGCCATCTGTGTTTGTATTTGTAAGTGTGCTTATTAAGTGTTACATATGGTGCCACTGTTTTATTGGACCTTCTCAATGCTGGGGTTTCAAGGTTAACAGAAGAAAAAATGTCGACAGAGAGGTCGCTGGAGCACTGAGAGGTAGAGGGGATGGTTAACTGCCTGTTGTGACACCATAACAGACAAACAATGTTTGAAATGTCATGTCACTGGCATCCATGATAAGTCTTATCCTTATCCCAGGACAGTCTCTTCTAACTCCTTCCCTGTCTCTGTCCCTTTCCTTTGTAACCCGCCTCAGTGAGTGTTAGAGCAGAGGTAGACACAGGGTATTCAAAGCCTTTGCTGCGACTGGAAGGAAGATCATGGGGTCACCCTATAAAAACATTCCCATGGTGCACCTCACCCCCACTGCCTCCCCCTCAACCCCTGCCAGAAACTTCCTGACATAGAGCAGAGCACAGAGATGAGCAGAGACACAGACAAGGTTGCAAAAGAAGTGCTTGAGTGTTGTTGGAAAACACCTTCAGTTTAACTTCAGGTCCAGAGAAAACATGACAATAGTAAAAAGCAAGCAACAACTTAAAACTGTCACTGTCAAAAGAGACAACAACTTAAAACTGTCACCATACATGGTGATCTGAGATAGCTCCACATCCAAAGCACATATTTCAATTGACCATTTGATGTTTCTCTTTTAAAATTAGATTTTAGATTTATTTTTTAATTTGTACAAATAATTAGTAAAGACTTTAATTAACTAATCAAACATTAGTTATCTTCTTTGATAATCTGTGGTTTTTAAAGATTTTGTTTCCATCTTGAAGAACATGCCTCATGTTTAATACATTGTGAAAATTTTCCATTTACTCTGTCATAGTGGCGATGAGGAATTCATTCATTTCCTCTCGCTTTTGTTTTCCATTATAATGCTTCATGTGCTGTCATTGATCTCCTGCAAATTAATGAAATTGTAAGCACATAATTTCCAAAAATTCGCTAGCCAGGTTTACTAGGGCTTGACATCAGTAACTCCACACCACAGTGGCGTTACATGGTTACCATTACAGTGTTTAGACTACAGTGAATGTACGCATTTTGATGTGGCTGAATAGTCTTTCTTTATAGATATGCACAACACATAAGGCGAGAGAGAAAAAAGTGCTTTAAATAAAAAAACAGAAGAGCTCCTTATAGTCTATATTTTGACAAACAATGCATGGGATGCTCAGTGTGGTTTATTGTTGTAAGTTTTTTTTTTTTGTTTATTTTTCCCCATCTGACAATTTCTTTGAACCATCTGAGTCTGACACACCGCTGTGATGCAGCAAAGTCCCTGCTGGGGGAACAATGCAGCCCTGCCTTTCTGACCTCTCAGTCTAGCAGACACACAATGACAGCCTTAATTACCAGCCTCCATTCCCAGCACCAGGGCTTTCCCCTGCACTGCCCATTCAGAACTGCAGTTTCTCCCTTAGTTGCTCATTTCAGCGAAACACAAAGCAAGCAGTGTCCGCCTCTGATCTCTTGACACCGAGATCAGGCCTGTGCACTAGCACTTGCAGCCTCAAAGTGTCTCTGTATCTCATTTTTTCTTTTCAACCCTCTTGTTCAGCCTGTCTCATTTCACTGAGGAGTCCCTGTTGTTTGTATGTGCTGCTAAAAAGGGCAATTAGTTCAACCACATACCGATCAAACATTGGAGCTTAGTTTGGCATTCATTTGCCAGTCTAATGTGGTTATTTGCGTCTGGATGTTTTGTGTCTGGAAACATGAATTCATTTTCATTCCCGAATCTTCTGACATAAAGTGGTAGCCACAGATTATAGGAGCAAAATACATACATTAAATGTAATACAAGTTCCATTGGTTAAAATCCAACTAAAGCTCTAAAAAGCTATGTAAAATGGATCTGACCATAAATTCAGCTCCTTTCATGGCCCTACATACAACTGCCTTCCATGAAGTTCCATGAAAATTGACCCAGTAGTTTAATACGGTTAAATGCCAGCAAGCCCCATACACTAAAATAAATGCACAACAACAATATTTCTGTTGAGGGAGTTATTGTCAGTTCTTTGGCTATTAAATTATCTGGGAGCAGCACTCAAAGGAAGGACTGTAGCTCTGACTTTTTCAGTCCTGATACCGATGGATAGATGGATAGATGGATAGATGGATAGATGGATAGATGGATAGATGGATAGATGGATAGATGGATAGATAGATAGATAGATAGATAGATACCTGTGAGTATCCAGCACCAGTCTATTGCGAGTATATAAATAATCACACTTATAATCATACTTGTTTTAAGCTAAATACAATTATTATTATTGTGATGTATCTGTTATATCCACCAATAGCATCATGGATCTTACTTCTTTTATTGTTCCCTTTTCACTGATTGGTCATTTTCTGCACTGAACAATGTCCAGTAGACTTTTGGTTTTTACTTTTCTTCTTTCCTCTTCTGCTATAATTTAGTTTTATGTAATT
Source organism: Fistularia commersonii (assembly GCF_037954325.1). Classification (NCBI taxonomy): domain Eukaryota; kingdom Metazoa; phylum Chordata; class Actinopteri; order Syngnathiformes; family Fistulariidae; genus Fistularia; species Fistularia commersonii. The sequence continues at coordinate 16,823,766 of NC_141285.1, forward strand.
TTGAAAACAATACAGTGCAACATTACGAACGACAAATGGGAACAGAGATTTCAACTTATTAATTTATCTCATTCAATTGCAAGTTAATATGCAGTTAACATACTTTTGTTCAGACACATACTGTCGACACTGCACACCTAAAAAGAATTCGTAAAAGTATTTCAGTGAAATGCCCCCGTTCCCATACCTCCTTAGTTAAAAATGATGGCATTGAATTTAGATATTAATTGGCGATGCAGTGTCTTCTAGAATTCAATGAGAGAAGTTGACTTTAGAAATGTACACTGCTCAAAAAAATAAAGGGAACACTTAAAAAACACATCCTAGATCTAAATGACTGAAATATTCTTATGAAATACTTTGCTCTTTACACAGATGAATGTCCTGACAACAAAATCACACAAAAATGATCAATGGAAATCAATTGTATCAACCCATGGAGGTCTGATTAGGAATCACACTCAAAATTAAAGTGTAAAAACAAACTCCAGGCTGATCCAACTTTGATGTAATGTCCTTAAAACAAGTCAAAATGAATCTGTGTTGCTTCCTGAGTGGACACTATGATTTCACAGAAGTGTGATTGACTTGGAGTTACATTGTGTTGTTCAAGTGTTCCCTTTATTTTTTTGAGCAGTATATTTTATTTGAAGACTGGTTATACTGTAGCAAACAATCTTACTAAATAATTTATACTTATACTTAATAATCTTACTTAATAATGGCATTTCATGGAAAATACTCAGGACGAGTAAAGCAAATAGAAACCAAGACAATTTTGTCCAGCAACTAGCTACAGCAAATGGAGCAATCAATGTACTCAGGGTTCATAGCTAATGTTGTTATTCTCATATTCTTGTACCTGTGCTTTCAGAAAAACCATCAAGACACAAGCACCTGATGCTTGCAGTAGGATTTTCTCAGTTTTAATGTCTTAATTTTAATGTCTATGTTGTAATACTTCAGGACTTTGATTTCAAAATGGCTTTTTAGACCTTGGGAAAATTGTCCAAAGATGGTATAAAAATGGCATAGGTGGCCTTATCTGTAAAAGCTTCACAGGCATAGCAACAGTCTGTAAATGAGGAGATTGGGGTTAAGGAAGTCTCTACTGTACTCATATAATAACATACAGTGTACATATAAGCCTTTCTCAGAGGTGGCATGTGATCAAATATTTGCATTTATTGTAAATTAACATACCCCCTCTAAACTTGGTGTGCCAACAGGATATGGTGCTGTAGTGAAATATCTGACCTTTCACCTTCTCTCCACAGTGAAAGGAGAAGCATCCTGTTCTGGTTCCTGAGACCCCAGTTACTCTGGAGCTGTGTTATGAACACAAGCCACAGTGTTGTTACCATGCAGTTATTTACTTGTCACACTGCTATAAATCTAAAGTGAATCAGATTGCTGCCATCTTGAATTGATGCTATGATTGTAAAAGTGAATTATCTTCTTAAGAAAGCTGAACAAGTTTGCAATAATAAAAGTGTGATTTAAAAAAAATGATTCATCAAAAGCACACTGAGAAATACGTGGATCATTTTCTTTTTTTCAAATTAATGTTCTAAAGATTAGCTTGGATGAGGAAAACCAATGACCAGTATCCTACAACAATGATGAACAAAAAAGGTAAGAACTTTTTTTTCCATTCATCATTGACTTTTTTTATTTTCATTTTGCCAACCAGTTTCCAGGAATCTAATTAGTACAGTGGCAGCAAATATTGTCATGAAATTGTTAAAAATCCACCAAAAATTATCACTACCATTTGTAAGAAATGATTTCAAATTTGCATGAAGCCACCTAAGGTCAAAAGTATTACTCAGTTGCAGGAAAATGAGAAATAAAGTCTAAAAAAATTAGACAAATATCTGAATCTAACGATGAAATAGAATAAAAAATTACAAAGACTACATAATGTATTTATCTTCGGCTTTACTGACACTAAGAGTCTATCTTGTCCACCTGAGGAATTTGAAGCCTCCATTATTATTATTTCAGTGTATATCTACATTTTCTATCAGAGCAGGTGTGAATTTACATACCTTCGGTGAAAGTAACCTCTTCCAGCCTCAAACAGACAGGGTTAAGTATCATGATTACCAAAACAGGAAGTGGTGCAACTGTTGTCTCAGCAAAAACTGAGAGGAAGAATGGGATTTCTGTGCAAAACACAAACCAGCTGGCAGGAAACCACACTTTTATCATTCTTTTAACTTTGATTTCCTTGCGGGGGAAGTGTCCTCATTCCCTCTTTGGTTTACTGTCTCCTAGGTCTTCCAACCTTTTCATGCCTACAGACTACACCCTCTCTGTGGATATTCAAAGTTGCTCCAGCCTATGACATGACAATAACACCATGCAAAGTGCCTCCCATGGCAAATTACTGTGGTGATTTCAGAGTTGGCCCGAGGGCACAGAGATCATGGGGTAAGATGCTAAGCATTCTCTCATGACAAATTGTGAAGTGTGACTGGTGTTGAAAGTTTATCAATTAACCGTGTTAAAAACTGAAGGATGCATAGAGTGAAGGGGTGAAATCGTAGATGAAAGAAAACAGCTGGTGGGGCAAAATGTAAACATGATTTCAGGGTAGATATCCTCCTTTTTAAGACAAGAGCTGGTAAATTCAAATTAGAAAAGCTGAAGGGCAGATGTTTTTTTTTGCTTCTCCCAGTGGCATTAGCCTCCAGGGGACGGCAAATTTTATCAATATTACAATATTATCAATATTACAGTACCATATACTCTTGAAATACTGTCAAATCATGCTCCAAACTAAATTCAAACGCAACAGACGATGTACAAAGTATCCATTTAGCCACTTTAATATCGTGTTTAAAAATCAAGAATTGCCAAATATTTTGCCAGAGGCTTTAACAGGAGCCCCTATAATGCTTGAATCAAAAATGAACACAGATACATTAAATAGAAATGAGTTTTTTTTCTTTATACATCATGTATTTACAGGAACACCCTTGACATTGAGATGTAGGGAAAAATAACCAATTCAATCTGAGAATAAGCGGGAAATTAAAATAATTAAGAATAAGCAGAATGTCAGCTCCTTCAAACAACTGACCTACTAACAAACTGGACACTTTCAAAAAAGTTATTTTTCTTTTGATTGTGCATTCAGAAGTTCCTAATATCTAAGTAAACCTTCCTTATCAGCTGCCTTATAAAAATCTGCTCATATATTTGCTTGCATATCCAGTACACATACACACACAGTGCACATACAGTATAAAAGCTGATTCAAGCTGATACCTACATAGGTTAAATGCATCGGCGGTAATATAAGTCAATTAGAGACTTAGATATTTGACATGTTAGCCCACTATAACCCTGGGGGCATAGTTAAACAATATATGGGACCACATTTCAACCAAGTGGTTGCACAGTCATCCCAGCATGACTGTCTACTTGCCTTGAAAAAGGAGCACTCCTCTGTCAAATGCAAACACAGAGATTTATAACCAAATAGTTTTGGTCAGAATAACAGCCGCTGCGGACTAACAGGTCTGTATTGTTGATGATGACGTTAACTTTATCACCACAACCAAAGGAAAGCATCCTTTTGGGTAAGTAACTCATTGAAAGTGTTACTTTGCAGTGTGAAGAGGCCTCCCTTCACAGCTCATGTCAAGTCTCCATGTTTACACTGTTATGGCCATTTGTCACAAACGACAGGCTGCTGTTGAAATGATCACCATTTGAGGTGCGAGGGCCCATTTTTGTAACTAGCATATGGTCACGATTAGATAGAGGAAATAAAATAACTGACATGGGCAGGAATCTGAGAAAATCTCAACAATTTCACTAATTGCAGTGAAACAAAAATCACATTGTAACAAAAAAGTAATTTTATTTTACGATGTAACCTGAGTAATGCCTCATCACAGTTCTTCTCACATGGATAATGTTGATTGATCCACTTCACTGAAAAAAAGTTTTGGTAAATATTCAATCAGAAATGACACTTTTTTTGTAAATGGTAAAAGTCTTAGAAATGCATACTTTTATAATATATGTATATATATATATACATATAAATAGGCAGTGCTGTATTGATTTTATGCATTGCTTTTGAATTTCCAGATTAATTGATAAATAGTGCCTTTTGGCTAATTATTTGCTGTTTTTTAAGCATTTGTCAATTAATTAATAAATCGATTGCGAATCAATAAAGAAAACTTCCTGTAAAGGAAAAAAGTGTCATTACAAAAATGGCAATATTGCTGAAAAAACAGCAACAACTTCCATTACACAAGCGATGTGTAGTCTGATAATCCTGGTGAATCAATAATTAAGTTCTACTTAAGAAGTAAAAACTGAAAAGCTTTATCTGTGCTTTATTGGAGTAGAAAATAAATATTCCTTATTAGTTTCTACTAAGACAGACCAAATCCAAATGTACAAATTCTTGAGCCCCAATTCAAACAGTTAAGTGGGAGGAGAAAAGGCAATGCTACAGATCCCTGTGATCCATTAAGACTTCACCATAACTTTTTGACTTTCAAAAAATGAGTAACATAGTGATCAAATTTGTGCTGCTTTGTTGTTTCAAACTTCCATTCAGGTTGTAAAAAGACAGTAAAGTATGAGCTTAAAATAATTGGTAATTTCACTGAACAATAAAAAGATGAAGAGGAATCCATCATTTTGAAGCACTGAGCCAGGGAAATGCACTAAAGCTAAGAAAGGGGCATGGCTATTCCTTTGCTCATAGACACAAATTAAGCACAGAGACCTACACACACAGCAGCAACCACCTCCACATACCCACAAACCTGCATTCCAGGAAAAGACATTTTCCATGAGTTCATCTTTCTACAATGATAAATTTTTATAATATGTCATTCAGCCCATCATTTTGATCATGCCAGTTACAGATGGAGCCAACGACTGCAGTCCCTTATGGAGAACAAAATCATGAGTGCAAGTGGAAGACATGTTGGAAGGGAGCCAAAGTGTGGCAGTGAGAGGCATTCTGCTCATAACTGGGGGAGCGACCTAATTTTCCGAATAAAAGCTAGTTTACATAACACCTCTGTCCCCATGACAGGAGCAGAGGGCAGCTGCTGCCAGGCCTGTGGCTTTCACTCAGCTACCATGAGTTCCCTGAAAAATTATTCTCTCTGAACAGCCACAACCCTCCTTCATGACAGGTTCCAAAAATAACCTAAATAGGTCTTAGGATTCTAGTAATGCATAAACACATTGGTAACCACAGCTATTTAATTGCATTACTCTTGTTTGCCTGAAATTATGCAAAGGAAGGGGTAAAGAACATTTCAACCAAGACCATCAATATTTAGATTTAGTGTATCCCCTCTGCCATCAGCAAAATATAATTTAAGTCCTTCACAAGTGGTTTTAAATGCTTATAAATCATTTCACCACAAAATCTTCACTCATATTAAAAAGGTAATTAGTGAAATTATCTGTCGACAGCAACCACTCACTCACTTGAAACTCATAGGGACTATATTGAAACACCTCAGGGTATCAACTGTTTAGATATGAGTTAAGCACTTAAATGATGGTGTGAAAAACAACAGCATTCGATTTTCATTTACACACTTCTCAAAGGATCCTTTTGTCCCTATCATAGTAAGATACTGCTAATCCTCATGTAATCATCATGAGAAAATATCCCTATTGGCTAGATATTATTCCAGTTCAGTGTTGTCATTAGCTGAGCATTGCAGTTGTAACATTGCTAAAGCCAACATTGGCCAAATGACAACATTTTTGCACATCGCCAAAACTGCTCACAAGAGTCCAACATCATTAGAAAGCCTCCTTTCTACCAACAGAAGTCCAGTCCTGTTGCCCCTCTCTGCAGGGTCTACCATTTAAAATTTGCATTTTTCTCCTGAAAAGATTGACTCAGACATACGCAGACAATAAAATCCACTAGTCTTCAAACCTTTTTTTAACTTGGACAAGCTGTGCAATGACCATTTTGATTCAGTGTAATTATATGTTTTTTCATATCTAATTAGTGCTAGCTAGGGACTTAAATGAACAGGGAGGGTGTTTTATTGTGCAAATTTTGAGCATTGGTTACAACTTTGTGATGAGGTAACCACATCAAATTGTTATGAGCTTGTTAATATCAGCACCATCATGTTGCTGAGAAGTTAAAGGACTGGCAGTACAAACAATTCTAAGGGTACGTTCTCTTAATGAGAAGTTTGATACAAAATAAGGGCCCAAAGTTATAACCAAAGATGGAGATCATTAAAGCAAATAAAATGTGTTTTCTTTTTATTTGGTGGTGAAAGATACACTTTTTTGTGAGACCAGGGATAAGCAATGCATATTACAATTTGAGCTAAAATATTATTGATGTAGCAAAAAATGGAGATTGTGTAAGAAGCTGCTTTGATATCTACTGCTTGTGTGTAGGGAAGGGGGTCTGCATAAGGAACACATGGAGGACTCTGTGTGGCCCATTAAAAGTGTCAAATCAACAGAACAGTACCATCCACCATATTCAAATCCTTTCTCCAGAAAATCTGACTTTCAGCCACAGTGTAATTTGTTCCGGGTTTGAGTTGTGTGTCTATACTGATAGTCAGATCCTAACGGTTTTCATCAGCTTGTAATATTGTGTTGGCTAGATAATATCATCCTCAATAGAACTAAAATCTAATTTTGTTTTTTTCACCAAATATTTTTGATTAATAATTTAATCACACAGCTTCTGTCATACAACAATATTATTACTAAATATCCAATTCTGTTGTTGGGCACATAGAATTGGTTGACACTAACTAAATCGGTTTACTTTAAAGAAAATAAATTAATGCCTAATCCGATATATTTATAATATTCAAATTGGTGGCAGAGCAACTTGACACCGTGAAACATGTTAAAGAATAATAGCAGAGAAAAGGTGCACGTGACATTAGAACACAAGTTCCCCTTCTGAACTGCTGACAAGCTCAGCTGCGTTCTGAGACAGAAAGGTGTTTTCATTTGCAATCATCTCTGGAAAGAACTGACAATTAGTTGGGACATATTCATCCTTAAATCAATTCCAGCGCAACTCTCCAAGACTCCTTGAGAACAAAACACAGCGATGATAATGTAGCACATTGAATATTGTTTCCAAAATGACAGAGGTCTTAGGTAATGGGTGAGCCAAATACTGTCGCCATTTAAAACATGTTTCTATTAAAAAAATGTGTGTCACATCTGTTATTTGGGTCTCCAGTGTGTTAAATAAGTCTGACCTATACTTGGCTAGACATGCAGTGACAGGTGACTGGGCAATAGAGTAAGTGATGTAGCACAAATGGAAGGAAAATTTATGGAGAAAAAAGCCCAGGAGAGACCTAAATAACCAAGACAGTGTCAAAATGTGTAGGTGTGGAGGCTGTTTGGACACTTTGTGGAATTTTGAGTTATTGTTGGCAGTTTAACAACATCTTAAATAAAAGCCATAAGATAGCTGAGTTTGATTTCCACCTCAAAATTCTTGCATGTGTAGGATTAATTTCACAGATGTAACTGGCATATTGTCTTATTTAATACAGTAGCGATTTGATATTTTCCTATTGAAATTGTACCCTATAGAATTAATCCGTTTTAAAGTGTATATCATTGGTTTCAGAAATATGCAGAGACATGAAAGATAAACATACCCCTACTTTATGTATAATCTATTATGCACTTTTTCTAACAATTTGATCAATTCTAATATAAGCAACTGTAGTAAGTTAACTTAACAAAAATAAGGGCAGCAATTACACGTTGCATGATATACCACTGAGCCAATTCCCATTGGGAAGCGGTCAGTAGATGATCTAATTCCCACACATTGGAGTTTGGAGTTGTCCAGAAGATATTTCATCAGCGCACAGGTCTTTTACAGCCCTCTTGAGACAAGCCATCATCTGTCATAAGGCAAGTCAAAGCATTTTAATCTCACATCTGCTCCTCATTACCATTCCATGCAAAAGAAACTCAGAACTAGAAGTTGCCATTACACCTCATTCAAAGAAAGGCGGAGAAAGAAGTAAGAGAGAAATAGAGGAGAGATTATGGGGCACCATGAAAAAACTATAAAAAATTAAACCATTTATTATTACTGTCTCTCTGCTATGAGATAATATCTTTATTTAACAGCCTGGTGATTGAGTGACCTTCACAATTCACAGCGTAACCCCTCAGTGACATATGTGCGGTACACTAGAAACCTCAGTCTACGTCCCCTGGCGAATTCAGCAAATAAATCATCAACTCAATTTACAAAAAAAATAATAAACTGAGTTGATAGTAGCTGTCACCTACATGGCGAAGTGACGACAGCCCACCTGAATCTACTTTTCCTCACAATTTGTAACAACTTATCCCTCCAATCAGAGACCATTTCAAATGAATTAAATTGCGTCACTTAAATGTCTAACATTACCTTGGTATTTGGAAGCATGTCTTTAGCTTTTGGGAGGTAAAAACAGCAGGGACCATATAGGTATCACATTAGCGTGCTCTCTAACTTCTTGCAATACCTCAAGGACAATTACCCTAAGCATCTCAGCAGAGTGAAAACCTGCATATAAACAGTCAATCAGGCATCCGGTAAACAGATGAAAATACATTCATAGAATATATTTGCTGAATGTACTGTCTGCAAGTTAAACAAAAGGATGGTGCCTCAAACATATATCATGAATTGATATCTAGATTTACTGTTTTGACCTTTGAAGAAGCCTGACCATATACTGTGGTTTTTACTGATGATACCTTGCAACACATTATTGCTGTTCAAAGGAACACAAGCACATATATACAGACACTCACACACATGACTGCAGAAGACAGAGGCCCATCTGTTTAACAAGTAGGTCAGACCAGAGCCAGAAAAAGGGCCAGGGAGAGAAAGACACAGTTATAGAGATTGGCTGGTACAACTTGGCATTGGGTGCCATCATGGGTTGGTGTGAATGAAATTGAAAGACACAGTAAAATCCAAAATTACACAACAAAGCTTATTCCATTTAACATAGGACAAGTTCAAGACATAAAACCAACATTTGATGTGAAATAGAGGAAAAGTCGATTGATGATTTGCTTTATTTGTCTTACCTGAGGGCAGTCTTTGATATAATGACCCTTGTTAAAGCACAAGTGGCATAAGTAATTGGGAGGTGGTCTCTTATTGGGCTTTCTTGGCTCTGATGAAAGGGAAAGGTCTGAGAAATGGTCCGTCAGGGAGTTGAGTCCATCCACAATGTTATTTAAGGAGCCATACGGTGACACATTCTTATAAACGTTGTTGTTTAAGGCCTAAAAAACAAGAATAAGATCATGAATGTTTACGTCTAACACTGTATTGGACAAGATCCAAGGTATAACCTCCTTTGTATAAAAACAGCACAAAGAGATTACCAAAACAGTTTTCTTACATGTCTTTCTTATGTATTCTGATATTGATACCTAATTTTAGCAGACAATAATGTAGAATAAGCAGCTGAATTTGACATAAATGTCAGGAATGTTTCAAATAAACTTCAAAAAGATGTTAGCATAACATCAAAACCACAAAGCACAGATGTTACCTTTTAGCATAATATGAAAATCAGGTTGATGAAATATCGTCATCGAAAGATATTGTATTAGGACATTTGCAATAAATTGGGTCTTGGTTGATTATAACTTCTAAACAACTTTAAATCACCACTATATCACTGTTGTTCGTATTTGAATCAAACGTCTTGCAATGGCGATTCTGACAATGGCTTAACAGCCTGCATTCAGCCACATGCAGTATTAATATTTTATTTATATTGTCTTCCAATATTATTCCTGCTGGGATTAGGGTCAAATAAATACAATTTTTTTTCTTCTGAAATATTTATCTGTAAAAGTTGTTATATAAGCCTATACCCAATGTCTATGTTGAAATTTCTAGAATAGGGTAATAATTGGAAATCAATACAGCTGATCTAGATGTACAAAGTACAAAAATGTTTATGCTAATATGTTTATCACTTGACCACAGCAACCAAAACAATATAACATCATGTTAAAAAGCATTTCTTTCCACTGTCATTTGTGTTGCCATCAGTCACTGATATACTTTGAGTTGCTCTGTCCTATTTTTGATAGGCAAAAAAACCCTCAAAGATCATTTCTATCATTAAATACAGAAAATCTGGAGAGAGGCCCAGCTGTGCTCATGCACTGGAAAAGTACTAAGCATGTCCAAAGAGAAGGACAGGACTTTACAGAGGATGACTCATTGTAAACAAGATGGGAGGCATGTTCCCTCGCCAGCCTGGGGAACATCAGCAATGTCACCATGCACTATTGGCCGTAAACAAGTCAGTCAGTGTTTGTCGACTGCTCAGAGCCACAGAACACAGCAACACATGCCACTGGCCCGGGGAATTTACTGAAAATGCCCACTGAATATTAATAACAGACAGAGCATAGCCCGAAGCTCACCATTTTCCTTCTCATTCATAAATTCCTTTGCTGAAATAGAACCCTGGCTACAACATAAATGATATAACCCATGCATTAGTGCATTAGATTGTGCAGATTTTTGGCCAGATGTTTATTTTTCAATAATTGTTCTTCGTCAAGTAATTAACTCAGTTGGACTTACTGCCTAACAAACTCTCCCTACTTATTTGTCTGGCTTCAAATTACAAATTTGGGAAAAAAGTACTAAAGCACAAAATGTCCATGAGGACTAAGCTTGACAATCACAGATATAATCATGCACAACACAAAAGACCATTCCTTCATTTGGGGATCAGATTTGTGTCTTGGGGTGATCTTGTTGATATTTAATGTTGAATAGAGTGGAAACCTTAGACTCGGCAACCCAGCAAATACCTATAGCTCACAGCCAGTGTGATTGCCTTGCTAATTGACTCCAGCTTTGAGACTCATGTTCATTTATTATATGTATTCACTGTAAATCAAACATTACGACTATGTTCTTTCTCAACTTTTCCATCTACCATACAGTATTACTGTATTATGTATTACAACTATTATTACTTTACTTTGTGCAGCCTTGGTGTGTCTGTGGAGTTATTTTAACAAACATAAAACAAGAAACTTTGGCCCATTTACGATGGCTACATTTCTTCAGTTTGGCCTTAAAACAGCTACTGCCAGCCAAAGAGAAAACTAATTTTGCACACTGCTGAGTGAGTGAGTGAGTGAGTGAGTGAGTGAGTGAGTGAGTGAGAATAAAAGCACAATGTAAAACTTTTTAATATCAAAGTGCCAACAGATGAGATGAAGGTAAGCAGTTCCAAAGCAACAACAGATGCATTAATACGCCAATCTTCTACTAAGTACTTTTGTGTTCTATCAGTTACTTCAAAAACAAATGCATTACTCAGTATCCAATCTAAGCAGTGGTTCATTTTACTGGGCATGGTCAGTAAAATATGATGCACAATGCCCCCCCCCCCCCCAAAAAAAAGCTTCAATGTATGCTTTCTCCATTTGAAAGTCCTCATAGTCATGTGGATTGAATTGCATTACACAATGATGTGTAATGTACATTGTGCACACCCAAATTTTCAGAGGACTGGTTCATGTTCATGTTTAATGATGTGCAGTCATAAAAGACACATGCAATGAATGAAGGATCCACCATAAATCTACAATTGGGTTTTCCAGAAAGTGTTGTAATAAAACAGATCTTAAACTGCAGTGTAAATCAACACAACGGGAAACCATACATTGCTGCAACTTTTTCCGACAGTACGTTATTAGTTGTGTGTGTTTATGCAGTCCTGAGGTCTCTGCACTTTGGGAAGGGTTTGTAGTATCAGGTTTGCTCCCAGCATACATTAGCATCATGTTTGTCCCTAAAATTACACAGAGCTACAAAAATAGACAATATGCAAGCAAGGATTGATTTTGTTTGCTCAACCTGGTCTATTTGAAGAAGTCAGAGAGCGCAGACTTCAGCAAAAGGCTGAGTGGCCTTCTTCCACCACTCAGAGGCATGTATATCCACCACTGTCCCACTCAACAATATAATTACAATACAAAGAATGTGGCTGGAGCACGCTGAAGATACCTATCGTCCAAAATAAATATCAAAATCTTTTGACTTTCAAATATCTCACTAGATCTTTTAATTGTTACATTTGCACTTATGTTATTAAATTTAAAGGTGGATCTGTTACAATAGCAGTTGAGGGGGTGATTTAATGGTGACATTGTGAAACTGAATAGACTGACCTCCAGTGGAATCAATTTGATAATCTCGGTATATATTTGGAGGGCTTACTATGTTGTGTTTAAATATATTGCACTTGCATTCCGACGTACGCTAGTTCTTGGTCTTGCAGTCTAGTGGGGGGTAGCTGGTTGCTTCAAACGATTTTTGATCTGCCCGCTAGAGTTTGGTTTAATTTTGCCTGAAGTTTCTGTCCGTTTCAGAAGTGTCACCGCGAGTGTATTCTACCAGAGTAGCCCATGCTTTACATGCTGAAACATTTCCTGCGTCATCGTGCAAGAGTCTAACAGATCAACCAGCCCTCTTCCCAGGTCACTACTCAACTAACCAAGACCCGCTCCGAGAAATCCAATTTGATATACACAAACAGTCGTGCCGTTTTCACCTCATTCCGCTGGAGCTGAAAGAAGTTGTTGAGATAGTTGGAGTTGAGGGAAGAGCTCAGGTCCCCCGATATGGTAGTCTTGCTGATACTGAGATCCGGGTGGGAAGAGTTGGATTCGGGTCTGAACGCGTCAAAGGCGCTGGTCTGGTGGGGGTCTTGTAAGGAGAGATAGACCCAGTTGAGAAGTTGAGCTGGCTGGTACACGGAGGCACTCGTGTCTATGGCAGACAACAAGCTCATCTTTCAATTCAAAGGGGCTAAGCTAGATTTTCCACCGCTGATTCTTGGACTGGTCTCAACTCTCTTGTCGTTCTTCGTTCCCGAGCCCCGGCAAATGTCAAGTGCTCCTCTATTTTTTTGTTCCCGCAAAGGGGGCCTGTCCTCCTAACGCCGGGAGCCTTGTCCCAGTTAGATGTTGCTCAAAAAGTCATTGCGCTAACATGTCAGTATAAAAAAGTTTCCCCCTGCTCCCCATGGTCCGCTATCTTCCTTTATTGCAGCGAGGCAGAGAAAGGCTCTTTGAATATCCAATGAGAGCCGCTGTAACTTGCCGAGGGCGCAGACCAATCAGCGTCCGGGACTCATGAATATTCATGATCTGCATGTTGGGACAAATAGTTCGTGTACCTTTTCCAACTCTCAAATTAGATTAAATGAATTTACTATCCACTCAGAGAGTTCGGGAGCTGTGTACTTATGTCTGGCAGTTAATATTTTGAGTCTAGTTGTGTTTTTTTGAAGGGGAAGATATGTGTTGCATTGATTTGCACTCTGGAATGACACACTAACGTTTTGGCTACTGGTGTTTCATTTACATCTGGGTTTCTAATTTCTATTCACTTTATTCAATGAACATGAAAGGCTGGCTTACGGGTGTTCTGTATTTAAGAAAAAACAGTCAATTAATTAAAAACAGCAAAAAAGCCGTGCAGAGAGCCTGAATCGATTCCTCCAAACCAGCTGGTGCGAAGGCGGGCCAGTGAAGCGTTTGGAAAGCTTTCTAAATGGCTCCCTCTACTGGCAGCTCTCTCTCTCTCTCTCTCTCTCTCTCTCTCTCTCTCTCTCTCTCTCTCTCTCTCTCTCTCTCTCTCTCTCTCTCACTCTCTCTCTCTCTCTCTCTCTCTCTCTCTCTCTCTCTCTCTCACTCTCTCTCTCTCTCTCTCTCTCTCTCTCACTCTCACTCACTCTCTCTCTCTCTCTCTCTCTCTCTCTCTCTCTCTCTCTCACACACACACACACACACACTCACTATCACTCACACACACATCTCACTGTGAGCCTATCTGGGGCACCAATGATGGACATTCATAGGGAGGACATCAAGGCTCCAACAGAGGAAGAACAGGCCAAACTGTCCGAGCATGCAGCTGCATTCAATTTTTTCTTGCAGCGCACTACTTTGTTCCCACACTATTTTTTAACCTGCGAACTGATAATAACTATGAATAGTTTGTTGCGTAATATTCGTTGTAGACCATCAGTTATGTGAAATGACACATTACAAAATAATTGGACAAAAGCTATATTTTACGTGGTAGATTTAATAAAATCACCACGCAGTTAGACTAAATTAGGGTTGTAGAATTGCGATTCAATACTTAGCCTATTAACCAGCTCTTACTCTTAACATTCACAACATCTATCTATATATCTATCTATTTCAGTTTGCTTTCATGCGAATGTGTGTTTGTTTCCCCTGTTGCCAGGGACTGTCTTCTCGGTTGTGTAATGTAGACGACGTGGTTGAGAAAAGAAGCATATACTCATTTGTTGTGGAAATATGATTAACTTTTGACACATCTCTCGTTGACTTGAGCGCAGAAAGAATAGTTAAGTTTTCCGAAATGTGTCAAGATCTGAAACACTCGTAATGAGAACCCCCTAGCTAATCTTTCTGAGTGATGTCACCGAGTGCTCACACTACGGTTTAAGAATACACAATGCTCTTGAGACGTTTGTAGGGATTCACCGGCAACCTGTTTGTTTTAAACGACACACCTACGTCGTGACAAACGAACTGACATCTCAAATAGCCAATGTGTCGCGGTGTTTTAAAAATGTATTTGCTTTGACGGAGAAATGGAGGAAGGTGTGGCGCTATCTTCGAGAGGCAGCCATAGAATGTCGGTTGCGTGACGAGGCGGGTCCTGGAAATTTTCAGCCCCCTCCAATCCAGGACTGGTCAAAAATACACTCAACCAGGAAGAGCCCAAGACAAGCTAAAGTAAGTGCTAAATTCTAGTAAAGATGCAAACAGGCCGAGGTAAAAACGGACTATGTTAGACTTAAACGTGTTACAAATACTATTTGTTCTGGGTTTTTTTAAGGTCTGACTTCCTGCTATAACCTTCGGCGCCGTCTTCAGCTTCGCGGCCGTCACTGCACATTCACGTTCGGTTCTCGCTGAAAACGACTTGATTGTTGTCCAGGCGGCAACTCTATTTCCTGTCTCGCATATTAAATTATCCAGAAAAGATTGTATTTACGTGATTCGCTCGAAAATCCCGAAATAATATGTTTGCGACATGTCCTTCTCGTTGCCTTTTAGCCTAGCAATACTAAGTATAGTAACTTGCAACGTCTATAGGATATGGGCCCGAATTCATGTCAGGGTCCATAACGTACCATATATTAAACGTTAAACAACATGTCACTTTTATTCATAACTAAATTTTAGAGCTCACTTGGGGCAACTATGTTGTCAATCGTGGTGGTTATTCCAACAAAATTTATTACTTGGTATCGCCTGACCAACTTAACTGACATGTTGAACTTTTTGACGTGAAGGTCGCACCAAAACGATAATCTGATAGAAAATAATAAACGTCCACCAAGACCGGATGCTGTGTTGTATTAGCCTATCAGCTGTTGTATTTGCAAAAAAATCATTATTTTCGAGACGGTATATGTCTGTACGATGTTGGTTGCCTTGTATGGT
This sequence comes from Fistularia commersonii, assembly GCF_037954325.1. NCBI lineage: Eukaryota > Metazoa > Chordata > Actinopteri > Syngnathiformes > Fistulariidae > Fistularia > Fistularia commersonii. The sequence continues at coordinate 16,839,324 of NC_141285.1, forward strand.
GTGGCGATCATCGCTCATTTTAATGAAGGCTGGGGGGAGGGGGGGGCAGAGGAAGTTGCTATAAGTGTGAACCAGAACAAACTTCAAACTAAATAATGACACTTGGGTCGTGTTCGAGAGATATCTGGGTGAGGCTAGAGTTTTCGCGTCTATCCTCTTGTTATTATGTCATAGTTTACCTGGCTAGTATGCATGCACTAGTGTGTGTGTGTGTGTGTGTACGTCACATGTAAAATAGAAAGGACCTTTCCATTTAATTAGACTTTGGTCAACTTTGCCATGGAATAAATGGGTCTGTGGAAATTATGGTTTGAATTCCAACCTAACTAAAATGTTCCTTACCGAGCTTGCAGTGAACTAAAAATATCTGTGAGTCATTGGCCCTCGAATGAGAAAAATGTAATTTATTTGTTTTCAAATTATGAGTAAAATGTAATTTATTTGTTTTCAAATTATGGGTGTCTTATATAATGCCTCATTCAAAAACAGTCTTTTGAAGGAGAATTGAATCAGCAATTGAACTGACTTGTTATTTACAAATACAGAGACCATTGCATTTGTTACCTCTGTTTTATTGTCGCTGTTTTAATCTAATTACAAATTTCTATTTTTAATGTCTATATTTCTGTTGCAAACAAACATGTTATTAGCTTTAGGATATTTCACCAATCCCTGAGAGTCTTTTTCAGGTACAAAAGACAGTGGCAATATTCATTAACGTTCTACTTATGCACGAAAACAGATGCTTCAAATTTGAACTTTCTGAAGTTCACTGCTGCTCATACTTCGAATGTGTCCTTTGTGATGGAAAGTGCGTTCAGTAGTACTTTCGCTATAGGCGGCACGCAGAGTCTGAGTGTTGTGTTCTGGCAAAATGGCCCCACAAGGACCTCGACTTCCTCCATCGTCCATTTCGTCCAGAGTTCCCTGGCAATTTCATCCCTTTCATCAGCAATAGGCGATTGTCCCTATGCCCTGGTTATGTCACATTATATATGCGTGAATTATTTCACTGAAACTCACATAGCCTCCCCACAAAAAAGTTCAGCTTTTTCACATTTTCTCGCAGTTCGGAGATTCAACTCAACATTGTCCCAACGATTCCCAGTGATGGTGCTCTGTTGATATGTATAATGAGATGGACTATAACATGCACATAATAAATGCTGGATACACATCACAGGTGCCATCTGTATCCATATGTACATCCAGCATGGATCATAAATGAGTTTATGTTATAGGTCTAAGTTAACCAGTGCCTATTTCACAACTCAAGCATTCACTGGAACCTCCCCTGTTTTTGACCTGAAGGAATATTTTTGGTGATAAGTAAAACGTCTTCAAGAAACCAAGTTGAGTTCCTATGGAAACATTTTCCACAAAAAGACTATGACCTAGGTGACTGAGACCCTTCATGTAACTGATGCTGCTCCTGTTCTCTTTTGACTAACAAACTAAACAGAGTTTCAACCTTCAATATGTCCCCATGAAAATGTTATTGTATATAGCTCAATCTGGCATATTAGAATATGAAGCAGGTACTATAGAATGTTTTGCTCCAATGCAAATGAACTAGCCATGTAATTATTGTAGGCAAAATCTATTTTTTCCCCCAAGCATATCATGACAGTCAGGTTTCATTAGTTGGCAGCTCTTTTAAAGTAGCACATTTTTTAGGAGCTGTTGTTGAAATCTTCCTGTTGTGGCAACTTCAGAACTGAAGAAGCTTCTCATATGAGGGGTGAAACATCTTCAAGGGAAGAAGTTCAAGTCCAGTTGCCACAACAAAAATATTCAACAAGAATTCACCATGACCTGGATGACTAAGAACCTCCACAGACATTTAGGAACTATATTTATTATGACATTCTGTTTAAAATATAGCAACAGTAAATCATATCATATACCACTTTTTTTTTAAGGAATGAGTTACCCAGGATATCCCCCACAAGCAGGTGGATACCCACCTCAAGCTGGAATGTATCCACCACAATCTGGTGCTTATCCACCTCAGCCTGGAGTTTATCCTCCCCAGACAGGAGGCTACCCACCACAACAGGGCACCTACCCACCACAACCAGGTGCCTATCCTCCACAAGCTGGTGGTTTTCCACCACAAGCAGGCGGATATCCACCACAAGCTGGAGGTTATCCACCGCAGGCTGGAGGCTACCCTCAGGCACCACCGCCAGGTAAGACATCACACCAATCTAGGAGAGTACTTACAAACACAGTGTACTTCTTCAAAGTAATTTAACCAGCATGTTATCAAAAATGGCACCAGTGCACAGATGGAGCTCGATGGCCACCCAAACTCGTGACTATTCACAAAGGCACTGTCCCATTTAATATCCATTCAAAATTATATGATGCACACTTCAATCTACATTCAGTTCTTACATTGAGACTAAGCTGAACTTGAACAGAACATGTTGGAGGTATTCTAGCTCAATTCATTTGAGTGGATGAGTCAGCGATGTTATGTTTGCCGGCAGCAAGTGTCATATGACGTTAGAGTTGGAGGGTTGTTTTTTTTTCACCCAAAAAATAAACCGTATGCTGTCTATTGTTGATAGAGATGCAAATTCCAGAGTCCATCCTTTACATAACTCCCTTTTCACTCTCCATCTTTTTTCACCTGCGTGGGTATTCCATGCTAATCTTCCTTGGGCAAGACATTGTTTGACCAGTTTGTTTGTGTGTCCTGTAGGTAGCTGGGGAGGTGGCCCTGCTGGTGGATATCCCTCCATTGGTGTTGACAACCTAGCCAATCCCGGATACCATGCTGGCATGGTAAATTTATGCAATAGATTTCAAGTGTGTTTGATATTCCTAATATATCTGTGATGCAACATTTTTAGATTATTGCAGTTAGAGTGAATTACACAACGGTTAAGGGAATAGGTCATCTTTACGGTAAGACTATTCCAAACTATTCATCCAATAATCTTCAGCATTGCAAGTTTAAATGTTACTGTCTCCTTTTAGTTCTCTTGCATGAAAAATAATATTCCATCCTAAAATATGAGTTATGCTTGTAAAAATGTGTCCATCTAGTGCAACTTTAAATCCTTTTACGTTTATGACTCCTTGTCCTTTCCAAAGTTCTTTATTCTCTTTCTGTTTGCTCTGTTTTTGTTTTGTGTTTTTATCATTTATGCTACTAGTCATCTCATCTGCATTTCTGTTTCACAATAAGAACGGCCACACTTTTTTTGGAGACTTGCACATTATCATATGATAATGTATGACTTTTTCTGGTTGAACAGAGATAGCTCGAGATTCAAAGGAATTTAACTGGGTCTGTCTCTTTAAGACCAGTGTAGACCGTAAGAATACCAGTAGCAATTGAATCCAAAAATTGTGTGACCTTACTTTGCGAATACTATTACATGTCAGTCTATCCCATATCACAGGTCGGCCAGTTGTCTGCAGTCATAAGAGGGTTTTAATTCGTATCTATTCATGTTCCCCCAGGCCCCTGGGGCATACCCACCTGCCCATCAACCAGGTGGGTATGGTGTCCCATCCCCTAACCAACAGTCATATGGCCTGTACCCACAGCCAGGAGGTCCCATGCCCCAACACCAAGGTCCAGGAATGGGCTACCCAGGTCAACCAGGCCAGCCTATGCCTGGTTATCCTCGAGCACCATCACCTAACCCATCAATGCCTGGTTATGGAGGAACACCAGCACCTATGCCAGGTTACCCAAAGGTCCCCTCACCAAACCCATCAATGCCAGTCTATGGGGGTGGGGCAATGCCTATAGCTCCACCTGTGAATGTAAGAGAACATTTGTTCAGTTCCTTTTTGAAATTGAATCAATGAATGTCTTGTTATTATGTCTCTCTTTTAATATTATATTTTATAACCACTCATTAGACTTTGAACATAATAATGTGTAAAACATAATTCAGTCTTTGAAGGGACTAACACATCAGTTGAAATCAATGTTTCATTATCTCAGAGAGGATTTCGAGGATCAATCAAGGACTTTCCTGGAGCGGACCCACTCAAAGATGTGGAGGTCCTGAGGAAGGCAATGAAGGGATTTGGTCAGTCTTCTGATTTCCTTTTTGATGTTTTTGACTCTTAATGATTACATATTGCATGCTGTAAATGTGAACATTTTGATTCATTGATATTTGCTGAAGCAAGAAAAAGGCAGAAACTCAAAGCCATAAGAATACTGGGCTTTCACGTGCACAGTGCAGTGAAGCTACCATTTTTCTTCATACTTGAACAAAAGGGAGGCAAACCTGAATGTCATGGTTGAGTTAAAAATCAAAAGGTGAATATTAAGTGTCCATCCAGGATAAGTTTTTGCTGATCTGATTGGTCAGCGTAAACAAAGCCCTTTCTGACTGTCACCTCTTGGAGAGTCACATAAGAATAAGAATAAGAACAACTTTATTAATCCCGAAGGAAATTGCAGTATGTCGTACATTTCACAATATCAACTGTCAGGATTGCAATGACTTGTGGATGGATATGATGCACAAGATTTTATACAACAGTTAATTATATAAGCATGCTTTTTGTACTATAGACATTGTTTCGCTAAATTTTACGGGATCAGCCTTTTTGTTGTCCCTAGAAAATATTCATCACTGCAGTTTTTGTGAATGGTTGATGAATCTGTGGCGAATAATCTTAATACAAGTAAAACAGTTTTTGGTTGAACTGAAGTCCCTGAGTTGCTATTTTGGATTTGTCTGGGCAGGAACGGACGAGCAAGCCATCATTGAACTACTGGGTAGTCGCTCCAATAAGCAACGGGTCCCCCTGCTTCGGGCCTACAAAACTTCCTATGGGAAGGTAATAATCCCTTTTATGTTTTTTTTTTTTGAGTCCACATGATGTTTGTTGTCATATTGTAAGACTCAATATTTTTGGAATAGCTGTCCAATCTTGTTACCAATTTAGATTCACATTTGATCCAGTGTTCCCTACAAAGTAACTGGTTGGTAGACAGCTGGTGCTAGTCCTTCCATTATATAGAGGTTGGGATCTCTCCAGAGCTCATCATAGTTGTACCACTGAGCTTCTTGCAGTTAGTCAGTCATACTAAAAATTCATTTTCTTATGATAATGTTTAAGAATTAATCCAAGCATGTTTCTTTTTTCAGGATCTGATTAAAGACCTGCATTCAGAACTTTCTGGGGACTTTAGGAAGCTGGTCATGGCTATGTTGAAGACTCCGGCTGAATTTGATGCTTATGAGCTTAATAGTGCCATTAAGGTAAATGTTGAAGATCAAAACCAACAGAAATTTTGGAATGTTTGAAACATTTTTCAGGTCTTTTCCTTTAACTTTTATTTGCTTTATACAGCTTAACTTTCCCCTTTTGAAAATAAAAAATGTGGAAGAATGGAAAATCAACTGTTGCAAAATGTTAGAACCAATTGCATTCATTTTAAGTTAAAATGATGGTGGCTGCCAGATTACTATTGCCCTGTCTGCCTAACAGGGAGCCGGAACTGATGAAGCCTGTCTGATAGAGATCCTATCTTCACGTTCAAATGCTGAAATCAAGGAGATAAGCCGTGTTTACAAAACAGGTGAAGTGCCTTAGGGTGCCAAGCATACTACTTTCACCCAATCTCCCTCTTGTACCTTATCTCACTGTACACTGTGTATAAGAGTTTTATTACGTTATTGGATAGTCCCATCGTATCTAGATTTTGGCACATCCATACAATACAGTATCAAGATAAAAAAAAAGAATTTGGTACCACTGAGAAAATGATCACAGCGTCTCATCACAGCATCTCATCAGCTGGATTCACAATTTGATATCTTAGCAAAACTAGCTGGTACACTATACAGGCATAAAATCAATTTATGTTGTGAAGTAATTACTTTGAAAGTTTATCGGTAGTTTATATAATTGGTCATATTGTTTTCTTTCAGATAATTTCAACATTTTGTGTTGAACTGATTGGTTCATGGTCACCTACTTTCAGCTAAATTTCACTTTTGGTATCATGGAAACAATTTTTGACTCATGCTCATTAACTTTTTACTAAGATACTGACAAGGTGCAAGTCACTGCGACAGCCAAGTGATTATTCATGCATGTAACTCCTACCTGCTGTTTTTCTATTGGTTAATAATTTAGAGTATAAGAAGTCCCTGGAGGATGCTATCAGTGGGGACACCTCAGGTCACTTTCGTAGACTCCTGATATCTCTTGCACAGGTACAGCTACAAGATCTGCATTCCCAATGTTTATCGAAACCACAATTGATTACATCACTATAATGAAAACCCTTCTTTCTTTCATTTGCAGGGTAATCGTGATGAAAGAGAAAATGTTGACATATCTCTGGCTAAACAAGATGCTCAGGTAATAGATACACAGTTTTTTAGATTGCCCTTTTTAATCATGTTTAGAGCACAAATACCTTCTCACTTCATAGGCCCTGTATGCTGCTGGAGAGAACAAGCTCGGGACAGATGAGTCCAAGTTCAATGCCATTTTATGTGCCAGGAGTAAAAATCACCTCCGCACAGGTATTGTTTATGAAGAAATGCAAAGTTGTAATTTAAATTAATTAATTAATTAAAATCAAATGATAATTGAGAATAAGTGTTGAAAGGCTATTCCAATTGACCTGTAAGCTGTCAATCTATCTCTATCTCTTTATATGTATGTGTTGTCGTGTACAGTGTTTCTCGAGTACCAGAGCATGTGTGGTAGGGATATTGAGAAGAGCATCTGCAGGGAGATGTCTGGAGACCTTGAGAATGGCATGCTTGCAGTGGGTAAGAATGCATACTTACTCATTCTAGTTTAATCTTGGATAATCCATCACACCCATGCATTGTGAGAGTTTTTTCAAAGTCAAGGTTTGTGTCAGGTACTAGTCAACACTATATTATCCCTAAATTCATTTTCAATGCTGACTTTTACATCCCAAATGAGAAACTTATTGTTTTGCTGCATTCACTTTAAAAATCTAATCTTTGTTTGTTTTTTTTTCCTTTTGCTTACATATACCAGGTTTATGGTACAGTAACATGTTTCAGATGTGTTGAATTTCAATCCTATGGTTGCCATTGCACAATTCACTCCTTTTCATTGCAGTGAACTGTCTAATTGTTTGTCGTTGTTATAACTGTTTGTTTCATTCATTTAGGCAAAGTTTTGTTTCTGATTTCTCATCCTGTGTTTAAATTTTCATTTAAAAAAAGAAAGTTAAGTCATGTATTTTAAAGCTTCATTTAAACATTTGGCCATTAGGGTTAGCCATATTCTGCCAGAAGATAACAAAGGGGGTCTCTGAACGTTACTAAATTTCAATAGATCTCACCAATCTACTATTAATAACGAGCCCTGCCATTCATTGCTTTGAGTTTGAGTTAATGGTTTGCATAGAGTTTGATCATAAACGGCTGCTGCTTGTTTCTTGCATCAGAGTTGACGTGTTTAAATGTATATTTCAATGTAAACGTAGATCCAGTAAATACTCTGGAAATTAAACAGCCCAAAGTATCGCCAGAGACCTTCAGTGAACACCATAGTCTGAAATAGAAATGAATTACAAATCAAGCTTTAAATATACATGTTGCATGATTTTATCCCATATTTGTTTATGTCTTCATTTTTAGATGTAACATAATGACTGTAGTTATCCAATCACAGTTTTGACTATCCAGTTTTGATCTTCAGGAGTTAAAGAGTATGAGGAGGTGGAATTTTAAATGAACACATTTTTTGCTCATATGTAGACACATTAAATATTTCTTCTGTTTTAGTGAGGTGCATTAAGAACACTCCAGGCTACTTTGCTGACAGACTTTACAAGGCCATGAAGGTAAGACATCCAATTTTTTGCTTGCTTATTTATGACTTATACATCCCAAGTAAAGGCATTACTGTTTATTCGTAATACTGATTCTTCTTGTTTCCCTTGTTCTTTATGTGCTCATGAGTATTTGTGGTCTTGCACTTTGTTTTAGGGAGCTGGGACTAAAGACAAAACTCTTATCCGAATCATGGTCACCCGTTCGGAAGTTGACATGTTGGATATCCGTCAAGAATACGTGAAAAACCATGGCAAGTCGTTGTATACAGACATCTCTGTAAGTCCATTAATGGTGCTTCATTTTATACATTCTAGAATGTTCAGTGCTGTGAATGATTCTTATTTAAGTAAAATCTTTAATAATGCTGTTGATTTTTTTTTTTGTTTTTGTTTTCTTTTTCTTAAAAGGGGGATACATCAGGAGACTACAAGAAACTCCTTCTGAAACTCTGTGGTGGCAGTGACTGAAAGGGGAACAATATCAACAGAGTCATAAAGTTCCTCTACACCAATATTTCTTTTCCATTGTACATATATTTCTGTATAAACACAGTGGTACCACGGTTTACAAATCAAATTTATTCCTTGGTCCTAAATAAAAATTTTCGGAAACACAAACTAATTTTTCCTCTTGAAAAGAAATGGAAAATTGATTAATTTTTTCCTGCCCTCCGTCCTACGCCCCTCACCAGAATTTTGTACAATACACTTTACACAATACAATACACTTAGTGACTGCGTTCCATATTCCTCCTTGACCTTCAGTATGATTCAGATTGACCGTTTCACTAAAATGAACTGCAAAGCAAGATCCAAAACATCATATTCATGCTTTATATTATCTCTTGGTTCATCTCCATTTTAACACTCACGACTTTCCTTTTCAGTTTCTCACCTCCAAACTGCTGTCTTCGGACCTTTGGCGACAGATAAATACTTTTTTTTTTAAAAAAGCACAAAAATACTCAGAACCAATGACACATTCAACGAGGGCATTCGCACACTGGATGCTGCAGTATGACTGAAAGTAAAATGCCAATCTCACATGGCGGTTCCTAGGATGTTACCAGTTCCTTTGTTGGTCAGTCAAATTTTTGAAAGCCGAGGTACCACTTTAGAAATAAGTGTGCGTTTTTATGTATACAGACACACATACAGTATATCTACAGTTCCACTCTTTACTAATATGCATGCCAATGCCGTCAATGCAATGTTTACCTAGTTGTAAAAACCTCATATTGCTGAAAACAGTGAACATTATATGCAGAAATAAAAAGTATATATATTTTTACTATATATCTTTGCTGAAAAGAATATTATGCTTTGATTGTAATTTTAAGTTTAGGAGCTTTAACTTTTGTATGCTGTTTTAAGAGTACCTGTGCCAAGTATGATTTTATCTCTAATTTGTTGTTCTTTAATTAGAAATATATTCAGTTAGGCCAAAAACATCCAAAGTGTGTATTAATGCAATATCAGATTTCAGTTTTATACCAGTTTAAATTGTTAGTTCGGGCATAAGTGAAAGTTGAAACTTAACATTTCAAGTCTATGCTGTTGTATGTCCTTGTGGATCATAATACATCATGCATTGTTAGACCCACTTGAAACTTTTGTTAGGAAAAGAGGTTTATGAATGGAAGTATCTAAATTTAAAAAGTAGGTGATATGAAACTATTGCTTGGTTGCAACTTGCAACTCTTAAAAACTTAATTCATATATGATCCTGTCATTTCTGAATTTCCAAGTGAAGAGTTTTTACATGAATCTCGCCACAAACACGTTGAAAATTAACCCTTTTAGTAAGCCTGGTCTTCCTTTTTAGTTCATCAACATATTGGATCCATATTTGGTGTCAGGCAATACCCAATCTGGGTAACTGTTGATGTCAGGACTGAAGTTTGATCAGTACCCCTTTTTAAATTGTAGTGTTATGGTGCCAACATTGTCTGCAACTATCTATAACTCTTCTTGATTTTTTTTTTTCTTCACTGTTTTTGTCACTTGTGCTGTCTGCATCTTGAGTATTATACACACATTATTATAGAACATACAAACAAGCAAGACATTTCAATAAGCTGTGGGAATATCTATCTTCATTAGTATCTGAAAATAAATACTGGGAATGCACACTGGAAGTATGTCTGGTTCATCCATGGGAATAAGCCAAGTATCTACATTAAGTCTTCATTATTATTTTTTTAGATGTCATTAATTTTTCATTGACTTTTAAAATCAAAATTTCTCCTTAAAACAGCTTGTATCCTTAACACTTGAAAGTGAAGTAATGGGACCAGAGGGGGGCAGTAAAGTCCTAAATCAACTACCATCCACATAATTAGGAAGAACTAGATCCTTGTACAAGGACATTAGCTTCAGCAAGGATATAGTGTGTATTGATTTCCCCTTTTTTTTTAATATCAAATGGAAAAAAAATCCTTAAGGCCTGTGAGGCCAGCATATGCAGGAATAAACACTCATGAAATTTCATACACTATTAAGATCTGTTGGCTTCTCTTAAATGCTATTTAACACAGATGGCAGAAAAGGCGTGCCTTGGATCTCAGTTCGCTCCGGTAGTTTATGTGTGAGGTAACTGCACTACAATCAATAACTCTGCAAAGTGAGGAGTGGGAAGCTAGTGGAATTGATGGCATCCATAAAGCTGCCTTGGCCACATTAAACAAGTCTAGCATGTCTGCATTGCTGCCAGAGGCCTGGGGGACCCCATTTTAGCATGCTGGGGAACCCTTTTTGAATGCATCATTTGACAGTTGACTTTGGACAACAGAATAGGGCTCTTAAAGTGGTTCCGATAACGATACCTGGGATTTTAATAAAGATTCATATAATTTGTTTTGATGAACATAATTCATATATCATGAGATGAGTTTCAAGTTGTAATTTCAAAGTGATTTGGCTTTTCAGAACTGATATTATTATGCACAGAAACCCAATTGTACTGTAATATTAATTTTTAAAAAATTAGAGTACTGCGCAAGTGCATTAAGAAAAATACTTAGAAGATAATTTACATCAAAATAACCATGGTGATAGGACAAATGGTCACTATAATGCATTATTTGGAGATGGGGTAGAATATACACTGTTATGAGGAAAAATAGTTAAAAAATAATTGCCACTTTTTGAACTCAAAATGGATATAATTTGAAAAAGCTATATTTTCAAAATGTTTGTTGACAATAAATGATGGAAATCCTTCCTGACAATCGCTTTAATCAAAGATACAACTATTAATATCACTGATCCCAGTTGTCTTATAAACAAATCTGTTTAGTAAAATTTCAGTAGTTTATCAGACAGCTAGAAACACCACTTCTGTTGTCTGAATAATGAACTAATTTATGCCCCCAGATGAAAAGCATCAGGCTGTCTCATGTATTCAAATGTTTGTCCTCAGATGTAGGATACAGACACAACGGTCCAATCTGTGCCAAGTGTAGGGTCTTGCTTCCCTTTGATATGAATGAATTGTAATTAATTTTTCATCCAAAGGGATAGCACATGGTTGCACAAGCCATGGAGCCAACATGGCAGACAGAAACAGCAAGAGGGGGAGAGGGAGAAAATTGTAGATGTCACAATGAGATTTGATGCATGCATGAATAAGGTCACGGTTAGAGAAGTATGCCTGCAGACGCCTGCCTTCGTGCCAGCAATATTTATTCGGCTGCAGACTGAAAGAAGAATGACTCTGTCATCATATGTTATTCAACAAAGCCTTCTCAAATACACATTTAATTTGCCAGCCTCAGTGGCTCAATACTCTGTTTTTGAAAAAGGTTGCACCTTGGATATTTGATGCTTAAGTCTATATAACCCACAGCAACACTGTTGTCGAGCAAATGAATGCAATCCTCACATTTTCATCAAGTCATTATATTTGCATTTGTATTCTGAAAAAATACTGAATATTTATGTTACTGCTCTTTCAATTGCTGTATTAGAGGCTCTACTGATGCTATGTGGCCCTGTGTAATCAAGGTATCATCAACATTATTATTATCAGTTATTATAACTATTTCTAATTAATACTGTATATCACAAATACTGTTATTATACAGCAACTGAATATATGATATACATTGATGTTAAAAAAATGACAAGTAGTAGAAAAAAAATTAAATGATTTAAAGAAGATTTTATAATGAATGTGTTTCATAAGTCAGGGCTATGTAATAATATCTAACCAATTAAAATGTGCTTTAAGTATAACAGGTTTTCTCTCTTGTAACATAGGCATGTCTATGAAGCCTGGTTTCCCATGACATTGACAACAATGTCATCAAATCAGTGACAATAATTAAACCTAGAATGTGTACGTGTGTAAACACACTTGACTTTATCATGTATGCCTTTGTACAGAAAAATACATTTGAGAAATACGTGGAAAAGGCCGATGTTTCAAAATAATCAAGGGCACAAAGCATGAAAGCATGATCTTTGAGATTTGCCCAAACCTTCTCTCACATATGTAACAAAATATTGAATAAAATTCTGATTTTATTTCAGAGCTGGCTTAAACTGCCGTTGTATCTGAGTGTATAATGCAATGCAATCTGCCCCCCAACCCCCATTATGTCACTGCAGATGGCCATAGTATGCACATATTTTTGACAGTTCAGTGAATGTGGACGCTAGTTTCACCCCAAGCTGCTTTCAGATATGAAGACACCTCCAAGACGACATTTCAACGCATGTCCACGTTTACTTGCATATTCAATCTAGTCCCCTTTTTTCCGCCTGGGATTTTGGACGTACTACGAGGTGATGTGTACGCCCATTGAAGAAATAGGTGTGATTTTTGTCAAAGCCCCTCCCCATATTCCCTTATATGGTCATTGTATGGCCGGTTGATTGACAGCGGACAGCAGCTGCCGAGTTGCCCAGACATGGCGGAGGATACAGTGTAACTGAGGATCAGCGGCGGAGTTACGTGAGTTTTCCCAGTAGTTGAGTCGGGAAAAAGCCCATTAAATGATACTCAAGAGGAGGAAAATGTGTTGGGCTGGCGCGTACTCAGAGGGGAAACAAAAACCGACCTGAGCTGCCACACAGGAGTAAAATGGGAAAATGTATCGCTGTTTAGTGCAGTCAACAGCCTTGGGCAACAAATATGGCTTCTTGTGCCTTTTTCAGTATGCTATAGAAATTGATCTCCCGTGCAATCTAATGCCGCGGTGGCTCCGGCGAACTGCTGCAAGCCGCGATAAGTTAAGTTCTACAATCGCTCGGTACTTTTGATCGGGAAAGGATATTCCATCCACTTGGCCGCCTGGGTTAGCCGAGAAGCTACGGAACTACAGCGGGTAGCAATGGAGCCAAAGCACAAAGAGTTGCTCGACCAGTGCCACCAGAACTTGCTGGAGTCCATAACAGATGCGGACCGAGTGATCGAGCTGCTGATAGTTTCTGGTGCCTTGAGTCAACTCGATAGGTTCGAGCTGGACCAGAACTGCTCGTCCAGCGCCGAGAAAGTAGACCACCTTTTGAAGATGCTGATGAGCAAGGAGAGCGACCATTTCCTCGACCTGTGTGTGGCCCTTGAGAAGGCATACCCGGACCTGCACACTGCCCTGTTCAGCAGCAACGGCGGGGGACCTGTGGACCACTCCACCGGTACGAGCCGATCACACCAAATACCCATAAATGGGCTTTAACTCGTTGGCTTAGCACCACGCACCCTTCCCCATGACCACAACCTTGGTGGTCTGGGCCAAAAAAGAGCTTATTAGCGATCAGGATTGGATGTGAATTTCTAAAAATGCACTCAAAAGATAGCAAAGATGCATGTCAATGTCACATGTGCCGTTGCAGTGGAAGCCCACTCACCATTTGCATATCTTGTAAATTTCTAATGAGCGATCCGCTCAGTTCACTATGCCTTTTTGTATTTGGAAATGTTAATGCTTCAGTCTGTCCCTAAGCTTAATGTTAAGATTGACTTGCGCTCATTAATGCATGGCTTAGAACTGAAACATCAATCTCATTTCTGTCATTCCTCTAAACTACCCTGCTGTAAAGAGTGCACATAGGCACCCTGCAATGCATAAATCCGGTTCAGTTGCATTGACTAGATATGGTTTATGTGTACTTTAGTTAGTTAGTTTGAAATGTAATGATCAATTCACTGATATGGAACCCTTCCTCAAGCTCTGCATACAGTTTGTCACAATGTAAGCATGATATGGTATAGGTTCCTGATGTAGACTGACTTGTTTCCATGACAATGCTTGCACCATTGACATGTTGGTCAGTATCGAACTGCGTATGGGTGTGTGTGCATCTCAACCACACATGCTTATAAAACCAAAAGCAAGTTGTTGCTTAACAATCTGGTGATTTAGTTCTTCATGCGTGGAGGAAAACATATTTAAATTCTCACATATTTTACCTTTTTTTTTTCATTTGCCATTCCGTGAAGTGTTTTCCTTGTTTTATTTTCAAATGTGCCTGTCTTGCAACTTCAGTGGTTCTGATTTTTGGTTTTGCATGGAGAAAGGGCAATCAAATGTAAAAACCTTGTCTCCTCTTGCCTGTTTATCTTTGAATGAATGGCTGAAGCTGGTGGCTTACTCATAACCAGCATCATGCCCTGAGGGCCTGACTGCAGGATGAGCTTTGCGAGCCAAGTGTAGGAAAGTGATGTAGATCTATCTTGCATGCAAAAAAAAACAAACCCACAAAACAACTTGCAGGCTATCTGACGACTCACTCCAACATGGATTGATTTCAAAATATTTGTTTTTTGCCCAGCACGCTGACTATATTGAAAATTCACCCTGGTGCACCAGTCGATCTTGTTTTGGATTATTCTTGCTAGCAAATAACATTGATACTAAAAATACTGTTGACCTGAAACCAGATGAAAAAAAAATGCCAGCTGCTCGTCCCCTGACTTTGGCTGGATGTGACAATTGTGGCTTGGGGCTTTTCTTTACTGGACTTTTACACGCTATAGTGACTGACCTGCCATGTACAAGGGGAGAGGGAGCACTTGTAGCCAGGCTGGCTACTCAGCCTGTGGTTATTCAACAGAGGATTAGGCCTTGTCTCTCTCTCTCTGGTATAAATTGTCTCTGTGAGACATGCTTTATCATGCCTCCACAGCTCTGTGTATTAGCACCTTGTTCTTGGCTGCCTGTTTCAACTCAAGTGCTGTGATTTTTTTTCTTTTTTTTTTTTTAAATGTGATTCTTATTATCTTTGGGGTAGCGATTTAGCTGATGCGATTACTGCGTTTTAACCACACTTATGAGAGACGAAAGACTTGCTGCTCACAACAGCACCTTCAGGCAAAAAGGCAAAGAGAGACAACACATTGGTATCTTCTGAGCTTTGGTTAGTCAATGAAGTACGACACAGGGTGTATGAGACGTGGGAATGAGTGATGAATCTGGCTGATAGCAACCTGCACTCAGCTCATTCTCTTCACATGATGCCAGTTTGCTCTGACTCTCGGATGTTCCTCTGTTGCCAGCTGAGCAACGCTCACACATGAAATCCTCTCAATTCCCAAGATATATCTTCACAGCAAAGAAAAAGCATTCAGATGCAGATTGATTGTTTTGCTGGCAATATTCACACATCTACAGTAGCGAACATACCACAAACCATTTATTATTTAGTCTGTATTGTGCATCTGGCTGCATCGGGAGTGTTTGTCACTTTTATGTCAAATGTATACAATTCCGGTACTGTGTTTTAAATGCAGAGGATTCATCTTGCACATTGAGCATTACCAAAGCCTTGTTATGCTCCGTGTGCACCCTAATTTATTTGATTAATACGAGCTGAGCAATTCAAGTGGTTTCAATTGCCAAACAAATTTCCAATTGAAGTAGTAATAGAAGAGATGTACCTGTGCACCTCCCCCTCACTTGGATTCTAGGCTCTGTGACAGTGATTTAAACACACTCCGAGCAGAGTGCAACACAAATCTGTCTGACAGGATACAAGATCCACTGTCTTCTCTTGTTCTCTATTTTCCTCTCATTTCCCTAGTTTTATCATCCACTTGACTTGGGAGTCCTTTTTTTCTGATTCACAATCCAATACTTTTGAAATGTCCTTTTTCTTTCCCCTGACAGCTGCCCCCTAATCATTAATGGTTTCATTTCCCTGGACGCTCATATGATTGGACAAACCAGAGAGACGAGGAGGGTGATAGAAAGAGGAAGCAAGAGAGGGGTACACAACAGGCCTTTTGTTGAGAGGTTGAGCAGGCGCAAAGTGCCCAGTCAGCAGCTTGCTGTGTACAGCAGCCCAGGACATACACGAGTATGTGTGCGTGTTGTGCTCTCCTCCCTGTCAACCAGTCTCTGCCCAACTATAAACAAGACTGGACAGACAGAACGAATTATGACTCTGACGCTGTTGTCACAAGTGCTGCTCTTAAACATCTCCCATTGGTCAGATCTGGCCTCCCTTTCTTCCCTTCTCTTTGTGTGTCCCTAGCTGTCACAATGACGCAGATTGTCACTCACCTCGTCACTCTGACTCTTCCCAAACAAGAATGAGCTCACTCGCTTGTTCTTGTGCTCTCAGTGTAAGGAGAAAAGCCACCAATTCATCTATGGTTCACCAACATCTCTGCTTAGATGTAATTAATGGCAAAAAACAGCCTGTGTTTTGATTACACTGCAGTGTTGCTGCACAAGCAGCTGAAAGCTAATAATGCTTCACTTGAAGTGGGGCATATAGATCATCTCTTAAAAGAGCTCTATATTTGCCAGTGGTCAGTTGAGTAAGAATGTTGTACCCACGTCGAACACAATGCCATGTGCTCTTATAAAAGGATTACTTTATCTTTCAGATTGAGTAATCATTTTGTCCTCTTTGTTAAAAGACACCACGGCAGTAGAACTCAAGCCACTTTTGGTAGCTGCGGTTCTGCAAGTATATTTACAAGAACCAAGACAACCAGTCATTAGGTGAATTGTTTCCAGGAATGGGGGAGTTTATTTGGCTATATGAAAAATTATTTCATCATTGACATTGCTTTATGCTCATGTCCTAGGTATCATATTACAGGATGAGCAGTGGCAATTATTGCAAATGCAGTTGGATCTGAGACCATTGTTACTCTTTGGCTATCAATCAATTAAAGTGTTTTAACAATTGAAAAAGTTAAACACTAAAAATCACAAGATACAGTCTCACTCGCAATTATCTGCACAGATAGCGGGATCGCTTGCCTGAAATTTTGATCAATAAACCTATCAAGCCAGAAATATACTCTAATGAGTAGTTGACCTTAGAAGAAGAAAGACCTTTATTCTCACATTCAGTTATACATACAGCATAACATCAGTGGAATTTGACCACTGCATTCAACCCATCATGGATAAAACATGACCTGTTGCCAGCTACCGAGCAATGCCCGAGGGGCAAGTAAGAGTTCAGTGTCTTGCTCCACAACACTTCGATCGGCTCAGAGGAGCACAGGAATCAAACCAGGAATGTTGGTTCCAAGGACGACTGCTCCTATTCCCTGAGCCATGCCGATCCCCTTAGTATTGTGTAGTGCTTAGTATTTCCACTGCTCATTGATGATACCATGATACCCGTCCTTTTGAGTCTGAATGTATTTGTATATTATTTTGCATTTTGGATGGAAGGTGTCCTTTACACACCAAACATGTGAACCACAGCTAGGAGGCTGTATTATGGTACAGGAATTTATTACCATTTTCCTCATGTTCCTCAACTTCCTAATTATCCCACAATGTAGAGGAAATGCCAGCCTCAAAATATTTACCAGTGATATTATGTAATGGAAATAAACTGCTTTTCTTCCTTGTTTAACCATTTCTAAACTTCTTACAAGACATTTTATCTTTGTTTCTCATTTCCTTTTTTCCCTATCCCTTTTTTCCTCATCTGCTGCCATGGCATCACAGCCTTCTGTATCACTGTAGACACGTGTGGTCTCTCCATCTGTTTAATTTTCAAATTATTTATTTGCTGGGCTCCACCTGCTGTCATTTTGTGCTGCAGTCATGCACACGTCTCTTGGAGACGTGTGCATGACTGCATGACCCAGAGTATAACCACCGATATGCAAGGTGTTGTTTCTTGCACTACTTGCTTCAACAGTGTTTATGGATTACAATAATAAGCACTGAATATCACAGTTAACAACAGATTATAATCATTTCTTTTACAGAAGGAACCCTCCATAGCCATGAAATAAAAATTTGAATACATTTTTAATTTGAATGTCATGAGTGAGAGCTATACAAACAAACAAATTGGCTGAATGGTTTACTGATGCACTCGTTTTTTGCTCTTTAAAAAAGGCTATATTTGCTGTTTTGTGTTGGTGTCCAGGAAGAAAGGGAACGAAACACCCTGTAAACCAATGCATTTGCCATGTTTAAGCATTGCAAAGGTTTGTTGTTTTTATTTTCATTGAGGTGTATGATCTTGAAAATAGCTGCCCAGTTTTATCACTGTTCCTTAGGTAACTTTTGATCATGGAGTGAATGTAAATTAGGTAAGTATATTAATTGTTGATGTCTAGCGTATCTATGATTATGTAGCCAGGAAGTACAGCAGTGAGTTTTATTTCACCCAACCAATATTCTTTGACATGGTTTTAGCATGCAGAACTAGAGGTTGTGACTCTTTCCTACTTATTGAGTTCTGTGACCGTATTTGGATACTGTATAGTGAAAGTTTACAACTTGACACACCAGCGTTACTAGGAAACACATAATCCATATTTTATCGTGTTTTTGTAAAATTTTTAGGCAACATTACTTTCTTTACAACCAAAAGTTGTCATATCGAGGTAGAATTACAGAACCGTTGCTCTTTTGTCATGCAGCTTATTCTTTTTTTAATTTGTTGTGTATATTATATTGATTATAATCTCATGCAACCGTGAGCGTGGACCATCTGTCGAGTCTTACAAAAGACTGGTTTCATCTTGGAGAGGGGACATCTTGGATCTTTGTTCTGTGAATATCTGTAGTTTGTTGGGACATTTTGCAAATTACAGAGCTCATGTGATTATATTAGCCAGTTTGAATCAACATCTTATGTCTCGGTGACTGGAAGGGTAAACCTTGAATGGAGCTGGCAGCCATGAGGTCCTTCTGCACTTCGAGCTGTCTGTGGGCCACAAGTGAAAAAAGGTGTCGATCCATTTGTTTTAGAACTGCTGTGTGGCTGAAACCTAGAATGCTTTGGTCACTATAGCAAGACAAAAGCTACTGCCGCAGCACTCAAAACTAAACTCAGCTTCAAAAATATAGGAATCCGTATATTTAGATGCAGTGTCTTGACTTGTAAGTGCAGGTAAAGATTTGCATGAAACCCGCACTCTAGTAGAAAATAAACATTACTGTCAAATCAAAATTGCTGATAGCCTATTTCAGTACAATTTGTAATTAGAATTGTTTGTTTCAATGATATCTTGAATGTTATTGCTGGTGATTGGAGGATTCATTTTAATTGCTGTATATTGCAGTATAGCCCAGTCAACAGGAATGAATTTTGATTTATTCCATGTGAATAATAGTGTGATGTACAATAAGCTTGTGATTTACACTGAGAAGACAGTGCACAGCTCATGTTTTGACACACTCAGGATATATTTCAAGAAGAAAAATGCATTTCAGTGAAAATCCTGAGAAAAATATTCCGAGCCTTCTTAAGTTTGGAGCCCTTATTTCTTCTTTTACACATCGTGCTGATTTTCAATTCTAGACTTCTGCATAACCTTTTAGTTTTATTCCATGAAGTTGATGTTTCCTATTCATTTTTGCTAAATTAAAAAAAAAATAGTGAGGGAGACTTAAGCCAAATCATGATAAAGGTAAGTGGATTTGACCATAGGGCTTTGAACATGAGCTATGAGTCAGACAGAGTGCATGCAGTAGAGTAATCCTAGCTCATGGAGTCATCATGTTGGATGTCTTTTATGTTTATGCTTAGCATAGACTCCTTAAATCAGATGATCAATCCTTTACTCCAACAGCATGGGCCCACTGGCCCATTGCCCAGAATCTTGGCCTGTGGTGTCATTGGCTCCCGCAGAAGTTAGGCCCACTGCATGACTAACTGGAAATCTAAGAGTGTAAGGAGTAAAGTGGACAGAGGATTTAATGTTTCATTTCTGTGTTGAACAGAAAAAGATTAAATTTGGACTGATTAGAGAGGTCAAACCTGTCTTTTGAAGTTTGAATGATCAAAAAAAGTTTGAAAGAGGAGATTTTTGTAAGGCTCACAGAATGAAAATTGCCTAAATGTTTTTTTTAAGGTGGTTCATGAATTAAAATCGAGAAGCCTTGTGTCTTGCGGTTAATCAGCTACACTACCTAGACGTAAAAAAAAAGAACCCTGTGGATTAGATTGACCTCTGTTAATATTGGTTTAAAAATTAGGCTTTAGTAGGGATATAAAGTATATATGAAAGATCTTCAATACTGTATGCCCTACTATTGCCAGAGATTAGGAGTCTAGAAAGATTTAAAAAATGGGCTTTACAGTCTTTACATTACACACTATGGAAATCTGGCTGCAAAGCATATCAATGTGAATTTAAAAAAAGTTAAAATGCCTGATCAAGCATTTTAGTGAACATTTAATCTACATGTAAGAAGGAAACTGCTGAATTTCTGAGACCGTGTACGCATGGTCAGAATGATGATAGTGGTCACATTCACATCACAAATGTAAAAAAACAAAAAACAATTTTACTATTCTACATAAGTTTAAGCTGAATAGGGATCGAAAAACTCATTTGGCCTGGAAAAATTTCCAAATTATCTTTTGCACAGAAGCTACCATTTAATTTCGATCATGTAGGTTGATTTGGTTCATTCTTCTAATATTGTGTTCATGAATAGTCAACCTTGAAATGAGTATTCCACATTCGCTTTTACTCAAAATCCATCAGTTAGACCTTGCTTGTGTACATAAAACACAGGGCTATTTTGGACTGAGACTTCCACAGCCTGACTTAAGCTTGCTGTTAAACGAGTGGGTAGTGTTGAACCATATTATTAGTGTTGCTATTATTTGCACCACTGTAGTTTAATAGCTGTGAAGCTGAGGACACAAATGAGTGTGCAGAGACTTATTTGGTCTCGCCTCTCGGTTTATGGCTTTAATCACTGTTGCTCACTGACAGTAAGAAGAACTGACAGTGGCTAACAAAGGATAGCACACTGTTATTTTTGGAATTCTCCTGCTTTACCAAATGGCCCTGAAATTAAGTCCTTGTGTTTGTGGTAAAGGGAGATGCCTTGGTGTTATCCAGTCCATAGTTTAAGCACTTATCACATTTATTTGATGAACAGTCTGAAGTAGCAGCAGAATCCAGTCATTATAGTAATCATAGGTGCTTTATCTTTTTGGTGGTGTTCTCATTGGCAAATACAAGAATTTTCTTGAACTGTTAAATAATTTAGTCACAGCTGACCGTGGCAGCCAGACTTTGTATCTTGCTTTGATAAGGCTCTCCTTCTCTGGCATCTTAACCCCTTTCACCATGCTCCAGAATTTGCTATTCCTCTTATCCAGTCTCGCCATGGCAACATGTGTCATCTTGCTTTATGTGCGGGAGAGCATAATCTGTTTGTCTGAGGCAAGTCTTGGTTGCTGAGCACATCACTTGATTGGGGGGGGAAGGAGAGGCTTGAGGACTGGGGAAAGGAGGACCCCTAAGGTAATGTTGGGTACTCCCCGACCTATTTAAATCATGGCAATAGACCTGTGTTAATAATGCCTGAAGCCCATCATTATATACCCAACTGAGTATTTGATATAACCTCTTGGTTTGATTTTTTTTTTTTTTTTTTTTTTCTGTCCCTCCCCCCCAGCCATATCGATTTTGGTGGCAACTATTTGATTGTTCTTCTTTGCTGTCCAAATGGGTGCATGCACTATTGATGCACTGAGCATGCTTACAAATGACCAGTTTCACAATCTATGGTGAGTGCTAATTGCTTTAAATGATTGAATGTCTGTAGGAAAAGGGCTAATTTTTGCTAGCCCACTGGCTACCTAATAATTGCTGTTTATCTGACATGCACTCCATACAGAAAATGTGTTTTAACTAATCGACTCGCAACTCAATCTAAATGCGAGAATTTTGTCCCCATAGCAAAATTGGATGGTGTGGTAGCGAGGTTTGCATGAGAATTGCTGCGGTTGTTGGAGATTTAGCTGTCTAGTGATGGGCTGGTGTCCCTAGTCATGAGGATTACTGGAATTTTAATTTGTCTAAGTGTTTTGGTTTCACACATGATTTAAGAAGCCACTTTTATCTGGCTTTTTCTGTCAAAAAGCTTTGCCTTCACTGCACAGTACTTTAGAGTAACGTATTGCAGCTAAGCAGGGATAATAGTGCTCCATGTCTTACGTTTTTGAATATGAGACCTGTTCAGCCAGATACTGGGTTCAAAAAGTCATTTGTTGCTTTTCATAGCAACCATTGAAATGAGCATGAGGTTTCTCCATAGATATGTTGGTTTTTAAGTAATGACATGCAGCCCCAGACTGGTTCTCATCATGTCTCATGGAACAATATGAAATCCAAGCTGCGTGCTCCTAACACTTCACAGACAAAAAGTGTTGTGCATCAGGGAATGTCAGAACAGATTAAAAGCCTTTCCACCCTGCTCCTCGTTTTTTTTTTTTTTTCCTAGTCTCTCCTCTTACTTCTGTTCCTCTTTGTCTCCCCAACAACCCCCTCGTCTCTTTTTGCAACTTAGTTAGGCTATCCCCTTTCATCTAACCTCCTCTTCTCCATGCCTTCCCCTTGTTTCCCCACTTGCCCCCCTCTTCTCTGCTCTGTCTAAAGGTTCTAAGATGGAGAGGCTCAGTCACACAGAGCTCATAGTTAATTAGGCTTGGCCTTGTCACACATTGAGGGCTGGAGCCAGAGCATAGCTAAACCCTGTGGGGAGGAAAGGAGATGGAGATCGGGAGCAGTTTGGCATCAATCTATTGCCTGCTGGCAAAAGCAACAGTCATTCCCCTGCTCTCTTAAACCCTGTACAGAGCAACTAATTATAACTATAAATTTTTGGAATATAATCTTTATTTGGTTAAGCAGAATTGATTGTATTAAGATCTCTTTTTTTATTTTTTTTCAAAAGGGGATGAATAAAAAAGGAAACATTTTCATTACAACCCAGATAGAGGAAGCAAAGAACAACTATGTAAGAAATGATTAACAGTGCAATGTGGCCTCAAATTCAAAGTTACATGGACTCTAAAACCATTTAGTGAGAGCATGAAGGACATTCAAGGTTAAAAGGATAGGTCACTCTTGTGTATAATGCCCTTTCAAAAATTCTGTTTAAGGTACTGATTTTTGGAGATATCAGCTAGAGAGATGTCTAGCCTGTCGTAAGTAAAATGGAACTGAGTGACAAAGTGCAGAAAAATAAATTTTGAGCAACTCCGCAGATATTACCTTTCAAGAAATCATGTCCTGGTTTATTTCAATGATTCATAGAATTTTATCATGAGCAGTTGCGTGTAGAAACTTCAACTGCTTTAGTTGCACCTCAAAATATTACTGACTCGAGCACAGGATTTATTCTCACAAATTTAGACTGATAAGTCAGGCCTGCACCTGAGGGGCATGAACAAAATAATGTCAAGTATTGATTGGAGTAAACTTTGTTATAATTTATCATATGACAATAGGTTACTCTAAGCAGTTCCATCAGTCAAAGACTGTGGCATCCAAGCTTCAAGAAGGAGCGCTACCGCAGGTCCTTCATTCCATTTGGTGTGAGACTGTTCAACACCACAAGCAAATTAACAGTTTTTCTGCATCTAGCACGGTGCTGATGGTGTTCACAAGCATCCCAAAATGCTCTTTCCTTTTTGCACTACCAAACTACTCCCATATCTATTTTGCAGTAGCTCCAAATTTTGCTTCTCTCATATTTGATTTTTTGTTTTTTTGCGATTCAAAGAAATTTGTGGATGTAATTTTCATCCACATAGTTCCAATAATCTTTATTCATTCATTCATCTGTACTGCATATCCAGCACTCAGGCCTTCAGGGGTGTTGGAGTCTATCCTAGCTGTCACGGGGCTACGGTGGGACACACCTTGGACTGGTCACCAGTCAATCACAGGGCCAAATGTAGAGACCTACAACCATTCACTCTGTCATTGTCACATTTTGGCAATTAATGGTCTCCAGAACACTGACTGCATATGTTTGTGGGAGGATACCGGAGAAGCCGGAGGAAATAATCTGTCAAATGCATGTATACAAACAGTTGACATTGGGATTACGAAGTACGGTATCAAGTTCCCTAAGCAATTAAATACATCTCTCATGTTAATTTTAATCGTGGAATTTTCATTGATATTAAAAAAGATGTCCTCTAATCTCTTTTAAACATTAAAAAAAATATTTTATCATATCTCCCAACTAAAGTGTGTGTCTTGGGGCAAATCCTTTATGTATATCCTAGCGGAAGAAAGTCATTAACATTATTGCAACCCTTGTTACCAGGAATGCCATCACAAGCATATTGTACTATCTCCCAATAGTTGGAGCCTGTGAAATATCCCCCTGTGTAAACCATATGTCTGGCTATTCAGCTGAAGAACAATCCTCACTGTCTCAATGCATGAAATAGACAAAAAAAACCAAAAACAAAACAGATTTTAATTGTTACATTCTTCCTGTGGAGCAGAAATGTATAGGCACTATACATACAAGCAGCGGAGAGTGCATAGTGAGAGGGGAGCTTTAATTATCATGACAGTCTGGAGTAATAGTATAGAGCTCATAAGAAGATGTATTGGAGATAAAATTTGTAGCATCGGACCCTCACTGAATGTATTGCTGCTTTGCAGAGAAGCTATATTGCCCAATAAAACTGATAACCACATCGTGGTAAGATGGCACCTACTTCATTAGTTTGTCAGTGTTTATACATTTTACTAAATGGATCCTTTCCCCTTGCTTTGCTTCGTGACAGGTTCTACATACAGCGTTCTCTCCACCATGCCATCAGACTCAGAAAGCAGCAGCTCCCTAAGTAGTGTTGGTAAGTATAATGGTGCTTGTTACTAAGTTGTTTTTTTTTTTTTGTCCCTTATAATTTCAACCCATGAAAGGGGAAAAGTTTGCTAAAATAACCATGGGTGACTACATTGTGACACATAGGATACGTTCATCATTCCTGGTTTTCTCCTAGGTGTTAGGGTTATTTTTGGGCAACGTCTTCTTTCCCATAAGAAGTTTTCCATGTTTGCTTTCTCTAGTTTTGACCATTGTCCAAATGATTCATTTTTGGTACATAAAGCTTGTAAGGAAATAAACTTTGAGTCAAAGATTAATATAATCCTCCAATTTCTTTCCCGAGTCTTTTTGATATGAATTTTCTTTCCTATGGATGAAATGACCCAGAAAATGACCTTAGTAACAGTTTTGTGACAACCTATTTCTTTAGCAACAAATCATTGGTCACAGTAACAGAGGGTGAGCATAGTATCATGATGATCAATCCTTCTTTGTTACTGTAAGATCAGTCAGGTGAATTTCAATCAATGAGGGACAGAGAAAAGTCAAATTTAATATAGAAATATCAAGTTAAAAAAAAAACAGCAAGTTTGCCATTAAATCCCTAAATCCAAATCACTCTGCATTTCATGTTCCTGTCAGAGATTAGAGATCTTGTAGCTTTGCAAATCCAACATGATTTTCTGCAAATTTACAGCAAATTGTCACGTAAACCATCCTTAGCAGATTACATTATATATTCATAGCACACAGTTGTTGCCCTGACCAATGGGACCGGCTACTTTTGCCCCTTGCTATAGACGATTGTAAGGAACGGCTTAAGATTTCAATTCATGTCCTTTTGTAGATTACAGCAGGCTTCAGTAATGTCGTTGAGGCAGCAGGACATCGTTTTAACGCATTTGGTCCTTATATACTTGTATAATACATTGATTAACATCCCTAACAATGGGTAATGCCCACTGTTGCAGGCTCCCCTGTCAATGGTGAAGCATCCTCCCCACCCCCAGCCATCAATGACAACCGGCCATCCGGTGACAACATGGATACCATCTTGTTCCAGCTCCGTCAGGTGACCAGGGAGCGGGATGAGCTCCGTAAACGTCTGGCATTGGCATCGCCTGGCACCACCTTTGATGACTGCAGGTGCAATTCTAAGCCTGCCTGCCAAGTTATTGTTGTGTGTTTTTTTTTTCTTCCCTTCTGCTTCACACATTTATGTGGCTGATATGTCTAATTTGGTGATGGATACTATTTACAGGGTGTTGGATCCTGTTTTTATCTTAAGTTTCTCAATAATTGTTTAAACCAGCAGAATTCATTGTGGATAAGCTTAATTTGTATGATTGTTTAACTCTGGGTTGTAAAGGTGATCCTGCAAGGTTTGATATACTTGTTTTTTTTGTTGTTTTTTTTAATTTGTTTTGCTGATAGAAAACATACTGATGTCTAGTCAAACTAGACATTTGGTCGAGTCAAACTTATTCCTATCTATCAAGTATTCACTTTGGTGGAATTTCAATGTATATCTGTCTGTCCTTGTAGCTGAATGTTGTATTCTTCAGGGCTCCTGAAATATTCTCTTTTCTTGCTGTTCCGTACTTAAGGCCAAATTCCAAAGCCAGTCATGATTATGAACGTTTAAAAAGTCAGTGCATGAGGGCCATGGGAGATCTGCAGTCACTCCAGAACCAGCATACGAAAACACTAAAGAGGTGCGAAGAGGCTGTAAAAGAGGCTGATTTCTACCAGTGAGTAATCATTTTTGTGTTGTGTATTGATATGTTTATAAAAAAATGTATCTGTTTTATTTTGTAAATGCATTAGTTGCTTCAGTCTCCATGCAAAATCAGTAGTAATTGTGTGATGGGACTAATCCTTGAATTGCAAGTGATGCAAGCTTGGGGTGAGCATTTTGTCATTTGCTATCAGATGTTTTTTAACGCAAAAAAAATCGCTTTACTGATTTATTATAAATCTATCCTACGTGGCTGTATCACAGTTACCCAAATAAAAAGGATATTTATATGAGATGGCATTTAGAATAATCCCTGCATTGTTTAAAAACTTTGTAATGAATGTCTTCATATGATTCAGCCTAGCAGCTCTTGAGCGCAGAAAGTGTTTCTAGAGGAATGGATTAATCATACAGAATTGTATTTATTTGAAGCTGGAAATATTTATGTTTTGTTGTGTAAATTTTGGGTTTTGTCAACCAAGTATTTTTCATTAATAAAATAACTTTAAAAGGACTTTCTAGCCTTTTTGATGTCACATATCACCTTTATCATCTCTTTTAATATCGTCAGCCCTGCTCTATGTAAATGTGTGTAACCGCATTTGTTTGTACCCACAATCTGTGTATGTATATGCATATGCTCACTACTTCTGTGCATCTGTGTCTTCTCTGTTTACAGTATGCTGCATAGCCGTGTCTTGGGCGAACAGACACAGCTGAAGGAAGAAATGGAGACCTTCAGGAGGGACAATGCTCAACTTGTCCGAGAGCACAATCACCTAAAACAGAACTGTGAGGAGCTTAAACGACTGCACAGTCAAGACCAGAAAGAGCTGGCAGACCTTAGACTGCAGCAACAGCAGGTACCTTCTCCTCACTAACAGTAAAAGCATGTCTTGATGTCTGCTGTAGCTGCCAAGTTGTTTTAAGGGCTGAAATTTCCTTCGGGACATAATAACATTCTCTAAAAAGGACGCAGGTACATAAACTGAATTAGCCTTATAAAAAAGGTTTTTTGTTTATAACGGTTACATTTTCCATTCAACACAACATAGAGAGACATTCATCTCTTCCATTTTTGAATCATCACACATTCTCTCCACCCTGGTAATATGATCTGTTGGCAAGGTTGTTATGACTTGTATTTCTCAATGTGAAGTGCTATCTCACAATGCACCTCTGGAGAATACTGCATTGAAAAAGAGCACAGGACAGGCGAGCTGAGGGAAGTGCACACAATGCATTTCTGAAAAGGGCAAACGCAGAAGACAAGGGCTTGGGCAAAGGGCACACTGACCCAAACCATGTTGCTACAAGATGAGTGTATATGCTGTGTAGACGAGGTTGTTGATACCCTCGGGTCACTGCAACTCTCTCAGTGAACTTGACTACTGTATCAGCAGGAACTAGAGTAGAAAGACATTCTCCCATAGAATGAATAATAGAGTGGCAAGGAGATAAGCTACATATAAAACGTATAACTTAGCCAATGAGCTATTTGATATTTCTTTTGTGACCCATCCAGTTGTGCACATCGGTGTGTCTAAACATAGCCCTAGGATGACACCCACAGAAGCCATTGCTGAGAGCTGAACTAGAATATTTAGTTCACAAACAAATACATTTTTGCCGTTGATATGCGAGCACGCATAGTTATGCAACACCATAAATATATACTCCTTTGGCAAATGATATGACCGCATTGTCTTTTTTTGTATATGCCAGGTAATGAGAGAGAAAGGCTCATCGGAGGTTTTAAATAAACTGTACGACACAGCCATGGACAAGCTGGAGAATATAAAGAAAGACTACGATGCCCTCAGCAAGCGCCACAGTGAGAAGGTAGCTAACCATAACACAGACTTGAGCCGGCTGGAGCAAGCTGAAGAGGAGAACCGGCGCCTTCAAAAGCAGATGGATGCATTGCTCATACAGCGCGACTCAGCTATGCATTATCAGCAGCAGTATTCCACCTCAATGAGAAGGTGATACCTTCATATTTTACATGCACATATGCACATGTATGATTTATAAATTGTGTGTGTGTGTGTGTGTGTGTGTGTGTGTGTGCGTGTGTGCGTGTGTGCGTGTGTGCGTGTGTGCGTGTGTGCGTGTGT
Source organism: Fistularia commersonii (assembly GCF_037954325.1). NCBI lineage: Eukaryota > Metazoa > Chordata > Actinopteri > Syngnathiformes > Fistulariidae > Fistularia > Fistularia commersonii. The sequence continues at coordinate 16,868,028 of NC_141285.1, forward strand.
GCGTGTGTGCGTGTGTGTGTGTGTGTGATCAACCGTATGAGGAAACTGCTGGCAAGAGGGTCTTATCCCCACTCTTACATTTCTGGTCAAATATATATATTAAAATATAAAGCTGTTCATGCAGCATTCAGTTCATCTTCTGTCAAACATGTAACTCGTACTTGTACATTTTGACATACCAAGCCGTCATCTGACTTATGGAATGAACTGAATCCAATATTATAGGCCTTATTTTTGTGTAAAGGGCTTAAGGTAGGCCCGGTTGAATGGCACAAGTTGCGCTGTGTGAAACCTGTGTCATGTTTGACCCAAACTTTAAGCCTTGTTTGGTATTATGTCGAGGGTATTGTCTTTCTCATCAATATTGCTGAGACATTTTTCCTCTGGGGGAATAGGCTGATAATGTCACCTTCCACTCTGACCAAGCCAGTTGAGTAAAACGAATCCTCTCAAAAGACAGCATGAGTGTCCTTGTTGTTTTTATTTGTTTGTTTTTTTCAAGGAAATGTTTTTTCATAGTTATCAACCACTGTCAAAGTCTTAAGAATCATTTACTTCAGTTAGTTCTGTCTTAGCCAACTGCCTCCTCTTACTCATACTCATATGTGCAAGTACATAAACATGGCTGTGCATAGATGAGTCTTGAGTTTGATTTGTGCAAATGACTGAAGTCCATTTTTTTAGACTCAACCAGTGCAGTTGGTTCAGCCCAGCCTCAAGCAGCCTGAGGCATGTGCTTTTTGCCTTGAGTTGTTTGTACCAAATGGTACCCCAATATTTGGTCATTTTTATATTAACAAAGAACATTGTAACAAAATATTTTATCTATTAAATGTAATAATGAAAAGGAAAGCTGGACTTTTTAATCACGATAATAGATATTCGCCTCCATTTTTAGCTTAATTAATTTTCTATCATTATCTTCTGAAATGTCCTCACCCAAACCTTCATCAAAATTCTCTATCCTCCCAGGTTTGATTCCGTGCAGCAAGAGCTGAACAAGTCCTCAGCCCAGAATAAGGAGCTGGAGAGAGAGATGGAGCGGCTTCAGTCCGAGGTGACCCGCTACAAGAATTTACAGCTAAAGGCAGCAAAGGACTGCGAGAAGTACAAGGAGGAGAGGGACTCCGTATTTAATGAATATCGCCTCATCATGAGTGAGAGGGACCAAGTGATCAAGGAGCTGGACAAGTTGCAGACTGAACTGGAAGCTGCTGAGGCCAAACTCAAAAACACCTCCTCCGAGAGGGTTGTGGCCAGTGAAGAATTGGAGGCACTTAGACAGGTATCAGTAAAGACACTAACAAAAGCAAAAGCTACATGTTTGGCTTACATGCCAGTGATAACCGTGAATCAGAGTATCCAAAGAATTCCCTTTCTTGATGATCACTTTACTCACTTTGCTCTGTGACAGGAGTTGAACTCCTCATTGGTGGATCGTGACAGGGCCATCTGTGAGAGGAATGAGCTCCTTGAGAAGTACTGCTATGAGGTAAAGGACAAAGCTGAGGCCCAGAAAGAACTGAGCCAGGCCTGCAAGGATATCGAGACTGTCCGAGAGGAGAGGGATGTTGCCCGGAAGGAAAGGACAGAGGCCATCATTCAAAGGGACCAGCTCCTCAGAGAGTACTACCAAGCCAGACAGGTAACAAACCTACCCACCTCTTGTAATGAACACGTTACAGATATGGCTGCATAATGTCAAAGGTAAGAGCTTAGTGGATTCAGTGAGCTGTCAGTTGGCAGATTACAGCCTGTAAGGCCATGATGAGCCCTCAAGCAGATATAGGACACACCCCTGTCATCATACTAGATGGCCACACGAACAGTCACTGTATGTACTAGATTAGTCTGAACTAAATTGTTTTCTTTTAGGCATTTTGAAGGTAGAAAAGACTTCTAAATACAAATGTTATGACATTTTAACACAGCTAATGCATGTCCAAGCAATATCCCTTTACCAATATCCTGTTATCTATTCCCATTTGTATGAACTACAGTAAATGAATTTATTATTGCTATTACTATTGTATTCATTTATGATAGTGAAAGTGGAGAATGTGGGGGTGGGGGGGGAGACTGGAATGAAAACCTAGACACTTAATCAATGAGGGTAAAGCCACTATAAAAGTTTTATAGTAGCTGATATACTATAACTTGTAGCTTCAGTGTGACTTTACGCACTGTAATTAAATGCACCGTGGTTTGTGGTTGTTTTATTAACTCCAAGTGTCACATTGAGACATCCGTATGTTGATATTTCAAGGTTGATCATTTGGGATAAACAAAGCCTAGTTTATCAGAGTGAAAGCAATATGCACAATGTGATAAGGAAACTAATCTGTGTGTATACCTATCTTTCTCCTTAGAAACAAGATTCCGCCACCCTGGACATGGAACGGGCCAATAAAGAGATTGAGATGCTAAGGAAACAGTATGAAGCCATGTCCCAGGAATTAAAGGAGGCCACACAGGAGACCGAAGTCGCCAAATGTCGACGGGATTGGGCATTCCAAGAGAGAGACAAAATAGTAGCAGAAAGGGAGAGCATTAGGTCTGTTTCGCTCTTATTATTTTTTTCCAAAGTTAAAAATGGTTACAGAGGGTCAAAGACAATGTCGTAGATCTCTCTAATATCAATTTTCCCTTGTCACTTTTGTCTCTCCACATCCATTCCCAAGGACTCTGTGTGACAATTTGCGGCGGGAAAGAGACCGGGCAGTTAGTGATCTTGCTGATGCCCTACGGAATCTTGATGACATGAGGAAGCAGAAGAATGATGCATTGCGAGAGCTCAAGGAGCTGAAGTGAGTTTGAGAGCCTTGTTTTCTTTGCCCAGATATGATGGACTTTAAATGCATGCTATTACACTTGAATAACAAGCGCAGCGAAAATCCTTCTTCACAGTACACTATTGCCTCTACCCGGCCAACTTAGTGTGGCCAGTTGCTTTCACGTCATAAGCCGCTGCACTCAGTGTGTGGCTCGCTGTAAGCTGCAATATTCTGCCTTTAGAGACATCATTGAGCTGAGTTTTTTGTGTTGCGACATTTGCTCTTGCCTAGATTAAAAGTGTAATCCCGAAAACCAATAGTGATGCAAACACACATTTGGTGTCTGTACCTCCCTCTATGCTTGTTACACTTACACTAGGTGAGGAAGCGCACTCTGCTGGCCAAAGCATATATGACAAAGTCAAGGGACTTGCTGGAATATACTCTTAATTTGGAGTTTTCTCCCCCTGCCTGCGTATGACAATGTAACACAAGGGATTTAGTATTTGGTGACCTTTTAGTGATATTAGGCCTTGTGTGCTAACTACCTTTGATTTTCCCATGTAAACTGCAAAGCACAATGCATTCTTTAAATGGAGATAAGAAATTTCAAACATATGAAAAAAATCTGAGTCCAACTCATGAAATTAATATCTACATTTTTGAATATGTACATATCGATTTAAATATGCAGGTAGAATATCAGACAAAGACTTGGATGGATACAACACCCAAAATAACTTTCAGTTCAGTTTAAATTGAAATAGAAATCGAAGTTTGTTATTTAACTCAACATTTTAAAAATTCGAGAATAGATTTGTGTGTGTCTGTATTGCTCTCTACCCATTCATCCTCTAGTGATGGACTCCTGACTCTGATCTCTTCATTTTTAAGGGAGAAAATGGAGAACCAGCTGGAGAAGGAGGCCAGGTTCTGTCAGTTAATGGCCCACAGCTCTCACGACTCAGCCATTGATACAGATTCCCTGGAGTGGGAGACAGAGGTGGTGGAGTTTGAGAAAGACAGGGTAAAAGTAGCTTTTCTTTACTATCTCAGGGAAGGATTCGATAAGATGCTAGTCTCCCAGGTGCCTGTAGAGGGAGACATACTGCCAATGCTTGGTGACGTTGAAATACAATTGACCATTTACTGACATAGACTTTTTTGAATTTAAAGGAGGACATGGATTTGAAGGCACTTGGGTTTGATATTGCAGAGGGGGTAAATGATCCATATTTACCAGGGGATTGTGGAATATTTGTTACAAGGGTGGATAAAGGAAGTATTGCAGATGGAAGATTAAGGTGAGTCCTGCATAGCCCATGCTTATCCTTATTCTGCCATGTATGGTAACTGATTTTGTGTCTTAAATTTTTGCTGTTGTGTGTCCAGAGTGAATGATTGGTTGTTGAAGATAAACGACATCGACCTGACAAATAAGGACAGGAAGCAGGTGGTGAAAGCTGTGGTTAACGGTGGAGGATTGATCAACATGGTGGTACGAAGGAGAAAGTCTCTTGGAGGAAGGCTGGTCACTCCAGTTCATATTAACCTTGTGGGACATAAAGGTTGTATGATAATAATTGCTTGCTTTTTAATTGATTCAATATTTTTCATTAATGACTATTCTTTGTGATTCTTTGGAGAAATGTGACAGTGTTTTGTTTTGTCTTTTTTTCCAATTTTTGCCACCCTTCTTTTAATCACTCTTTTCTGTTTCTCAGACAGTGGAATCGGTCTTGAAAGTGGTGTCTTTGTTACTGCTGTTGTCCAGGGCAGTCCGGCAGCAAGGGAGGGTTCTCTTACCATTGGAGATAGACTTATAGCTGTGAGTCTACTTTTATGAAGTCCTCTTTTGTGACTTACAGCCTCTACATCCACCCTCCTCCAGTCCAGCAGTAGTTGTTGTAATCAAAGCCATTTCAATATGGACACTGTGACCCAGATAAAATGGAATATAGTAGTATTTTGACATGGCTGAAAAAAATGGGAAATTATCCTCTCTTGGTTTTAAAAGCATCCTTGGTTTTTACACTAATCAATTAGTTGCAGCAGAAATTTTCAGTAAGTTTAATCTTGCAGAGTGGAAAAAGTTACATATGTCCCAAAGAACCTTTATCTGCTTGCTATTTACCAGCATATGCATAGCAAGGGGAACTGATATGCCAGATGATAGCTCAGCTGCTACCACAGATAGCAATGGTTAAGTACAGATGATGTGCTAAGAGATCTTAATCACGGAAGACTATCATTTTATCATGTCCTTGTAGATGTTAATAACCCTGAGTGTATCAGGTTATGTATAACTTATTAAATGTGTCACACATATGTGTGCAAAGATGGTTCTGAGTGCTGAATCTGCAATGAAAAAGTCATAGGATGCCATTGACTTTCAATGACTAAACCCTGTGTCCCAGAGGTGGTGATGACTTGAGTTAAGGTTGAAGTGCACAGATTGTGCTGGGATGGTCCTTCAGACTGACACGTGCTGGCCTAGATTTCTATAGCTTCTCTGAATGCAGCAGAGTGAGACACATTTCAAGCCCTAGGCATTCCCATGTTGAAGCGATATATATCGCCTGTATGTGTTTATAGATATGCATCTATTCAAATAATGGTGGCATCCAAGACACAAAGATGTCTGACAGGGAAATCTAGAGGCTAACGCGTATTGCTTCGACGTTGCAGGAGCTGTCCTTATTTCCGTTGTCTATCTCTTTTCCCCAGATAAATGGCATTGCTCTGGATAACAAATCTGTGACAGAGTGTGAAGCCCTGTTGAGGAACTGCAGGGACTCTCTCAGCCTCTCGCTCATGAAGGTGAGCCTAAATAATCTGTCACTTTGAGACCTTTTTTTACTTAAGTTATATAAGATCTTCCTTTCTACTTTTGCTTGCCCTACATTGTAGTTTTGCAACTTCAACTTTGTGGTTAGTGAAAACTCATATCATCACTGTAAAGTCAATGCACCCTCATTCGAGTCAACATTTATGAACGCTGATGCTATATTTATTTGGAGGTTGACTCCTTGTCTGTCCTTCCCATAGTTCTTCCCTCACAGCACATCAGGCCAGAACATTTTTGAGAGTTTGCGTGAGTCATCAGAGAAGCCTAATGGGCGTATTCACCTGTCTGAGATTCACTCTCGGAACAGCCGCAACCTCAGACACAACAGCTCCACACAAACTGACATCTTTTGCCCGGATGTTAGTAACAACAGTGCCACCAACATCTCCGGGGATAGGTGTAAGGTCAGAGGTGACTCTGACGAGATCTACGGGGACATCTGCAAACCATTCTCAACAACATCTTTGCATGGTGCGAGTCTACGTCCGTCCTCTGACTTGGGGAGCGGCCGCTATGGCCCCAGTGCCTTTCAAGAGTGTTGTCCTTACACAAAGGCACCTTCCTCCTTGCCCTTTGACCCAGTCTCTGCCTCAGACTGCCTGCCAATGGAGACAGCCCAGGAGAGAAAACACAGTGGAGGAACGTGGCCAAAGATGATGGTGGGAAGCATGTCTGTTGCACCGGAAAATGCCAGTCCGGTCACAGTAGTAGCACCGCTCTCCATCTATAAATCGCCCAAACAGAGGAAATCCATCTTTGACCCGGATACTTTCAAACGCCCTGAAACCCCTTCCTCCAAGATGGAATACATGGCAGCCAATCAAATAGCAGCAGTAGCCGCAGCTGCCGCCACTGCGTCGCACTCCCCACAACCCTCAAAGACAGAGTCCCTTTCCTCGTCTTCTACTCCGACCCCTACCCCTCCGACCCCACCTACTCGGAGCGACTCCTTTAAGTTCAAACACAAACATCAAAGCAGTTCTGCCTCTGACTGCACAATCACTTCTGACAGCAAGGGGGAGGCTGCCATCTCCATGGCGGCAGCAGAGAGCAGAGAGAGGAGTGAAAGGGAAAGAGACAGGAATGGAAACCACTACTTCCTGGATGGAAAAGTCCTGACTTCAAGGAAGTCATGTGATGAAGACATTGGCCGCACTAGGGGCGAGGAGCCAGAGGTGAAGAGGCCGCGACCTAAATCTGCACCTGCCTTGCGACGAAGGATGACTCCACAGACCATCACTCTCCCCACCTTCCAGGTCAGTCCCTAGGTACATTGTTTTTTTTTTGTTTGTGCCAGAAACATTACTTTGCCTCTTTCTCTGAAAAACTAGGCTCCGTTTTGATCCATAGTCCTTTTAACACAGAGATATGAGGCATTGCAAAAGAGTTTGAACGCAGAGTGGAGTGGTATTTCAAATCATCCCAGGAGACCGAAATATCTATTTCATTATAAAATGTACAACCCCATTAGACTTGTGCCATTGGGACCTGCCTCTTAGCCAGGGTGTGAGTGATAAATAGTTCTGCACTGACAGAGCTGAGTCAGAGCCTGGGGCTCAGACAAGCATGCCCAACTACTTCTTCAGTTCTCAGAGTACCCAGAATATCACATCGGGGATAAATGTCCATTTTATTGTCATTGGATATTCATTCTGTCATTTTCCCTCTATGGTTCCTGTCCTCCGCAAAAGGTAGAGGATTTCTCATAAATGTGTAGTTCCCTATTTTTTTACCTGAGGGGAAACATTAATGTCTTCCTGTCATTCATCACAGAGCTATTCTAATGATGAACATTCACCAGAACCCAGGGACATGGTCCGTTCCTCCCCCAGTCGCTCCCACAGGCACAGTGTTGGCTTCGTCCCCACAGTCTACAATGGCACCCTACCTCCTAGTGAGTTTCTTAAATGCTTACATAACACACATTTACACTTGACATAATCCTTCAATAGTCCCCCTTATTGAAATGGGGACATATTGGGTTTCTCAGATTCAGCCCACCGGGGTCTGTCTCCTTGCCCTGCTGTGACAGCTGTGATGAGGAACCCTGTGTACACAGTGCGCAGTCATCGCGTTCATACCAGCAATTGTCCGTCAGTCGCCTCCCAGATCTGTCAGCAGCACACACACACCAGGTTATCTCTTCTCTGTGTTTGTTTTTTTATTGACTTTTATTAACACTGACAGCTTACATGGAGGGATTTTTATATTTCTAAGTGTGTCTGATGGAACTTCTGAAATGACTAATATTTCAAATGAGTTTGTTTCCCAAGGCTAAATCCACATAATTAAATTTAGTATGTGTTTGAAAATTGTTTCCTACTGTTGGTTTGACTTTATGTTTTGATTTAGCACGGCCCATCAATTTAATTAACTGTGAAATATCTCAAATGCTCAAATGATTGTGTAAGGATTGTATGCACAATTACGCTTCCTTGGGCTTCATTTTCTTCCTTTTGTGCAGCCCACAACACCAGGGTCGTCTCAGCCTGGATCTGAGCCAGCAGAAGCGGGGCGGCGAGTACTCTGAATCCTCATCCTCACGCAGCAGCCGAGCTTCACACGGTACAAACTCACTGCCCTCCAGCGCCCGGCTCGGTCAGTCCGACACGCACGCACACACACACACACATACACACACGCACACATGAAGGTCACACATTCAATGTCCCTGTCTCTTTTTGGACATGAAGTCACTGCATTCATTCCTGTATCGTCTCATCTCACTGTCAGGTTCGTCGAACAATCTCCAGTACCGAACAGAAAGAATTAAAATCCCTTCCACCCCACGATATCCCCGCTCAATGCTGGGGTCAGACAGAGGTATGGAACCCGCTAGAAATCTCAAACTTCATGCTTCACACTCAATAAGCAAGTATTAAAACACTTAAAAGCCTCTTTGATCAAACTAGAAAGCAATAGCTTTAGTTCTTGACATCATTTTTCTTAGCTGTTTCTAAGCACCTTAGGCCTGGTTTAACTTTGTCCAGCTGGACTGGATTGTAAGATCAGTATCTTAACAAAAGTTTGAAATTAACTTTTGCACTGTAGGCACAATGAAACCAAGAACAACTTTGAATTGCCTCGCTTCGCCAAGTAAATGGAGACATCACATCTTGCTTTAAGACATTGAAGGACCAATATCGAATCTCCCAACCCCCAGCTGCTGAGAACACAGTGTTATAATATGAGTGGAAGTAACTGTATTGGCATTGTTTTTTTGTTTTTTTTTTCTTCCTTGCACTTTTCAGACATTCTCATAAGACATAGACAGCAAACTGTCTGTCACCTTTAACACTAATATATTTGAAAAATTCATAAAGCTCAATATGTTTTGATTAATAGAACACTATTGTGAATGTTTTTACTGTTGTGTTAATATATGTTATTTTTAAGCCAGTATCATAATCAGCAGTCACTATGTATTTCAAAGGCTCCATGTTGCCCTCCTTATCTTCAAATCCAGGATCCCTCTCACACTCCGAGTGTAGCAGCCCAAGCCTCATCACCCCTCCGCAGTCGCCCCTTAACCTAGAGACTTCGTCGTTTGCCAGCAGCCAATCACAAGGATCCATTTCCACTTTGCCTCGGATCTCCGTCAGTCCTGTGCAAATTGGAGAACGCAGGAAAGATAGGTAAGACAAATATATATGACAGAAAAATTTAAAAAGGCCCCCAAAATACACTGCCTGTGCCTAAGATGCAACATTTGCATTATGCTAGAAACCGTCACTGTGCTTCATCAAAACTTTTAAATGATTTTGTTGGAAGTGAGTGACCATTTATTGCTGTTACCATGTTGTGACCGTCGCACCAAAGATTCTAATCGGTTATCCATTTGATCAGTGAAACTGTTATCAAAATTTCAATGGAAGACAAGGTTTACCAGATGGGAGAGTACAATTTTAGAGATTCCTTCAGACACCGGTACGATATAACCTACTTCTTCCTTCAGGGATCTTCCTACTAATTACAAAAAGCGTTGCCAAGCAACAGGTTTAGCGTTGTCAGAGCGATGAATTCCTCTCTGAAATTCAGATACAATATGTCTACCAATGTGTTCTAACTAACTGTCATTCTTCAAACCTTTTTTTTCATTTTGTATCACATAAATCATCAGTTATCATAGCATCTTTTAGTCTTTTGCCAACTCTGCTATTTTTACTCTGTGTGATATGTCTTCCATTGTCCTCTTTATCTTCCTCCGACCTTTTTACAACCTTCCACTTCCAGATCTCTTTACCGTAACCGATCTTTTCTGAGGATTCCTCTGGCTGCAAGGCCGAGGTTCTCCTCTCTCAGGAGCCTAAGGTTCGTTCTTTCTTACAGATGTCCCGACAAGGGAATGACCCCCACCCTGGCCTAAATTCACATCCCTATCATGCCTCACTTTTGTTGGACAGATAATGTGAAAGTGCAGAAAACCTCATGTGGTTTACATGCCCCATATGGAATGTAAAAATAAACTTTTTTTATTTGTTTATTTATTTTTTATCCTTCACATTCCCTAAGAACGCAGTTTACATTTTAATGCCACTAGTAGTATTTGCATGCTATGGTTTATGATTTATGCTTCTGATAAAATAGAACTTGTCCCTGATTGTCTACACTTGGTGAGCTTTGATGACTTGGTGCTATGTTTTTTTTGTCTGCGCTCATCTTTTTTGCCATGTCAAAAGACCCACTCAAATCCGAAATGCTGCATGCAGTGTCCATGGCCAATGAAAATGTCATGGCCAACATATGCATGTGTGCATTTTTGCCTCATGCCAAGTGACCCTTCAGTCCTGCAAATTGTATGTTTTGCAATGGTATTATTGCTCAGCCCCAGACTTCGGGCCTTACCTTGTTTGAACACCACACTGTTTGCTCCCCCGTCTTGCTGCTTATCCATTCCTTTTATCTACCTTTGTGGAAGTGTTTGTTATGTTGTACGAAGACATCCAAAGATAATCTTACTGTTCTTTTATATTGTGGCATCTCCAATGTATTTGCTTTCAGTCTGTTAAAATGTTGCATTTCAAAGCTCAGGTTTCTCAAGTCTATAACATATCCATTGAACTGCATCTGTAAGATGGGAAGAAACTGTGAGTCATCATAAATGGTCAATTAGATTGTCTGCAGTAACATTTAATTTGACACAACATATTTTTTATTAATTGGAGCAGATTTGATTATATATAATTACGGCGCATGCTGGGAAAGGAATTCAGGTCTGTAAATCAGCTGGTCAACAGAATAATTATTTCCCTTTCTTACAGCCGAGTATGTTAACTTCTTCCAGCTTTTCTGCAATTCTATTCATTCTTACATTTCCTTCCTTTCTACCAGGCCATACTTGGAGGAGCCACGCAACGTCATTGTACACAAAGGTGCAGAGCCTCTGGGGATCTCCATTGTCAGTGGCGAGAATGGCGGGATCTTTGTTTCAAAAGTTACTGGCGGTAGCATCGCCCACCAGGCAGGGTTGGAATATGGAGACCAGTTGCTGGAGGTACGAACGTGCTCTATTGAAAAATGCACAGTTTTCAATCAGTGTATCAGTGTCTTATCAAACAGAGCAGAGAAAATAAGGAGCAGCAATACCACTAAGGTGCTGACACGAACGCCCTTATTTGCCGTCCTTTGAATAATTCACTATAACTTACTATAATGAGTAGTCTTCTACTGCGCAGTTTCCAATCTGTCACATGCTTGCTCTAATCCAGGGAACATAAGAGTCTATATATGTTAAAAATCTATTATTAAATCTATCTATCTATTTTTCAAAACTTTAGAGACTAATGAAGGTGGTCATGAATATCTTCTTCAGTTGTAGAGAATAGCATCTCCTTGAACTGCTATCTATTTCTTATAGTTTACTATTGGCCCATTATTAATAATTTTGATCAAATATTTATAAAATGCTTTCCTCTAGCATTTCTGAGCTACCAAATTAGACTAAAGATAATTTTATGTGAATTATGTCTGTGGTTTCTTTCTAGATAATTTTGTACTGTTAAAGATGAGGGCATTGATGTAGAAAACATCTGTCAAGTCTCTCATATATCCTCCCCGCAAAAGATACTACTAACTGATGACTGCATTGCTCTTCTTTTGTCAGTATAACGGCATTAATCTGCGGAATGCTACGGAGCAGCAAGCTCGCCTCATAATTGGCCAGCAATGTGACACCATCACTATAATGGCCCAGTATAACCCGCACATGTATCAGCTGGGCAACCACTCGCGTTCCAGGTAACAAGATGTTTCTTTGGGGATTGGTTCTAGGTATTGAGTTTGCTCAGGTTCTTCTTCTCCTTTTGGCTTTCCCCTTCTGGGGTCACCACAGCAAACCTTCTCCATCTAACCCTATTCTCTGTATTCCCCTCTCTCACACCAGCTACCTTCATATGCTCTCTCATTACGTCCATAAATCTTCTCTTTGGTGTTCCTCAAGACCTCCTGCCTGGCAGCTCCAATTCCAGCATCCGTCGACCAATATATTCACTATCCTTCCTCTATACATGTCTGAACCATCTCAGTCTGGCTTCTCTGACCTTTGCTTCAAAACATCTAACATGTGCTTTTCCTCTGATAGACTCATTCCTGATCCTATCCATTCTCGTCACTCCCAAAGACAACTCATTCCAACCTGCTTGAACCATCTCTTCACCTCTTTTCCACACTCTCTGTTGCTCTGGACTGTTGACCCCAAGTACCTGAAATCCGCCAACTTCTTGATCTCCACTCCCTGCAGCCTCACTGTTCCACCTGGGGTCCTCTCCTTCACATACATATACTCTGTCTGTCTGCAACTAACCTTCATTCCTCTCCTTTCCAGCGCATACCTCCACCTCTTTAGATTTTCCTCAACCTGTTCCCTGCTCTCAAATTACAATGTCATCTGCAAACATCATGGTCCATGGTGATTCCTGTCTAACCTCATCTGTCAGCCTGTCCATCACAACTGCAAACAAGAAGGGGCTCAGAGTTGATCCCTGATGAAGTCCCACCTCTTGAACTTCTCTGTTACCCCAATAGCACATCGCACCACTGTCTATAGCTAGCATACATGTCCCGTACCAGTCTAACATACTTCTCTGCCACTCCAGATTTCCTCATGCAATACCAGAGTTCCTCTCTTGGCACCCTGTCATATGTTTTTTCCAGGTCTACAAAAACACAATGCAGCTCCCCCTGGCCTTCTTTGTACTTCTCTATTAGCAATCTCAAAGCAAATACTGCATTCTTTCTTGGCATGAAGCCATATTGTTGTTCACAAATGCTGACTTCTGCTCTGTCTAGTTTCTACTACTCTTTCCCACAACTTCATTGTATGGCTCATCAACTTTATCCCTCTATAGTTGATGGGATTCTGCTCTTCCCCCTTATTCTTAAAAATGGGCACCATCAAACTTGGTCCCCATTCTTCAGGCATCTTCTCATTCTCTTAAGATCCTGTTGAATAATCTAGTCAGAAACTCTACCACTGCCTCTCCTAGACACTTCTTCACCGCCACAGGTATATCATCAGGACCAACTGCCTTTCCACTCGTCATCCTCTGCAGTGGCTTCCTCACTTCACTTCACTAATCTCTGCTACTTTGTGGCCTACAATAGTAACCTCTTCTACCCTTGCCTCTCTCTCATTTTCCACATTTATCAGCTCTTCAAAGTACTCTTTCCATCTTCCCATCACTCTTTGATCATCTGTCAATACATTTCCCTCTTGATACTTAATCACTTGGACCTGCTGTTCATCCCCTCCATCTTTATCTCTCTGTTTCGCCAACTTGTATAGATCATTCTCTCCCTCCTTACTGTCCAACCTAGCATACAAGTCATCGAACGCCCTTTGTTTTGCCTTTTCTATCTCTATCTTTACCTTATTGAGTTTGCTCAGGCTATGAAGGTAATTGGGCAGTGCACCTTTTTTATCCCTTCACTTGCCAAGTCCGACAGACTGAGGGAATGTTACATATTGTTTCTATTACAAGTCAAACAACTGCTGGACAGAATATTTTTAATCTGGTATTAATGAAATGGCAGTTAAAGAGCTGTCATCACAGGATTGTATTTGATATGTCGATACAAATGACTACATTTGGGTTAAATGCATATCAACCTGTCATCTTTGATACTACCAACACTACATCCCGTGAGGAAAACTTTATCTCACCACAAAGTGGAGGGCTATTTACTGTTAGCTGGGGGGTAGAAAATTGCACTCCTAGGTCCTTTTTTTCCCCATTTTCAAAATGAAGCTAAAGGCCTATTTTAAAGATGGTAAGACATCTCGCTAGACTGCTAACATTTTGACAAACATTCTCAATCTTTGTCTAACATATCTTGGGGCAGAAAGAGTCTTCTTGTGCTTTTCTTTCTATTTTCGAGAAAAATGTTTTAATGATGTAACTTTTGACACCCAGGTCATACAGTCAATCCCGTCAGTAACTTGAAACAGTGAACTACTTTGTCTTTTTCTTTTCTATTTATTTATAACTGCAGCTCTCGTTTGGAGCCAGTCAGTACTCAGTCGACTCCTCAGGGGAGTGGAGCAGCCACCCCAGACAATCACTCCACTATCGATACACTCAGTGAACAGGATGAGGGTACACTCACTCCATCCTCCAAGCAGACCACACCCACTACCAGCCCTCGCAATTTAATCAGGTAAACCTACGCAGCCATTAAGAAACAGCTAAGCATAGATTACCAAAGAAAAGAAGAGTCTTTTTTTTTTTTTTTACTGACCCAATTTTCCACAGACTGCACTCCAATGGCACCAAGAAGGCAGGTGAGCCTCGGGTAGTGACAGTGCATAGACCAGGGGTGGAGGTGGGAGTGACACTCTGCGGGGGTAACCTGCGAGGTGTGTATATAGAGAATCTGGATGAGGACAGCCCTGCCAGAGGTGCTGAAGGGCTGCTTCCTGGGGACCTCATTTTGGAGGTATGGATTCATGTATTTCCTCTGATATCACTGTTTTTAAACATTTGGTTAAAAATGTATGTACTGCCAATTGCACTTGTTTTTAGTTTTATCCACTGCCCTTGTACTTTTTAATCTGATCTCATTTTTACTTGTTTCGAGTTTTATCTACTGCTTCCATACTGTCTTTAATTTAATCACATTTGCACCTGTTTTTAGTTTATCTACTGTTTTGTTTTTATTTGTACTGCCAATTGCACTTGTTTTTAGTTTTATCCACCCCCTTGTATTTTTTAATTTGATCTCATTTTTACTTGTTTCGAGTTTTATCTACTACTTCCGTATTGTCTTTAATTTAATCTCATTTTCACCTGCTTTTAGTTTATCTACTGTCTTTTAATTTGATCTAATTTTATTGTTGTGCTGTGCTCTGCTTTGCTTGTAAACTTGTCGACCCTAAAAATGAGACCTCAGTGGTCTTACAAGTATAAATAAAGGTTTGATGATATCGAACACACTTTATAACTCTTTATAACTAATAACATTTTCCGCAATGCTTTGGAGTCATACAAGACTGCAAAGAGGTGTGTGTGTGTGTGTGTGTGTGTGTGTGTGTGTGTGTGTGTGTGTGTGTGTGTGTGTGTGTGTGTGTGTGTGTGTGTGTGTGTGTGTGTGTGTGTGTGTGTGTGTGTGTGTGTGTGTGTGTGTGTGTGTGTGTGTGTGTGTGTGTGTGTGTGTGTGTGTGTGTGTGTGTGTGTGCGAGAAAATATACTTTCAGCATATTGAGTCTCATGACTGTGACAATGGTTTGTGAGATATCATTAGTTTGACCTCAAACGCTGATAAAAGGGCTGGCACTTTTTTTTCTGGTTGTCATTGTTCATTGATCTCTCCTGCCTGCGTTCTCTCAGTCCACATCACTGATCTACCAATAGCGTTGCAAACTCACAATAGACAATTCTTGGCATGATCCCAATTTGCTCTCAACCACAAAGAACCTGCAATATCAATTGCCATGGGCCTTTGTCGCAGAACATCATTCTATCCCTCAATCTTTCATCCTTTGTCGCTTTTGTCTCTGTGCACAATATTGATCAATATAGGAACACTTAAATACAGTTGAGATCGAAAGCAATGTACATTTTTTTTTAATAGACACAAATGATCTCACTTAAAGGTAAACACATAACATAATGTAAAGTTCACTAATTTTCTCTTGCACATTTTTTATCTTTCAGTATAATTTGGTGAATATGAAGAATAAGACAGCAGAAGAAGTGTATGTTGAAATGCTGAAGCCTGCTGAGACAGTTACATTCAAGGTGCAGCACCGGCCAGATGACTTCAACATACTCAAAGATGTTCCAGGAGATGGCTTTTATATTCGGTACCGTGACGTTATATTTGTACATCTTTCACACAGTACATTACTGAATGCTTATGTGGTACAACTCTGTAAAAGGACCACATTAATTTCCCGCAGCTGCCTCATCTCTGTCCATGCTGCTATATATAGACCCACCACTGGAGAGCCCCTCGGACAAGCAGGAATCTTTCTCATCTAACCAATTATGTCCCAGATCCTCTGTGTGAGTGTGACGATTCTAATCACACCACAAATTTAGGTTATCCAATCTCCTACACTTGGCCCATGTTAAATTTAGTGCTCATTTAGTGTTTTCCAGGTCATTAGAACTACATTATATGTGAATGGAAAAGGAAGATGTAAAATAGTTAGGTTTTATTGTTAGGAGTTGGCCGGGCCATGTTACAGCAGCTGCCACAGTCACTTGTCCTATAGGCAAGAGGGCCTGTGATGTCATCTGCAGTAAATACACACAGCCCGCCTGGCTGTCACAGATAGGCAGCACGGCAATGACTTACAAGGCCCCTGCACAACACCAGCAAGACCTATACTGTTGATAGATAAACCCTCTATGCTTCTTTTCTTACCCTCCCTCTATCTCCATGACTCTTTATCTTGTTCTTTTTTATACCTTTTCCTGTCCGATTCCTCGCCTCCTCTCACTTCATCAACTTTATGCTCCTTTGCTTCCCTCGCTCTGCCCAAGTCCTCATAACTGCACATTTATCTTTGTTTCTCTCCCACCAGAGCACTTTATGACCGGGTGGGGGAAGCCGAAAGGGACCTCAGTTTTAAGAAGGATGACATCCTGTACGTGGATGAGTCTTTACCAAAGGGCAGCTTTGGGACATGGATGGCCTGGCAGCTAGATGAGAACGCACAGCAGATCCAGAGGGGGCAGATCCCCAGCAAATACATGTGGGTAGAGAATGTGACGCACGCTTATGTGCTTGAATTTTTAAGCCGGTGGACATTTTGTAACAGGTGTGACAACAGCCCATATCCTACTGCTTCAGTGTTGGAGTTAAATGTGGACGTACTCCTTTTATATTAGAGTGTTATCTGACATTTCCGTGCATTTTGTTTTGATCGTTTGGGTTATTTTGTGTTAAAGCTTTGGTAAACATGTGCTAATGTTTAGTATAGATACATTTTTAAAAACTAGCTAAAATACCCAGTAAGCATCAAATCTCTGTAAATGTAAAGTGTTCTGTTTTTGTACATAGATGCTCTCAAAGCCTCTTCATCACAATATTTTTTTTTCATTCAATGTAGGATGGACCAAGAGTTTTACCGCAGACACAGTGTAACCGAAATGAAGGAAGACTCCAGCAAGACACTCTCCGCAGCAGCTCGCAGATCGTTCTTCAGGAGGAAACAAAAACACAAACGTAGCAGCTCCAAAGAAAGTAAAGAAATGGTGGCCCTGGATGCTATTAGCACAGACTCCATCCCCTTCCTTGAAGGTAAAGAGAGAGAGGTGCCAGGTGGTTCAAAATATCAAAGAATTGGATGCTATGGTTGGAGATTCATTAATTTCTTTTTTTTTTTTTGTTCCTTGTGACAGACTGTGTCAGTTTGGCGTACCAGAGAGTCCAGAAGGTGGAATGCACCTCTCCTCGACCAGTACTTGTCCTTGGGCCACTGACTGACCCCGTCAAAGAGATGTTAGTGAAAGAGTCTCCGGGCAAGTTCTGCAGATGTGTGCTGGGTGAGTTCATATGTTTGATAGCCCTAGCAATGTTGAGAATTGAAATCGCAAATTTTGATTCTAGATGTCCAGATATCAATTCAAAATATTCACATATGTGGCCCAGCGTTATCTTACTTCCTATCTGTAATGTATTTGAATCCTGAAATCAAAAAATAACAATGAATTATTTTATTCCTCACACATTCCTCCACATTCAGAATTTCTGTTGAAGCATATGTTTCTGACTTCTAATTTGTCATCTTCTTTTGTTTCCAAATTCCCTATTAGCTATTTTTCTATTTTAACATGTCAAAATTCAGTAGATTAGTAAAACAGTAAATTAGTCAGAGTTTATAGGGACATGGATTTGAAATCCTGGAAAAAAAAGAAGAAATAATCATTTTGAAAAAAGTAATTATATACTATTAAGGGCAGGATAATTTTTGCTGTGTCAGTTTTCTTGAGTTTGATCATTTCTAAGTGTATTAAAGAGTCTCCTCTTTGCCAAAATGTTTGTCCTCTGTATCTGGCACATAATTTTCCATATCTAAGCAGATCTTGTGATATATTAGTACAAGGAGAAAAAGTACCTTTGAATATTGCAATACAATTTTTTTTCTTAGAGCGCCCTGGCATATGTGGATTTTTTTTTTTGGAGGACTGCTATTAATTTTGAATGATTTATGTCCTTTGCACTGGAACTTCATACAATGGCTTATTTTCGTCATTATTCTGACCTCTCTTCTGCTACTGCAGAGGTGATGAAGGCATCCCAGCAAGCTATTGAACGGGGTGTCAAAGACTGCCTCTTCATTGACTACAAGCGTAGGAGTGGCCATTTTGATGTGACCACTGTTGCTTCTATAAGGGAAATAACAGAGAAGGTATTGATATGTTAGATATTGACCAAGGGGCAATAACTCTTGCATTCAATCTATTTGATGTTTTTTTATCTGCTGATATGATTGATATCGCTTTCTATTTTGGACACAGGGTTGTCACTGCTTGCTTGACATTGCACCGTATGCCATTGAAAGGCTCCACAGTGTTCACATCTATCCAATTGTTGTTTTTGTCCGCTACAAAAATGCAAAGCAGATCAAGTGAGTATAATTATGTTAAAAAATAAAACAAACAAACAAAAGAAAAAAACGCAAAATAATTACTTCTTATATGCATTACTGGATTCTGTCTTGGAAGGGCTGCACAAATGTGAATAAGATGGAGAGGATGTTATGATGCAAGGGTATTTCACTCGTGTGTGTGTGTGTGTGTGTGTGTGTGTGTGTGTGTGTGTGTGTGTGTGTGTGTGTGTGTGTGTGTGTGTGTGTGTGTGTGTGTGTGTGTGTGTGTGTGTGTGTGTGTGTGTGTGTGTGTGTGTGTGTGTGTGTGTGTGTGTGTGTGTGTGTGTGTGTGTGTGTGTGTGTGTGTGTGTGTGTGTGTGTGTGTGTGTGTGTGTGTGTGTGTGTGTGTGTGTGTGTAAGCCTTCACACTCATACCATGAAGCCTTGGAAGCATTTGTCAAAGCACCCTTCTCTACCAAACACACTTGCATAATCCCCAACAGCTGGTGAAACAAGCTTTTTTTTTTTTTTTTTATACCCTTAAATAAGGGCTGACTCTGCCAATGCTGTACAACCTCTTCACAGAGTACTTGTTGTTCACTGAATGCATTGGCCAGAAATAATTTTCCAGATATTTTAAATTACAGGCTCATTATTATAAATGTGCAAAAGCAACCCAAAAGGAGGAGGTTAAATAGAATATTTTATCAGACCTTGCAGCATGATAAAATATAAAACAGCATTTATGCCTTCAGGCTCTGCAAGTAATGACTTGTCACCTTTTTGCAGAGAACAGAGAGACCCTATGTATCTGCGGGACAAAGTATCTCAAAAACATTCCAAGGAGCAGTTTGAAAGTGCACAGAAGATAGAGCAGGAGTACAGCAAATTCTTCACAGGTATGTATTCAGCCAAAATACAAGACGGACAGAACTTTCCCACATATTCTTGAGAGAAAGCTCTTGTTCCATGTGCAACTTCACCAAATACATTCTGAGGATACATTTAGAGCATACAGCATTTAAATTATATCCTTTCTCCTTTTTATTTTATTTTTTTTTCCCGAATATTCCAACAAATAAATCCTTCATTTTATTATTCCCTTCATTTTAATATTGTATCTAATTCGCACTTTGCAAATGGCATTTAGGCTATAAATACATATAAGCTGGGTAATTGCAAGGGTTCACTCAAAGACATGCCATGCACTCTAATGCCAGGAGTTATTTATTAATGCCTATTAATGAACATTTGGAGCTGTCCTCTTGGAGTTTGATTGTACAAAATTAAACAGGGCCATAAGCCTCAGGCATTACACACGCATTTTTTTTTTTTAAATTTGTGTATTTTCATTGCCCTGCAATAATTTCCCAGCCTGGGGTCAATCTGGGGTATCTCTCTTTGCTAAATATTCACTGTGTTTAACACTTCTTTTCTCTGTAGGTATTGTCCAAGGTGGCACCTTCCCTTACATTTGCACTCAGATCATGACTATAGTTGATCAAGAACAAAGCAAAGTCCTGTGGACTCCACTTGGCTGCCCCTAGAGGAAACAGGGAGGCACTCCAGCAGCCTGCGGATTTCATCTCCATTCCCAAACACTAATTAACCCTTTCACACTAGACTATTAGGTACACTACAGTGAACTAATTATGTAAATTATTAATATTTTTTTATTTTGTCTTTGTTATGATCTACTCTGTTGAAACTCCGGAGCGGGCAAATAGCACTGGATATCCACATTAATGTTCATTCAGTCTTCCCTGAGGATTTCTTTTGGTTTATTTGTAATGCTGCATTGTATGCGTCCGTTTACAGTCAAAAGACAAGTTTAACCATTGATGTTCACCTTTTGCTTGAATGTGTGCCCCTTCCCTGCATAAACCAACCTCAACACTAATGAAGTTCAGCAACCCTTCCCCCCCACCCCCATTTACTGAAAGACATTGTGGTTTCTCTACAATTATGCACCAATTTGAAGATGACTGACAAATAATTATGTGTATTATTTTTGTGTGTGTGTGTGTGTGTGTGTGTGAGACTGAAAAAGAAAACATTGAGACTGTTGTTCAAAATTTTAATGAGAATTTTAGCAGATGAATTATGGTTGTTGGTTAGAATAAACTGTTATAAAATGTTATAGAAAAGGAATGCCAGGATCAATCTTCATGTTCCTAGTGGTGTTTCAACACAGACCTCTGAATTATGTAGCTGTGGTCTTACTGAACTTGACTGCCAGCAGTGACAACCATCAAAACTCAACACGTTGATGTTTGCTCTATGCATTGTGTTTCTACAGTAGCTGGGTTTGTGGACAGTTAATGGGCCTTTCGGAAGTGCCTTCGGAGACGACGCATGATCTAAAACTAGCCCCTATTTACTATGCCAGAGTGCTAAAGGATTTCAGTGTGAATCCAAGTTGTCTGCACATGACTAGTTGCATTAGGGGCTGATTTGGGATCAGTACAGTGGAAAGCGCATGACAATGGTGAGGTTTTGAGGGTAGGCTGATATGCCAGCCAACGGGTGAACTCCTCAGAATGCACTCCAGGGCTAGACAGACCACTGTGTAACTATCATTCTATCTCTAACATGTATTTAACTACACCATAGAGTATAACATAATCAGTATACAGATACACCGGAGAACATATATATATATATATATATATACGCATATATATACAGATATATATATATATATATATATATATATATATATATATATATATATATATATGAGAATATATATTACTTGTATTTTCACTAGGTTAAATACCTAGGAACATTTGACAGTCAAGTCATTGTTAGCAGGTATAAGCATGATTTATTTTGTTTGTTTGTTGTTTTTAGAATTTATTTTTTGTGGTTAGGTGTCGGTCATTGATGTTCTCATTTAAAGAGACTCTATGAAGCAAAATTTGCAGGGTAATATCTTAAAGGATTTTCCTTTGATCTGTTTAAATGTTAGTGACTTTTCATTGTTATTTAATTGTATTTTTTATTCAGGAGGAGAAAAAAAATATTGATAAAGATATTCTGCCCTTCCTCAAACCATATCCTGTTTCTTATTGTGCCAAAATCCACTAAGGCAACTTTATCCTTATATTTCTGTTTTGCACTTGTTTAGCTGTGAACCTTAAACATGTAACTGTTCCTAGGTTTCCAGTAGACTATGAATAGGTACTATAATTTCTACTGTAACTAATTAACATTGTTATTTTGTGTATCACATCAGTTCCTTACATTTCATTGAGGGCCTTTTATTCTGAATTATGAAAAAAGGATCACTTATTTGAATTATTAAAAAGGGATCTATTATTGCACAGTTTTCAAAGTAAATTTGGTCCATAAGTTTGACTTTTGGGCTAAAAAAAAGTAAGGAGAAGCAAAACTGAAACTTTACTATTTTTCTGAGTAGATAGCAAGAGTTCGTGAAATACAACATGAAATGGTTGTACTTTTAGAAAGAGTCTAGATGCCAGGTACTGATGGAACCTTTTGTCAAAAAGGAATGTGATTTGTATGTCAACATTAACATGAGAATAAAACTCATTTTTCTGTATCACTAAATTGACTCCCGAGTCAGAATTCATTAGTCACTATTTTCTCTTTGCTATTTCCCTCTTTCCTGAAAGCCTTTTCAGATGTTGTAGGAGTAAATGTTACCTTTTTAACACATTTCCATCTTTCTGTATATGGGTATAAGATTTTTTTTTTTTTTTTTTTAGAAAAAGGTTTGAGTCAGACATTTCTGTTGTTGTCCTCCTGAAATATGTCCACATCCTTAAGAAATGTAATGTGGCAATTCAGCCATATGGTTCATATGTTTTGCAAACCGTTTTGTTGCAGCTTTTAGCCATTTAAAAAATGGCTGGAGTGCAGCAAATGGAACAAGTAGTGACTGAGTAAGAGAATCAACTATGACGGAAACAGTGGCTTGGTCCCAGGTGCATCTGTGCTGTCTGCTCAATGCAACACCCTCTTTGACATTTAGCTGGTTGGAAAATATCAGCATATCATCCAAACCAACATGACACCAAACCAATTTTTTTGTTTGTTAGCTTGTTTTTTCTTTGGTCAGATTTGGCTGTATTTCCCTTCTATATTCTATAATCTCATTGTCATGATGAAAATCGATGATACCTCTTTTGAATCAAATTATCAAATTAGGATTCAAAATACATATGAGCAAAGAGCAAAAGAGACTTCATCATGTTGGATGAGACAAGATCAAGCTCATTTTCTGCAGCTTTCTATTAGAGTTGTTTTTCATGCAATTGGACAGCCTTTAGCTCCGCCAGATCTCGTTGGTTGATTGGTTTCTCCTCCAGTTGCTCGTGGTTGTTTTTTTCCCCCAAGCACAGCAATCAGGGTCACAAGATCCTCTGGCCAATGATGTCTCAGTGAATGACTGTCAGTTGCCTGTCAGGTTCATTGGGGCAAGAAAGTACCCAGTGTCTCAACATCCACCATGCCCTCCATCTCAGCAGCATGCAACCAAGCACTGCCTCCAAATGAGCAAGCACGACACTAACCCCCCTCCCCGTTGACATGCTGCTCAAGGATGTATTTTCTTACTTCACATAACAGCCAAGTTCTGCTATACTCTGGCACATTTTTGATATCCTTCATTTAGCCTCTTTGCCTTTTTTAGAAAGTGGTAGTCACCAACCGTCCTCCTGGGCTTGGCTCAAACAGCTGGTGACAGCTCAACTGAACTTGAGAAGTCTTCAGTCTTGACAGCGAAGGATCATTGTAGTCCACCCTGGAAAGCACAGAATTCTCCTTGCTCCTGTCGAGCTGAGGAGGTGTGTTCCTCTCTTTCCACTCCCTTTTTCCCATCTCTCTGTTTGATGGGATGAATTTGTCCTGTCCGTCATGTCAATTTGAGCATTTTCAAATGGCCCGTGGGATTACCACCTGACTGCTCTCATTTTAATCTCCTCGTCTGTCAGCACTGAGACCCTCCAGCAAACGTTCTGCAGGAACTGCTTGTCCAACAGCTGTTCTTTGGTCGAGGATGATCAATTCATGCCCCTTCTGTTATGGCAGGCAAAACACCAGGGAGATTTAGTATGACATAATGTATGTAGCATGTGTTGCTGTTGCCCCTCGCTCTCTGTAACTTCTTTTGAAACCTTATTGTTGCTTTTTTTCATTAAATTGGATTGTATAACACACAAAGAATTGGTGACAATAAAAGAGATTTCTCTTGTTATCCTTTCATGGATATTGACCCCAACAATGATATGCTGTTGTATTGAACTTTGTGTCAAAACCCAATGTGAATGCGTATTTCTCTCAATGAAAATACCTCTGTTGACAAAATATAACACTGAATAAATGTGGGCATTAAAAAAAACCCAATCATATTTTCTGATATTTTCAGACAGATTTTATTATTATTTTTTTTCCATTTTTGAAATGCTTAAGTATGGTGGGTCCCTACTCCTTGATGAGCTTCACTGTGACGGTCCATCAGCGTTCCAGCAGAACACGTGCTGTTCATGTCTCATTCTAATGCCTTGTAATAGTCACTGTAGCTGCCAGCTGCCGAAAACACTGCTGCTATGCATCGGTAACACAAGACATAAATCCTGCCGTAGTTGTAAATCAATAACCTCTGACAGAAGAAAGTGTTTTGTGCAAGGATTATTCCCTACCAATAATGTGGACTGAACAGAAATCAAAAACAATATAGATTTTGCTGGCGCTCGTGTTTTCCGACACATTTTCACTGCGAGCCAGTAGAGAATAGCTTTTATGTTCACTTCAAACGCTTACTTAGAGAACTCTCAACTATGAGAGGGCCATAATTCACAGATTGTCTCGTCTTAATTGTTTTACAGCTTACCCCCCACCCCATGCTACTGGGCTCAAAGATTCTGTTACAGCAGCTATATTTGTTGAAGTACTAATATTTCCAAGAAAATAAATTACCATATCCTGTATAATTGTCACATCTCATTCAGACTAGACCACTTTTCAAATAGCCTATGCTACTCATAGAACACAGCAAAAACAAGCTCTGCAGCTGATAATGTGGTGCTATGAGTCATAAACAGAGAAGAACATTAATTGAAGGGACCCTAATCAAATAACTCCAGACTGAGGGCGGGAGTATGATTTAGAATTTATCGCAATATAATCTTCAAGAAGCCTGGAGCCTTCCGACACAGGTGGCTGTGCGCACTTGGCTGGTCCGGTGCCCGGGGGTCACAGGTTATTCGGGTATGGGGCAGAGACAGCTGTTTATTCATATCTTTTGGTGTAGCTTGCCACATGAGGAGTATCTGTGTTCAGCCATAAACTATCGTAAGTCATGCCTGACCGTCATCGCCAATCCACACCTGTTTGTGACCTAATATGAGAGCTCAGCTTGTGGAGCCTTTGTAAACACTGTGTGTGCCCATTCCTCAAAATTAAAAAAAAACAAACAAAAAAAAAACAAAACAGCAAACAAACAAAAAACAAAGCAGGGAGGCTCATCATCCTTAATCATCCTTAATGAAAACCTACAACATGTGTCAGTGGAGCACCCCAGGGGAAGGAGAAGGAGGTGGGCTCACTGTGACGCCTATGGGCCCTGATCCTTAAGTGATAGATGGAAGTCCCACTCGGATCCTGTTGCTATAATGCGTCACTGGCGTGAGATAGAGGCGCAGAGGCGCAAGAATAAGAAAAAAAATATACCACGCTTGCTGTGTTGCTGCCCTCTGTCCATCTTTATTCTTAGCGCGTCGCTCCGCCTTCCTACCTGTAAATCTGCCCGCTCTCCTCCGGAGCGGATCTGACAGGCGCGCTCAGCTGGCCGCTCCGTGTCCGGGCTGCTTCGGGGGGGGGGAACCGAATGGAGGCAGCCACATCCACCGGGGCGCTCGTCCTTTTACGCAGAATCGACGACGACGAAAACGCACAGGAGATTGTTCAGTGATTTTTTTTTTTTTTTGATTTTTGATTTTCGTATGACCGACTGGTTCGATTGAAAAGTGAAATCGATTCCCCTCCGACGGACGTCCGCCGATCGACAGGATATCTGAATGGAAGCGGGCTAAGGGGAAATCGCATTGCCGAGGACGGACTCTTGACATTTCTCGCCGCGATTCGACGACACTTCAACGGCACCCCCACCCCTCCAACCTCCCCGGTCCCTGCCATGGCGTTCTCCGCGAAAGAGACAGGAACCTCTCGAAAAACGAGAAGCAACTGAGAAGACTCGTCGTCGCTTCGCCTCGGCGTTAGATGCCACTCTCCAAGGGCCACCGACCCCCGCTTTTTCGGTCAGGTTTGCGTGTGCACCGCGTCACGCTGTCACAAATAAACAGTTCATAGACTAAAATATACACATTAAAAAAAAAAAAGAAAAGACTCCATCGGGTCTGTGTGCGAAGAACGGCATTTTTTTTTTTTAGATTTATTTTTCATTTATTTATTTATTATTTTGAAGCAATATGGCTGGTGAGTGGGGCTGGGGACGCTGGCGCAGGTTCTCCAAGGCTCCTAAATGCTAGCCGAGGCGGATGGCACGGTTCCCCATGGCAGCGACAGCTCTATGAGGACAAGCAATATCAATAATAACATCAATCCGGACTCCTCGATCCTCATATCCAAGATGGAAGACGTTGTCATTCCCTTCTCGTCCGAGGTTCCCTGCGACAATAATGGACAGCGCATGTGGTGGGCATTCCTCGCCTCTTCCATGGTGACGTTTTTTGGGGGTCTCTTCATCATCCTGTTGTGGAGAACCCTCAAATACCTGTGGACTGTTTGCTGCCACTGCAACATTAAGAACAAGGTATGGCTGCTTGTAAATGGCACCCCTCCCACCCCCACACATGCACTCCAAACTTGATGTTTTTTTTTTTGTTATTCTGTGGTGGGACACCAGCCAGAGCTACAGGATCATTACTGGAGTGACAGACTAAAAAGTATCCTAAATATGCATTATTTATTCATCTTAAACACCTTTCAAGAATCAGGATGTCTGTTTGAAATGAGCGATTCCTTCCCAAATCATGTGTTTTGAATGGAGGTGTTCATTTTGCATTAGGGGCAGGCAGGTCCTTCATTTTCTCATCCATCTGCATGCAACATTCATGCAAAAACTTCCTGGATAAAAGTAAAACATTTAAAAGGGGGCTTGTAAAAGCTGCACTTGCACCAGCGAGACTTAATGATGTCCACTGGGGGACATACTCATTGACATCAAGGCTCATCCTGTCAACATCCCTGCAATATGAAGTCCCAGGAAACCTCATTCTCCTTAGTCACAGCTGCTCTTTCATCTCATTTTTACACTCAGTTATGGTGAAGCGTGCGTGTGTGTGTGTGTGTGTTGACTGTATATTAAATGTCATTTTGGATAACCTGTCTCAGCTGCCAGGGGAATTAAGAGAGATTGTCCGTGAGTTTGTTTGCGAAGGCCTTCGTTAGGGATGAATCATGGCTGTTCACATGTGTTACAGTGCCTCTGTCGTACGTGACTCACATTCTTCATGGGCTTAGTGTCCCCCTGAATGAGCTGGACAGTTGGAGGTTAATGTTTGCTGGGGGTGAGTTGAATACATCCCAGCGTTATAGCTATCATAATAACTGTTTGGAGTGAGAAAATAAATAGGGTGTTCTGTAACTATCTCGGGCTATGGTGATATGCAACATTGACTGTGTGAAGGATTAATGGGTGATTCTTACTTTTCCTCGATGTCTTTGGTTCTTGTCCATTTCAAGCGAACGAGTCGTGCTCTGTGTTCCTGTGGTGCACATGGTTCTCTCCTGCCTGTTTTTGTTCAGCATCAAGGCTGACGAGAGAGAAGAACAGCAAGAAAGATAGATTAGCGAGCAAAGTTGATGATAAACATAGCATAAATGGTAACCTCTAATGCCACAACATGCAATAGTTAGCTTTTTTTTTTCTTATCTTTTACTTTGATGCCGTGAAGAGAGGAATGGGGGGGGGGCCTGAAGCAAAACAAAAACTTAAAGCTACGCATACAGGCTTGGAAATAACTTCAAGTCAAAGTGGATTTATAATGTAATATATATACAATGTATATATTGTATTATTGATATATGATACATTTTCTTTCTGAGCAGTAATTTATCGAAACAAACAAAGGTAGGCCGCCCTTACACAAGAAGGAAAAATAATGAAGTAAACACCAGTAGTGGAAAAACAGAAATTAAAAGGTATACCTATTTTCTCCCAGAAAATATTGTGTGATCCAGAAAGATTTTCTGTATATAGGTAGGTATCGAGTTACGTTGGCCGTGAGAAACATCGCTGTGAGTCATGGTGCTGAAAAATATCAATATCGTGTCACTGCTGTGTGGAAAAGGAAAATATTTAATATTTTTTTTGACAATAAGTTTTAAATCACCTTATCAACATATTATTTCAATTTCAGATTGAACCGTTGATTGATGGACTTAAGTTTAATCATTTAATTTCAGAATTTACATACTTTTGACTGTGCTTTTTTGACGGTCTTGCATACATTTAATGTAAAAAAAAAATCTCAGGCATGTGTCCAATTTAAAAATAATTGGACATATCAATTTTATGAAATTTAAAACCAAATAAGATTTCCTGATTGGATATTGTTTTTCATCCCACTCGTGGAATATCTCTCATGCTGAGCAGTTCTCATGTTCATTAATATACAGTATGATTCTGCTCAGTGTGTTGTGTGGGCTTTTATTTGTCTGTTAGACACCTGTCATGTTGTTATTCCTATGGCTCCTACTATAAGAAATGGAATCAAACCATGCCATCCTTCAAACTTTACATTGTCTCTAATAGATATTGATGAAAATAAAGAATGCAAAGTATCCTTGGCGTAGCTACCGATGAGTATCCTGTCGCTTGTAGAGCACGGCCACTGAAAGCATTTGTCTGTTCTAGCTCCTGTGTTGCCGTGTGGTGAAAGCAGAGCCATCTCTTTAGGTGACTTTGGTAGGTCTGACACTTGGCTGCAGAGGGAAAAGGCTTGTTAGGAGTATTAGGGTGGGGAAACTGGATCTGTTTTCAGCTGACTAGTGCGGCCAGTTAAGTTGGCATGTGTGAGAAACAGAACGCATAGCTGGTTTGGGGACTGGCATTACTCAGAACCTGGAATTAGAAACAAGGAAACAGAGGTGGAAACTTCAAGAGAGAAATAGGAAGAAGTGGAAACACAGGGGTTGGGGAGGGGTGGCGTTGCACAACATCCAAATGTGTGTAGCAACTGACATGCAGCTCTGTTGTAATTATTTTATATGACGGTGTTCTCTATTTGGATTGCAAGGGAGTGATTGTGGATACAGATAAAGGAATGAAGAGGGAGAAGAATTTCTTGACATTTGAGTCACAGGTTAAATAGACAGAGGCTATAACAAGGGGAATTGTAGCCTGTATTATCTGTATTGGAGAAAATAATTCAAAATTCATTAACCATCACATTCTGTATCTTTGAGTGAATGACGTTTCTGTCTTGTACCTCATGAAATTTGAATAACTATGGCCGGCTTACCAGTACTTGGTCCCCTTCATGTGTTCTGCTTTCCAAAAATTAATCAAGTTGATGGAAAATTAAGAGTTATGCCCATCCACTGATCAATTCGGGAAATACCAATACTTTTAAAAGATTAGCTGTCAATCACAAAGCAACGCCACAGCACAAGGGAAATTACCTTGAAATGGTCCCCTGTTGTAGCCCCCCTTGAGGCCAAGTTTAATAACGTGAAAATCCCCAAATGAGACAGACATTTGTTAGTAGTTCAGACATGGTTGATAATTTCATATTTCAAATCTGATTTTATAGTTCCCCAGAAATCAGTGCTTGGACAGCTGATGCTCTGATGTTAGAGTGGGCGCCCCTCCAATCAGAGGATTGGTGGCTCCTTCTCTGATCTTCCTGGCAGCATGGTGAAATGTCCTTGGGCAAGACGTACCTCCAGTTGCATGGTAGCTCTTCTGCCATTGGTGTGTTGAGTGTGTATGTAATCCAGTATATAAGGGGTTTGAAAGAGTTATATAAGTAGAGATCATACAGTGGTTTTGCCATCACTAATTCAACTAAATAATTATTAATCCCTGTGGGGAAATTCATTCTCTGCAACTAACCCATCATGAATGAACCATGAGCAGTAGGCTGTTGTCAACTAGTGCCAGGGGAGCAGTGTCTTACTCGACAACACTTCAATGCATTATAAGCCGCGAATCAATCCAGGAATGTTCAGTTCCAAAGATGGTTGCTCTACCTCCTGTGCCACACTGCCCCCGATCAATGTCCCTGTAATTAAAACACTTGGATTGACTGGTATTTCAGCTATATCTAATCGCGACACAACATCAGAAAGTTTGAGCGCACACAGCGTCTCTCCAGTGAGCGTTTATATCTGAGCTGCCATGCAAACTGAATATTCTACTCTGTTTTGCTGAAAGCAATGGATGGGGAGAGAGGGGTGTGTTTTGTTTATGAATCAGGAGGATACAGGCGCCATATCGTTGCTCAAACAGTTACTACAATCAGGAATGCTGTTTTGAATTGCAACTGTATAACGATTCCTACAGGAGGAAGCTGCATGTTGTGGAACCCTGCAGACAAACAGGCACTTGAAAAATTAAGAGAAAAAAAACTTCTTGCTAATATATTCAATTACTACGCCCCAGAATGTAAAGGGTTCTTTCTTGAATCTTGGTATACCCCTCAAATAAACAGGTATTTTTATTTTTATTTTTTTTTTTAGTAGTAATTTACTTTAAATGACAAAAAAAACAAACCACAACAAACCTGCCAAAGAAGCTTGTTGATGACAGTTCCATCATAGAATACAGAGGATTTATGCACTTTATTTTGAATAACGTTCACAAACCTGCTTTGGAATTAATATGAAAAACAAAGTATATTCACAAAATATACCTATATTCTAGGCTTGGTGACATTTAGGCATTAATTGTCTCATAGATGCTGAGGAATTTTAAGATCAACCATCCCTTCAGTCCAATCTGCCTTAAATCTAAAGCTCATATCTGAGCTGCGTTACCAAAATACCCTTTTTATGCTTCAACTCGAGACTTCTCACTTTCTAAACCTGGGGTTTCCTGCTGAGGGGGAGATACTATTGAAGATGTTAGCGCATATTGATGAGGAACAGAAATGGAAGCGCAACTACTCTGTGACATGGAAGTGGAAGAATCAACCACTATAGTGCGAAGCTTATTAGCATAGAATACTGCTCTATTTTCTTTTCCTATGGCCCTGCTGGATTTGTTAAATTCTGGAGCTGTTTTCTATGATGTGCTGTCTCACTGCTGGATGGTTATCTAATGGTCTATACCACCTCCAGAGTTCTCGTATGACGCCTCTGTTGGCTGGGATGCGTGGGGAGGAGCAGCACGGAGGCTTCGCATTTGTGGCACCGGTTATTTTTTTATTATTTTTTTTCCTGATATGAATGGCACCATCATCCTTCAGTGAAAACACGGGTCCACATCCTACTTACTTCAATGATGAATGCAACTGGCAGGCGTACAATAATTTATCGGGAACATAACATGCCAAGACAAAAGTGAGCTGACATGGGAGGCACTGCATAAGATGTGGAATGTATTTTTTATTTTAATGAATTATAATGCAATATAAATAATATATAAAAGGAATATAAAATATAAAAGGAAAATATGTTCAAGATAGTCATAGCAATTTTTGTTACTGTGGCTCCATTTAACCTGAATGGTTGTTTATGAAACTCATAGGTGGTTAATGAATAAACTTATCACTGCCAGCTATTGGCAGTAGTTTTAACCTATTACTTTGGAGTGTGAAAGCAGCATGCATTCTAACAGTTACCATCATTTGCTTGGTAATTATGGTATATTATATCACAGTTCTCACACATTCTGAGAAACCTAAAAATTAGTGGAAAACTAAGCCTGTTATTGAAAACTGGTAAAATTACTAATATTTAAAATTATATTGAGAATTTGGGTAATCTGTTTTTAAAAGGTGGATTTTCTTATTGAGGGCTAATTAATGTCCCATATCCTGTGCAAATCTTTCAAATTACACCAACACTTATTGATTCCCAGTGGTCAATCCATTATTTTCTAATTCAATTTAAGCTCCACATAAACTGACCTATTTTTTTAGTGAGTCATTTTTTTATGCTTGGCTGATCTCATTTAAATTGTCATATTTCTATGAATCTTTTGGGTTGGGTACATTTGGGGATTCTCATCTTGGCTGCAGAAAAGCCTTATTAATATTCTTCACCTTTGCTGATGTTTTGCGAGACAAATCAACTTATCAGTCAATAAGAAAAGTAATTGGTAGCTTAATCAGTCAAGAGGTAATTGTAACTGGTAGCCCTACAAGTATTTTATTTTGTTTTAGAGGAAACCAATTGCCTTTTCATTTTAAGAGATGTGTCTTCACTGTTGTGTATTTCTATTAGCCTTTAATAGTTTTAATAGTTAATAGTTTTTTTTTTTAATATTCTTCATTAATCACCTGTTTTAGAATAATTTACTGAAGAAATAATCAAATAAGAGGAAAAAATAAAGAATGACCTTCTCATGGCACTTCATTAGACAGGAACAATATGGTGTTTGGGCCAAATCCATGTCTGTTATACCTACCATATTGTTACTTAGAATGTTCTTGAAACACTCTGGGGAAAAAAACCCAACTTGAAATTGTGATTAAAAAAACTGAGAATCATCAGAAAACTAATAAGTTAAGGTGATGCTTTTAAAACAAACTTTTCGGATGTATTATTTAATTTCCAGTGGCAGTGCCACCAGCACTTGGCTGCCCGGTTGTCCTCCACAAAAGCTTTGATGACAATTTAATCTTTTTGTGAAAAAGAGAATCTATGTCTATGAGAGTCTAAACTACTGTATGACTGACCCAACAGTGATTTCAAGGCTATTATGAAACCGTGGTTATATATTATCAGGAAAATAACCCAAACTGTCGATTGATTTCAAGCCATGAATGAAGGCTGGCTTGACTGCTGTATATTTTAAATTACATAGCATTAATGAGCTTGATAACCACACGCCTGTAGCAGGTTCTGTCGTCAGACAGGCGTACAAGCATTAAACACACATCTTGACACCTTGCAACAGTATAACAGCACTGCGCAGTTACCACACTTCTTCAACCTCCTTAATCCCCCCCCGTCACCCCTTTCAAGGTGCAACATGGAGTGTTTATGTGCACTTTAGAGCCAATAGCTGTCAGGATTGTATGGTTGTTTCCTTCCAAATTGCTTAATCACAGGGGTGGTGGAGCAATTCACCTGCCTTGCCCTCACAATCAACTTTTTGCTTGTAGCTTTTTGGTGTACCAGTCTAATTCAGATGGCACTTTACTGTGTAATTAGATATCTCACATCCATACACGCTCTACATGTGGCTCACCTTGGCATTTGCACATACTTTCTATGACAGACAACAGCTATAAAACATGCTGGTGAACACATTAAGTAGGAACATAGTACACAAGTAAATCTACCACTTGACTAATTCTGTGCTCCTTCGCTCAGAATGACACATTTTCTTCTTTTTTTTATTCTCTCTATTTGAAATTATGCTATTTGTATTTGGCTTTCTGATGTTTGCTGCAGACCCAGCACATTGTCCCGATGGCAAACATGGGATCATTAAAGATTCATCACTTCTAATGAGAGTTTAATGTGCTGTGTATTGGGTCCTCGCACTGAAGGGCAGACATTGCTTCTGGGTTGTCAGAAAAGAAAGAGGTGGATTCAGGAGACATTTGGTGCCCAATCTCTGTTTCCTCTGCAATCTAATTGATTTCAACTGTGTAAAAAAAAAAATGCGATTTTGCCACCCCGATTTTGTGTGCTGCTGAATACAGGGTGAACATTATCGTCTTTGAGACACAGATGATGATATTCAAGCAGAGGAGAAGTTTCATTTATATTTATTTAATTTATATAATTGCCTTGTGCTTGGATGGAGAACAGCTACATTTTACCAAAGCAGCATAGAGCAGCATACACCCTGCCATCAGCTGTTGCTCTCACTAACCTGCTTTCGATTTACCCAGCTAAGCCAGCTGCATCCCAAACCATCTTATTGAAATTCCAATATAATTAGGGGGAAAAAGTCAAATTGGTAAATTAGACGTAGTCTGCCACCACCAGATAAATGTAGCAGTTATCTATAATCTACCAATATAAAGCCTTTCAAAGCTAAAGTCTGAGGTCCAATATAAATTTTTCATGTTGTCGCTATACCCTAGCATTAGATCTCAAAGTCCACAAGCACTTTATTATTTATTATTTCAGTTTCATGTGAAATTTTGAAATGCTTTCCCTTTGTTTCAGGTAACAAATTTTGATGATCTGATTAACATGGCAACATTTTCACATTTAGCATGTATGCATTTATTACACAACTTAATCACCCATGTCAAATTACTAAAAGGAGCAAGAAGTTCTAATGCAATTGAACTGCTATTTGATATATTTGGATAAATGCATAAATTGCATGGCGCTTTGAATTACATTTATGTAACATTTTTACAATTTCAAGTTTTTGTGTCACCTGCTATTTAGTCTCTGGTTTCTGTGATACAGAAATTTTGTCTGATGAAATGAAAGTTCTTCTCTAAACGTGTTGCTGAAATAACTTGTCTTATATTAATACGCTTCCTTCTCCTAGAAATGCTATCGCTGATGTCTTGTTACATACCGATGACATTTCCTGGGAGTGGGAATGCCTTAAAACCATGCAAGGGCAAAGAATGACCAGTTTTTCACCGAGCAGACATGTCTGTCCCCTCCGCCTCTTAGTAGGATTACAATTACTTGCTAGAAGTGCAGCATCTATTATTTGTCTCAATACTCCTCCAGTCAGTGAAATCCCTTTCAATTTATCCCATAAAATACTCATCATGCAAAAATACCCTCCAATTTACTCAGAACATAAGGTGATGACAGCACAGATACATATAGTGTACGTCTGTCCTCTGTCTAAGGATTAAAAGTATTTATTATAATTAGCTCAGCCAAGTGTCACTGGCATTGACTTTCTGCTCTTGTGCCATTCCAATGTGGAATGTGTGACTCATGCGTTATTCTCCAGGGGAGATCCACCCTTTTTAGGCTCTAATTCCGTAATTCTCCGGACCATATTTGATGTCCATCTAGGGCTAGATTTAGTGTGCTAAGCTGATGTATGTTAATCCACGGAGAAGGAAAGGCCATATATCAAGACCAGCTATGTATATCATAAGGCAGACACAGAAGTCCCAAACTGTACTCCTGTGCTGTAATGTTGTTATGTCTTCTTTGGCCAGTCACTAGGCTATTAAAAGTACTTTCACACCCTGGGAAATATTCGTAGGTCAAAGGTTAGACAAGAAGGGTATACCTGGCTCCATGCGGGGGATGAGCGCAAGACTGGCATCCCTGTCACTGGAGTTGTGTGATAGGGTCTAAGCCACCTGATCCTTGCCTTGTCAAACTGGCAGTGGAAAACCATTTGCATATAGATCTGCTGGATGAGACCGGTTAAGCTAAGCCGGCATGGGAGGCCTGCAGGAGGGAGATAGCTAGCTAGTGCCTGGCTAGCCAGCGGGATCATGGCTTATGGTTTCTAGTCTAGCAGCGTCCTCCCTCAGCTGTCCCTAATTCTCCCGTTGTCCTTAAACAGCTTAACATCAGACGAAGGGTGTGTGTGTGTGTGTGTGTGGGGGTTCTATTAGTATAGCTTGGCCATAGATATCAAATTTAAATTCTATCTCTATGCTAACTCAAGGGACGGTATCATATTACTTTGCAACTGTGTTTGTTATTAATATAGTCTTTTAAGATATATCTATATTAGTTATTTTAATTAATCTACCCATGACATTCAAACAGTGAAGTTATTTAAAGGTACGTTTTTTTATCAATTTTAACATACATACAACTAGCGCTTGTGTATTGAGCATAAGCGAGACACAAGTGTGTGTGTGTGTACTGTATATATATGTATATATATATATATATATATACATATATATACGAACAATCTGAATAAGATAACAAGTCTTAGATAGACAAACGTAGAGACTGCTTCATTTTAAACTCATCATGCAGAAACATTTGCACATAAATTAAAGAATAAATTAGAAACCTTCCCACAATTCTGTTGCATACATTTTCCAGACCAGCCAGTGCTGCACGTGCACAGCTACTCTTTCTGGTACTGATTATCAGCGAGTGCCTTCCATCACTTACCACACTCATCTTCCTGCTGCTCCTCCCCCAGCGATCGGGTAAGCCAGTGGAACACTGATAGGCAGACATGAAGGCACGGTTAACATCACAATTGGTGTGTTCAGCTATGTGCACTGGTGCAGAGAGAAGGGAGATGGAGACAGTTGCAGAGAGTGTAGAGGACACAGTGGTGACCTTCAAAGAGCTCAGCAGGCAGCGTTTCTGCTGCCTATTTTAGAGATGACTTTGTCTTAGCAACATACATATCGTCAACAGCAGTGAGGACAAAGGAGCTCAGACCTTGCCTCTGCAACCTGTTCTGGTTGACCTCAGGGAGGACTTGGCTAAATGCTAATTATGCAGGCTAACAGCAGACAACCGTGTACCAGTGATGCCATGTCAGCCAGTGAAAAATGCCTTTTTTAAACTAATATGGAACAAATGCAACATCATATTATTTATCTTTTAAGGATATGTAAGCAAATATATTTAAAATATTATATTTACTTTAATAAAACAAAATATGGGGTGATGATTTTTTGGAGACAACCCTAAATACTCATACCTAGTAATATTAAAGATTCTTGTTACTCACCTGCAAGTCCCTCTGACCAAATTCTGTGAGATTTGGATAAATACAGCGCCAAACCCTTTTCTCCTGTCTTCTGTTCATGCCTTGGTCATGTCTCTGATATCTAAGAAGAGAACTTCTGAACCTGTGATTAGAAATAGTTCTATGTCAAACTCTTGCCTATATACAGTAGATAGTTTTCTTTGTCTGTCTCCAAACACCATACGTTATTTAAACTTTAAGCATCCTTGTGGCAGACAGCATCCATCAATCCATCCATCCATTGGCTACCGCTTATCCTGCACTTAAGGTCGCGGGGGATGCTGGAGCCTATCCCAGCTGTCATTGGGCGAGAGGCGAGGTACACCCTGGACTGGCTGTCAGTCAATCGCAGGGCTACATATAAAGACAGACAACCATTCACTCACTCATTCGAGGCAATTTTATCCACCACCCACTGTGCCGCCCAATAGACAGCATTATTAATGTTATTTGAATACTTTTTGAAGGAAATTACCATGGTACAAACCTTTTTTTCTCTTTCTTAATATAATTTACAATCATTAGAAAAGACTGGCAGCAAAAGGCAGCTCACTAGTTGAACTCTCTTCAGGCAAAGTGAGTGGGCCTACTACACAATAATTTTACCTCTTGACTTCTTCTGACATTTTCCAAAATTGTTCTACCAAATGAATAACTTGGCTGTCAATTAAAGTGTTGTTTGATGCCTGCAAAAGTGAAGTCCTGAAGGATTTTGTTCTTACTCAGGTTAGAACTGCTGCTCGGTGTTTCTCTGAAAGCTGTGAAATTCATCTTGACACAAACCAGGCAAGGCAGACCAATTTGAGAGTGACATGAGCTGTGTAAGATGATGTGCCTAGTGTTGAGCACCAAATGACAGCATGTGCAGACATCATGTGGAGACGATGCACACAGTGCATTGATTTGATACTGAATGCCTTATTAGAGATGAATATAATGTAGAACTGCCATACTGCTATTTGCCAACTCTTCATGCTTTCATCCAGTGATTATGTCCATATCTCTAGACCCCATAATGAATTGCAACTATATATAAAGCATTTGTTGGAAATTGTTAGTTGGCATTTACAATTACTGTATTATAGATACTAGTTGATGTGTTGTGATAATGATGATGATTTGGTGATTGATATGACCTAATTCGGTATTTGTAATAAATTTCTATGAAACTGCTTGATACTCTCTCTGCTCTAATGTGTGTTTCATTGATCCAGATGGACTTGCATAATGCATGAAATTCAAAATGTTGCTTGGTAACATTATTCTGCTCCTGCATTTTGATGTCACATGAGGTATAATTATATTAAGTTGTGGATAAGCTGGATCTTTGGAGGCGTGTTAATACTTAAAAGCTTTGCTGTTGTTAATGTGTCACCATGATGATAATTTGGGAAAATCTAAAATATCTGTGGCAATGAATAGTCAGAATGCATTTATTTGAAGATGAAAAGTAACATATTTGTACATAAAGTGATAAATATTTGCCATTGCTACTAACTAAAATGCCTTATTTTACATTCTGTATAGTGATATTGTTGTCCATTTCATAATATTTAAATGTGATTTTAACTTAAAAAAATGCAGGGATTAGTTCTGTAATTTTCACTTAATGTTTCCTGCAGTGTTCATTGGTGAAATCTGTGCCTTATTATGGGGCACAGGAATTGTGCTGTGTGTTGGCTGGTTGTATTCAACAGGGTTTGTGTTCAAACCCAGCTAATCTCCACAAATGACCATTTTCAGCACCATGGAGAGTTCAGGAAGCGAGGCAGCAGCAGCCACCACTGCGGCAAGGCCTCTTATAACTAGAGTTTATTACTGTTTTCCGTTTCATTTCTTTGTGCAAACAACCTGCGGTTTGAAAATAACTGATTAGATTGTGTTAAGAATTGGCATTTTAAAGTAAACACTGATAAAATGCCCTTAATGCTAAAATTACAAGCCCTTTTCTTTGCTTTTTCTTCAATTTGTATTCTCCTGAAATCACTTTTATTGCAGTAGTGACCTGAATGATGTACTTCTCGGCAAACTAATATCCACTGCTCTACCCTGGTGACTTTTTTTGACATAAAGAACCTATGAATTACATCAGGTTTGTCACCTTGCAAGGTTTTGGTCTGCAATTTACAGGGTAAATAGTTTCTAGCATATTGTATGTAATATGATATAGTCTTTGTAAAGTTTATATTTTTGGCCAACTGGTTGAAACCCCACGAATGTGTGCATTCGTTTGAAGAACCCATTATCCATGAAATGGCCCTTATTGTAAAAACATTTGAGTTCAGTGCAATGTTTAACAAAAAGAGACTGTATTGTTGTCAAACAACAGGATAATCTAGTTGCCTTTGGTCCATTTTTCATTCTTATCATTTGGAAGAGGGGTGTTCGTAATTCTGGGTTGGAGAGGACTTTCACTATTGTACTTTTTGTTGTAGGTAGGTGTCTTTAACCGTGTAATTCAGATGAAAATTACAGGGTTTGTATGTTTTGAACAGATAAATTATACACGTAACTGCAAGACACCCTAATATACAATAACTGCATTATTGCTGTTTTTAGACATGCAGCTACACATAGCAATCTTTTTGATTGCAGACATTATCCCCAATACATCCACTGTTTTTACCAGTAAATCACTTTTTCCTTTTTT
The DNA here is from genome assembly GCF_037954325.1 of Fistularia commersonii. NCBI lineage: Eukaryota > Metazoa > Chordata > Actinopteri > Syngnathiformes > Fistulariidae > Fistularia > Fistularia commersonii. The sequence continues at coordinate 16,907,166 of NC_141285.1, forward strand.
TTTTTTTCTAATGCTGTTATATTGTTGCTCAGCAGCATGTTATGTGCAGGCAGGGCTAATACAAAAAAGTTCAGTTGTAAGAGACATATGCATTCCACAAAGGACCAGTATGAAGCATACTTGTATTGCTAGCTGTGGTGAGATTTTTTTTTTTTTACCTGAGTCCCGAGTCATAATAGATGTGTTTTTCTTTTTTTTTTAAAGTGGAGGTCTTGTGTTAAGGCAGATGTGTATCCGTATGATTCTAGTCCATGATGTGTGAAAACAAGATTTTATTTTGGATTGGATATAGGTTATTAAATAATTGCTATGTAACTGATACAGGAAACATCTGATTATGAGCCTGCATGGTCTACTCTCATCTTTGTTACCACTGAAATGTTGTGATTGCCTATTTCTGATCTCACAACACCTAAAATTACAACGATAGAAGTGTCCATAAGTGCACACCTTAGGACCAAGAATTCGGGGTATGTCACTCTTTGAACAAACAAACAAAAAAAATTACCCAACTACAAATTATCTGGTTTGTCTTTCATTATGTCCATGGACAATTATGATTGATAAAAGGAAAAACACCCCATACTTTACAATTAAAAATAATTAAATATTTGGTTTGTATTTCATGTTTGTTAATAATGACTTCAGTTCAATTTCAAACTTAATCATACACAGATGTGGATATGAGCATTAGGCTTCACAGTTTGGTATCACATACAGTAAATCTTAACACAACACTGACCATACAGATCACTTAGAAGCATCACTGTTCATGTCGTTATTTAACGCCCTTGGTGTTTGATAGCTTCATGGAATGATTGATTATACTGATCAGCTGCTGGACAGGCTGGTTATTCTTCTGAATAATTTCCCCACACTGGGCTCTCATCCCTCATAGGGGCTTAGCTGACTTCAGCAGCAGCTTCACTCAACATTGTCTCCTATGAACATGAGCAGTACAAATACACTGGTAGGTTTCCAGGAAGTCACATGCTGTCTCACGTTTTCTACTTGTCAGCCGTCTTTTCCCTTTTGTTGACTTTTCTATGTCCTAGTTTTGTAATATTCATATGACTTTCAACACATTGATCCGCCATTTCCCAGTTTCAATCATCTACCTTTACCTTTTTCTCTGTCTCTTTGCCTATCCCAAATATGGGTGTTTGAGAATTACAATTCCCGTGAAATTAAACCACCTTCATCCAATAACTTCACATTTTGAAAATATGGAAGAGCCAGGAGATTCTTTCATGATTTATTCCTTTTTGTCATCTGCTAAATTGAATGATCCGTAATGCAACTCTTTATTTAGCCTCTTTTTTTTACTTTTAATGGTCCTTGTCTTTATCACTTGGTACCCTACATTTGTTAGCGTCCCTAAGCTTTCACCTAAAGCCATATAAAAAGAAGTTATGAATGCTATCACTTTAAATAGTGGAAATGACACAAATTAATCCAAATTAAATTTCATAAGAAGAATGACCTTAAGGGAATAAAAGAAATACAGTGACTGTCACTTGACAATTCATGAAAGCATTAGTTAACTTTTCGTTATTTCTTGTGGATGCACGCTTTCCCTTTAAGGAATTGATCTCTGCTCAGGTTGTCACAAATGGAAAACTGTGACTTGGGGCGGGACCAACGAAGGAACCTTTCACCTTTCTGAACAGAGGTCAGGATCAAAGGTGAAAAGGGTGACAGAAGAAATTAGCTGTCTGCATGTTCTCACATAACAGCCTGGCAAACAGAACAGAGACGGTGTTCTTCTTGAGGTGAAACTCTACCTATGCAACCTGGGCTTCTTCTGTCTCTTCTTCCACTGGGAAGTACCCTAGTATTCTGACATGGCTGCTTTGTAATTACTTCAAGACACAGCCTTTGACTGTCACGCCTCCAAGCCGATCACAGCTACCCATTCTCAGAGAAGGGGATGCGTGTGGGTGTGAAAAGTATGCAATTTAAAAATGCATGGTAGGTGAACAAAGACACACAAGTCAAGAAATACGGCTTGTTATAAATAGATAAAAAGGATCTATCTGTCTTACTCAGCCTTCTAGAGTCTAGTCGTTACATCCCTTTGCACACTGCGCTCGAGTGACGAAAAAGACGCTTTTTTTTAACCCGCAAACATTATGAATTCATCGCATTATCCCGGAATGACTTTTTATCAGAAAGGAGCCAAAGGGGGATGGGGGTAGAATTTGGACAGCAGTAGAGGACAGTGAACAGAGTGTGAGTGGCCATGATGTATAGAGATTGCAGTGCATAATGTGATTTACTGTTGTACTAGAGCCAGATTCAGCTACTGCTTCCAACACACACACACACACACACATAGTCTGACATTTAGGAGTATGCCACATGGGGGGAGGGAGGTGCTTTATTTGCCACCTCTGTGCCCCAGGGAACTTAAAGAAGAAAAAGTGCTCGAGACAAATGGAAAGTTCCGACTGAGACTCCAAAATAACTGCTGCTTGATCTTGAGATATACATTATTTTAAAAATATACATTTGGCGTCTTGTGGAGTTGTGACAGCATTGCGGTTTCCTCAGCCTGCCCGTCTTTGTAATAATAATAATAATAATAATACATACGATTTGTATAGCGCTTTTCACGGTACACAAAGACGCTTAACAATGCCTGACTCAATTTTACTTCTTCAGAGAGTGTGACCTTGCCTTTGCCAGTTCAGATGTCGCTTTGTGTGACCCAGTGAAAGAAGTAGCCCTGTTTTCCAGTGATAAAACTACTTTTGATTTGAAACATTGTATTGTATGCATAAACATTTTCGGTCTAGATCACCATTATGTGGAGTTTTCTGATTTTTAAAGGCACAATAGAAAACACATTTCCTTGAAAGGATCTGATATTAGAGCCTTACCAGCCTCTCATAGATCTGGCTGTATGTCGGGATTTTGATGTCAACCTGTTTGTACTTCTTCCTAAAATATCACGTCTGTCCGACTTTGCTCTGATATTAGATCAATGTCTCTGAGATTCATTTGACACCTGGCAAAGCTGGTTGTTAAAAGAGTTTTTAACACTTTATATTTTCACAACATATTTTCTGATATCAGGTTGTTTAAATGTGACTCCAGTGTTGGAGTACTGGCATTTACTCCAAAATCCGATATTTTGATGGTAAACATTGATGTTTCTTACAGGTATTGTTTTGGCTAATGATAGCTTTCTCTCTCCCGTCTACATTTTTGCTCAGACTTTTTTTCTGCCTTTTTTATGCTGTAATAAAATGTTTAACAGTTCAGTAGATGAATGTCATTATTATATGCCATTGGAATAACTGGGCGCCTGCTGACATTTCCTGGGGTCTTCTGCTTCCAGGGATACTGGAGAAACACCTGATCTGCAGTGCTCCCACTGAACACCATGGGGTCTTAGTGTCATTGCAAATACTGCTTTTAATATGTCACACACAGCTTTTGACAGCACTCCTGTAGGAGCCTTTTAATACAGCTGAGGTGCTACAGGTGGAATCCCTCATAAATAATGGAGGAACTAGTGTTTTGTTCATTTGTTTTGAGGACATGGATACTGTAACTGCATTATTGATGCAGCTTGGAGATGGCATTCTTTATCCTTATTTTCATAAATCAATAATGAAAACTTCCCCCAGGCTGTTTTTTCACAATGTACATTGCATTATGCATTTGCAGTATTTTCAAGCCCAATATTTACATTTGCTTCTCTCAGGCAAGTAGGCAAGTTGGTGGGGGGGCGGAAATGATTGACAGTTGTTGCACCTCTATTTCCATGTCATGTGACTTTGAGGAGGGGGAGAGGACCCCAGTGCCTGCTAGCTTAACAAGTTGTAGGAAAAAAAACAAAACACCCAGGCATTCTGGGAACAGGCATTACTGCTGTCTCCCAGAACTACCCACCAAAACTTGGCCCTAATCCTGCTTTAATAGTAAACAGCTGTAGGGCACCACTGTGCTCTGATTAAGAAGGAAGGGAAATAACCTCATTGCTGGTGTAAAACCACTGAGCGAGCTGCGGGGCTGTTTCACTGCGCTGGTTTTTATTGGTCTTAATCTGTTATACAAGTAGGTAGAGAACGTCTATGCCTGTCATAAAACTGGCCACTGGAAATTTGATACTAAAATGTTCAATGAAACTGAACATTATAGATATCAAGTGATGATTTACTCTATGTCTGGTGTATTATGCTGAACTGTAATACAGTGTCAGAGGATGTGGGCGGCCAATCAATCTTTTTAAAGGTACATAATATGATTTATAGAATTTCTTTTCCAGAAAATCATGAACATACTTGCATTGTCTATATTCAGACACATCCAGAGTAATACCATCCTTGTTCAACAACAATCTGTTACTGCAAATTCTTGCAGTACAATCAGTTTTAGAGTTTTATGGAATCACGTAAAAATGTCCATGGTAAGTAAATTTGCTGTCTGATTTTGTTGTCAAGTCAGCAGAAAACTGCTTCTTACAATAGTGTAATCAAAGTCCAAATTCATTTCAAAATAGGGGCAAATACCAAACAGGCTCTCACCTTATTTTTGCTCTTTGCATTTTCATGAATTTCTGCTGACTTTGTAAGAGGCCATGTCCACTGTAACTACATTACATTAGCAATCTCTGTATTGCATTACTTTGTGGTTTCCCTAACTGAAACAACCATCAGTGGATGCTGCTATTGTAGAATGCACAGAAGAAATGCATCTCAAGGCTGTACGGAGTATGAATCCTGCGCACACATGCTCCCACAAATACACATTTGCACATACTCGACAGAGGGACAAAGGGGTGTTTGGTTTCTATTCTTTTGCGTAATGTTTTTTCAGGCATACTGGAGTCTTCTCGGCCATTGTTGAACAGAGTTTTAAATAGATGGGGTATTTGGGGGGTAGCTTAATTGTATTAGAGTGCTGTCAGTTGGGTCCGTTATGGTCCTTTGCATATTTTCCATCAGCAAGGTTGTCAAAAGTGTATCTCCTGCTATGTTGATTTTCCTCCCTTTGTTATGCTGCAGTTGTCCATAATTGAATATTTGTAAATGTACAACTGTGTATTAAAGACTGGCTTGATTTGATATAATAATGCTAATTATTGTACATTTTTCACTCTAATAGGCTTAAAAAGGTCCAATTGGAGACAGTAAATGTTGCAATCATTTATCATGGATTGGCCTTTTTTTATGGCACGGCTAAGATTGTTCCTTAGCATATTAATAATCTATTTTCTGCATGCAAATTAGGGCCTAAAAAGCAAGTGCGCTGACTTTGCTTCCTCCTTGACTCGTAAACAGCCTATCATATCTCTCGATAATGGAGTGTGCTGTAAGTAAGCCAGCAGCTAATCATTAAACAGCCATGTGTTCCACTGTCTGATCGACATTTGACAATACCAGCGCTGAGTGAGAAGGTGAGGGCAGATGGTGATAACTGTTGATTTAAAAAAAAAAAAGGAAAAAGGTCCTTCCAGTTTTCTCAATATTGACTGATAACCATTTTCGTAAAATTGCACACCATTTTCTTTAAAAATATCTATCAATCAAAGCCGGTGGTGTCAGATTTACAACCCAGCCCGAATGAATTTGTTAGATCTCGTTGTAATTGTACACAGTACAGTGTTTTGTTTAATGGTTTGAAAAGGAGACTGGTGACGCATTTCACACTGTCTAAAAGGTTAATGAAAGAAATGACATGATTGGTAGGAATTCAAAGAACCCAAGGATGAATAAATGCATGTGAAACATTTAATGGCGCTACTACTGGCTATAGTCCTCAATGAATATACCATACATAAACGCCATCATAAAAAGGAGAAAATAAAAACCATAGAATAAAAAGCTGCAAACATATTGTTACATTCTACTCTTTCCTCAGCGTCACTCTATCCTTATCTTTGACATTTGCCTGAGACTTGGCTTCTGTTGGTGACATTACACCAATGCAAGACAATATATGTCTTGTAAAGCCTAGGCTGACAGGACTGAGTGTGTACCAAGGTTGCAATTGGAGTATTTTTCACCCTCTGCTGTGCTAAAAATAATGTGATGGTATTTTGATATTTTGCCACCTGCATTATTAGAACACCCTTTCTCTGCTTACTGTTGATCTGCCTTTTTGAAATGAAGGATAAAACAACCTTGATGGTGTGCTCTTTATTTATTTTTCTTTTATATTATTTTGAAATTAGAATGTGGTTGAAAATACTTGAAAATATGACATTAGTCACAGTTGTTCTGTTCTAGGTAGGTATGGTTCTCCCTTAATGTTCAAGGCAACTGCCTAGCAGCATTATAATGCTATTTTAAATTTAAAAACCCTTGATGCATGATCTGTCTGGGTCTGTAACGTAATGTATAGAATCACACAGTCCTGTGAGCACTGTCTCACCGTATCCTCTCTGGTACTCATTTGCTTACTAGTAGTGTCTATAAGAATTTTACAACCAGCTTTGTTACAGCAATTAGATACCCCTCTATCTATTGTCTCCTTTTTCTGCTAATGGAATACATGTCTCTTCAATACGGTGGCACTCCAAAAGATTCAAACATGTTGTCTTCTGTAACTTATTCATATTAGTAGTTCTAAAAAAAAAGGTGTTTCCAAAACATATAAAAAGTTTATTGATTTCCCTGTTGGTTACACAACTTTTGAACCAATACTGTCACACTGAAGAAAGTAGTTTAGGTAAATAATGTGGGATGTTAACTAATTTTATCTTATTTTAACACGCAGTATTTACTTAATAAGTATGTTACTTAGAAATAATCCTCTTAATAAAGTAATTTGGATTTTCTTATAATTTATTAGTTTTTTTGTTTGAACTTCATGATCTCTCAAATCTCTTTTGTTATATTTTCATAGCCAATTATTTGGTTTGCTTCAATTAATTCAATTATAGAGTGGTAATGCAACAACACAGACAAGTCGATCACTCAACAGTGGCTTCTCATTGATATTAACAATGAGCTACTTACTATAGAATAACTGTTGAATCCAACAAGGAAACTTTTGGACCAGAATTTATTATGGATGGATTTCTATCACATATATCCTGATTAACACTGCATATAATCCAGTCTCAAGAACTAATTTCTGTGAGTGCTCTCATTTTGGTACTCATTGGAAAAAAAGGTGTTCCAAAGTACTGCCCAGCTCCTGTTAATTGTGATTTTTATTACTTACTACGATGGATGGATGTGTGTATGATCCAGTATTGTGTCAGATAGCAGCATTGTCACACAGCATTTTTTTCTTTAGTCAAAGCCGTCATTGACCATTGCAGATAAATAAAGGGTACATTAATGCACAGTTGTTGAAAAGATGCAATGATAGCTCAGTCACATGCCACTGAACTCTTTGGAGATCATCATGAACTTAAATGGGTGCAGAGTCTGATGTTGGGTGGTAACAAAATGGATGATATTCTATACATTTCCTGGTTTCTGAGGTGTTGCATCGACAATGTTAACTCCTCAGTTGTGTAGCATGGACAGAGACACTTTTTTTCCAGGAACTTTGCTGAGAGTCCCTCCCTATCCAAAATTTCTTTTGGCCGTGGGTTGGATTTGTGAGCGTGGATTTTTGTATAACATGATCCCAAAGTATGATTGTTCACTTGTTATTTCCATCACTCAGCAAGCACATTGCCATTAATGACTAAAGGAACAACATTGAGCAACATTGAACATAGTTGTAGTTGATGGTTTTGTTACTGTAAATAACAGACCATATAAATTTCTTTGTGTTCAAGTAAGGGGCAGACAAAACTAAGAATTTTATTTTTCTTCTATTTTCTCGTTTCCAGTCATAAAAAGTGTCTACTGAAATATGTATTGTTATTATTATAATATATGTTATATTTTTTTGCATCACATTACATTGTATCATTGAACGCTGATGTTAGCATTAACAACAATAGTTTTGTCATTCAGCAACAAGCATGGCTTGAAATTCCCAGTGAAGAAACAAACCAGAAAACTGGTTAAGGGAGGTCAAGGGAGTGTTGTAGCTTCGAGTCCCATCAAGGGGTCTCCATTTCCTGTTGTTTCTCATGTTGTTGACTGAGATGGTACAAGCTCCACCTTTAACTGCTCTAAAAACCTCGACCGAGTCCAGTGTGCACCTTTCTTTAGTTTGGAAAACATTGCTGGGGTGAAAAAGTGAGAGATGGAGACACACAGCACTGCCTATCCAAATACAAAAATAGAACTGACCTTCAAGTTTTAGAGTGGATATTTTGTAATAACAGACTCTATTTGCAAGTACTTCAATTGTTTCGTTAGATACTAAGTTTCCTACTTTAAAATCCTGTTTTTTGCAAAATGAAGGTATGACGGACCTTTTAACAACAAGAAGAGTTTGATCAGATTTGGTATATAATCGTATTAGTGTCAGGGCAACTGAAAAGGCGTTAGAAAGCTTGTGGAAAACATCACATTCCCTGTAAGAGGCTCATTTCAGGCATATGAACCGTTTCATATAACATGCAATTGGGGAAAAATTGTAATTTCTACTGGACGTGGACAACCTGGGCAATGAATACAGTCGCATTTAACATACGCTTATTCTTACATCCGCTCTTCTCAAACTGTTGAATTATCCTTTTCTGATGTACCCCACACATTTGAATGCTCTCACACTGACTATCTCACCCACAGGCTTCTTGCAGCACATCTCCCTGTATTCCTATTGCTGCCTGCCTCTTTTTTCTCCCTGTTGCTCTGCTGCTGTCCCTCTCCACACCCCTCCTCCAAATCTCCCCTCCCACACACTGTGTCTCACACACCTACTGTCTGCCCGCCAGCTCTGTTGCTAGGCGACAAGCAATGAGAGATGGACTGCTCTTATAAGAACAACGTTTGTCCATCAGGATCTTCTCCATGTATGCAGAGACTAGCTGTGAATTCTGTGAACAGTTTATTTTGGACACACATAGTTCATGCTACCCATGTTGAATGACATGGAGAGTAGAAAATAACAATTTCAAAATATGTTTATTTGTCCAGTGATTACATTTTAAGTTCTTAATTATAGTTAACGCACTGAGGCAAAAAAATATATAAATACTTAGGAGCAGTTGAACCTCTAATGCCTCTTCATGTAATGGTATTTTTTAATCACTGTAAACTGGAGACTGAAGTAATTCATTAATTGATTGCAAAATTAACATTGCTGCTGATATTTACCTGTGTGTTTTTAAAAGGACACTGTCTTCAAACAGTATGTATACTCAGATGACTGCTGTGGACCTTCCCATGCCATTCTGACTGGGTGTGGACCAGCAGAGAATTCTCTTGATGCTTCTTCTCCTTTGATTGGTCTCTTGGGGCTCTCTTAGCTTTTATTTTGACAAATGAGAATGGTGGTCAACACTAAAAAAGCACTTAGAGCAGTATTGATTTATAGCACCTATTAGCCTGGCGAAGAGAACAGGGAGACGTACAGTAAACCTTCATTGACTATCAAGGGCCTGTTAAATAAATGCCCTGAGTCTTGGGATTAGAGATGTGGATTTTCTCACTGCTGCATTTGAAGGGAGCTGGAGGTTGCACTACTGTAACAGGCATAATGCATCTAGATGGGTGGATTACTGATGTGAACACCCTGGCTATGTGGACCATATGGAGCAGAAATGAAAACTGTCCTCAGTTTCATGCCAAACATCATTAATATCGTCCTTGTTTACTCAAATGAAAAGGAAGCCCATCATCCTAACTGCCATTAGAGGTCGACCCAGATTGGCACAGAGTCCTTTGGCTACATATTAGATAGTCTGGTTTGTAATACTTACATATGAGACTTCTTAATCCAAACATAACAAATACCACAATCTTTTATTTACCTTTTCTTTTAACCCATTTGTTGTGAGAATAAATAAAAATGCCTTTTTTTTTCCTTTTGCTTGTTCAGTAATCGGAACAGACTGAATAATTGTCCAACATGAATTCAGACCTTGATCTATTAAGATAATAAAAAAGAACTGTAAAAAAATATAAAAAAAACATTAAGTATGCAAAAGCTAAATATAGATAAAAGTGATCTTCAAAGGGAGTCCATGTGGAGTGTTAGCATTTTTGTTTCTAAGTCTTTCGAAGTTTGCAATTTGAACGGAATCTCAAAATAATTTTCCTGAGCTGCAAAAATTCAGAATCATTTAGAAAGCTACATTTATATACATTTTATTTGGATAGTGACTTAATTTATTGAAACAAAAAATTTTTTTTGTTAATTTCCCTCATGTAGACAGGCATTGAATCCTGTTGTGAATCAGCTGATGGATTATTTGAACTGCAAAATATTGTCATCTCTTTGGACAGTAATTGATAATATGTCAGGAGTATTAGTTGAAAAATAATTCTCTGGATTTTTTATTAATCAGTCATTCATTGACGGACACCCAGGTAACACTGTTCCCCCTGGTTGTCTTGAATTTGACAATAGAGCTTCGTAACTAAATCCACAACTCATGCAAACTCTGCCACAACATGTTCTGTGTGTCACCCTCGGTTACTTGTCCTTGTGCACTAACAGCGCTGCAGTGATCAAGCTGTGGAGGTTAGATGTGAGCTGATTCAGTCCTCACATCATTCCATGTGAAAGCCGTTGCTAGCTCTCCAATGCACCCTGACAACACTTTTTATTTTTGTGCTGAGTTTTCACAGCGATATAGTTTAGCTCCACAGTGCAGCCCGTGTTAAGCCTGCAAGGGTCAAATATCTCGCTCTAGGGAGGTGGTTTGTGCATCTCTAGCTTCATAACCTGCCTCCACATCTCACCACCATCACAGGAAATACCTCCCTTGAATTGACCTGCGAAAGGCAGTCCTGCATTACATTTTTTTCAGCTTCTTGAATCCCAAACTAAACATAGCAATGCTACGTCGGAGCAGGCAGATCACAGCAAAGGCCAGAGTTGATGCTCGTCCTTCACAGAATATAAACAGACTAGTTTTGACCTGTCTGCTGCATTGCTCTCCCTCTGAGCTGTGTTTGCCCTGTCTGAGTATGTTTCATTTTTCAAATAATAAGTCTTGATTTGTGAAATTGAGAACAATGCAGTCAAAACCAAGCAGAGAGAGGGTGCCTCGATCCTCCCCAGCAGCTCTTTTTACACTCGGCATCACACTGGGGCCTAATGCTAATGCTATGGTCCAGTGTGCCTTCAAAGTCAATGACCTTTTCTATAACATCCAGATTGGTTAGCAGCTCTTCCATCTTGCATAATTTCTCTCTCTAGGCTCCAGAACTTCTATGGACACTTGCTCTAATGCTTCATCCAGCCTCAGCTCCTCTTGATAGATCTTATTTGTTGGGGTCAAAGTCCTTCCATTTGGGGTCAACGCAGAGAAACACAACCTTCTCACCAGAGCGTGTTTGGAGCCCTGGTGTTGGCTGATAAGGGAACACAAGTCATTCAAATCCCTGAGCATATCATCATTTTTTTCGTCATTCTAACTCCAGGGTTAAAACTTGCAAATTCTCCATAGAGGAGGCTGATTTATTTTACCCAGTGGGAAGCGTGAGATCTAAATTTAAAAGGATAAAATGAGCCTAGAGTTGGCCATTTGCACTTCCATTTGTTAGCTGTTGGTCAATCAAGGGCAGTCCTCTGAATCATTTGGTCTAAGATTACTGTTACTCTACTGCTGAGAGAATTCTTTTCTGCAACAACATTGATGAATCATGAACTGTGCAATAACATTTTCAGACTTAAACTCTTACGAGAAGTGATAAGAATTCAGCTTACTCTGTCAAATTCTGTAGAATCGTCTTCATTTTTGATACATTTGGTCTTACATCATACGATGCAATAGGCTTGCATTTGCAAGAGATTTTAAGAGTACTATTGCATCATGAGAAGATAAAGGTAATTAGATCTGTCTCTCAAACAGAGAGCCTAATCTCCTTGGTCTCCTCAAGCCACTCCATTGGAGTGGAGTTGGAAAAAAAAAAGGAAGAGAGAGCAAAAAAGAAGAGGGAACTGACTGGAACGCGAATAGGTGGGATAAAGAGAGGGATTACAGTTGAGATAGAGATGAGGAATAAAAACACAAGGATAGGAAGGAAGAAGGATGTGTGGTCACTCCAGTAAAACCTTATATTCTGCCTGGGGTTGATTTATTGCCAGCTTCAAATGGGGATAGTGGTGGTTTGATGAAATGACAGATGGGGAGAGGGTGACAAATCCAAATAGATTGTGTTTTAATGAGAGTTTGATAAACGTGAAAGCTGAAAGCACTGAAGATAGTGGCAGGTGCTAAAAGCTCATTAGAATTTATAAGTAATTATTTTAATTAAAAAAATGATTAATGTACCAGCACCAAAACCCCCTAAATTTGGACACAGCTCTGCACTGTTATTTTAGTATTTGATAATTATTTTTGATCATTAGGCTCAAGGCTAGTGGATATTAATAAAACCATTGTGCAGAATATATATTATGTTATCTCCTCTTATACAAAAGGATTTTCATTTTCTATCATACCAGATACAAGTAATTTTAAAGTGATAATCTCAATTTCTCTCTCTCTTGGTGGTCAATCATGTCCAATGATGACAATCCTGCTTCTGCAACTTGTGAGTCGTGGTAGGTGATCTTTGGGAATCCTGATGACATGGCCAGCCCAGAGGTGGACTGTGGCCTTGATTCTGATGCAGTTGATCTTGGGGAGATAGCAGGAAGATATTAAAAAGTTCTGGAGCAAGGACACATCCCTGACGCACACTAGCACAGACCCTGAAAGGTCCAGATTCCTGGCATCCAGTAGTGACATGTGCAATCATCCCTGTGTGGAACTGTTGAAGGAGTGTAACAAATTTTCTTGCACAGATGAATTTCAGTAGGATACTCCAGAGGAGCTCCCTTTGGTCAGTCTTTGATAGGTCAGTGAACGCCATGAAGAGATCCTGGTTTTGTTCTCTGCACTTCTGAAGTTGCCTTGCTGTAAAAACCACAGTGCTTCTGTTCCTTCTGAATCCATGCTGTGATTCAGGCAACAGCTGGTACGACATGTTATCCACCAGTCTGTGCAGCATGTCTTAGGCCAAGACTTTGCTGGCAACCACAAGAAGGGAAATGCCATGGCTGTTGCCACGGATGGACTTATCTCCTTTGCCTTTAGAGATGGTGGTGATGTTTCTTGCTGCCAGACGTCTGCAGTAAAGAGGTAGAGTGTGGGAGTGCAGCGGTAGCCTCCATATTTGAAGATCTCTGTAGGGATGTAATCAGGGCCAGTGGCCTTGTTGTTCTTCAGCGATTTTTCTGCACATCTAAGCGCCTCAAAGGTTGGTGGGAGATCAAGGCCTTTAATAGTGGGGTGGTCAGGTAACACTGAGGGGTCTGTTGGGGAGGTCAGGTTCAGAAGGGCTTGAAAGTGTTCTGCCCATCTGTTGATGATGAGCGTCTGGTCTTTGATGAGGGTTGTACCATCAGAAGCCTTCAAGGGAGAGACTGAGCACTTTCTTTGGCCATAGATGTTTTTCACTGCATCATAAAAGTTGTGCATATCATTATTATTTGCATATGATTGTATCTCATTAGCCTTTGATGTTTAAACACTCATTCTGCAGGACACACATCTTGACTGCAGCTCTCTCCTACATGTCAGCCACTTCTGCCTGGGCACAGCTGGTGTGGGGTTGTTGAGCACAGCCCTGTGTGCCGCATGCTTTAGCTCAAGCATGGTGGTGATTTCGCCTGTATTAGCGTTAAATCAGTCCTGGTGTTTTCTGCTCTGGTGGCCAATGGATTGGGCTGCTGCCTCATAGAGCCTGAAGCTGACAGAAGACCATTTAGCATCAATGGAGACATCTGTACGCAGCAAAGACTCAATGTCCCTCAGGTTTCCAGCCAGGGAACGATAAAGATTGTCCCGATCTTTAGGGTTTTCAAGCGAGGCACAGTCAAGGGTCTTCTTCCCTGACCTTTGGGGATGGATGGTGGTATTTTCACATGGAACTTGGTTATAATTAGTCGATGGCCTGTCCAGCCTTCTGGCACTCTGGGCCTCTAATTGCATGGGTAAGCAAACCGTCTTTTATATCAGAATGTCTCACGATGATGAAGTCAAACAAGTGCCAATGTTTGGAGCGTGGGTGCATTCGGGATATTTTGTGTTTATTTTTGAGCTTGTAGAGGGTGTTTGTGATGGTTAAGTCGTGCTCAGCACAGAGACTTACCAGCCGCTGGCCACTGGCATTGACCTGACTGATACCGTGACTCCCAATAATGCCCTTCCACAGCTTCCTGTTCTTCCCCACTCTGGCATTGAAATCACCCATCAAGAAGACCATGTCCTCCTTTGGTATGCGACGGAGAGCCTCATCTAACCCTTGGTAGAAGTGGTCCTTCATGTCATCCTTTGATGGAAGAGTCTGAGCATAAACACTCAGAAGTGAGGCATATATTTCTTGGCCAGAGGGATCCTTAGTGACATGAGCCTTTCACTCTTTCCAATTGGTATTTCTGGGAATCTTGGTAAAAGTGTGTTTTTATTGCCAGTCCCACACCATAGTGATGCTGTCCTTCTGTTGGGTTTCCCTTCCAGAAGAAGGTGTAACCCTGCCTTACTTTCTTCAGGGAGCCTTCATTTAGGAACCTGGTTTCACTAAGGGCAGTGATGTCAACATTGAGGCGGTTAAGTTCTGCTGCAATGAGTGCAGTTCTCCTCTGTGGTCTGCCATTGACTCCATCAGTGTCCAGGAGGGTTCGTATGTTCCATGTAGTCAGTTTGAGAGGGATTTTTTCTTCTGTTTATTTCGACCGATGGGTGGAATGTCCTGATAGGTGCGCTACCCTATCTAGTATGTTCTTAGTGGACAGTTTTTAGGCCACCTTTTCTAGGCCCCTCTCCAATTGGGGTAAGCAGTGTGGCTGCTCCCCCGCACAGGAGTCTGCTGGGAGCAGCTTCCATGCAACCCCACCTCCTAATGACGATTGGTAGCCCTGTGCCACTTTAAGATTCAAGATTGAAAGCGTTTATTGTCACATGTACAGTGTAGAAACATGTTTCCCCGTACAGTGAAATCCCTACTTTGCTTTCCACAGTGCATTTTGATATGCGCTGATAGAAAGTGTCAACATTATTATAAAGATGATAATAGATATGAATGTGAACATTGCAATAGTACAGTAGCGTTTGCGTGCAGCTTTGTGTGCAACTCACAAAGTGCAGGTGCAAGGATGAGTGCAATTTAAGTGGAAGTAGACTTTACATGTGCAAGGAGAAGAATGAGTGTCTGATGGCAGTCGGGTAGAACAAGTTCTTTTATCGCGTCATTCTACATTTCAAACTCCTGTACCTCCGGCCGGAGGGTAGAAATGTGAACAGTCCATGTTGAGGGTGGGAGTGGTCCTTGGGGATGGAAGCGGCTCCTCTGTGGACAATGCGGTGGTAGATGCTCTGCAGAGAAGGCAGTGGGGTTCTGGTGATCCTCTCTACAGTCTTTACCACTCGCAGGTGTCTTTGGTCCAAAGCAGTGGTGCTGTCGTACCACAAAGTGATGAAGCTGGTTAGGATGCTCTCAACAATGCAACTGTAGATGTTGCTGAGGATCTTAGGGGACATGCTAAACTTCCTCAGCCTCCTCAGGAAGTACAGCTGCTGTTGAGCCCTGCTGACTGTCTGCATGGTGTTGAGGGACCAGGTGAGATCCTCTCTTATGTGGACACCAAGGTATTTGAAGCTGCTAACCTTCTCAACCTCAAGACCTTGGAGGAACAGTGGCTGATGATATCCTTTCTCATGTCGTCTATCATCTCATTGGTCTTTCCCAAGTTGAGGGTGAGGATGTTGTCCTTACACCACTTCACCAGACTGGCCACCTCCATCCTGTGGGCCGTTTCATCTCCGCCGGTGACACGTGTTATCACTGTGGTGTTGTCTGCGGACTACAGGATGACCTGGTGTGCAGGGTTTTGACTAGGAGCTTGCAACGCATTCAGACCCTTACCCACCACCAGACACCCTGTTGGCACCAGATGACCATTTCTGGTTGCTGGTTGCACAGAGAAGATGGATAGCTGTGCAGGGAGATTATTTAGAGTACCGCTGGGGGTGCGCATGTCCCAGCAGCACTTCTTAACTGCTTGAGGGCGTCTTCCGGTGGCAAGGAGGGCCCAAGACAACTGGCCCTCTAGCAGTTGTGGGGGGCTGCCGGGGCTCCAGTTTTCAGGAGTACTGCCTATCATGTGCCACCAGCATGATGGTT
The DNA here is from genome assembly GCF_037954325.1 of Fistularia commersonii. NCBI lineage: Eukaryota > Metazoa > Chordata > Actinopteri > Syngnathiformes > Fistulariidae > Fistularia > Fistularia commersonii. The sequence continues at coordinate 16,923,371 of NC_141285.1, forward strand.
TTCTGTCAGGCTGTGCTCCCTTAGCCTTTCGTCCTCCCAGACTCACCCACGAGGCAGAAGGGCAGAGGTTGATAGGTGCCAGGACATATACACTACGGTGGGCCTGCACACTATATCTATGGAGCCCACTGCTACTCCCAGATCCCCTGCCAAATTTGCCTGGAGCCGCAAGGCCCCAGTTACCATGTGTGCCATGGGGAGGCCTTGGAGGGGTCTTGGTAATGAAGAGGCTTTGTCCTGGCAGGAGAATACTGATGGATGAGTTGCTTCCTCATTCACCACAAGGGCTAGCCAGCTGCATTTCTGAAAGCGAGAAGTAGCAGGCAGAAAGGAAGACATACACCTTCCCTCTAACTACTGCACTAGATGCATCACAATACCCTGTGTTCAGAGAACACACACACACTCTTAATTTACAGTGTTTTTATAAACCTTCCACAGACCTGATTTGACCATTTAAAAAAAAAAAAATTAATCAATAATTTTGGGGGCAATTTTAGGTCTTATTATTTTTCTTCCTCAGTTCTCTTTGTTTTCTGGGTAAACTTTTGCTTTATTGTAACCATATTTAACCATACTCAAAGCTTTTACCAGGATTGTGTAGATAATGTAATTTTCCTCTCAAAAAGTATCTGTAAGTAATATTTAAATTCATTGTGTATTTTAAATCCATTGTAAATAACTGACTAAATAGGGACATAGTTCTCAAAAAGATCCATATTTTTTTCTACAGATTCTGAAAAACGAATTTATATTAGAAATACATGATGACATCTCAGTTAGAAAGTATTTGACATGTGCATTAATTAGACCAGATCACCAAACTACAAGCATAGTAAATGTGTCCTACGGCAATACCTTTGCCAGCCCTGCAGAGCTCAGATTGAATTTCAAGTTGCACCATCTCCCTATCATCTGTCATCTGATAGTTAGTTGTTTGTTCAGAGCAGATTTGATCTTGGTTACATTTCAAACTGCACAGGTTAAACTATGGGGACTTTGACTGTTGATAAGACAAGAAGATTTTGACAAGAATATATATAAGAATATTAATCAGCAGCCCAATAATGTACTTTTTGAATTGAGTGGAGTTGTGAATTAATTCTGATGAAAAAGCACATACTGGTTTTGTATTGTTGGTGAATCTGATTTAATCACATTAATCAAAGGGATGGATGGAGTATTTGAGTCCAATAAAATGCATCTAATCAAATTACAAACCTTTCTTTTGAAAATGCGTCAATTAATTAGAATCCTTCTATTTTCTCACCAAATTATTATCGATTTTTCTGGTGCTCAATTGGTCTTGGTTGCTTTTATATTTTCTGTTTTCATATTGATGATCTTCAAGTAATTACAAGATAATCTGCAGGGGATTTCTTGATATTTAAATAAAGATTTCCTGATTTTTAAAATGTGACAGAACATGATATTGACTAATATCAAAAAAACGTACTGTCAAAAAATATTTGAAAAAATGTAAATAAGGATCATAACCTCAGATTGTAGATGCACAAGAAAAAAAAATGTATGATAAGAAATGATCTGCCAGGATGTTGCCCTTTCTAGAGCGGGGTCATTGATCTGTGCAGGTTAGACAGCAGGGAGCCAATTAGGAGAATAGCTCCTGACCTGTTTGATATCCGCTCTCTGAATGCACCTAAACTGTCTTTCCAGCAGACAGTAAAAGTCTGTGGTTTCACCTGTCACTTGTACAGCCAGTCTCTTATTGACAGACCGGCATATTTAGGAGGAAACCATTAAAGAGCTCTCTGGGTATCAGGGGTAAGAGGGGTAAGGCGGGTGATGGCTTGATAAAACTACTGTAGTTGTTTTTGCTGCTGTTGTTTGTGATAACAAGGTCTTAAAATTCTCACGGTCATATTGAATGAAGTAGGGGGAAATACACCTACCATTTCCCGTAAGATGATTTACAGAATGCAAAAATAAAATTGTATTTATGGAAATGGCGAGGGGAAATGACATGATAAGGAAAACAAACCAAAGAGATGGCAGTCAGAGCTATTCTATTGTGTTGTAAGCCATTATATTTTCTTTATTTTGCTCTTAATTTAGAGAAAATGTTAGGTACATGCACTTACAGTTTTGGAGACAACAGATGCTGAATATATAATGTTACATAATTTTCATGTAACATGAAAATTATCTTAAACAACCCCACCTTGATATTGTTTGTTTTTATATTAGAATATATTTGGTGAAAAAGAATTCAATTGCATGCTATGTAATTTAATTTCTGGGAGATAAAACTCGGTTATTCATATTTGTAAATAGAAGTGATTCGCACCAACTATGTTTAAAGTAAACAGGGTGCATTAAATTTAATCTGTAATATCTCTGCCTGATTGGATACATGTGGCACAGGTTGCATGTCAGATATAAAATATGCTGGCAGGTTTCCGGCTTCTAGCTGATAAGGTAGGCAAGTGTCATGGAATGTAGTATATTCTCTCAAAAGGCACTGAGGTGATTTAGACTACATCCCAATTTATCTGCAAATTCTTTAAGAGGGAGGAAAGGTAGGGATTGAGTCAGGATAAACTGTTTCCCTTCTCACATCAGCAGAAAACTGGATCCGGGTTGCTTGATGAACCGAACTTCAACTGATTGAAATACTAACTCCAAAAATAAATTAATTCAGAGTTGCAGAAGGTCATTTGGAACAAAAACTGACAAAAAGCTTTTTTCTTCTTTTGAAGAGAAATGCCAGTGGGCATATTCACTGTGAACAAGGCCATAGAAAGGCTAACAGTGGATAGTCCTTTCTTTCGTTGGCCAATGATCCGGTTTTGGTAGCAATGTAGTCTTTTTCGATAGAAAACATACAAACCTATTTCACAGAGTACATTTGTAATACATTACCAAAGTCATTATACTACTGATTTTCCTCATCAGATAGGTTGAGACCAAGGCCAGTGACAGAGTGGAGAACATTATTTGTTGTACAGGCTTCATGTGAAGATATGCTATTGTGACAAATCAGTGCATGCTTGCTGCTTTGGGCTTCCACTGATAATCCACTTTTAAAACAATATTTCATGGAAAGTCTCAAGAAGGGATCATGATCAAGCTCGTTATTAAACTAAGTGAGGTTAAGAGGCACTCTAGAATAGAACCTCTGTTTTAGGCTCTTTACTGCTGAAGCTGAGTATCATCCCCTGATTCATAGGGGGTAAGTGATGCGGACATAAACCAAGCAACATATGAAGTAGAAATCAATCATAGCCCTTAAAACTAACATACACATAGTATATATACACAAACATACTGCACACTGCCAAATTGCCCCACTCCCTAAAAAGAATGATTGTCCATTTGTCTTGTAATGATGGAAACCAAGTAAACCCATGCAAGGTATTGCTGAACAGATGGAGGTTATTGGTCCCAAGTAGAAAGAAAAAGATCCATATTATCTATTTAAGGAAAATATTGGTAGCATTCAGCACAAAGGATGACAGATATTTACTGAGTAACAAGCACCCTTGGGCATGGGAAGCTTTTTTTTAATATCCTGAGTATTGGATGTGTATCTTTTGTGTAGTCAAAATGCCTTAGGACGTTGTTTAGCTTCGTGCTTGACTTCATGCTCTCCATGTATATTCATCCGATAACTCTCATTCACATTTACATTGGGCTGTTGTTCAAAATGGCGGAAGCTAGCCTTGGGTAATTTTGCCACTGATGGCTTTAGAAGATAAAGGCTGATGTCACTCAAGTATGTAGCTTGTTTTTTATCCCACCTACTTTCCCATTGGAGGAAATGGTGAAAAGACCACTGTGGTGAAACACAGAAGGTTATAGGTTGGGCCATTACACATCATGGGTTTTTAGATTACATTATTCTTGTCTGCAGATGATCTAACCTGTCTGATATGATGTGATGGGTACGTAGATGCATGTATGGGCTGGATCCAAACCTGACATTTTATATTTATTTTGAAATTCAATTTAAGTGTCTTTTTTATGTTCTTTGGCTCTAATTTTGTATTTTGTCAATGGTAATTACACAGACTATTATTTTCAAAACTCGAAGCTAGAGGGACTGGCCCTTTTTTGGGGTGATTTTTTTAGATGCATGGACCAAATTGGTGGTATCAGTCTGCTGGGTAACAGACTCCAGGGTAGTCATAATATACCACTTCTTTGAAGGTGTGTATTTTTTCATACAACAGCAACCAGGAGCAGTGTTGGGTCTTTACATGAGTAACTCGGGAAAGTTCAGTCATAGCTCCACATTAGTAATCAATGTAAAGACAAAAGGCCTTGGAGGCCTTGTGAGCTTGCAAACCGCAGATCAACATGTTCAACATTCAGAGCTGTTTTTAGACTCAGAAATGAAGTAGTCTTTCAGCTTTGAGGACACAAACATCTGGAACGAAATGTCTGTGGAGGTTCTTAGTCACCCAGGTCATGGTGAATTCTTGTCGAAATCTTCTTGTCTTGGCAACAGGACTTGAATTTCTTCACTTGAAGATGTTTTGAATACGGACATTGCTGTCTTCAAATGAATGGCCCTTGTCCTGCAGATGTAGGTTGACCGCGGAGTCCTGTCCTGAAGTTGAGGCTCTCCAATGTCGGTGTTTCGGAGAAACCCCAAAGGGTGTTCAACAAACTCTCTAGCCAGATGGTTCAAGAGAGGAGTCAAAGAAGCCATCTTTGTCAAAAAAGAAAAAACATCTCTGAACAGAGGATGGGGCCTCAGACACAACCTTTCACAAACGTACAATGCCATACTGGGATCAATACCAAGACGGATTTGCACACATGGACCCATCTGTAGCCGGGCCCATCTGTAGCCTCCACACAAGAAGGAAAGACCCATCACCAGAACCAGCCCCCGACAACGTCCACATGAGCCTCAGTTCATGTGATCCAACAGGTTTCACCCTTTTTTTTAGCTTTTCCTTTTCACATTCCAATCCAGGTAATCCCACTATGTTGCTCTTTCGTTCCAACGAAGGACACTCTGATTAGCATAACAACCCCCCTAACACCTAGTTTTTGCAGATTAACTCTTCCACTTACATAACAAGCTACCATAAACTAGAGCTGCTCAAAAACTTGGCAGTTATGTTCAGAAACTCATAGGTCACTAGAACTGAAGAAGCCTCTTGGATGAGGGGTTAAACATCTTCAAGTGAGGAAATTCAAGTCTAGTTGCCAAGACAAGAGGATTTTGACAATAATGTAGAGCAAGGCTCCCAGATGAGCTTAAACTTGAGATTACAGTTACTTCATTCACATACAACCCAAATCCCCTGGCTAACATTTATTTTTAATTAACTTCTCCCTTGTTACCTTTGTACTTTTGACTGTGGTCATTTTGTTTGCTTGCTTTGTTTTTCTTCTCAGTAAAGGGTGTAGCATTGCCTCTGGTACATTACATGCCCTACAAATATACTACGGGTGGCCTAACCAAAGATTGTGACATGAGGAAGTCTTTAATGGAAAAAATCCACGTTTTTGTCTCTATTTTAGTAACCCATTTCTTGGAAATGTCATCATTTCGCCACTTGCCGGCTGTTTTTTTTTTTCTCTCCAAGGTGATAGAATAAAGACATCATGGATGATCTCTCAATTAGCCACAGTTCAAAGTGTTTTCCGTGTTTTTCCATCCTGGACCACTTTGACTTCAATATTGTATGAATGGAAGAGGCGAGATACAGTGGTCTGAATCAGAACAGCTGTACATTCAAGGTTTTTTTTCTCCCATTATCCACCCATCCCCGCAGTCATCGGAAGTAGCACAAATGTAGATGCATCTTTGTCTCTGTCCTCTTTTGTCTGAGCGGAGGAAAATAAAGAGCGTCTTAGACAGTGTGCGCTGGCAGGCTCACATTATAGTTTTTCATCTCCACAAGCTGCTGAGGATGTCACAAATGGGACAGAAGCAAAGCACAGCCATTTTGAAGAATGACAACATATATCCTGTCTGCGCATGGTTGTACGGCTCGGCAGAGATGTGGAGAGATGCAACCTACTGGCTTGTCTTCCTGTTTGACGACATTGTGGATGTCATCTATTTAATGCAGTGTACACAAATCTTCTAATCCTGTTTTGGCCTGCAGGGCTAAAAATAGCCTAAGCACAGAGGGGCAGCACTGGACTAATGTGATTTTTGGAGATGGACAATTTCCTCAGTGACACTTAAAGCTTTACTATCTTTAGCGAGGCTAGTGATTATAACCTATTGTTGTAATTTCCTGTTTTCAGTTTTTAGATTTAGACACAGCCAGAGGCTTGATCACCCTTTTTGGTGTGAATGTTGAATGTTTTAAACCCAAGCAGAAAGGGTCCTGAAAATTAATGGAAAATGTATTTAAATAAGATGGGAAAAGCAGACCAGATATTAACTTATAACAGGAAGAACTACAAATAATTGCAAGAGAACATTTTTGCAAATTTTGTTGGCGAATTGTATTTTTCAATGGTAACATTATGGTCAACTGATGCTTTGTCAGATTTATTTTACGTGAAGGTCTTGGAGAACCATGGAAATAAAACTTGTCTATTCAGAAGCTGTTCTAAGCCATCTATGTAATAGGGGAGTTAAACAACTCCCTATTAAAATAGGGACAAACTCACTTTCTAAATGTTCCAAATCTTAAACGTGATATTTCTTTTCTCGTAAAAGCATACACATGCTGTCAGATACAATTTTCTTGCCATTTCAAATTTGTTTTCCTAACATCATTTACAAACTTCTACTCTGCTTCTACACATCCTCTACTCCACTGTTCTATATGCAGGAAGTTTGAGTGTTGAGCCGAGCATACTGAATTCCCAGCTGTACTTGTGTAATCCACTAATCAAACATATGGAAGCCTAGGTAACCCCTCAACATCTGAATCAACAGATTTGGCGAGAGATACCATTGTCTCAAATCAGAGATACCTTTTTTTTTGTGAGTGACAAATTTTGCTTGTATGTACTTGCCTGCACCAGGGATGCATCATTTTACTGTTGCATAACAGGGACTAGTACATTCAAGCCACAAAAATAACTGCTGTTTTTCACGAGATGTTGGCATATGTTAACACCTGGCTGTGCACGTTGTACATCCATTGGCATATGAAGGTCTCCCTATTCTTCATCCCTCTTCCCCTTTGCTGTGACCCAGTGTAGGCCTGTTACTCAGGGACACTGGGTAACTGTACCGGCATTAAAATAGCAAACAGGGGGAACAGAGCATGTTATGAGATTCACTAGTTTCTCATCTCCCTGGGTGAGGCTATAAATAGCCTCTCACACTGGAATAGAGTTTTCCCCTGCGATGCAGGCGAAAGCCAGAGGAACAGCTGCGCTAAAGCCAAGTCCTGTTAGATCAGCAGAGTCATATTGGCATGTGTCTGTCGCTCTCTGTTTCTCTTTTTGTCTCATGTTCTTCACTCTTACTTCTCATTTCCCTCAATGAACCTTGAGGTCTCTCCTCCACCCTTTTGTTGATTGGACAGACTAGTCTATATGTACATTTGTACTTTTATCAGTTGTCCACCCCCCCTCTATCTGTTCGTTATCATTTGATGTTTGATTTGCGGTCCCTGTTTTTTTTATCCATCTGGCGTCCTGCTTTTGACCCTCTCTGACAATTGGTTTACTACCTCTGTCTTTGCAACTCTGTACGATTAAATGTCTCACTTCTAGTCTCAAGTTTCTGTCTATGTGATTTTTAATTTCTTATTTTTACAAAGTCTCCCCAGTGTATGCTCTTAATGTGTACAATCAAGCAAGTTTATTGAAGAAGAAAATTGATCTACATCCTTTTTACAGTGAGATTCCCTTAAGAATTTACTCACTTGAATTACAGTAAAATTTATGAAAATGGTTACACAGGAGTGCTGTTACATTCAGAGAGATTATAGATATTAAGTATACAATATTAATTCAAAATAATCATAATTTCATCCAAACGTTTAATTTAACATAACAGAAGAATGTCCATTATTTTATAACTGGCACAAATTTGAACATGTGCATGCAATACATCCAAAATATTGAATAAGATGCATACAGAATTAGATTGTAGGTGTACCTCAACAGTACAATGTTATTCAACATCATCCTCTGGCAGTCTCCAGAGGACCATGGTGGATCGACACTCCCATCTGTTTCCAAATGTTTAAGGGAAAACGCAAAAAAATTATACAAACAAGAAAACCTCTGTTCTTTCAGGAGCTTAGAAAATAAATGGTTATTTCTGATTGTAGTGATGTGAAAAACAGATGTGTCTTTTGAACGACTCCAAAAAAATCCCTCTAAATATCTAATATGGCACTCATTATTTGGATTTTTAAAAGATTAATTTAAGGGATTTTATAAAATTTCATACAGCGTGACATCTGAAGGGACAGAAATAGTACAAAGCAACATTCTGTTTTTTATGAAATTCTTGTTGAAAGCTTATTTTTACCTATTTAATTTATTTCCTTTTTGGTTTGGGTATTTACACATTTCCTCCCAATGTGGCCCCACTCCCCCTCTGCCTCTGCCTGTCTCACTCTCTCAGTTTGACATCATAGGTGTATATATAGCCAGCAGATGGATTCTCCCATAGCAGGCTGCCCAGTGCTTCTCTCTCTCGCTCCCTCTCTCAGTTAAAGGCTTCTGCCGGCCACTCAAATGAACTAGAAACAATTTCTTGTTTACATTGTCTCTTCTGATCTGCCCACCCATCAGTTTGTGACTGCATCCATTATTCATGTGTTCCGCTCTTCTACACACATGCTTGCCAGCACACACGGTAACACGTTATTGCTGCTGAATGTGTGGCATCCTCTGTGTTCAGGTGTGCACAAGTGAGCAAGCTATTCCCAGATTAATTATGGAGGTTTTTCAAAGCAAATATAATTTTGAAATACGTTTGAATTCAAATACAATCCTTTTGCTTTATCTGGTTCTTGTTCTACCCACATTTATACTTCTATAAATAAAATGGACTTTCAACGTTGTTGTGTCTCATGCTGTAATGCTACTGTTTGATGTATGTTCCCAATGTGGTTAATGTCCTTTGAGTGTGAGACTGAGGTAACAGTTGGAGACAGACTAGCAGATACTATGCCCCCACAAGCCTAGAGGGCTTTCGAGCAGGCAATCAGAGTGAAACCTAAGACATCCTTGAACACGCTGACCCATACATGCATACACAGTTTACTGAGTATTTGCAGCATGTGACAAGTGAGGTGCATGCTGATACACATTTAAGTATGAACGAGAGATGCAGGGCTGATCGGATCTTAGGCGATGAAAGAATCTTAGACATTCACAATCATCTCTCTATTCGATATTTACATAACATACAAAGTACACATACACATACAAAGTACATACAAAGAATTCCCATGTTAAACAAAAATGCTATGAATTAACCTTGAACCTCAATGCAAATTAATATGCATTGATAGTGGACAGTATGTGGCAATGGTCAGTTAAAATGAGTATCTGATAGCAATTACTTTGAAAATATGATTTTTTTTTTTTACACTTTAGTAAATGACGGATGTGTGTTGTGTAGAAAATTTTCGAATGCATTTGGTTTTTTTTTTTTTTTCTGCATTTGACGTTGTGGCTTGCTTTTGACAGATTTTAATTTCAAAATTCCACAAGCTTAAGCTTCTTTCTGAAATGGTTTCTGGCATGTCTATAAATGCATTTGTCAAATTAGTTAAAACAAAACTGAATTATTAATAATATCCATAATAGGTGCTTTGTTGTTTTGTTAGTCCTTCATAACTAATCTGTTTAATAAGTACATAAGGTGTGAATTATTGAATTATGCACTAGAGTTCTGACAGGCCCAATGGTTCCACCACATAATAATCTGATGACTGATGATAAAAAGTCAGGCTTTTTTGGAGCCAGTTTATTGGCATTGTTATGGGGTTACAATCAAATTAGGAAAACAGCAGCTGTGTCCATACCATATCATTATGAAATGTAATCCAATTTGATGAGACAATCCTCTTGAAATGGTCAATACTCTTTTGGGCTCATCAGTAATAGTTCTTCTCTTTAGCCATGCAGAAGTGCTCAAGTTGCACTCTCGTTTTTTCTAAGTTCCATCCGTTTATTTCTAAGGCTGGACCTTAAGTTACATCTATCACTTTTCCAAATCAGCCCTTGATGCCAGTTAGGTCATGTAATAAACTATGGTGTAAGTAAGAACGCATCATTATTTCTAGTTGTTGTCATGTCTTTAAAACAAACTGCAAAAGTGTGGCATGAGAAACACTTGGATCTTGGAATTACACTTTTGTTGACAAAGCACATAATCTGCTCTGATGGCTACCTGTAAGATGTCAGTGAAGGGAGGGACATTGAAAGGAAATTTACCAAGTGTTACACTTGCCCCCCACTGTAAAATGAATCTAATGCTGTAGAGAGGGCCACCATCGGGTGATTTAAAACAATTTCAATTCTAATGTCTAGTTTGATTGTAAAGTCTAAGTCTATTCAAGACTTACTGAAGAGTTCATTTGTGAGGTTGCACTGAGAATTTTATGAAGCTGCGGGGTAACAGTCACATTTAATCTGAGTCATTGCACTAATTGTAATTAATGAATTAATTAATTGTAACAGTGGAGTTTCATGCTGCAAAGATATTCAATTTAAAGAAAAAAACACGATCCTCCCCAAAATTAATTAGAAAGTTCTTAATTTCCTTTTTTTTTTGTTAGAAGAACTGGGAAGCAGAGTGCCTGCTTGTGTCAAATCAGGAGTGGATGAGTGGTTGAAGAGGAACAGCTGCATGCTGTGACTTTGCCAAGCAAGGCATGTCAAGGATCTGCAGTGTTTTTCTGCTCACGTAATTGCACACAAGAAGGAACGTTGAAAAGGCCTGCAGGAGAACAACACTTAGCTCGCGGATCAATTAGCTTTGAGACCCCATGTGTGTGAAATGAAAAGAGCTAATACAGCATTAAATGTGTCACCATTAGAAACTCATTCCGAAACTTATTCTCAACATAAACTAGATGGACACCATCACGGCATGATGGTTGAATAGGTTGTCCCTTTTTTTCCAACTCTTCAAGGTTTTAACGCTACATGAATATGCATTGCTTGCTTGGGAGCAAGGGCATTAACTGACAAGATGTAGTGTAATACAAGGAGCTAATAAATGTGTGTATTCTTGGAAGAGTTGTGCATGAAGAGAAATGTTTGAGCTGATACCAATGAAAATTAAAGCTTGTGCATTTCAGTTGTATAGACTTTTTCACTCTGAAGTAAGCTCCTCTTGTTACAATACCTCACAAAGATTATTATTTCTTCCAGGAGGCACAGAAAGTAAACAACCCCGCCAACAATCAGGCTGCAGACAGGGCACCAAAGGGTCCTGATGAGAAAGAGGAGGCCCCAGCCAGCGAGGTGGGATGGATGACCTCAGTCAAAGACTGGGCTGGGGTCATGATTTCTGCACAGACACTCACTGGCAGAGTTCTGGTAAGTTTTTCCCGCCTTTTTAGATTTTGATTTTCTAAACCTCAGTTTTTAGGTGAGACCCAACAGCACTATTTTTAAAAGCACCGGGTCAGTAATGGACTCACTACAGCAGTTTGATTATTCCCCTCACAAGCTGACAGCGACTAAATATTGCGGCAAGCTTGTCAGCTTTCAGATTAAGCTATTGTTGTTGTTAGATGGGTTTATTATGGAACCAAGCAGAACTGAGTAAATATTTTAAACCCTAGGTTTGAACATTTGACACAGCATATCACTGCAATGGATGGGGAATCACAAAGCACTGCCAATGATAAGACACGTGCCAGCAGTAAATAAAGCTACTGCCAAAGAGTGATTGCTGGTGTTGCCCTTTGTGTTTCAAGCTTTTCTTCACATATCCGCCATTAAGGGTAATCAATATTGACACATTCTGGAGAAGACCTAAAGACAATAATGACTTGGATCAGTGGGTGGATTTGCACACAAAATAACAACTCAACAAAGCCTCTCATTTTATTAAATCCATTTCCATAGATCATTAACATGTTAGTCAAAATCCAATTTGTACAGTTACTGTGATTAGAACAAGGTCTTTACCAGCTGAGATGTTCAAGGTCAAACCGTCTGGAACAGTGTTTGTGTCCTTGACCATCTTGGTATAACCTCACATCGATGGGAATCCTTAAAATACCTCTAGATTAGTCCTCTGGATTATCAAGACATGGAGACATTGACTCACCTATTAAAGCAACTCCCACTGGGAACCTGATGTACAGCAATTAATTTGATCCGTACCAAAGCCAGTAGATGTTTGGTCCTCACTGGAGTTTAGCTGGCTATTTGGCAGATGCTGTCCGACCTTCTCTCAGATGTACCTGCCTATGTAAGTCATGTTGTAACTGATTATTCTGTGCATCTGTCAGATAAACTGCTGAACTCGTGAGTTCCTGTGCTGGCACAGGTTTGTGAATTGGATTCGTCTGTTAAGTAGAGTGAGTCACCTATGTGGTGCTTCTGGAGTTGTGGAAAAGTGATCAATAAGGATGATCTCTCATGATGAAAAATGCAAGATTAATACTACACAAAATTTCCCATTCTCATATCAATTGAATTTATGCATTTCGATTGATTTCTGTTGTTAACTTTATCATGTGCACAATCAAGATAGGTTAAAAGCCACAGACTGATTTTCAGATTAAACTTTAGTACTGCGAAAATCATGTTTATTTATCAGTTCCATTGTTCCTAAAACTTTTTGGTTTGTGAGCCAAACTATGGAGTTTAAATGAATTGGTCTGGCTTGCAATAAATGCCTTTCTTCTTTGCAGTAAATCACACAGATAAAAGTAGCATCAGCTTAGCTTAATGTCAAGAATAAATTTACTGAAAAGATTCTCTAAATAAACTGAGGAATCATGCACAGAGTTAGAGTTCATTTTGACAGAAATATCTTGTTCTGCTTTATAGATACCATATCTTTATACATTAATAATGCAAGAAATTGGTCTACCATGCACTGCTGCTCCTCCTCTTTGTAAAGCAAGATGACACCAATTTATTTGGGCTGATTGATAGACCAGCAGCGATGAGTAGCTTGTTGCCTTGCTATAGTTAAACATCTTTTTAGAGCCATATCAGCATTTTTACCTAGATATATGCCCCACGTTCTCCAGCTTTCTAACACAAGGCTAAATATCAGGCTGTTAAAAATCTTCCAGCAATCAAAGCAATGCTTCCAAACTTAACTTTCGGTCGCATTACTGCCAGCATGTCTGCATTGCACAAACGTTCATTTAGCATCTGTGGAGTGAATGAAGCAGTTGTGGAAATAAAACACAAAAATGATTTCTAACCAAAATACCAACATTATTATTGTTAATGTTTCCTTGAATGCGGCAGGATCTTCATGGTTGGTGAAAGCAAAAAATAAGAATTCAGGCCTTTTTTTGGTAACAGATGAATGATCCTATATTGGAGCTGTCAATTTGCGAAATGACCTTTGCTTTCATCACTTCCTCACTCAAATAGCTTTGCTGTGATGGACACGGTTCCCTATCTTTTTCATCTTAAACTCTGCCTTGGCGCTCTCAATCTGCCCTGTATGTATGTAGTCCTGTGGGGGTGTTAGAGAGTGTAGAAGAACAATGAGACTAGAAATGGAGCAATCTACTTTTTTCTGTTCCCATCGGGCTCCAAAAATTTGGCTACCAGCTGACAGTGGCATAGACCAATCTATGGTTATACTGTGGAAGTCTTGAAAAAGACCCAATTTAAACATTATGGGGGGAAAAGTGGCTTTGTAGGCGTTAACCAACAAGCTTTCTTATGCAAACTGATCTTAATATCCAATTGAGCCCAGGTTTGGGCAGCCCACTGAATTTTAGCAGGGTGAATTAGTGGGTTTAAGAGTTGAATACGAACTGGAGGGAAATGCTAACACCAACTGTTGAAGAAGGTTTATTTACACAAGAGGCTCAAACCAAGACACAACCAGATTGGGGTGCTCATTTGCAGATGCATATATGTTTGCCTATTTCAGTCGCTTCAGGAATTTGTGTATATAAGTGTGTCTATGCCTATGGGTTTGTTTTTCTGTGTGAATGGTAGGTGGATCAAAATTATGTTGAAAATCTGTGTACACAGAACCCGGCTGGTAACCATGGGAACTGTTATGTAGTGGTGCTCAGTCATCGTGCATAAGGGGGGTGACTGGCTGAACAGAGCAGAGCAGAAATAACAGTCACGTAAATAATGGTTTAATTTATCTTGCTGTATCCTCTATTCTACACAACAGAAAAAAAGCAGAGGTACCCTGAGTTACATTGCAAGGTAGATGACCCTCACCCAATCCATCCCTGTTTGCCGTGATGACTTCACTGCTAGTCAAAGATCTTGTTTCCCTTCAGGCGTACCAAATTATCAGAAAACTCCAAAACCAGCGGCAGAAGATTGGTCCAATTTTATTCCGACACACTGAGCTGAGATACTGGTGTGAGGTCTGTTTTGTTATTAGTGTCTAATGTGACTTGCCAAATGACTTTGCTCTGATGAGAAAAGAATTAAATAAACATATATCCACCCACACTGCATAGCCATTAAGACCAGACGTTCTGCATGAGAAACAGATAATTCTGGTCATTAGCGTTCCTGTTTAAGTCCCATTTTTGAGCTATAAGCTGAGAGAACTGAAAGCTATTATGGCTTGTGCCATGGTGGCTTGTGTCATGGCTCAGAGGATGTAATAACAGTAAACAAAGAGCAGCAGGTGTGCGCACGCACAACTCCTGTGTGTATTTGTGTGCCTCATGTGATTTCACCTTCCAAGGTGTTGATAATACATTGTTTCCTCAGACCGGGTGTCGTATGTCAAAGTCACCTATCTCCGTGTGATAAGCGTCTGTAACCTACACACATGAGCAGCTCACACCAAACACATACAGCCATATATCATATTTCTATTAGGCTCAGTGCCATGAAATATAAGGCAAAGGATTGAAAATACATGAGCCTGCATTGCTCGTCTGTTTGAGTCTTTGACGCTTTTGTAACCGCACAAAGTATTAAGTGCCTCACACACGATCGGTGTAGTTTCACGCAAACACCAACCTCAGTATCAAAGGCAAAATTACAGAGAGTTATAGGTTAAAGAACATGAAATAAAATGTGCACAAAAGGATCAGTTCACAATAGTTTTTAAATGATATAGAAGCAATTTAATATGACCTTTGGTTGAATAAGTCCATCCGTGTGGACTCGCAGAGCAGGATGCAACTACGTGAGCATGTGCCAGCTACAGCTTAAGGAGGAGGTGTTTTTCTGAGCCATGTGAGACAGCTGGGCACATGAAAGGGACTGCATGCAAAACATAGGTGAAAGGCAGAACACCTCTGCTCTGGCTATGGTTGGCTCATCAGTTTCTTTACAAGCACATCATCCTGGATGGTTTGAAGAAATACCCCATTAAGCTCTCAAGGGCACAGTGTGTGAGAAAAATTATTTGGAGGACAGCTGGAAATACATGTTGCCTCAATTCATGAGCTGCATACCACAGCATCTCAGCCGACTGATTCCAACATAAATGCTTCAGTAACAATGTATGTAATCCCATAATGTCCAACAAAAACAGTGAGGATTATAACCTCTGAATGTAGATATTACCCTGTCTCTCTGCACGGTGGATTTGCACGGCATGGTAGGTCCAGAAATAGGTCAGCCCTGCCATCTTTCTTAATGGGATCTTGGGTGGCAACCAAGGACCATCTGTTCACAGAGCCCTCTCACTAAACCCTATGGACATCCCTCTTCCTACTTGTCCACCCACTCACTGCCTGGTAAACGGCATAATGACCCATATCAACTACCGATACAAGACATCTGTCTCAGCTGGAGAATGACAACCCACCTGTCATCTTCAAAATCCTGAGCATACAAAGAATGACCCCATACTATCGAAAATATATTTGACAGGAAAATCTCTGATTCACACATCTTATGTTATCATACCTATCCTATCACTGCAACCTGGCTTATATGTCACATGGCAAGTATTGATTCTCCCTTTATGACGGAGTTGGGTATTTAGTTTTGATGATAAATGTAAAGCACTGGCAGTCATGAATATACAGTGATATTGCAATAAATTTCCTCAATTTCAAAATGGGAAAGTGTGTATTGGTAGTAAGCAAAATGTGTAATGATACTTTGCGTAAAGTCTATTGTGTCTTTATGTGTTACCATTCATGTTGTGAGGAAAATGGGTGTCTGTGTATTCTCTCTCACTTCCTACAGTTCATATCTTTCCTGTTAAAAGGAAATGCAATGTGCCCTATTTGTCAGATAGATTTGCATTGTTTGTATAATTGCACTATGAGCTAATCTTGATGTATAAGTACATTTGTATGGAGACTGCATTGGCTTACTTGAACATTATGTATATAGTCTTTCGCAACAGCCATGGGTTTTGTTTGCATTTCAGATTTTAACCATGTGTTCGTGTCTAATGAGTTTTTCTGTCAGTGGAAACAGTACTTTCATCCATGTGGTGTCTGTCTGTGTGTGTATGTGCAAGAGAATGTATCCACGTGTCCATGCATGAATTTGTAAATGCATGTCTGTGTGCGTCTGCTTGGGCTGGCTAATTACTCTTTCCCATCGAGAGTGTGAAACTAATTTATTGCTGTCAGCAAACTCCGCAGCATTGGATACAGCTGTCAACACACTACCATCTCCTGCATCTCACTCCATCATGGCAATATCTTTATCGTTTCTTTCGCAAAGATCGTAGGGAGCATATGTCTCATAGCTCACAGCAATTCACCTTTTTGCTCTATTATATGGAATCATTGCAAGCGTGAGACCTATACAATATAATGTTTTATCCATCCACAGGGAGCATTAAATGTCACTGCTCAAGACTCAATGTGGAATGTGTAAAACAAAACATACCCACTCACAAACAGCGAAAGGCACAAAGAAGTAGGACCAGACAAATGAAATTGGGCTCAAAATATTGATAATTATTTCTTTCTTCATTTAGGTAAATTTACTATGACACCGTGTGGTATTGACCGCATTCAATAATGTGTTTCTTGTATGCAGCTGTTAAATCAAAAGCTTACAAGAGTTTTAACATCATCAATTTGAACAAGAAATTTACAACACAGTAACATATGATCTTCCAGATGAGACGTTGCTGAAAGTGAAAGATGTCCCTATTTGAATCATTACTCTGTCCTGACTAACACACACACACACACACACACTTGCACACATATATACACACACACGTATAAGCCCATGTTTATGTATAGTAAATGTATCATAAGTAATTTAACGAAGAACAATTCAAGCAATGTCAAATGTTTAAGCACTAGGCAAATCCCATTCTTAATATTAAATACAAAATAGTACACATACACGCATGCAGGCACAAACACACACACACACACACACACACACACACACACACACACACACACACACACACACACACACACACATTGAGTTCGTAGTGGCTGTAAAAGTGCTGAAGGAAGCATCTGTCATTTTGATGTGAAAAATAAACAATCGATAGCTGTAGAGACCTGAGAACCATTGCCCAAGATTCACAACCCTATTTCTCCTGAAATTAACGGCAGTGGACACAGAAAAATGCTTCAATTTTTCGCCTCACAGTTCAGCATTCAGTGACATGGCACTTTGTTATGGCAGTGTTTCACAAGAATGAAATTCAGTTTCTTAGCCAGGTCACTGTGATTTCCTTGACTTGGAACCAGCGTCCTCAGGCTTTCTTCTATTTTCCTTGACCCACCCTCCCATTCTTCCCTTGTTGTTGAATATAGTTCAGTGTGCAGATTATTCATGTTATTTGCCAAAGTTCATCAGTTCGGTCAATGGCAATCCAATTAGCATCGGCCAAAATCTTTTGAAATGTGATGAATGACTGCATATACTGAAAGGATCATGGGAAACAAATTCTGCAGCAAGTGAAGTAGTGGAGAAAGGAGGGGAGAGGTTTGATTAGGGACATTATTTAACTGGGATATTTAATTGTTGATTCTATTTTCTTCTACCGTACGACTATCAGACATACTTTTCTGTCAATATCATTATTTTAAACAGCAAAGGATGTTTTGCAAAGATTTCTGAAATGTTTAAAATCTCATGGAGTTAAAAATTCATGCATTACAATGCATAACCAAAATGTAGAACATCAATTTGAATTATTTGCTGTGGAATTCTCAGCACTTAATCAGTTAAAATGCAAATTGAAATAATAAGAAACTTCTAACAATCATGAAAGTATGTGACCCCACATAACACACTCCTACTTATTATGATAATACAGTTCCTGATTTTTATTTGTCATTAATATGTAGACCTTTCACCCCAATCATTACTGTCACATCTAATATATATTTCTGAGTAGTCTCTTTTGGGGAAATGCATGACAGAAGTGTTAGAGCTTCTTCAGATGGTGAGCCAACCAACCACCAGCCCGAAACCAGCTTAAAAAGTTACCAAATGCTAGTTATATCAGCTCCAATTTGCACATTTATGATGTAATCACAATGAAATAGCATACTGCCTTGTGCCAGATGTGTATGTAATGAAAATGTTCATAGTTAGATATAGCTCTTAATTTACTGCATTATTTTATTCATTAAGATATTTATTCATTTACTGTATAGCTGTTATTTTTTCAGGCATTACTTTCACACTGACACATACTGAAGTATGCTGAATCATAGTTCAGTATGTATTTCCTTACCATGAATACAGCTCAGCTGTGCAAAGTATGTCCAGTTGGCTTGTCTTTTCTGGGTTGCTGCCCATAAGAATCATAAGATGAGTGTTGGAGTAAGGAAAAACGAGGGGTGTGGGAGGGCAAAGGAGGGTGTCATCGGAGGAAAGAAAAATTACATGGAGCACTACCATCATGCTGTGCTGTTTTAGCTGGTAGAAATTCACACATTTGTTTTCTCACTTAGAAACCAGACATAGTGTTGTACATCTGATCATGCTTATGTCAAGGCGAGGACACATTTATAGTGTGTATTAGCCATTAGTCATTCACTTTAGACCTCTGTCAACTAAGTGGTTCAAAAGTCTACAATGGAAAATACCTTAACTCTGACAAAGTAGATAATACATACACAGTGCGTATCTGAGATATTTGTTTCACCACTTTTAAAATTACAATTCACTCCATCGACCCATCGTCTAAATTATTTAGGGAGATTTTACAATTCTCACTTCGTCCCTTCCAGTGACGTCCCTGCTGCCGTTTTAGGCCCGTCATAACTCTGACCTGTTCTGCCAGATGACTCATCATTGATCGCTGTTTCTCTCTCCCATCTATAAGGCCATCCATTTGTCACCCAGTCCTCTATTTCCAGAGGCAAAGACTCAACCCCGCCCTCACTTGCTGCACTCCCCATCCCTTCGTCTGTCCTGCCCTCCCTCAAACTGTTCTGAGGAAAAGGTCAAGATAGCAGGCAGAGGAGTGGTATTTCATTTAGCTTGTTAATGGCTATCCAGGTCTCTCTTCATTAGATCAAAGTTGCCTGTGACTTTCAAATGTGAGGTGATACTGTTGCAAAGCACATGCTGCATTGCTTCTTCGTTCTCGGCTAAAATAACCAGAAAAACGTTAAGCATCTGTATTCTTAGTGTATTCACAAAATTGATTCAGTCATTTTCAGCTAATTGTTGCCATAGAAATGCAAACTGTGAAGCGTAATGCTGGGCTTACACCTTATCTTTGAAAAGATTTTGAAAAGGCTCCTTCACAACTATCATCTCACTCTAGCTCGCATCCAAAGACTAGTTTTTAGTCCCAGCCTAGTCTCAGTGTAGTCTGGGTTAAAAGACTGTGGATCTTACAGTTAAAGATTTTGAAAAGAGTTGTGGAAACTGCAACTAGATTATTTTCCCATCTTGCAAGGTTTCCCATCATGCTACCTTCAGGTTTCTTGTTTCTGGTTTTTTATCTATTGATTTTTGATTGAGTCTTTACGGTGACGTGAAGATGAGAGGATGAGAGCAAGCTGCGGCTCAGTAGGACTCCCCTTAAGATTTCCTTCCGACTTCCAGTTTTAAGTCTGTGACTGAAAAGCGTAAGGTGTTGGTCTGACATAATACAATGATTTGACATAGAAACACTTATGTTTTTGGCTCATTCAGCCTAAAACAGCGGCCTCCAACCCCTTGGCTAAGGACTGGTACTCATGGATTTTTTGGTTCTGGGCCGCACAGAAAGAATAGATAACTTAAATTATTTCCATTTTATTTTCTCTGCATGTCAAGATGCTTGTCTTATTTGTAGGAAACACAGCTAATTCATTCATTATCCTGCACTCAGTGTCATCAGGGGCTGGAGTCTATCCCATTTGTTATTGGGTGCGAATCGGGGTAAATGCTGGATGACCACAGACATTCAACTATCCACTCTCTCATTCATACGGGGCGATTTTAGGGTCTCTAAATCACCTTTGGCATGTTTTATGGTTGTGGGAGGAAATCAGTGAATCTGGAAGCTACCCACTCAGATGTAACAGGAACAGGAAAATGCCAGACAAAACAGCCCCACTGTCAGAATTGAACCAGACACCTTCTTGCTGGTGGAAATGCTAACCACTGCACCACCATGCCACTGCTAATTACAACTTCTATTTTGATTTCTCCTCTAAAAACCATGCTATCTTTGAACATGTCTTTTTTTTTGTCAGTTGCTTTGTGAAACAAAGCTAAATCTGCTTTCATACTGATAAATAGTCATGGGTGTATTAATTTGTTAATTTCTCATCATTGAAAATATTTTTTGACAACCAATATTATTGCATGATATAATATATTATGGGTTACATTTTGGATCATTTAATTTCATTTTACAACAATCGGTCACCAGACTGATAAATGTTTAACAGCTACAACCAATCACAGGGATTGAATGTGATGCAAAACCAAATCATACCAAATGTATGCGTGATATAGTGCTGAGTCAGCATGTTGTTTGCTGTTTACACATTGCAAATCACTCAATAAACTACAGGAATGGCAGTCACCTTGTGTTTAAAAAATTCAGATATGGTATTCCAGTCCCTAGTTATCAAATCTACATATAAAACCTTTCCTGCCCCAAAAAGTGTGTGTGATTTCCCTGGTATTTTGGAAACCAAATAAATTGTGAGGGGTGGATCTACGGAGTGAAATGAAATTTGAACCTTACAGACTTCTTGATTCTCAGGTTTTGCTTCTGCACAGAGCCAAGATATAAATAATATTATTGAGATTGGTTTACATGTTTATGAAGTACCTAAATGTTTATGTGAATAGTTAGAGGGTCTTCATTCTTTTAATATATGTTATGGTAAACAGAAGAAAATATTTTGTGGGTGCATCAGGAATGTTCGTTCCAAAGACGATTGCTCTACCTCCTGTACCATGCCGCCCCAAACTGATGTATGTTACATGGTGAATCTTATATGTTACATGTATGTTACATGGTTATTGTACTCAATATTTTGCCTCTCATAGCTCCCTGTGTCATAAGAAATCACTCACCTAATTTCAACAATACCACTGTAGCTTTAATATAGGTAGGCTATGCAATTAGGTAATAAAATATGCTTTTAAGTCTTACCAAATTACTGCAGTCATGATATCCTGTTTAATTTTATAATGGTTATTTATGACCTGCTTAAAGTTCAGGAATTACTTGAGATTAGAGTGTATTCAGTGACATTGGCACATTAGACAGCAGGCCAGGAACGGACAGATGATTAGGGGAACACACGTAGTCACAGTTGACAGTCAAATAGGCAAACTGACAGGCAGAAAATTGCATGTGGACAGATTGGCCAAAGTAGGCAGTCATGGATGATGCAGATGTTCTCATGTTTGTCATTTGGATCTCCCCCTGTCACCTCCAAGACAGAGCTCTCCGAGTCTTATCTTTGTCACGGCCGCCTGGTTTGGCCTCTGGGAGATCGTAAAGACTGACTCAGTCCCTCTGGGATGACGCACACCTAATGGATCGGAACTTGCAACATCACAGTGATCCAACTGCATCCAAAACCCACTTTCATTGCCAGAACCTTAAAGCTTTCCAAAACCAAAATTAGGGACAGAGGCTATTACCCAGATTACTGCAGAAGGACATCAGCAAAATGTTGTAATGATTGTTCTTTTAGCTGATGTGTCACTATCGCTTTTAATTGCACGATGGGCATATGATTCGCTTGGTTCTATAGCACATGTCTCGTTGAAAATGTTTATGAAATTACATGTAAATAAGAAAGGTCCTGTGCTGCCTTGCAAGAAAAGAAAGTAATCGGGATACCAAACGATTTTGGACTGTTAATAAATCATCATATGTCCCCGACCACCCTGTTTATTTCCTGTAACATTTGATAATCTGAGAGGCATGCAGTACAAAAAAAGTGGCCTAATTGTCAAATAGTTGCTAATAAACAAACAAGCAAACAAAACAAAACATTTTCTTTCTGGGTCTTGAAGCATGGCACTCCTGTGTACCGAGGTTGAAAATTATCCATTAAAAAGCTGATTTGATCTGAAAAACAAACGGTTTCCTTTTCGCTTTGAAAAGGGTTAAAATACTAATTCCAGTTGTCTGGTTGTTTCTACATCAGGAGCCAGAGAAATACAAGCGGTCACTTTTACATCTCCACCCCCAGACTCTGAGACTCTAATTAACCTACTGCATGTATTTGAATGGTGAGAGGAAACTGGAGAACATGGGCAAAACCCACGCAAGCAAGGAGAGACCATGCAAATTCCAATCAGTGGGGTATCGGTCCGTCTGGAATTAACCCAGAAACCACCTTGTTAAGAGACAAAAGGGCTAACTAAGAGGATGAGACCCATGAGATGAAATTATGGTCATTTCTGTGCCTTATCAAATCTATAGGAGTAGAGAAAATTGACACTGCAGAAACAGATAATAAAAAGGGGATAAAGCTGATTATGAAATGGTCAAATGGTACAAAGTATAATATGTGTGCAGCAAGTTGCTCAACGGATCTGGGTGGAATAATCAAGGTTCTTTGTTATGCTCTGTATATATAAATTTACAACAGTAACATTCTTGGTGATTGACTAGATCCTTATTTCAGGAGCTTTTCAGAACTCAGATCTTTAAAGGATATTGTAAATCGTTAATAAATAGATTACTAAAATAAACTGAAATTTGTAATGTACTTTGCGATTTAGGCTGAGGGAGTGCGAATCTATACTGGATTGCCTTCAAATGAGTCGACTTACAGAATGTTAAAAAGCTACAAGCATTTGATATTTAGTTAATCCTCCAGTGGTTTGATATTTCCCAGGATATCTTTTCAAATCTTTTCAAATAAGAGATTGATGTAGCAGCAAATCAAATTAAAGGTTACCCCTGCAGCTTCTCAATGATAGTATTTTTGACAAGAGGTAGAAACAAATGAAAGATTTAGCATGAGCCAACACAACATAACACAACACTAAATGATTAATAAAATTGATTAAATAGACATAAGTTGGTCCAACTTTCCAAAACTGCCCCAGACAAAGTTGCACTGTCATTTTGTGATCAGTGCTTCAAAGACTCAAAGACTCAATGTAACTTTGATTTTGCTTAGTACCCTGATAGGTCTCCTTACTGTCTATGAATATGTAATGCCTTTGCTATAAAAAAAAAACCCTGCAGTTTGTAAGCAGGATAACAGTATGGCTACAAACTTGCCTGTTGCGCACTAAAACATTCACAGTTATTTTATAAAATGATGGCAGAATGCTCTTTGTGTGAGGCATGTGAATAACAGTCATAGGGAGGTGTTTTAAACCCAATGAAATATCCACACACCCACTTAGAGGTTTGAAAGACAAAGGGAGGGAGAAATAATCCCATGTATAACTCAAAGACAAGTGATAAAATGACCTTGATGTATCTGCTGTAAGAAATAAGACTCCCTCTCAGCTTCATAGGTGCTGTTCTCTTACTCAGTTTGTCCTCAAAACTCCCTGTGGTGGGTAAAGCTTTACAAGAATTTCCCGTTGGGAACTGATAAGTTTTACATTGTTAACATTCAGCATTTTCATGTTGGAGGCCTTGTGTGCTGAATGTCAATAGCTCTGTTGAGCAGCATTAACTCCTTCTCACTCTGGCTCACCATCTAGGCCCATATATCAGCAGGTCTGAGTCACAGGGAAAGAGAGAGAGAGGAAGAAAGATAGCAATGTGGGAGTGAAAGAATCAGTGGATACGGGGTTTGACTGTTTCCTTACCTCTGCTTCATCGGGTAAATCATTTATTATTGCAGCAGCATCTGCGAAGGGTGAGATATGAGATATAAATCTTACCCGAAAGACTGCAGTACCCACTGTCACATGTAGTATGTTGACGAAAAAGCTCTTCCACCCTACAACGTAGTCTCGGAAATCGACTGATTTAATATCAGCTCTCTGTCTTATGTCAAAAGCTTTATACTTTTAACTGTTGTGACTATTTTGTGACAGATTTTGATGGCAGGTTTGTTCAAAATATGCTATTGTCACCCGAGTCATGTTTGCTCTGCTAATTGCTTATCAGTGGAGTCAGCAGAGTTGGGACCATCTGCTAAGCCAGGTTTCAGATCCGTTTACCCCCGCTGGGATTCAGTTTCCTAGGATGGGACATCCACGCAGTGTCCCTAAAATGCATCACCTCCACCAGTCCTGCTGCCCATAGTTTCCATGAGATCATTCAGGGATATTCACAGGTGATGTAAGAGGCGCAAGAAAGAAGACACTGGCTGATGAAATCACATTTTTGAATTGAACTTAAAGTTAATAATGTTTAATATATATCTACAGTATATGCAATATGTGTGAATAATTTCTAATTTGTATAACTATTTAACATGCTCTGCATGATCACCATTTAAAATAAAAATCACCTGCTGGACTTGAATAATGGTCTGTAAACAAATATCTGTAAACAAATGAATGCTACAATAGAAATTATGAGTAGTGGCATACAATACAATACATATTTGAGGGAAAAACAAAGACTGTAGGGGTGAATGAGCCATCTGTTCAGGTGAGATAGCAGGTTAATTTAATTTAAAATCATCCTAAATTTTTGGCTTTGCTGTGCAATCATAACAAGAAAAAAACCTACAACTCATCCGGAGTGCGCATATGCGTGTGTGCGTGCATGCATTCACTGTATGCAACTATGAGCAGGTGTTTATTATGCAACTGTTTAGAGCCGCATGGCATATGACAGACAAAATTGAAAATCTTCAACAAATTAAATCAACAAAAGAGCAAAAATATTCTTGTCGCTGGGTATCATTATTTCTTCCAGTCAGCTTTAACTGGTTGTTCTTTGCATTCTATGGAAATTGTCCTCCTTGATGCCCGATCAGAACATACAGGACTGTCTCAGAAAATTAGAATATTGTGATAAAGGTCTTTATCTTCTGTAATGCAATTACAAAAACAAAAATGTCATACACTCTGGATTCATTACTAATCAACTGAAATATTGCAAGCCTTTTATTATTTTAATATTGCTGATTATGGCTTACATTTTAAGAAAGCTCAAAAATCTAATCTCAAAATATTAGAATATCATGAAAAAGTCATTCTTGTTTTTTTAATTGCATTACAGAAGATAAAGACCTTTATCACAATATTCTAATTTTCTGAGACCTGAGTCCTGTAGCACTTTTTTTCCCCAAGCTCCTGTGCAGTTCTGTAAATATGAGTAAGAGTTTATACCTTTAAAAGCTGAAAATTATGGACCTTCTTTGCATTTCTGCTGTAGACAAAGTCACCCCTCCTCATCATGGATGAGTCACATTTGCTATGCCAAACCCATATTAATGGATGGCTCATTTTTGTCTGATTCATGTCCATGATTTTATGCAAGTTTTTTTTCAATGTATGTAACATTTATTTTGTCAGTTGGGTTTTTTGGGGGGTTTTGTAACTGTCATTTCAGGAGCCATGGGAAAGTGCTAATTAAACTAGTTTCGAGGCTCGGCTGTGCCCTCTGACCAAAATTGCATCAGTATTGACTTCAAAGCTGCAGTCCTTCAAAAGAAGTTACAAAAGCTGTATTACTTCCTTCTTTCCTCTTCTTGTCTCCTCTCCTCTTGCTGAACATATTTACGTGCAGAAACTACCCAAAAACAAATTTGCACTGCGTTGTCTTAACAATGGCATGATAATGCAGTTTTCGAGTCTTCAATTAAGTACGTTCATTTAAAATAAATCTAACTGACAAATTGACTATGAGGTAAAACTAAGATAGAGCCCTGTATTATGGTTTGGTGAAACAATGTAAGAATTAAACTTTAGGACAGAGAGGCATAACCGTTATATCATCCTTGAAGGTCTAATGTGGACACTGAGGGCTGAGCGATGCCCTTGTTTTATTACCTTGTTGGAGCAAAATGTTTCTCTGCGGAACATATGATCTACTGCAATTTCATAACGGTTGCGAGTTGGATTGTAGGTGGAAGCACATATGACAAAGACACACTGTCAGAAAGGTCATAAATGGTATTTATATAATGACACTGAACCGATTATGCAATGAGACATAGGTTGTGGCTTTTACCTTGACATCCATTAGAATCTTATAGCTCTAAAATGCATTTTCAGTCATGTTGGACTTTGAATAGGAAGCTGAGGGTTTTGTTTGCAAAAATGGAGACATGGGTTGTAACCTTCAGTCTTGAAGAAAATAACGTCTTTCCTGGAAGCTGGTGCCCAAAGTTTATTGTCACAAGGGTGATGGATATTGAATATTACCACATATATCAGCACGACCAACTGATTAGTCACTCGGAAAAGGTCAGTGCTGCGACTAATGGACAGTGACACGACAATGGTTTTTTGTCTTCTTAACAGGAGTCATGACGAACCAAACTGGGTTTAAAATCTCTTTTTTAAAAAGAATCCATTCCTTGTTCATTCTAGAATAATAAGCAAAGCTTTTTAACATCCTTTTTTCAACATGTAGTGGATCATATCTTCCACTTTCTGCTTTACTTGGAGAATCTTTTCGAAAGGAAGCTATTAATTATCCATTGAAAGAATGCCTGAATGGCTTCAGTAGAATTAATAATATATACCCCCAAAGATGAAGGAACAGAAGCCATTAGCAAATAATTATTTTATTTCTTCGCGCTACCATATCTAAAAACAAAGACCATATTCAGCGCCTCTGTTTCCGCCATTTCAAGTGTAGGCTGACTTCTGTAGCTTCAGCAGTGGATTTCTCTGGTGAAAGAAAAAAAACATTTATTATGATAACCTTTTCCCCCTTTTGGTGGGTGAAAGTTTGCAGTAAGTTGCTTGAAGGTCAATTATTGTAGCTGTCAGACATCTATCTACCATATTGACTGAGGTGGACAACTACGTGTTGGACTTGATCTGATATGGCACAGAGCAAATATAGGAAGGAGATTTTGTTTCTCTCCACTTTATACGTACCCAATAAAAATGACAACAGAATACTAATAGAGTTTTTACCGCCTGCAGTTCCTTGTCACATCTATAACCTTGCTGCGAGTGAGTATTCTACCTTATCAGGATCTGCAATATTGTTAGAGTGCAGAAGTAGGCTTTGACGCGGATGATAAACTTCTCATTAACCTTCAGGAAATTAAACGAAACCTTGATTTAATTAGATAAAGATCGTGTCACCGCTTTCTCTCCTCTGAGATGAAACGTATGTGCTTGGAGGGTTTAGGAGTTATATGAGGGGGATGCTTAGGAAAGGCAGGACAAAGACAGATATTTCAAAGTTATTTTGTTTTAGTTTAGGAGTTTAGTTTCAATCTATTTGCAACACTCAGATTGAAACCCGAGTTTGAATTGTACATTTGGCAAGAATCCCCACAGTTCTGGCTGCAAAGCCAAGTATGGCACCTCTTTGGAATAGGATTAAAAAGATTCTGCAATACATTTTGGAAGGAAAGTAATTGCTCTCAATGCATTTTAATAGAAATGGCATTGGTTTGATAGTTAAGATTTCATTAACTATGTCAGGAATTATGTATGCTTTGATTAAAGCAAGGTAATGGGACTGTGGTGGCAGTAACAGAGCCTAGAGAACAAATTTGTGACCCAACTATATTATAACCTGCAAACCAAATAGAATGAAGCCAGTTGAAGACAAATTTTCTACTCCCTTAATGGTTTCTTGATCTGCATAATGTGGATAGTTATGTGTGATTGTATAGAAAGTTGTACCGGTGACAGTAATGTCAAGAGGTTGTGGTGTAGTCATTGCGGAAAATATATTTGAGAGAAAATAAATAGTCAGAGAGAAATCCCATCAAACTAAAATAAGTGTGAATATTGTGTTGGAGAAGATTAGGGTCAGCCAATAGTAAGTGACCACCTGATTCCATTAGGTGTTTGTAAAAAAAAAAAAATTCTGCTTCCTATTTTTACAGCTAAACTCATAACCAAACTTCTAGCTAAACTGCTGGACCCCCATTAGCTCAGCAATATACACTGAAAGACAAAAGGAGAAGCAACAGCTCTCAGAGTTGCAGCTTTTGAAAAACGTCAATTTTCTCACCTTGTCTGTGGTTCCTCATTATCTACAAAGGAAAGCTGATATTGTTGTTCAAAGAATAGCTGTGACTCAGCTGGCAATGTGCTCATCCTCATGCTTTCTGAGGTGCCACACTGTTGTAGCTCATTGGGCTTTAACACACTACATTTGAAGATCCAATGAGAGGTCAAGTACCGTTCTTAAACCCATTTCATTGTATTAGAGGTTTTTGTGGGGGATGATAACTAATTGGCTACCACAATAATATGGCTTAGTTTGGGTAAGAGTGTGAAATTAAGAGTGTGGATTACTTCTTTGACCCTCTATCCTTTCAGGTGGAGCATTTCCTTCAAAAACAACACTACTTCTTTTTCTAATCAAACAATATTTTCCAAAGTTTCTTTTTTGCATGGTTTGGTTCAGTTTGGCTTACAAAAGCAGGTAAGCTTTCTGTAAAGGTGAAGGTGATTGAGAGGAGGTCTTAATGCATAACAGGTATTTTCTTTTTGTTAAGGCTAACTGGTATTTTTGAAGGACAAGACCCTCTGACAGTGTGAAATGAAGAATATCCCAGTTTTGTGAAATATTTGCGTTCTGTTGAGGTGCAAACAGGTCTACTGTGTCTGAATTTTTTTTTAACCTTTTGAATGGTTTTTGTAGTTTTCTGAATTTCAATCAATTCTCATTTCATGTCTTTTAGCTTTTTTCTGACAGGCTGTATTTATTTTTCTTACTCTTCTTCATTTGAGTTTTCTGACCTACCGGCACAGATTGGCTCTTTGAGTATTTTCTGACCAGTGATGTGTCATCACCAGATATCTATATCTTTTCAAAGACTAATGCATTTTCGTATACAATGCATCACATCCAGAAACAAAATACATCGTTTAAGCTCCTAAAAAGGTGTGCTGAATTTTGGAATGTAAAATGTAAAGACTTGAAAAGTGGGCTGTTTCAAGTGGCACTCTAGAATTGTTAAAAAAACACTGTTGAAAGAACCAGTTTGCTTGATGCTGAGGAAAATGTTGTTCCAATGCAGCACTGTTGTCATCAAAAGCCATTGTAATGACAATGGCTTTTTATGCCATTTCAAATTTAGCTCCTGGCTTTCTAAGACATTCCGATAAATGCCAGCCTTAATACGTTTGTTCAATATTTCAGTCTGGAAGGTGCGGTTGGTATGGTGGTCAAGATAATTCCATGTCAAGATACTGACAAAGGTGGCTCTTGTTTTTTAGCTGAGGAGGAAACAGCACATACGCTTATACCAAATACACAATAAACATAGAGGTTCTAATATACTTTATCCTTATACCTCATAGTTTGTTTTCTGTTTAATGTTTAATTTGCACCATATTATTATTAATATTGTTAATTTCATGATTATGAGAAACGTCTTCTCGATTCCTCTGTATGTCCGGTACATGCAGACAAAAGCTGACTTTGACTAATACAATGTCGTTACAAAAGCAAATGTCATGGAATGCTCAGCCTTTTGCCAAATATTGAAAATATTGAAGGGTTAATTCAGTGTGAAAGTCAGTTATTTGTGTCACGAGCAGAACTCGTAAATTGTGAAGAATTGTGTAGAATGCTAGTACAGCAAAATAAATTAAAGTCCTGTTACTGTTACCTGTTACTTCTTCAGTATTTGAGCAGAGTAAAGATGAGAGATTGGAGATCCTTTTGTTTTATATTTCATTTCACTGTTTTCCAAATAGAGCATGTATGCAAAATGGATGTTATATAAACTCTTAATATTTCTAAACCCACGTCCCATACCTGATGACATTGTTGAGCAATTCTTTTTGTTTTATACAAGAACAGCATTTAATGGCTGCTTGGTGCAGAAATTACATGGTTGATGGGTTGAAAAAGTATACCTCCTGTCAACAGCACTTAACAGGCTGGTCACATGCATCATCTCATTTCTTGGTGCTGATTTAATCCCAGTGGGAGACCTCCATCTTGTCTCACAGACACTCACGCACATACTCCAACACACAGAAAGGTTAAAGTCATGGAAAGGTCTAAGACATATGCACATTATATATGCACATTTACACACAAAGGGGCGAAAACACGTGCACAAACCTGCACACGCTGTGGCATTTAGGCACTTGCTGTGCCTTAGAGGACATGCTGTAATATTCTCCATCCCTCCACTCCTCATTCTTTTCAGCTCACTCATTCCTTCACTGCCACAAGCCATTTTCTGCCACCTCTTTATGCTTCTCATGTGCCACAGGGGGCTTTCTAATATTCTCTCCTCCCTCCATTTACCTCCATCTTTTTTATCTTCTACATCTTGTCCTCTCTGCTTCTCTCCCTTTCTCTTGTCCTTCTGGAATAATCTCTCGCTCAAGGTCACAGTCACACAGGTTTTCTCTGAGGGATGCTTATGATGCTGTAGAAGAAATCCGACCTACCCTTCTAGTATCTGGTGCAAACTGTACACTTTGCAGTGTCCACTGCTGTGAGAATGACTTTCCGCAGTCACACATTTCTGAGTGTGCTTGAGTAGAAAAATCTACTTCAACATCCTATTTCAGTTCCCTAATTATGCAACAGAGAAACTTTTTCAGGAGACTTTTCAGGCAGTTTGTGCTGTCTACCTAAAACACAATTCCATATGCCTCCTTTTCAGTTCTCACTGACAGATGCTGATTTTATCAGCTGTCATCCTGTCCGGACCTGAGAGCTCCCCTCTCAACTACCAATCACAGTGTCTGTTGCCGTGGTACAGCTCTATGTGCACAGCTGTGTAATGGAAGCCAACAGGGTTAAATGAAGTCAGTTTACGGGGTGCACCCATAATAGTTACCTTTTGATTTATGAGATTGCTTCTCATATCATGGACTGGACAACAGAGGGCCAGTAAGCTGGATTTGTTTCGGTGAAATAAGGCACAGCTTCCTCTCCTAAAATCATAATATATTTGCCTCTTGAATTATCTTTGTGTACATGATGTACTGACCAGCATGCACAAGGGTTTGGCTGCCAACCTGGACAAAAAGTCATGTTCTCAGTTCTAGTAGGAGAATGTACTCACTCAGCTGGGAAATTTTGATGGGGATGCCGAAAATTGTAAGTAATACAAGCTCTTGTTTTCAGACTTGACTTTAGTGCCTTTGTCTTTCATGCTTTTTTTTCTTTATTGGCAACAGGATGTTTTTTTTTAACAAGGACAGTCAAAAAATATTTAATGGCATCTCTTTACCATTAACTGGAAATATTTGATGTGCTTTTTCGATGACACATTGGCAAAAATCCAATTCAGAATCTCTTAATGACCGAAATTTATCGATTCCCTATGT
The DNA here is from genome assembly GCF_037954325.1 of Fistularia commersonii. Taxonomy (NCBI): domain Eukaryota; kingdom Metazoa; phylum Chordata; class Actinopteri; order Syngnathiformes; family Fistulariidae; genus Fistularia; species Fistularia commersonii. The sequence goes on from NC_141285.1 coordinate 16,955,204, forward strand.
TTTTCTTTCAATACATATTTGATGTTTGCCAGGAAGGTGGGGAAAAATCGGTATATCGGTATTTGGATTTGTAACCCCACAACAGCTTATACTAGGATTTTCAGACATCTTGAAAGCATGTCTTTCAGAGTGATTCCTTGCCCATCCCATTGGCAGCTTGGTATGCGATTTCCCAAGGACATACTACAGGGATTAGATCACCTTAGGGCAGTGGTTCTTAAACTTGTTGGATGTACTGAACCCCACCAGTTTCATATGCGTATTCACCGAACCATTCTTTTTTGGAAAAATAAAACATTATTTTTTCAAATTCAAGACATACGTATATGCTTTACTGGTGCACAAAATGAACCATGCATCAACATCACTGTGTTCAAAGAACAAAACCAGCAAAATGGGATTTTCACACAAAAACAGAAACATAATGATGAATAGGAAGGAATAAGGAAGTATTCTCTTATATTTGCTGGTGCCAGACTCCACTTACTCAACTTGGCATGACAAATCGTGCAGTTAGGGTGCTGACTCCCATCATGTTCTGCTATATATGTGAATCCATATTCTACATTTTCATCCAACCACTCTCTTCTTTTGCTCGACATCATTAGTATAAAGGGATTAAAATATTAAAAAAAGAAATCACACGACATACCATCACAGCAGGACAAATTGACGACTGAGCGTGCCAAAATCCCTGCAGCACAGATAGGCCAAGCTAGGTAGCGTGATTACCTGCAGCCAGTGATAGCCAAGCGGGGCATGTCATCATGAATTATATGAGTCAGGTGTATGTCTTGACCTCCGCCGAACACCTAAAATTCACTCATCGAACCCCTGGGGTTCAATCGAACCCAGGTTAAGAGCCACGACCTTAGGGTCGCTGAGAGCTAGAGTGTGACATTCATCATCTGTTAGGCCTGGATGGATGTTTTGGAAAAGTCCTCATTAGAACAGTGTTTTTTTATGCTGAATATAAGATATCTAACTAACATTGATAGTGATAAATTTATTTGCCCAGTTGTCCACCATTTATGTTATGTCAATTTTTGGCAAAATGGAAAAATATTTTAGAATATCTAGAAAGTTTGATTCATTATTTTTCTTTAATGTGTCATGTGTTTCATGTCACATGTTAATTTTCCAAATCACAATTTCTACAACTGGAACACATTAGAGTGCTGTGCCGGTTTTTCAGGCACTCTTTGTGTTTTTCATCCTCACCTTATTCTAATAAATCTAATATATGCTATGTGTTTTTCATATTTGATGCATACCCCGTTAAATACATTTTGAACCATGAGGTGCTGTCATAAAAAGACAACAACTAACAAATAGAAAAAAATCCTTGGGTTGTATGATGTGTGTAGAGTTGTTGAGAATGATATGTATGAGCGTCTTTCCACTCATCCTCTTTACAATAGACACATTTGACCTTGGAGGGTAAGAGGGACCAGTGGGAGATGAGAAAACGAGACTGCATGAATGAGGGATAATAGCGAAGGAGCACTGTATTCCATTTTGCATCACATTTTTTTTTTCTCCTCAAATCAACATTAAAACATGAATGCATTCTACTACTGTAAAATAAAATCACACATCGGGTCATCTGGCTGTGTATCTAAGTGCCGGTGATTTCAGATAACCATAGTTTGGCAATTATCTTCCTCATTTAATACCTTTTTTTAGCTTTTGGTCACTCTTCTTCATGAAGCAACTGAAATTAAATGGGTGTCTGCTGTGCTCATGATGACCACAACCCAGACACACAAGCACAAAGTACATTCCTCATCCTACTCGTATCCTCCCTGTCAGTATCCCCTGTGCCTTTGTGTCTGTGTGTGTAATAATTTATGAATAACATATGTGAAGGGTAAAATTACCCCTGGGTGGCTCATGGTGTTTCACAATGATATTCATTCATTTAATTTCAATTGTAAGTCTCTCTTAAAAAGTTTGTGTTTGTTTTCATGTAATTGCAGGTGCATGCAGGAGGCATGCTGTTCAGTGCAGTTTTTTTCTTTTCTAGATAGCATTGTCATTGATAGTTTAATATGATTATAATTTGTTTGATTATTTTAACTTGGTGTCTATTCTTTCTTTTAAAATTTCTGTGTGTTGTTACATATTGGTATTACACAATCAACGTGTTATTCAAAATCCAGATGGATAGAATGTTTTAATCCTGAAAACCAGTATTCTAATTATATTTGCATTGCTGATTGTTAGGAGGACAAAACAAGCCTTTTTAGGAGACCATCGTTGGTTTTGGGAAACAGCCTCTAACATTTATGTATGACTGATAAATTGAATGACTGCTTTGGAATGGACCAATTAATTGATGATCTAAAGAATCTTAGGCACTATTTTGTATAGCCTTCCATCCTTGCCATCCGGCAAAGTATCCCCATTTTTCCTCAAGTATTAAACTGTCAAATTGGACGATAAAAGATGATGAAGATTGACCTTTTATCTTTATTTGAATTATATATATTAAGTCTTTTCCTTGTAAAATCCGTTCCCCAGCTGATATTCATCTGCATTCACTGAGCCTCAGTTTATGTTCATGATTTGCACACAAATGTTCCACAGTGTTGTACATAAATCAGCTTAGCCCTCAATATTTCATGATTCATGTAAAACCAGTAGACATGCTACGTTTTGAATTGGTATTCTTGCAATACACCCGTGCAGTCAGATGGAGGGAATCAAAAGTGCAAGTTGAGTTATACAGTGTGTGACTGGAATGCAGAGTGTTTTTCCAACAAAATGTCAAATCATACCTACATCTAGTCGGCTGTCGTGAACTTCCTATGTTTGAGGGTTGAGAGGAAAGATTGGATCAATGTTGGTGCTGATATATGGATGTATACCATCTAAATTTAATGGGGGGGTTGTTTGTTGTTAATCCCTCGAGAAAGTCTTGCTGCTGACCTTTTTCCGATGACGTGCTTCTGTTTCCTTTTGTGTTCAGCTTTGTACAGACACCAGACTGATAAGGTTGGAGTAAAATAGGAAAAGCAGAATGAAAACATGTTTGCTCTTCAGTTCAAACAATGTGCAATTTTCTTTAGAGTGGTAACACTAGAATGACATCAGTCTCATTTTTGATGAGCTGAATTGGAAATCTGTCTTGGTTGTGAATGAATATTCACTTCAAATTGTTTGAAGCATGTTGTGTATGTTTAGGGATTAATGACAATGAGTAATGAAACCACAAACCGCTTTTTCAGAAGCTTTCCTTGGCTGCGTGCCGCTGAAATTTGGCTGAGACATCAATCGGACAGCTCCCCTTTCCGCCAAACTGGAATACACTTCTGATGGCCATTTTTCCTTCCCGCTGAGTCTTTTTACTTATGTGATTATGAACCCATTGATATTTGCATAACATATTCCACTTCAATATTTTTAGAAAGAGAAATATTGTAATTCAGATCTCCCTGATATCACAGTTAACCACATTGCCTCACAGGATATTTATTTTTCAGTCTTTCATGTCGACCTCTGGAGTTCCGCAACAGTAGCATGCAAATAAGATTACATTGGGACCGACTCATTAGCCTCAAGCTTTGTATTTCAACAATGTTTTTCAGAGGTGTGTTTTCTATAATTTAAAAACTAAATAGCATGATATGCAGCAATAATATTTTAATACCTTTCAGTATGGACCAAATGGCTGAGACAAGTGAAAGTGGAAGAAATGAAAGAAAAAGACAACAGCCGTGAGCACATCACAGGATTAAAGGCTGAATTGGCCAATCACAAATAAAATAAAATGGGGATGTTATTGTAAAGAGGGATTAGAAAAAGAGAACAATGCGAGACAAATAAATAAATATAATAAGGGACCATATGAACAGCAATGGAATTAATACACAGTGGAATTAGTGCAGAGCTCCAGAAAATGACCCATATAAGTTGGATAGAATAGAATAGAATAGCCTTGGATAGAATAGAATAGAATAGAATAGCCTTTTATTGTCTTTGCATTTTAAAAACACAAAGATATTAGATTGCTGTTCCATGGTATAGGAAAAAAAAAACAAAGGGTGAAGGTAAAATGCAACAATATGTTACACAATATAATAATAAATGTAACATCTTTCTGGACCTGGTTTCTGTTTTTAAGTTGTAACCACTATAGATGCCTTTAGCTCTTATTTTGAAGGCGTAACGGAGAGCGGAAGTGTGGTATGTGTGGTTGCTGGGAGAAAGTATGAAGGAAAGTGGATAATAAAGAAGAGATGAGAACGTTACCCGAGAGAAACTGTAGTCTCTGCGTTGTTATTTTGTAATTGTACGCAGTATGGGCTGCTTTCGCAACCCCTCTGTTACATAAATAACATATAGTAAGCGATACAATAAAATGAGATGTGCAACTGGAGCAGTCAGTAATACTCTTGTACACAGAGGTTCTTGTAAACATGCTAAGATGAGGTATCTTGCACTTGTCGACGACATGCTTGATTAAGGATGTAGATATCAATAAAAACAATAAATAATACACTTCCAGTATTGCACTTGAATGATCTTGGGAACTTGCCAACAAATCTGACGAACTGGGAGCCTTCGTCGACAGCCAGCATGTCTACAGGGATTGTAGCATGCTGTGCTTCACAGAGACCTGGCTACAGGTTAACAAACCCAACAGTGCCATTGATATTCCCGGCTTCACGCTGATGGGCGTGGACCGGGGGAGGCAGGGAGGCAAGAAGAGCTCCTCAAGAAGAGGTTTTGCCCCCTACCTTAACAAGAAGTGGCGCATCCCCAATAATATCACTGTGAAGGTCTCTGTGTGCCCCCCGATGTGGAGCTCATGGTGGTATAACTTCACACCTACTACCTCTGTTCACTCCATCCGGGTGCTTGTTTATGTTCCTACGTCTACGGTTGCAGCTAGCGCTGCGTGATCCTGGTCAGCAGGGACTTCGAGAGGGAATAAAACCCTGGATATCCTGTATGATAACATGAGGGATGCATGCAACTCTTCCTCTCTCAACCCTCTGGGCAACTTGGACCATAACCTGGTATTCCTGGGCACTGCCTACACTCCGATGGTGAAGCGGCAGGTGGCCATCACCAGGTCTGTGAAGATCTGGTCCAAAGCCACAGAGGAGGCATTGCAGGAGTGCTTGCATGTCACTGATATGGTGGGATCACCGACCTTGATGGCCTCTTTCTTTACATAACAGATGACATCAAATTCTGCGAGTACAACATAGTCTTTTGTTTTAACAACAACAGACCATGGATTAACAAGGACATCAAAGGCCTTCTTAAAAGGAAGCAGATAGCCTTCATGGCAAAGGACCACCAGACTCTCAGGGCTGTCCAGATGGAGCAGAGGAGGAAACTGAAGGAGGCAAAACTCGACTATAAGGAGAAGGTTGCGTCCAATATGGAGCAGAGCAAAACAGGAGCGGTTTGGAGGGAGGTGAGGAAAAACCATGCTGTGGTAAAACTATGCCTGGAACCAAAGGTGGCCCTGAATTTGCTGTGGAGCTAAACCTTTTCTTCAATAGGTTTGACACCCAAGTGAGCTCTGGGCTCCCATCCCCCTCCTCTCCACCCCCTCTCACCTCTGCTGTTTGCTCTGCCCCCCTCCTATCAACACCTTGCCTCTCCTCCATCCCCCTCCTCCTGCCCAACAGCAGCAGCGAATAAGGACAGCCCCCCCCACTCCCCCGCCCCTCCCCCTATCTGCAGCTGTCACGGACACCCCCCCTCCTCCACCGTACCGTCCCATCCCCCCAAGCACAGACATGGTCACTACTAGACCTGCCCCCCCGCCAACCAGGAACTTCCACACACAGCCCCCCAATCCCCCTTCTCCTGGACCAGCATCAGCTTCCCCTTCACCCGCCTCCCTATCTCCTCAAACCCAGATGCAACCACTACCTGCCCCACCTCCCCCTGCCCACCTGCAGCGGCTATGGACGCCACCCTTCACCACACGATTTCATCCCCCCAAGCACAGACATGGTCACCCCACGCCTGCCCTCCCCCTGCCCTTCCACAGACAACCCCCCCAGCCCTCTATTACATCCATGGAAACATTAACAAACACTGCTACAATACTGACACAGAGACTCCCCTCCACCCTCTCCCCAACCACTGCCTCACCCTCACCTCCAGCCAGGTGCAGAGGGAGTTCACCGGGTTTAGGCAGAGCAAAGCCAGTGGGCCAGATAACATCAGCCCCAGGGTCCTCAAGGTGTGTCCTGGGCAGCTTGCTGGGGTCTTCCAGCACCTTTTCAACTTCTCTCTGAGGTTGCTGAAGACCTCCTTCGTTGTCCCAGTACCCAAGAAAGGAAGTCCAAATGCTCTCAATCACTACATGCAGGTGGCACTAACATAACATGTCATGAAGTTGTTCGAGAGGCTTGTGCTCCAGCATGGCTATCTCGTCCGGCTATCTGCTTCCCTGGACCTTCTGCAGTTTGCGTACAGGCAGCACATGGGTGTGGAGGATGCAATGATCTTTACTCATAGGGCCCTATCTCACCTGAGAGTCACCTTCTTTGACTTCTCCAGTGCCTTCAACAGTTTTCAACCCGACCTCCTCAAGGAGAAGCTGGCAAGAATGCAACTTCACCCTGACATCACTGCCTGGATCCTGGACAACCTCACAGGATGACTGCAGTGTGTCAGGGTGGATGGCCTGGTTTCTGAGGCCGTGATGTGCAGCAGAGGAGTGCCCCAAGGTACTGTCCTGTCTCCATTCCTCTTAACCTTCTTAACAACAACAACAACAATATATCCTTGATTAATTTTGTTGCCGGCCACCAGTGCCAGGGGAGCAGTAAGGGGTTCAGTGTCTTGCTCAACAACACTGCAGGAGGAGCCAGGAATCGAACCAGGAATGTTTGGTTCCAAAGATGATTGCTCTACCTCCTGCGTTCTACGCTGCCCCTTCACCTCATCTCTGGTTCCTGCCAGATTTCTCTGACAACTCGTTGGATGTATCAGCGATGATGATGAAGAGGAGTAAAGAAGTCTGATTGCAGTTTTGTTGAGTGGAGCAACCACAAAAACCTCCTACTCACCATCGAGTTGAGTAGGAGGTTTAGTGAGGAAAGCCCGCTCGGGTGTGGGACTGAACCTGGACCATCTTCAATCAGTGGCAGTTGGGAGGGGGAAGGAAAAACTACAAACTGGGGGCTATCCTGGACAATCCTTCCCACCCCCTGCACGAAGAGCTACGGATGATGGGCAGCTCTTTCAGCCAACGGCTCATCTCACCCCAGTGCAGATCTGAATGCTTTAAATGCTCCTTTGCGCCCAAGGCCATCAGAGTGTATAACAGCAGTCTGGACAGCACACGACTCTGACTGACCTGAGGTGCATCTGTGTTACCACAACCTCACTACCTCATCCCATTCACTACCTCACTTGTCACTTGTCATTCACATGTCATGCCCTAACTCTGCTGTCTTTTTTTATCCTGGTTGGTCCCAGCCCATGCTCATCCTGCCTATTTTTGTTTATTTAATTTATCCTTGTCTTTGCTATTGTCACACTATTTTTATTGTCATTTAGTTTCGGTTGTCAGTTTTTCACACTTACTGTTCCATTCTGTTTTCCATTCTTATCCCTTATGTTGTTGTTCTCCCTGCTGTCTATTTATTTGTGGATGTCTTTGCTATTTTCTGTCTTCTAACTGTCTCTATTTATATTCTATTAATATTTATTTTTTGACACTATAATTATTACACTGCTGTGACAAAAGAATTTCCCCTATGGGGATCAATAAAGTTTATCTTATCTTAAAGAGTCTGGATGTGCGTGGTATGGTAGGTTGTGTGGGGATTTGTTTGTGGTGGTTGAGTGTGGTGATGGCTTTGGGAAAGAATCTGACTGACTCTGTTTGTGCGGCTTTTGTGTGTCATGTTGCGCTGGCTGGAGGGCAGCAGTTCAAACAGGTGGTTGCCTGGGTGGGAATTGTCCTTGTGTGTTTGTCGCTCTGCTAAGGTAGCGAGAGCTGGCATCGCCCTCTAGTCTGGGTAGAGAGCAGCCCAAGATCTTTTGGGTTGTGTTGATCACTCACTGCAGTGCTCTCGTGTCAGTCGCCGTGCATCCAGCATACCACACTATCACACAGTATGTCAGGATGCTCTTGATGGCTGCTGAGTAGAATGTCACAAGCTCCTTTTCAACCAGGTTGGTTTTCCTGAGCACCTCCAGGAAGTGGAATCACTGTTGGGCCATCTTCACCACTGCTGTTGTTTTGGCAGACCAGGAGAGGTCGTCCAAGATATGTACACCAAGGTATCTGAAAGAGTGAACTCTTTCTACACATTCCCAATTCAGTTGGAATGGGCTGGCGCCGCACCCCCTCTCATGAAGTTCAGGATGATGGCAGGGAGGATGATGGCAGGGAGGTATACATGTGCTTTGTGGCTCTGGAGAAGGCATTCGAATGTGTCCCACGGGCAATCCTGTTGGGGGTGCTCCGGGAGTATGGGTTTGCCGAACCCTGTTATATGGGCTGTTCGGTCCCTATATGATTGATGTCGAAGCTTGGTCTACATTCTAATTCAGACCCGTTTCTGGTGAGAGTTGGACTCTACCAGGGCTCCCCTTTGTCATGTTTCCGTTAATAACTTTTATGGACAGAATTTCTAGGTGGAGCTAGGGCGTTGTGGGGTTCCGGTTTGGTGGCTGCAGGATCGAGCCTCTGCTTTTTGCAGATGATGTGGTTCTGTTGGCTTCATCAGGCCATGGTCTCCAGCTCTCACCGGAGGGGTTCGCAGCCGAGTGTTAAGCGGCTGGGATGAGGATCAGCACTTGCAAATCTGAGACCATGGTCTTCAACTAGAAACGGGTGGAATACCCACTCTGGGTTGGGGGAAGAGATCCTGCCCCAAGTAGAGGAGTTCAAGTATCTTGGGGTTGTGTTCATGAGTGAGGGAAGGATGGAGCGGGAGATTGACAGGTGGTCTGCAGTAATGCGGACTCTGTATCGGTCTGTTGTGGTGAAGAGGGCGCTGAGCCAGAAGGCGAAGCTCTCAATTTACTGGTCGATCGTATGTTCCCACCCTCACCTATGGTCACAAGCTGTGGGTAGTGAACTAAAGAACGAGATCACGGATACAAGCAATCAAAATGAGTTTTACCTGAGGGTGACCGGACTCTCCCTTAGAGATAGGGTGTGAAGTTTGGTCGTTTGGGAAGAGCTTGGATTAGAGCCGCTGCTCTGGTGGCTCGGACATCTGGTCAGGATGCCTCGTCGACGCCTTCTGTGAGAGGTATTCTGGGCATGTCCATCTGGGAGGAGACCACAGGAAAGACCCAGAACATGCTGGAGAGACTATGTCTCACGGCTGGCCTGGGAATGCCTTGGGGTCCCCCAAGAGGAGCTGGACCATGTGGCAGCCTCACTCGTCAGGCTGCTGCTCCCGCAACTCGATTCTAGATAAGCAGGGGAAGATGGATGGATGGATATTTTATCAGATACCATATTCATACATTGTTAACTTATTGTGGAATAATTTCCATGTTACCTGAAAATAAATCATGAAAATAATGTTGAAGCAAAATTAGTCATTTTATTTTCATTCTTTTTGCCCAATTTATTGCTGTTAACTGTTGTTATTTTATTTGTTTGTATGACTTTTTAGCTATGGATACCAGGGGGTTCAGTGAGCCCTACAATTTCAATGCAGTGATTTATTTTTCATAGTGATGATATAGTATGTTTACCAGCTAAAAAAGCCAAGGTATCCAAAGCCCAGAGGTCAGTCTCAAACTGATTTGATAATGCTTTGGTTGTGAAAAAATAGATACCATACTTTACTGTTAAGGCTCACATTTTCTTGACCCCACCATCTACCTTGACATCCCCCCAATGTATCTCACTTCACCATTCCTGGAGATTCATATATATTACAGCCTTCGTTGTGACAAAACACCAACATTCCTTGAAATGACTGATATCACCATTTTACCTGTCAACACAATGATGAGGTGCCCAGCCCATTACAACACATACTTAGCTATCATGTAATGCTTTCCTGAAACTGATTTCCACATAATATGCTCTGAGAAGCTTTCTGGGGTAAGGGATTGTCCTCAGTGCTCTAGAAATTTCACCTTGTTTACTATGACTTTATGTACCGAGGAGACAGAGGCCCTTTGAATTACCACTCTCTTGACCTGAATAGTTGGCCTTAATGCAAAGCGATTATTCTGTATGTTGTCCGCCCACATCACCTGTCGAGGAAACTCAGCTATCTCCCTGTCACAAGCTGCACTTAACGGGTCAAGGAAGTCATCAGTCAGAATCCCTTGTGTGAAATTTTGGCTCAGTTTTATGGAACTTCATAATTCCACAGGCAAAGTGTTGTGAACTATCAAGACTGCCAAATCACACTGTCAGTCCGCACGTGTGTTTATACATATAAGATAGTGTTATGTGTTTAAAATTCTGCTGCTGTCATATGAGAGCTACTACCTTTAGCCCGATTGCAATGCTGGAACCTGAAACCCGCGCACATTTGAGTGCACACATGTATGCTCTGGCGTGGTGCTCTTACACTCGTAGTCTTCCAGTATACTTGATTAAGTGCACCTTGGAAAACATTTGACAGATTAAGCTTAACACTTCAAATATAGAAAGGAATACACCATGAAAACCTACACGGGTATTAAGGAGAAAACATAGACATCACCTCTAAGTGTTGTAGCTCCGACATGATGCTTATTGCAGTTTGGTTTGCAACATACATAAATCAATCAAGAATTCTCATCATGTGTAAGCCAGGAAGTAAATTATGACTGGAGCATTTGCAGTTGCTTAGCAATATTTACTACTTCACTTTGTTTTTTTAGTATCTCATATCCTAGTAGGCAGATGGATTGTCCATGCGCATTTATGATTCTTGTAGGTTTTCCCATTGATTGCAATTTACTATGAGACTTTAAACTGGTTGACTTTTTACAGTTTGGCTTTGAGGTTGATAGTTTGCTGCTGTACACGTTATATGGACAGGGTATAAGAGGAGAAGGAATGTCAGGGGGATGTGGTAAAGGGGTTTCACAGTTGAATAACTGGGTCAGTTTAAGATGATGATGCATCTTATCTCTGTAGCTCATCGCTAGGTGTTCTTTGTTCACTGCTTAGCTTTACAGCAACCAACAACTGACTACTTAATATTCTCTCTCATTGCCCCTTTTCCTTTCTGCCACCTCATGGTCATTCATCTTCAACTTAGAGTAGAGGAAAAAAAAAGTTTCAAGGAAATACGATATCAGTCATTATTATTGTATACTGCTGTGTGCATATATATACACACAAACTAATTGTTGATTTATGCTTCACCTGACTGATGCAAACATTCTTCAAGAGAGTGAGAAGGAGGGTGTAAAATACAGATATTAGATTGCTTTGATATATTGTGAATATATTCTGCATATTTGATATTAACAAATCAGGGCATGAATCTATTGCATCAAAAATTTGACATTGCCTGAATTGTTCTTTGTTATATCATTTATTATACATTGATTATATATGTGTGCGTGTGTGTGTGAGAGAGACTTGGTAGTCATTCTGACAAGTTCTATTAGTCAGGCTAATTTACAAATACTCCTCAGATTATTAATTAATCACAGATAAATGTTTCAAGTCAGAGCACATGGATCATTAGACCCTGTATTGCAAGCAGTGTGGATGTTGTTTTGGTTTCGGGTTCAATAGCACTGTAAAACTGTTTAATCACCTACTGGGCAACACTGAGAATGCATCATATTTAGAAAATGTACATGTTTTTTTTCTTTTCAAACCACAAATTCTGTAACATCCTGTGTCCTTCAGTCAACCCTTTATATTCTGTATCAGCCAAGATGAGTCTCCTTTATTTAAAGAGCCAGATGTTATCGTACTGTTTCAGCTTGAGTCATCCATCTCCTTTGTGCAGAGTGTCATTGATGTTAGTTTGTAAGGTTATTCCCTCTCTCTATAGCATTGTGGCCAAGATTGCCATCATCTCCTATTCAAGTGTAAAACCATTAAAAATGCAATAGAATTGGGGTGTTTACTTAATACCTCAAGCACAATGGAGCACATCAATTCAAAGGACCATCGCATGCATGTAATGAAGCTCCTATCATCAATAATGGACACCACAGCATACCAGAATATTGGGCTGTTATTGTTAGACGGCTCAATGGCTAACAGGAGGGCAGGAGAGGAACTAACATGCATAACTGTAATATCAGAAGTATGATGGTTGTGACATTAGTCGTGATAGTAGAACTATGCAGCAAGTGCAAAACATGTAGGTAACATGTAGAGGATGACTGCATATGCAGTGAAAATGTAGTATATATGCAACTCTTTAACATTTTATTTAAAAATTGTTTAATGATTTATAGAGAAATTAACATTTTCAGTAAAGCAACTGTGTTAATTTGGGGCATATATATTATTTCAATATTTTAGTACTGTTGGTTATTGCATTATAGTGCTGAAAGTTACTGAAATTAATTATCTCCACCCTTATCTCATAATACTTAGGTTGAGTAACTGTTGTTGTTTAAGATAAAGTATGAGCACATGTTAAGTGTTGTCTGCTCAAAGCATTCTGATGAAACTTTGTCATTGTTCTGCTGTTGTATTGTGTGTATGCTCTTTTCATCATATGATTACACCAGCTTGGCTTTAAAACTGATAGCATTCAATAGGAAGTAAATGCTGACATGTAGGCTGACATTCATTATTAGGTCATGCTCATTAAGGATGTGCACCATTCTGCAACCCTGGGAAGGAGAAATGGTTTAATTTCAGTTCTTGTTACAAATAGTGCTTATTGTGTCCATCCTGTGTCCCTGAATAAACACTTTGTTTTCCATAGTTTAAGTTACTAAACAGAGGTTTCATACTATTGTGCCTGTTACATCCCTAGACTTTTAATACTGGTCGTCATGTAATTCCCAGGTAATCGCCAGGGATTTGGGGAAAAATACATTCTCGGAGCACAGGACTTGACACTTTCTACTGAGGTTTATGCACTTAATAAATACACGCTATATTTCTGTAACTCATGCCTGCATACTTTCGTTCTCAACCTTTTGTTTGGTCTCACAGACCTCGACAGGAATTGAACAGCGCCGCTGTGAGAACCATATTTTCGAGTGAATTAATTATCTTCTTTTTATATTTTCAGGTGGTGTTAGTTTTTGCACTCAGCATCGGGGCCCTTGGGATATACTTTATAGATTCCTCTGAGTAAGTATTCATTTGATCACTTACATTTTCATGATTACTGGAAATTCCCCTAATATTCTACCACTACACTTGAAAAAATTATGAACATAACAAGCATTTGCCTTTATGTGCTGAATCTGAGTGACATGAGGACTTATATTTTTACAAATATCCGCACTTTGCATTCTCTTAGGAGCAAAAGACATATTCACACCCTCACAAGCACTCATATGCAGTGACACGCACACAGACAATCACACACATATGCGCACGCACATCCATACCCAGCATCTGTATCGGAAGATTTGTCAATGGGAGGCCTGTCAGTTTCCATGGCAACAGAGAGAGGGTGATACAGTATGTGTTGGAAATCTTGTTCTGTGTTGTAAGTCGGGGTGCGTATCGTCAGTTTATGCGTATCCAATGTTGGCAGTCACCCAGAAACAGATTGCGGTCTTGGCATCTTTCCGATAACCACTGCAGCCACTTTTGCACCATCCAGTCCCAAAGTATGCCTCTTAAGAGGTGAGTTTGTAATTTTCCAGAGAAATTAGTTATTCCCCCTTTTACGGGGTGTCTAAGTGTGTAAAATGGTCATGACAGTGTATGAATATGTCTTTTTTAAATCAATACATGTAGATTTAATGTATGATGTAAGAGTGTGTCGTAGCATACGGAGAAATGCTCAACTTTTTATTAACTATTGTCATACACATACAATTACAAATACACATTCAAGTTTTATTTAGGTTTTGAATAAGCACATCACCCTTTATTTTAATGAAATAACCACATTAAATTCAATCTAACATGCTAAATCAGTACCTAACACAGCAAATAAAACTCATTGCATTGTTGGATTTAAAGTCAGGTCAAAAAAGTATTTGATCCCCCTTTGATTTTGCAAGTTCTCCCACTTAGAAATGATGGAGGAGTCTAAAATTTTTATCATTGGTGCATTTCAACTGTTAGACAGAATCTAAAAAAAATCGAAATCACATTACATGATTTTTTTATACAATTTATCCGTAAATTTCAAGGTCAAATAAGTATTTGATCCCTTGTTTATCAGCCAGATTTCTGACCCTCAAATATCTGTACCTCTGCTTTTAAAGAGTCCAACTTAACTCTACTCATCATCTAATTGAGTAGCACTTATTTGAGGTTGTTAGCTTTCTTAAAGACACTTGTGCACCCCATAATCTGTCAAAAGTGTAGCAGCCAACATGAGTTAAACCAAAGAGCTGTCAAAAGACACAAGAGACAAAATTGTTGACCTTCACAAAGCTGGAAAGGGTTACAGAGCAATTGCCAAGCTGCTTGGTGAAAAAAGAACAACTGTTGGAGCCATTGTCAGAAAATGGAAGAGGCTAATGATGACTCTCAATGTCCCTCGGACCGGGGCCCCACAGAAGATCTCTCCTGGTGGGTATCAATGATGCTAAGAAAGGTGAAGAATCAGCCCAGAACTACATGGGAGAAGCCGGTCAGTGAACTGAAGACAGCTGGGACCAATGTTTCCAAGGCTACTATCAGTAATACACTGAGACGTAATGGCTTAAAATCATGCATCGCATGGAAGATTCTCCTGCTTAAGTCAGTCCATGTTTGCCAGAGACCATCTGGATGATCCAGAGGACTCATGGGAGAAAGTTTTTTGTTCAGATGAGACCAAAATAGAACTGTTTGGTCTTCCAACATGACAATGACCTGAAGAACACGACTAGAAAAACCAAGGAGTGGCTCCGTAAGAAGCATATCAAGGTTCTGGAGTCACCCAGCCAGTCTCCAGACCTAAATCCAGGTCTCTAGAAAATCTTTGGAGGGAGCTGAAACTCCATGTTGCTCAGAGACAGCCCTAAAACCTGAGAGATCTAAGAAGATCTGTATGGAGGAGTGGGCTAAAATTCTTGCTGTGTGCAAACCTGGTGAAGACCTACAGGAACCATTTGACCTCTGTAATTGTTAACAAAGACTTCGCTACCAAATTTTATTTGGTACTTATTTGACCCTGCAATTTACAAATAAATTGTTAAAAAAATCATACAATGTGATTTCCGATTATTTTTATTTCTAAGATTCTGTCTCTTCTGTCTCATTTGTCTTTTCATTCTACCCCTTTACTCTATGGGCCTTTGCAGTTATTTTTGAAACAATAGCTGGATTAATTTAGCTTGGTCTTACTTAAAACCAGTATCTGTAAATGTTAAATTTATGTCCTTGGGGGGACCTCAAAGTCAAAAAAAGGAACAGAGAAATATAATTATTGACAACAAACAAAGCATAGCTGATGGTCCTGTTCATGTTACGTCTAAGCATGAGGGCTTTTTTGTGTCTTCCTTCAGATTCCAGCATATTTTGACTAAAAAGGTTGTCAACTAGAACATTTATTACAGCCGTTTTTTGATACTGCTCCGAAGCACAAAAAGTGATAATATATTAACCTTAACTATGATCATTTTGTCACTTCACCACTGTGTCTCGCTATGCTCATTGTAAAATTATGAGATAAAAGAATATGCAATTGCTGTTCAAATTAGTGTAGTCACCGTTTGTGTGGTCCTGTTGTAAAAGTTCCTTACATACAAAAATATAAAGTATGTCAGCCCTTTGCGTTCCCTTCCTTTTTCCTTGCTCATCAGGTGAAGTGATTTACATTCTCAAATTTCTGCAAAAAAATGCAACAACAATGAGGGGAATTCTGGTTGAGTCCTTGTTGTGGGAGAAAAAAAATGTCATATGGGTTGGATCTTGGCAAGCTGGAACTCCATGAGGGGCTTTCATGTTTACTTCACTGAGGCAGGATAGCCCCTCGCGGCAGGAAACAACACATGCATGTTTGGTAAAATGCTGAAGAGGATGCACCTTTCTCATGGCATGCCACTAGTCTCCTTTGGGCCTTTTTGTTTGCAAGAAGGAGGCTTCCCTAGCAAGGGCTAGGAAACTGAAAGGAGGTAGACATAGTTTCAAAAGATGAAGCTGTTAATTGCCTTCCCTCCCCGAGTGAGCACAGATCAGAGTCATAACTTGGCAAACAAGCTGTTGTTAGGGCTAACCATGAATGAATGGGAATGAAGATGTGGCCTCAATAAGCACTCAGAATCACTGGCCATCTGTTTCTTTCTGCAAAGTGGTTGTTTACCATCAATCTGTGCAACACGCAATAATGGCATTATGAGACACCGCCTATGTGCTGTCCTCTGCAATCCTCTATTTCATTCAACACATTTCATTGAATATGTATCACATTAACACAAATTCGGAAAATTTTAGACTGAAAGTTTTTAACCTTTTTTTGAAAATATAAATCAATTTAATGTACAAGAAAGAGGAAATGCAGTTATTGTATAATAAAAGCCATTTCACCTTGTAATAAGGACATGTACTGATTTTACTTTAGCATTATTAAGTTCACAGTGAGATAATGTAAGGGCAAATACTACTGTGTGAGAAATATTATTTATGATGACCATTTAATGTAATGTTAATGTAAGCAAGGAACTGTAACAAAAAGTTAAAAGCATTATCCATTAAAACCTTTGTGATCATGAAACCAGCAACTGAAGAAAGTTCTTGAGTAATTAACAATTCAATATCAGATCAAGCTTGGTTCTCAAGAGAAACCACTAATTAATATGTTGTGATATATTTTAAACAGACTCAATGAATATTCACAAATCAGTCCTTGAAAGAAACAGAAATACATTGCTTTTTCTTTTGCCAGTGTTCTGGAAATGAAAATTAATGACTATCACACACAAGTTTTAGTAGATCAAACTCACCTATTCTTTCTCACCCAAAACCAAGTTTCCTTTCATACCTTGGTTCATCCTTCATTTCGTCATGTTCCTATTCTGTGCCCCCATCAAACAAATCAAGGGAAATGTAGGACAAAGTCTCTACAGGCTGCTCTAAAGGGATGCCCTTGTTCCTGCTCCAGTTCTGTTTCTATATTTCTCTCTTGTCTTGACCCCCCTTGTCACACATACAGTTTATTATATGCATGCGCAGTCACATTACATTGCTGAAGAGCACGCATTTGTGCACAGTGAAACAAATTTCTAGGCTTCATAAGTAGTCAGCCATGCCTGTAACTGTCATAACATTCAACATAAGATAACATTGAACTATAAATGTCAGAACCGAAAAAAGAAACAGTTTATAGTTTCTAATTAATAGAGGACGTGGAGAGTTATGACTGACTTAAAAGACAATCTCTGCACACTTTTGGGTGATGATGAGCAGCTTATGAATTGACCCGTGCTTCCTAGAGTGTCTGAAACACCTGGATGAACTCTGAACTCTGCATGGAGTATCACTGAAGGACATCAATATTAAGAGCAGTTTAATCGCAGACTCTGTTTGTGAGTAACTTTTGATTTAAATCCACAAACTGTGGTGGAATTAATGGAGCATTTGTAAAACCCAATTGTTATCAATCCCTACATATAAAGCCTTCACTTGAGACAAAAAGTTTGGATTTTTTTTCAGATCTTATCTATTCTGATTGTTTCCAAGGATAACAGAGTCATTATTAATGTTTGGTCTTAAAAATAAGAAAGGAAAGATAATAGTTTGTTATTGTTGAAAGCTCCTTGGCCTTTTTTAGTGGACCGAACTATTTGAAGTGTTCCTTTTCGCCTCATAAGGTAAAGACGTACATTAAAGTGAAATATAACATGTCAACCCTGAGCTATTGTTCTAGTTAGAGTTAAGCTACAGTAACCGTGCCTCTCTCTGGAAAATGCACATTTGCTGCATTAAATAATTAAAAATAAGGAAATATTTGCCTAGTTTGAATGCAGCTTGTTTTTTTCTTATATCATTGCCCCTATGCACGCTAAATAGACCAGCTTTATGTTTAAGTCACAATGGCAATACACATGCCAATTTACTATGTTGTTGGCTGATATCCCTCGATGCAGAGGTCTATTTTTAGAACAAAGAATTAATGCAGCATGGCTCACCGTGACAGTATAAATAAATATATATGAAGACTGGTATGCTATCAGTGGCTTTGTTTAAGGGGTGTAGATTGTTATTGTTTTTATGAGTAATATTATTACTATTATTAAAAAACAGAATGTAAATACTACCTTGTAAAGGCTATTTAGGTGAGATAAATGCTGATTATATATATATATGTTTAACAATTCTAAAATACTGTCAACCCCAAATATAATGAAAATTATGGATAGTTCTGTAAAGTTGAAATCATAATTTTTTTAAACTGACGGATTTAATATGGCATCAAATAACCAATAAACTGACAGATCTTACTGTACAACCCTGTCCTTTGAATGAATAAACCTTCAAACAAAATTCCCCTATTGTATTTCTTCTCATGTATATATTTGTTGTTTCTTCAACTGATGTGCTATTTTAATCATTCACCATTCTTAATTAATAAAAAAAAAAATGAAAACAAAACATTTTGTGGAAAAGCTATTAAAAAAAGACCACTCCCCCAAAACAAGATTTTGCCTCTTTGAGGTACTGTTAGTTTAGTAGTATCTGATGCTGCCAGAGGTGTGAAAGTATTTCTTAAATTTGAAATAGTGCCTTGACCTAAATCAATTATTTAAGTAATTTATTTAATCTGTCCTTCTCACAGCTTCTAAGACCCTTCCTTGCTGGTTGCGTTACATGTGCATGCATAAACCGCAGGGGAAATTGTTCATGCTAGCTATTTGGTAATTGTGCTTAAATCAAAATCAAAATATAATTTTTTTTTTCTCTGGTTGCGCTTTGTTTGAACAGGAGGAATTGAATATTTCCAACAATTTGAAATATCTATAGCGAATAATACACTGGATTTACTCAATAAACATATGAAAAGCATATAAAGAATGACTCAGGTTTAGTGTGAAATTTAATGGTTCTAAGCAGTAGCCAGTCCGGTAGGAGTGAGTTGTTATTGTCTTGTCAGGGTTCTGCCCTGCTGTTGTTCATACAGCTTGTTAAGGTCATGTATAGACTAACTAGAGGCCAGCTCCTGCTGACTGACTGAAGGTGCTTTGCACTATATTTAAAAGCTGTGTGAACAAATAAAGCTTGCATGTCCACTTAGGTCTTCTAGATCGTCTCTGTTCAGATATGTATAATGCGAGGAATCATCTTATATGTTGAAATAGACTAGCATAATCTGAGGCTCTCCCTTGGGCATTCTATGTTCTCAGTGTCTGTTTTTATGTGCATGTAGATGCAAATGTGCAGGCTGGACAGTGACATGAGTGTTATGAGCAATCACTAATTCACTAACACACACACACACACACACACACACACACACACACACACACACACACACACACACACGTGGTCAACTTCACTTTTCGCTCCATCACTGTCACATATTTCTCTTCTTACTGCCATAGTCTCCTTTCTTTTTCTGTCTTTATCTCTCTTGCTCTCTATGTTTATGTAGTTCACCTCTCTCTTTCTTTCACCCTCTCTTTCCCTCGTGTTTTTTTGCTCTCAGACAGAATGGTTTAACCCCAGGATATGCCTCTGCTTAAGTAGGTAGATGGTGGTGCGTAGATCTATTTTCTGAAGGACACTGGCAGCTTGTGGGCAAAAATCCAATGTGACCGTGGAATGTGATGTGACATTGAAAGCTGGAATTTGGTCTTGTCTTACATGGTGTCTGTGTTGGTAACACAAATGCAGAAACGCATGTACATTCCAATCCTCTCTGGATAGAGAATGGAAATCAAAAAAGAAAGGGGAAAAAAACTGGTCAACTCCGGATTGTGTGTGTTTCTGTATTTCTTGTGGCTCTTTAACTGACTCCACATAATTTGAATATTATCTATATTTGGAGGTCTGATGAGATTTATTATGGGACATTGTTATGATTAAGCATATTCCATCAAAAAAAGATAATAGCAGTACCCGGTAGAACATTAAATCAAATCCCAAGTAATGGTTTCTGCTTTTTCAAACGAACCAACAAAACATTTCTAATCGCTATCTCTAAGCTTTGTATTACAATTGAACTTTATTAATTTATACAAGTTGAAAATATAAGTTTGTCTGATAGAGTTTACCTTAGTTGTTGATAGGAGCCCTCAGAGTGTAGATGACATAGTCACATGACTCAAGCTGTGACTAATTGATGGCCAACTTTCAAGTATTACATTTTGAATGATATTGATATAGACCTAAATGGTGTTCTGAATCATGTGCTGTTATTTTGAGTACCAACATATTTTACTATGCATGTCAGGCTTTGAAGAGGAGCAGGACCTTACCATTTGGGGAAATTCCAAGTTTCTTTGTGAGCCACTCTCTGTCTCTGTGGCAGATTTGGCAGATCATTTTCCAGTGCACTATGCTGATTATGATGAGCTCATTTTGTGGCAACCAATGTAAGAACCCAATCATCTGGGGCCTTAGTTATTACTAAATGTTAACGTTTCAGTGGAAAATCAGGGTGTTTACTACAACTCACTGAGATTAAGAAGCAGTATAAAAATTCCAGCAATAAATTTTGTTGATTCCCCTAAAATCACATTTTAGTCATAGTGGCCAATTAGCAATCGATGGCAAGACACGAGAGATAGTCGAACTACCCATATGCCTGATCTCTGTCATGGATGCGATAATAATAATACCAGTACGTATCCCATTAAAAGAACAACCACTGACAGCTGGAGACAGTGTGATAATTGCCGGATAGAGCTGACTTGTAAGGCTCTATGGGGGAAAAGCCCTGGTATATGTTTTCTATTATGTAAGGGGTCGCAAACTTGCCCTGATTGGAAATGTTGATGCCAATTTTAAGCATATGGATATAATTAATTACATGTTTCTCAACTGTATTCATCGCTAAACTATACACAGCTTATATTGAGTGAGTGAGGTGCTGGCTTTGGCTCTGTTCCACAGAAAAACAAAATAAAATCTGTTAGGTATATTAAGAGGTATGTCACGGTAAGTAATAACAGCCACTGTATGCTGTTTCAGATTAAAATGAAAATAGTAATAATAAAAATTTTTTTTTTTTTTTTTTTTATAAAGCATTATGTGTTTACAGTAATAAGATCTTAAATATAACCTTAAATAGTCACAACATGAACTATAATACACAAATGGCAAAAGCAGCAAACTTCTAATATCAAAGCAACGTGCCTAAAGCCTTGTGTAAGATCCCAACAGTTGAAGTACTATCCTCTCCACTATCTCTCTCTTGGTAGGCTATGTATCACTTACATTGGGTGACAGGTTTAAATGCCTAAAGTTACCTAGAAAATTAAATGCAAAAACCAGTAGGATATATTTTAATGTCTGTGAAACTTGGTGTCTCCCTTAAGGTATCTTGGTCGTGACAGGTGCCACATCATCCTAGCGTTCGACTGGGGGATTCTGACATTTTCGCTACACCCTAATTTAATGGAAGGAAAGAACTTGTAACCTTGTCATAATAATTCTAGCATTTTAAGGATGTAGAAGAGCCACGAACAAAGGCTACACCTGAATGTGAAGTGCTTTTTTGGCGTCATACACTGCCGAACAGATTGTATAGATTTAGATGGGTGTCAGACTTTGGCACTTTGTCCAGTTCTCTTCAAACAAGAATTGCAAAACAGTTAATTATTGGTCTACTTTTCTGCTTAGTGACCCTCTCTATCTGCGGTTGACTATACTGGATGTTCTCAAATGAAACAGAGTTTGACATGCCATATGAAACATTCATTTTTATCCTCTATTTTTAGTCTTTGTGTGCCTGGTTTGTCTCCCTCTTTGTTTTGCACATGACTAAATCTGACTAAATTAAAGAGTGAAGACATTATGTTGTGTTAATGCCCAATCAAGAGAAGCGTATTGTGTCATTGAACCCTGCTTCTGTCAGCTATTCTTCTGTATTATTGAGGAAGCTTTGGGTCATATGACTGTAGTTGAGCGGTTACTCAGAATGAGGCCAGAGCTGGGCCCAAGGGACAAGGCTACAGTGACCCCTCCAAATGGTGTCTTCAGTGAGCACCATCTGTTTATATATGTCCTTTCAATGAGATGCAGGGATAAGGCCATTTAAGACTTAATCTCTTCGAATAGTGTTACTTACATTTATGTAATTATTTCTTTCATAGAAATCCTTGAGAGTCATTTGCACTGTGGAAAGTAAGACTGAAACAAAAGGTTGGATCATTATTAATGCCTTTGTTGGGTTCCAAATGACAAGTAAACATCTGTCAAAACTCTAATGGTGCCTAATTGGAGAAATTACTTTTAATTAAATCAAACCCATCTTTTAAAAAAAATGTGCATAAAACAAGACTCATTGTCATTTTCTTGGAGATGCACCAGAGTTTGTATCATTTAAAGATCAACTCAGTCCTTGGGATATGCTCCAGACAGAGCACTCATGAATTAGAGGTTGTATCATCATCTTGGAGCAGTGTGCCTTTTCTGGCATGTCCACACTCAGTCATCCATTTAAAATGGATAATCATGTGATGAAAGGCTTGATGTAACTGGGAGATGATTAAGTCTCATTCTTTCACCTCCAGAAATTGTCATTATTCTGCAAAGCTACTGACAGATTTTTGACTCAATGTGAATGTACATTTAAATGTTGTATTTAAATCTGCTTACATTCCTAAAAGGTCACCAATAGACAAACTGTAATGCATATTCATGATTTTCTCCTCACTGGGTTTTCCTCAATACTCATGAGCAAATATTTATATGCCCGAGTGAAGAATGGGGTGCTCACACAGCCCATAATTACTTTGCCGAAAACAGCCGCTTTTCAAGGGTTAATCGAAGCAAGGTAAACATTAAGATGAATTGTCTGACAGATCAGACTGATCATGACTCATTTATCATCATCTGGCTTTTTGGGAATATCTGAATAGCTGCTACCCTCTCCTGTTGGCAGTCTCTCTCTATCTGTGCAACTTCTGTCATATCAGGGAATATCTGTGGGGATATTTGTGTATGACAGACGCTGAATAATTTATGTATTCTCAATGTACTGTCACATCAAAGCAACTACATTTCAGTGACTTTTATGTAGGAGATAAAAATAGAATTGGCTGTCAGTGACATTCGGTGGCAACAATTTTATCAGTGTTAGCTTATTGCATATTTAGTGCATATGTTATTACCACTGATTAAATTTAATTCACTTAGTAAAATTCCTAGCCTATAATTACTGGGTAACTCAATTATGGTAACATTGGTTTGTGTTTATCCAGGAATTTTAAAAAAGGAAAAATAGTTGACAAAATGTTATTTGCAAAAAATGAAAACTCCCATTTAGTGAAGTTTAACATGAATTGAATTGTTAACATGTGAATTCCTTTTGTTCCATTGTTAGTTTGTTTTTGTTCTTCCTTTGTTTTTATATCTGACCCAGTACTAACCAGGAACATACAAGTCACTTACTTGTTGTAAACTGTGTAGAACTTATAACTCTTCCTTTTTAAGTTTCTTTTATATTTTTATTATTATTGTTATATATATATTGTTATTAATATCTTATACTGGTTTTGATATGATTTTATTCTCATAAAGACCTTTGCAATTTGCAATTTTATTTACTTGTAGTCCCATGAAAAAAATACAACATAGAAATAAACCAAATTTCCAACATACAGTGATAATACAGACAAAAAATGTCATGTACAGCAAATATTGGGTTGCACATGACCCAAGCCTCCTGTACTTAAAAGTTAACCATGGTGCTTTTAATGCACTTTACAGTACTATCCGTTTCAGACAACTTATTTTCAGAAAAAAAGAAAAAAAAACTACAAGCGACTCAGTGAAAGCAACACGAGTGCTATTTCAAAACCACCTGTAATGACTTGGAATTTAAACCTTTTACGGCATGTTTGCATGTCTGATATGTAAGTCTCCAAGCCAAAGTTTGTCCCTTGGATTCTTTATGCGGAGTAATAAAGAAATGGGGAGAAAGCTATCTCGCCTCCTATGTTGTACTTTATTATGCCACAGTATCCCATCTTTCATAACTTGAATTTCATTTTTTTTCACCGTATGTGCAGCCTTAAGATTATGTAATTATTGTATACTGACTGTACGAAAATGCACAGAGGTCCCCATATTGGCCTGTAATTTGAACATGTTACTATTATTTAATGATTCAATATTTGACATGTCTCTCTCTTTTCTGTAGCCCAATAGAATCGTGCCAGAACTTCTACAAAGATTTCACGTTACAGATCGACATGGCCTTCAATGTCTTCTTCCTCCTTTATTTTGGTCTGCGGGTAAGCTGGCCGAATTGCACACATTATGTCATGCATCGAAGCACTCTCATAAATCAAGCCTGCATACATTTTCTATGATGTAATGTCATTTATTTTCTATGATGTAATGTCAGGATAATCAACAATGTTTTCACAGGCATGCAACTACCTAACATACATATGAAAACACACATAGTGTGCATTTGAATCCAACTGACACTGCTGTAATAATGTCCCCAGCATGGCTGTCATGCAAGGGCAACATTCCAGTGGTGGGCATTGTTGCCCGACATCCTGAATGAATGAATAAATAAATTCATAAGCTACTTATGCCATCAACCATTCTTATGAGTCAGTAAGTGGGGCAGAGCTTTTGTTTTTTTTATACAGCATGCCCGCGATGCCAGGGGTAGACAAAGCTGGCTGTTCAAATGAAGTTTGTGGTGATATTTTGAATGAATTCAAATTTGTCTTCTTGAATGTTTCTTTTGATAGTTTATAGCAGCCAATGATAAGCTGTGGTTCTGGCTGGAGGTCAACTCGGTGGTCGACTTCTTCACAGTTCCACCTGTGTTTGTCTCTGTCTACTTAAACAGAAGCTGGCTTGGTGAGTCGAGATCACTTTTGCTACTTTTTTTTTGTTGTTTAATCGGTCTTGCCCATCATTGCTTTCTCTAATTTTCTTTCTTCTCCTCAATCCCAGCTACCTACTACTCTTCTTTCTTCCATTTCTCTTTTTGCCCTCAATCTTTACCTGTCACCCCTCCTTTTATCACTGCTCAGTACCCTTTGTCTCCCCATTACTGGGAGAGTGTCTCGGAGGCCCTCTTGCTCCAGGCTGGAGTCATCTTTCCCTCATCATTGAAAGTGACAGGACTGAGCTCCTCTGATATTTCAGGGAACAGCACAGTGGATGGGCTAATGGGTAGAAGAGGGATTCAGAATCTAGCTTATGTACTTGTGCTTCAGGTTCATCTATAATTGCCATGTTAAGATGTTGCACCTGGAGTGCCTTTTTTCAGCCAACAATTTCCAATAAATTATGTAATTGCCAAACACAAAACTACATTATTCTCCTGTTACAAAAACACACACAGACACATGCATTCCTGAGTGAGCTAGCTGGAGAGCACCGTAACCTGTATAATTTAATGACTTCCTTTTTATCTGCAAGTTAAGAGTGCTGTGTCCTAAATTGCATTGGAAAATGAAAAATGAAAAATATGCTTCAAATTCAGTTCCATTTTGGAATATGGACGGAGACCCAATTAACAAGAAGGTATTGAAAACTGATAAACTTTTCAGATCATGCAGCACACAAACACACAGATAATATTCATGTATCTATTTATAATAATCCAGCTATCCTATTAGAGATAAATATATCAGAGTGTCGAGAATTGAAAACTGATTCCTGACTGGCTCTGAAATGTTAGACTGAAAAGGTTTACATCTCAAAGAGTATTCAAAGTTTAGATTTTTCTTGCAAAACTACTTTTTGTTCTTGGAATTCCAAAAAATGTTTATCAACATCAGGATTTTGAAGTTGAAATGATCAAATTACATAATGAAGATAAGTTTAGCCAATTTAGAGTTACTTATTCCTTTTACTGGTGACTGCTGGTTTGTGGAAGTGTCAACATTCTGTCTGGCAGTGTTTGTGTCGAGTAGAACACACACAATGACAGACTGTTTGCCGTAATATGAAACAGCGAGCGTGTTAATAATAGTTTCTCAAGAATTGCACATGGCTGTGTAATGAATTAGATATGGCAAAGTAATCTGGTTTCTATTGTTCATGATGTAAGGCGTCCTCATCTCATCCCCAGAAAATCAGCAGTGCTCTGGCTTTGATAAGGATGATGAAAGACTTTGAAATCGTAGTCTAGATGCTGCAAAGTATATTTAGCCCTGATCATTAAAGTACTTGTGGCCGGGGTTCATAGTTTAAAAGCAGAGACTGCTTTTTAATGCAGTTTGATTTTTGTGTTTAAACATCACCTACTTAGTATGAATTACTAGTTCGATACATATTCCAGTGCTGTTAATTTACTTTTCACACTATCATTATCAAAAGGGAATTAAAATGATTAATATTTGTACAGCACAGAATATCAAGAGGCATCTCCTTCAAATATTAGAGCAGAGTACGATGCAGTAACAGAACTCCCACCGCTGGCATCACTTAAGCCTGTGTTTACTGTGGGTATGCTTTCCCATGTGCCAAATACTACATGATTTGCTGCAAAGCACTGCTAATTATAGGAAAATGAAGTAGACTTATAAAGGTTTGGGATAGTTTGCAGAATGCTAACTGGGCATTGGTTCCTTCACTTAAGAAAATGCTGTGTTCCACAGGTACTTTTAGCAAATTATTTTCAAACTATCAAATTTAAATGTATTCATTTTTGATGTTTTTTGTAGGGATCACTAAGTGTCCGGGGCTGGTACTAAAAGAGTAATGTAAATCACGAATTATGTTATCAAAACTCATAAATTACTTAATCACTAACTGAAGGAGGGAATTTGTCACACTTCTTGTACACATGATTGCCATATGATAATTCAATTTTATACTTATATGTGGATTGGTTACACATTAGATTGCATTCAAAACCTAAGACAGGTTGTGCTGGGATATTTCATTTAGACTACTTTCTTTAGAGAAAACTGACAACAAACTTGGGGAAAAATCATCCAAGGACAACTTTGTGGACAAAACTGCCACCCCATAACTGTTTGCTGATGACATTGAAGTGTTCCCTCCAACATGGATCACAAAATTGTTTTTTTAAATGTTTTAATTTACTGTTGCAAAGAAAATGCATGTTAATTGTAATAGAATTGTATTACATTATATCATATACAGCTGTACAATGTCTATTTGATATATTTAGAGCATCCTGGTAGTGCATAACAAAAAGAAAACATTGATAATTTAAACATGTATTTGTGAAAAATTTGTATTGTAATTTCAGTGACAAAAGTAGAGAAGAAAGTAAATCTCCCCCAAGACACTGAGCAATTTCAAGTGGAAATACTCAAGTAAAGTACAAGTAAATCATACAAACACTGAGTGTACTCCTTATCACGATTAAGCTATGAAAGTCTAATCATACAGAATCACTGTCTTCCTGGTAAATAAGTGCACCTAAACATATGCATGGATTACAGCAAGCTTAATTGTTTGACAGTGCCATAATTGTTTCTTAATAATCTATAAACTAATCCATAATTGCTACTTTCATTTAGTTAAGTGCACAGACAACCCCTTAACACTCTGTTAGAGGGAGCCAAGGTGGTTGTTAAGAAGGTGTATTGTGTCCTATATTCCCAGTGGATTAGTCCACTTTTTTTTTATTCCATTCACTGGCAGAGAATATGCACCACAGCCAGTGTACTACACTGTAATTACTGCACCTTCAGTCTCAGCCTTGGTCCTGCATGAGAATGATTTAAGCTATCCAGCAAATGGATACTTGAAAAGTTAAAAATACCACTTAATCAGGATTCTACCCCTTTATTTGGGTTATTTAGCCACCCACCCTGCACCTGGAGAGTATTTGCTACATGCCTTCCTGCCCTGCCTTTGCAAAGTGGACATTGATCAAGGGGAGAAATATGTGCAGCTAATGTGGAGGAGCACATAGACTTCTACCCTGGAAAAAATGAATTAATCTTCTTTAACAACTTGAACTGAAAATTGCTCCTAAGAGAGCTGCAGCACTGACGCAGGATTAACATATAGACCTTTGAAATATGTACACGTCTGTGGTGGTTAGTCAAGTTATTCAAGATTCAAAGATTCACAGTATTTATTGTACAGTGTGGAAACCTGTTTTCCCGTACAATGAAATGATGCCTCATCCCTTTTTTTACCTTTTAAATTAACTTTTTCTTCAATAATTATTGACAATGAAGCGAAATACATAATAAATAAATTTATAAATAAATAAATAAATAAATTCATAACAAAACTGAGACACACTGTTGTTTCTGATTATATTTTCAAATATTTAGTTATAGTAAGTATGTTGGCTAATTTACATGTTTGGGAATATGAGCCAGCCAGTTGACTGTGATTATATGTTTTCTAACCTGCTACTGCTCTCTAGTGGTTTTAAACTGTACTGCCATATTTTTCTGGAGGTCTTGGTTAAGAAGCACTTTGAGGTATTATCTTCATTGTATTTACTTTACATAACCATGAAGCTGCTGGCAATACAGTTATGGTACAGCTTCAGAAAAAAAAAAAAGAAAAAAGGTTTCTTTATATATCTTTGCTCTCTCTGCACGCATGCTCTATTTGAAATGGAAATAATTGGATCACAATTGCAATGCATTTTAAAATGAAAAGTGGTCAAGTGGTACTGGTTTAAGGATTGTTTGCATCATGTTGGTCCCTCTGAAATTCTGTTTATGTGGTGTGGTGCTGCATAGTATAATCTAATCCCAGCTGTACTGACTGTCTGTATTATCCCAGATGAACCATTGCAGACTACTGATTGAGAAAAGATCCCTGGCAGGCTTTGCCAGAAATAAGACAGAGAGGCTGTTCTCTGGTGTGCTAAGCTTCAATGAAGTAAGAGTAGGCACAGATCAGAAACCCTCTTGAATGAGCATCTGCCTAAGGGACACGTGAGCCAGTTGTGTATGCAAGAGGCTTTGGGATGTGTGGAAAGGAGATTTTCTCATACATGAGCACGTGTCCAAAGGCTTAGTAATTCATTGACAGTTTTGCAGCACAGATACACTCAGAATACCTCTATATTTGGGAGGACCATGCATTGGCTTCGAGTTAACTCATTGATTTTTGGACATTATCAATCAATTTATTGCTCAGAAACACAATTTTTGGTATGTTAAAATTTGTATTTTAATATCTGTATATATTTTCTTCTGAACTGGTTTGACTGATTCAACTGACCTGAACTATGTCTTCCTTTCCTTATACCTGCCTTTTTTTTAAAGAAGTGGATACATGCGGGTATTTTCAGATGCACCCTCTACAAGAGTGGGTTTGTCTCCTTCTTTAGCCTGTACATCAGGAATTCCAGTATTGTAATTGTAATATTCACAGAAAAATCCATACGTTAATATCGGAATAACAACCAACAATATCATTATAGACAGTAAATGCACAAATTGCTCATATAATTGAATAATGCCCTGTAACAAGTGAACTGTAATTCTGTCAGCATCTATTATTTGTCATATATATGAGAAATTATTTATAAAGGTTAATATTATCCAAGGACTAAGAATTATAGTAAGACATTAATATTATTATATTATATTACATATTATATTATACTTAGTATTATATATTTGTAGATTTCTTAAGCCTGTCATTGTAAATGTTTCATTTTATGTTTTTTAATTTCTTATTTTAACTGCTTCCCCTTTTAGGGTTGTACTGTGGCCCAGTATATAGCACTTCAGCCACACAGCACAGGTTCTCCGGTGTCCTCTCACAGTCGAAAAACCATAACAGCAGGTTAATTGGGAAAAAACTGTGAAGATTGCCCTGTGAACGTTGTCTGTCTGTATATGTGGCGCTGCGATTGACTGGCAATCAATCCAGGGTATACGCTGCCTCTTGTCCGATGACAGCTAGGATAGGCTCCCACATCCCCCGTGACCCTGGGTGCAGGATAAGTGGCAGGCGATGGATGGATGAATGCTTCCTCTTTTACTTTCGGTGGCTCTTCCCTTTAGGGGGTTGCCACAGCGAATCAATCTCCTCCTTTGACCCTTTAATTGAAATTAAATTCAATTTGGCATTAAAATCCCTCATCACCGAAAATAAGTGCAAAGACATGTTCCAAATCCAGAGGAAATTGAGGGGAACTGAAAACGAGAACAATTTATTCCAGACCTGAATATTACAACAAACACTGCAGGACGCTCATTTTCGTGGGGGTGTTTAAAATTTATCTTGGAAACTGGATCTGTTTTCCGGTTAGGATTATTGTTTTTCATTCATCTGTTTTATGACTTCATTTTCATCATTGCTAATCTTGTTGAACGGACAAAATATATATATTTTCCAATATAAAGTCTTCACAGCATGTGTATGGGGACAAGCATAGGGTTAACAGTTTAACGTGGAAAAGGTGGATGAGGAAGGTGCATCTGTTAGGTTGTGGGGATTAAATTTTGCTCAAACAAAATGAAAAATGACAGAAAAGCACTTAAATCAAAGCTGATAGTTTTCTCACACAGACACAATTGCTGACATTTCTGTCAGGATTAGACAGTACAGTTCTAACTGTCTGGTTTAGATTGCCAGTCAGGGGTGACATTTTTGCCTGAGGAGGATTTTTATGGTTAATAGTGCTCTATCAAGGACAATTTGATTTTTATTTGCACATTTGTGTCTTGCTTGTCTTATTTTGCCTTGAATTATCTCTTGCCTGGAGGTATTTGGGAATCTTGGCCCTGAATCTTTTGAACAACTTTTTTTCCCCCCTTTTTTTCAAGGTCTATATCAGCCAAAAGATTAAGGAATTTTGTTTGGACATATTTTCAGTCTGACACAATGATACCACCGAAGCTTCTTGTGTACCGCCGTACGCTGAGCGATGCTAACTTGGAGGCTCTCCCAGAAACTCGGAGACGAAAGAAGTCTTGCGGGGATCTTTTTCAGAATGGCTACAGAGTGAGGCAGAGCCACCATGCTCAGAGTGCAAAAGAAAGGCAGACGGGACCTTATCATTCCCTTTGGTCTTGTTTATGCATCCTTTCCAACTGGGGTAAATAAAGAAATAGAAATAATATTTATTCAGCAAATTGCTTCGTATGTACATATCCTGTTTACCTCAAAAGTAGTCTAAGAATTTTGTTGTAATATATATTTTTTGATAATGATTGTCAAATATGATTTTTGAAATTTCCCCACTGTGGGAGGAATAAATGCATATTCTATTCTATTTTATTCTATGTGATTCAATTATATGGGATTCAATTACTGTTTATAATGAATCAAATAGTGCACTCAATTTTCTAGCCTGCATCGGCTTATCAAAAACACTCTTAATTTGGAGAATTATAGCAACATCATATGTGATTCAATTACTGTTTATTATGAATCAAATAGTACATTCAATTTTTTAGCCTGTATCGGCTTATCAAAAACACACTTAATTTGGCGAACCATAGCAACGTTCAAATTCAGATCATCAAATCAAAGATAAATAAGGTTAAAACCCGATATGACCAGCCAATGGTTTGATGAGAAATCACAGTTGTTACAATTTAAACAACCTGTCCTGCCTTGCTTAGCTGTTAAGAAATCCTTTAAAAAATTGTGAGTAGCTCTTCCAATGCAAAACAACATAAAATATGTAATGCAGGCCTTTTTTTAATCATCTTATGCACACACTTTTGAGCCATTTCTTCAAAGCTCAGTATGAGTATATTTCATTTTTTTCAATAATGTTCGCTTTTTGCAAACTGTAATATATGAAATTATTGAGATTCTCTCGGGTACAGAAAGTCCCTCTTTTCCCATCACAGATACTCTCAATTCCAGACACAATGCCATGTAGATTATGAGATTAGTTGTGTTATTAAAAAAAGACATTGAGGGAGGTGTTGCATCATAATCTTTAATCTTCACCCGCTCAGAGTGTGATTTTGGCTCATGTTAAGCATAAGATAAAGCTTGTTTATGAATGCATGGCAAGATCTACATCAGTGGGAACAGATGCAGTCCGAACTTGTGGTTCTCTATCAAACTACCTTTACTAGGACCTTGAAAACATGCCTATTGATTTTTGTGTTTGACAGGGCTGTAGTTCTTGCCAGTTGTCTTGCTTGTAGTCATTGCTCATTTTGTTTTATCAATTACATGTCAGTTAATGTTATAGTTTTCAGCACAGTGTAAAATTTGTCAGAATTTCCAAAGTGGTTTTATAACTTGGAGAACTTTTGCTGGGATAAAAGAAATGCCCAATTTAAAATTACAACTGCTCGTTGTTGCAAATGGATCTTGTATGATTGTAATGCTATTGCTATCACTTCCCAGAGACAGTGAGAGAAGCAGATATCAAACATTGGGAAATATTTAAAAACAATATTTTCCTTGTGCTACTTTCTATTCTACCACAGCTGATAACATCTTGAACACATTGTTCTCTGTCTGTATCTCTCTCTCTCTCTAATTCTTTCATTCTCTCAGATGCAGACGTACATGCACAATCTCAAAATAAAAATAGCCAGTCAACTCTGCTGTTTTATCAAATACAGAGACCGCGCTGCTCATTAACATGCTGTCTATATTTAGTCCTTTTTTAGATTCCCATTTGCTCTTTTGTGTTATTTTTGCATAAAGTAAATGTATTAGTATTCATCTAGTACAATGTTATCATTCGGCCTTAGCCTCGTGTCACTATGCACTTATCTCTCTCTTTCTGTGCCTCTCTTCCTCTGCCTTTTTCTTTCAGGTTTAAGATTTTTAAGAGCGCTGAGATTGATCCAGTTTTCTGAAATTTTACAGTTTTTGAACATCTTGAAAACAAGGTGAGATTAAAACTTTTAGAACCTAGTAATCACACTTCCAAGTGGTGACATTGATATCATATCAGCAATGCAACTGTCAGCATTGCTTACTGCTTTTTAGATTTTTTTAGTTCAAATTTTGACTGTCTGTCTAAAATAGGTCAAGCATTTTGTACCGTCTGGTGTGATTTGATCTTTGCCTGTAATGTGTGTCTGGATTTCTTTGAGAGTTCTGTTTTTTCCTGCTCAGCAATTCCATCAAGCTGGTGAACCTGTGTTCTATCTTCATAAGCACATGGCTAACTGCTGCTGGATTTATACATTTGGTAAGTGGAGAGATCAAATGTAGAGTCATTAAGATGCCGACTGACTGGGACACGATAGACTTAAACTGAGGTCAAGATTAGTATGTCATTTACATTATAATTTTATCTGTGAGGTGGCATGGTGGCACAGTGGTTAGCGTTTCTGCTCTAGTAAAGAAATAAATGCATGAAGAAATGCTATACTGACATATGTCAACACTTTAACTTTTTCCCCTGAATTCAAATACCTCAAATATAAAAGCCCCCTTGAAACATATCTGTTGATTTGCTCACCCACCTAATGCAGTATCACTCTATCACCACTAGATAGCAGCCTTGACTCAGCATGGAAACTATTTCAGCTCAAATGGTGATAGAAGTTCCACTTAAAGTTGGTTTTTATCAAACTAGATTAAGTAGAATCTTCATGCTGATGAACTGCTCACAAATTGGTGCTCATGTCCAGCTCATTTCTCAAAATTTCCTCCCTGCTCTTTTCCTTCTAGGTGGAAAACTCAGGGGATCCTTGGGAAAATTTCCAAAACTCCCAGTCACTTTCCTATTGGGAATGTGTCTACTTACTGATGGTGACTATGTCCACAGTGGGCTACGGGGATGTCTATGCAAAAACCACCTTGGGACGTCTGTTTATGGTCTTCTTCATCCTGGGTGGTTTGGTAAAATCAGATTTTCATTTTTCCCTTCCTCTCTTTATCCTGTCCTAAATCCTGCTTGACCCTCTCAAAAGGCTGCATAAAACATTGTAGTATTGTAGATGCAAGCTAAATAAATGCATTATTTTCAATGTGTTGATAAGATGTAAACATTAAATTAAACGTTATGGTATCTTAATTTAGAGCCTTTATGTTAGAACTATGTTGCCTGTAGCCATACTTGTTTCCTCTGTGCGGTTGCCTCCTCCCTTTTAGCCTTCTGTATCTTGTCCTTTGTATTTATTATGTCCTCCTTTGTACCCTTCCCTTGTGTCTTCTCTGTATTTGTTGAAGTAGGGTAAAAGCTATTATCTCATAATGTTGTTAATGTTCTCTTAAAAACAGTTGCGGTTTCAGGACACCCCACCTCCTGTGTCTCTTCCCACAATTCCAACAAACACAGGGGCAGGGAGATGAGGCTTAGGCTAGCCTGACTGTTACCATAGCAACAGCAGCCTCCCACTCGCATTTCTCTGATCTATGTCCTGTTGGGCTACCACTAGAACAGTTAGTACATACACACAAGTCATGGTTTGGGTCATACCTTTTGGACACATGGTACCCTCATGTTTCCTCTCTTTAAACACACACACACACACACACACACACACACACACACACACACACATACACACACACACACATACAAACACACATTCACAGGGAAAAAAACAGGCCATCTATCCAAAACAGATTTTTTTGTTGTTTTTTTGGACAGCTATCACTATGCGCTGATGACATGCAGCTGTGTGAATGTGTCCTGTGTCGTGACCATGGTGATAGGTTATGTGTTTTTCTTAGCGCTGAGAGCTCTGGAAGGCTTTAGGCTAGTACCTTAAGCTGCTTTCTATCAGCAGCAGTGAATAATGACTCCAAGCTGGAGATGTTTTAAAGCCAGGGACAATATTATACTCACGTCATTTCACATTATTTCTGGAAATGTGTAACTAAAATTTCCAAGCATGATTTAAGTATGTTTTTACAAGGGAAAGAGCACTTCTTAGTTTCTTATTGTAGATGTAAGCTCAAATGAGAAGTGTCAGTGAGTACCCCTACACAAGGATAAGTGGCTGTGAAACTTTGCAAAATGCATCCAGCTCATTTCCTAGCCCAACAAATGAGTCTTAATGCATTTTGCAGCTGTGGACCATCAGGTAGGCCTATTCAAATCAACCTGCCAGATCTTCTGTGTTTGTTGGACAAAACATGGCACATAGGTCTTTATTTCCCCATAGAATTTCTAAATTCTGCTCCTCAGGAAGGGCTTGGATGCAACCACAGCATGGGAGGTACACCAGCTGTGACAAAATTATTGCCCACCGACAAAAAAAAACATTTCTGAACCTTTAAACAAACTGGGGCTATTTTTTTTTCCAAAATTAATCGTGTTGTTGTTTTTTTATTTTTCTATTTTTTCCAAAACAAAACATTTTTGTTGTTTCTGACAACACTGACAGAGTTTCTCTCTAATATTTTTCACGCTTCAGAAATCTGGTTCATCAACCGGTTTCCCCACCACCTACTCTGTTAGTCTCTTTTTTAGTCTCTTCTTCTGTCTTCTATCTTCTCCTTAGGCCATGTTTGCCAGCTACGTCCCTGAAATCATAGAGTTAATAGGAAACCGCAAGAAATATGGTGGTTCCTATAGTGCGGTTAATGGGAGAAAGTAAGTATTCCAGATGGTTCTGCTGTTTTTTTTATGTGCGGTAGAACCCTCTCTGCATGCCTTTTTCTTTTTTCTGTTCCATGCATGTAGGCCATGTTTGCTCGCTACGTGCCAGAAATTGCTGCTCTCATCCTTAATCGGAAGAAATACGGAGGGAGTTATAACTCAACACGAGGCAGAAAGTAAGTTTTAATCCAGACAAGGTGTGGTTGTGTGACACTAGTGCAGATTGGTCCGATAGATTGGTAGTTACTGGGGGTTATTTAACTTGATCTTTAGAAAAGTAGAATTACATTATACTGTCATGTCACACTGCGTGACTGGAGACCTTGGCCATTAGGACACACATGTCCATACCCTGTTACTCTCTTTCACTCTTTCTTTTTCATGCTCTTTGTTATTTGTTATTTTTCTGTCTCTGCCTCTCTGTCCTTCAATTTGCGCTTTTCTTAAAGTCATTCGTGTGCTGTGCTTTACTCTCTGTATCCTTCAAACATTCTGATATACATTTGGAAAATAGAGCTTTCATGACTACTCCACTAATAAATTATATTAACCCGTTGGGATCGTATGAAAGGTTCTGTCAGGTGTCTTATGTCCCATTTCTTATAATACTCAAGTCAACATTAATATTATTTTCCCTTTAGGGATGAATCATGAACTAAGAACCATCCACCTGTAAAGAAAATAGTCATGAAACCCCTACTATCCACTCGTAAAGGGTTTTGTTTTACAAGAAAACAGAAAACTTTAAACATCTGCAAGTGCATTTTTATTGGTGGTCTTTTAAAGCATCATCAATCTCAATGACCATTGCAAGACAAAAAAAAATCTTTATTCATTTTGCTTGAGTTTGCATGCTTTTATTGCATTTTTTTGTCAAACTGCATCACGTCTGGCATGATTTGTGAGACCTGCAGTTTTATGGCATTTTCATTGATCGGAAACTCTCAGAAAAAGCCATCTTCCTCTTGTCTGTCACCACTGTGCCGGTCCATCACATCATCAATGCTTGACACGACTCTGGCCCTGATCTTCAGTCAGATCCCACACCCTGAATGCTGGTTGCCTCGCTCCCATTGGAGGCTCTCAATTGCCTTTGGCTTGCTATGCTTGCTTGGTTTTCAGTGCTTGCCTGGTTCTTGTGTTTGTGTTGTGGACTTTATCTATCGAGGCTTTTGTTGTTCCTGTGTTATGGGCCTCTCATCGTAGAGGTTCAAGTGCATTGTCAAATGCGTGTGACACTGTGCTTAATTATTTGTGATCTACAAGAATTTCACAGTGCTCATTGTGCGGTACTGTTCTCCTACCCTTGTTGCTCAAATCTTAAAGATATTCAGCACACAGATTAATTTAATCCTAATGTGATGTGTTCAGAACAGAGGGGGGTTTCCCTTTTTTCTCTCTCATTATCTCTCCTTCTGTAACTCTTAGCATCCATGACTATGCTGTCTTCTCTTTCTAAGTCTTTCTGTTTCAATTTTTACTAGACATGTTTTCAGTCAACCTGCCTTGTAGGGCAGATTCTTGGAAGTGAGCTGTAGACAGACTTTCAAAAAAGCCTTTTCAATAACGTCTCCTGCCAGTGCAAAAAGATTGATAAAATGTTATGCCTGGCTAGTGCCCTCAGCTACGGCTCACAAATGGGTGCTGAGAGAAGCTCTTGTCAAAACCAAGGATACTTTCTCCCGCACACTTTATTTTCTCTTTTCATAGCCCCTTCCACCCCTCTTTTTGGTTAGATTACAGTACAGACACATGGTAACAATCAGGCCAAACACAAAGGCTTAGAGTGGCACCAGGCTCTTTGCACAATCATTTAGATATGTATGTGTTTGGTGTTTACATGCGTAGAGCCTGACACATACATTAACCCTGTTTGTCATGTGGCTTTAGGATTGCCATGGGGGTACATTATCAGTGAGCAGCTGTCAGCAAAAAGAAGTCTATCATGGAAATAAGATTAGGAGATTACAAATATCGGACTGATTACAGAGCTCACAAACAATGAGGTCATGATAGATTTTGAACTATTTAAAATGTAACCCTTATTTCATCTCTCTGGCCGGTTGCTGTCATTTGAAACAGGCCTTGAGGGTTACTTGGAAGTGAGAGAAACTTACTCACATCCTTTTTTTCTTTCATGCTTATGGTAGTCTGTGCAGTGTAGCATACACCCGTGAGTTCAGTGACAGCACTCAGGCTGTGTAGGCTGATATAATAATGACAACTGTTGTGTTTTGTTGGCGCCGCTGTACTTGGGACTCTGTGGTTTCCATTACGGCTCTATGCTTTCCATTATCCCCAACTTCTGTAGAGAGCGGTTGGCACGGAAACTGGCTTCAACCCTGGATGAACCCTGGCATATACCTTTGAAACCTTTATTTTCTGTTTTTTGTAAGGCCAAGCTATTTCACTTCGTCAAGATTTTGCATTATTGCACGATTCAGACAAAGGGCAGCATATAGATACATAGTTGTTGATTATTCATATTTACCCGCAATTCTCATACAGAAATAGAAAGCTTGAATGGATATGAAGTTATATCAAATTTGACAGTGATTCTCATCCAACGTTTCATCATTGACCTAAGGATTAGAGCAGTGCCTACCGAGTGACGTCTGTTGCTGATGTTTGAGCTCTATTTGTCCATTTTATCTTCAGTGCATCCCTGATGACATTGTGGGATGTTCCCTGACTGCATGATGTGCATGTTCTATTACCCGTTTGCATTTAGTATGATTGCTTGAAACTATTTTTTGTTCCACTGATGTAAATGGTTTCATTATCATGTGATGTGCCTTCTTTTGTTTTCACTTGAGCTTATAGATTTCATGTTGTTTTAGCTGAGTTATAAGTTGGGCTAACCAAGGGGATATACGTTTTCAATGAATAAAATGTTTTCCTTATTTGTACACATTGCATTTCTTTATTACTATAAGTTAGCTTTAGAATGAAGATTTCAGTATTGAAACTGACTCTTGTGAGAGCAGACTGCAAGAGAAAATCCTTCATTAGATGCCGGACAATTTCAATGATGAGGAATGTCCATTGATAAGTCATTGTTAGTTCATTCCCAGCTTAAACTCAATTAATTGTTTTGTCTAAAGCAAGACTGTTGTTTAATATATGATGAAAAAAGTTCACATTTTCATAAATAATATATTCATAGTAAAAGACAGCACCTTATGTGTGGCCCTATGTAGACTAATTTGCACCTTTGAATTTATGCTGCATTGCGTGCTTAGATGTATGAGATTTAGCATTGAAAGCAGATGCCTCTCGAACCAAAAGTTAGTCAAAAGTCCACATATTGTCCACATATTCCTTCTACCCTTGGAGAAGGGCAAAGAGAGAGTCACTCAAAATCGGAAAACATGACTGATGTTTTTCGTTTCCTGAAATGAGGGACATGTAGTGCCAAAGACTGCTGGCTGCCCGCAGTCATCTCAGCTCATCAGCTTGTAGGACCACATGGCCTGTTGCTCAACTCTGGCCAACCTTGCCATCATGGCTGCTCATTAGATTTTTTTAAAGGACAGAGGCGACATCTGTGAAAACCATTATGTCCTGCAACATCTAGGAACTGTCATTCTCTCCATATGTTTCCAATATCCCTTTTTGGCAATTTTAGTTCAGTTTGGCTCTTTTGGGTCCATCTGGTTAAAGGACAGTACACTCCAGTCTTTGGCATTTGTATAACATTGCAGATTTCTATTGGCTGTTAAACCTGACAATAATTTTCCATATAATTTTAGATGTCTCATTCTGCAAGTGTATGGGCGTTATAATAAATTGAAGGGATATGTCATAATAAATCTATTGTGGTCATAAGAACTAAAAAACAGCCATAAAAAAAGCAAGTGGATAAATAACTTAAAAATGTATTTACCTACATGCAATATAACTGCTTTCTAGAATCAACAAGGTCTGTTCTAATACATGCATGGCAAAGCAAAGCTGTCCAGTACCCAGAGACTCAAAATTCAAGTATTTCAATTGTCTCTTGGCATATCCTGCTAAGTAGTGGATAAAACTATTGTCATTATTCAGACTGCCATACAGGCTCTGATGGGTAATTGAGGAGTCAGCTTAGTGTCCATGCTAATCCTCGTCAATATCATAGGTGCATTCTCCTTAGGATGTTTGGATTTTTTGGCAGTAGAAGTTGGTCACATTCAAATCCCAATTCCAGAAGGGTAGCTTATTTTAAGGCGGTGCAATTGAAGCATGTAAAGGAGCTCAAATCCATGAGATTAGTTTGATTGCAATCAAAGCCACATCATCACTCAGTACTAATACTTACACTATCAATAGCTTTGCGTTTCGTTAAAGTATTCAATTTTTTTTAAACTTTTCCTCAACATCTGCTTCTTTAAAGCAATAGATAGAAATGCCACTATAGCATTGAAGCAATGAGATTGATTAAAATGCACCCTGGAAAAAAAAATTCAACGCAACAAATATTGCTAAATCCTAAAACCTAGAATGTCCATGAGTTTCATTGCCAAGAAAGCAGAGGAAATGTAACAAGAATGAGAGCGAGACCACCATTACTGCCAGATAGTAGTCTCAATGCCACACAACTGTACCACTGACCTTTGAACTTGATTACTCTGTCTTAAAATAGAGTCACAACCCAAACAGGATAGAGCTCTTAAGATCATTTGAACCTCCCACTTACTTCTCTAATCAGCGTTGTTCAAAGTATGACAGATCCCTCTGCTGTAATGCACTACTGAATTTTGCCAAGGAACCGTCAAATACACTGAGGTCCTGTTTGGAATTTGTGTCAACTTTGGGCCTCCAAATCACTTTGAACATTTTAGTAATGTTCTATATAAAAGCATGATCATATTGATGTACATGTCTTTGTCAACATCCATTCAACTTGCAAAGGGGTGGTTTGGCTGGAGGGACGGTTTTTATATTGAGAACGGATGACAATCCTACCACTGCGGGCTGTGTGATTATATCTTAGATTTTCTAAAGTGGTTCAGAGTTGAGTGTTTGATTGCGCTTGTCGTGCAGAATTTAACCACTTTCATTACATGGGGGAAAATATTCACTCTTATGGCAAAAAAGATATAATTCAGTTACGTGTTTGCTTTGAAAAGACACTTCTTGACATTTTTTAAAATTCTATCATTGAGTTACATGTTGGTATGCTTTGGTTGAACTGATTATCTTTGGGAGACATGCCAATGTCTGCAATGATTTATGTTGCCCACTCAAGATGATTTCTTCCCCCCTTCCAGGCATATTGTGGTCTGTGGTCATATTACCCTTGAAAGTGTCTCCAACTTCCTTAAAGACTTCCTACACAAGGACAGGGATGATGTCAATGTAGAAATTGTTTTTCTCCATAAGTAAGTTTACTTTTTCTTCCTCACCATGTATACCAGCTACAAGCATTGCTTGAATCTATATTCAATCATTCTGTTCTCCATGTATTCATAATTCTTCTATTCTCTCTGTGTGCCAGTATTTCCCCTAATCTTGAGCTGGAAGCCTTGTTTAAACGTCATTTTACCCAAGTAGAGTTCTACCAGGGATCTGTTCTCAACCCTCATGATCTGGCCCGTGTGAAGGTAGAGTCAGTGTCAAGATTCTTAGTGAAGCTAAATAGCATAAATGTATGTCTTCATATGTTCTCAGTCCATTAAATGGCTTTCATCAGTTGCACGCATATTAAGGGAAGCTGGGATGTATCACACTAACTGGAAATGAAATAACAATCCGATGACATAAAGTGAAAAAGTTAACAGAAGGATGGAGGTTAATGCGCTTGAAGTGAGGACTTTGGAGTGAGGGATGGCTTGTTACTCGCCATTTGCAGCCATCTCTCCAACCTGTCGTCTATCCTAACTGTCATTAGGGGAGAGAAAGAGTTCGCCCTGGACCGTTCGCCAGTCAATCACAGGGCCACATATTCACTCTTATTCACATTCAATCTGGACAATTTAGAGCCTTAAGTTAAATCATGCAGACATGTGGAGAGCATATTGAAAATTACTTACATCAAATCGGTGATTGTTCATCCACGAAGATCTGCTTTATGTTGGGTTGTGACGTACTTTACGTTCGGAAGTGATGGTATGGAGAGGAGTGATTTTTATAGATCATATGCACTATCTTGTCCAATATAGCTTGCACTGACCATGTTTTAAAAACTCTAATAGTTGACAACAACTGATATTGGGTCATTTAATTGATTGATTCTATGCTCAACAGATCATTGAATGAGATTAAAATACCAGTAGGCATCCGTACTGTTCATGTACAGTATAAATGAAATTAACTTTAAAGTAAAAGACAGAGCATTTTCTTTGATTTATTTACAACGAAGTCACATTTATTAATTGTTGAAAGATTTTGGGTTTGACAGATATCATGCTATGAATTATATCACTGTTTTGCCGTTTTACACACATAGATTGAGTCAGCAGACGCCTGCTTAATCCTGGCCAATAAATATTGTGCAGATCCTGATGCTGAGGATGCCTCCAACATCATGAGGTACTCCATTGTCGACTAAACTTTAAAGTCAGTTGAAGCCTAATTTCAAAAAATATATCATTTAATCAATTTCTTTTACTGCTTTATTTTTTCTTTTTTTTTCCAGAGTCATCTCGATCAAAAATTATCATCCGAAGATCAGAATTATTACACAGATGCTACAATATCACAATAAGGTAAAATGCTTTTAGTTGGTCAACAACAGCCTAGTCAATACTTTTCAATTTTACACCTCTGCTCTTTGCAGTTGTTTCATTTTTGCCAAGTCTTCAATTTTTCAAGTCCTTTTCTAAGTAGACAAACAAAACATCCATTTACAAGGACATTAGGAAGTTCTCAATAGGTCTTTAGAATTGTTAATTAAGCTAAAATCTATGGCTGTTGAATAGATTGCTTTTCTCAGTCTTTGTCACTCCAATGCCAACCATATATCCCCATTATCCTGGATTTAATTAGACAGAATAAGTTTTCCCTCAACAACCCAAAGACGCATCAGTAGATTTAATAAGCTATACAAGCAGTTCAAAATGGAATTTAGCTCTCAAGGAAGAAAATAATTGTGAAGAAAATTCCAAATAAAAACGAAAATTGACATAATTAAAATTATAGTCATGGATTAATTAAAAAAATTAAATTAAATGTTTGGTTGCTGTGTGATATTACTGTTACTACTCTTCATCGTCTGTATGTCCAGCACATGCAGAGAAATTGACAATAAAGCTGACTTTGATCCTGTCTTGACCAGCTAGGAATTTTAAGACATTGGTATAAAGCAGGGGTGTCAAACTCAAATACACAGTGGGCCAAAATTCAAAACTGGGACAAAGTCGCGGGCCAACATTGATATTTATTAAAAAAGATATTCCTCCAGATATAACAATGAACCTTTTCATAAGGACCAAAACAAGTTCTGCTTAAAAACTAAATATGGAACAAGCATAGCTTAATACTATACAATATATAACTTAATATTGCACACAGGCAAAATCCTGCTTTCTGCCTAAGTGCCAGGGTGCCAGTATTAGCATATGGTTGCTATGACTACTGTACATGGGCGTTTATGGGTCCTGTTGTGATTTTCATGCCAAAATACCAGCAGAAAATTCTGGGATTTGTAGAAATAGCGATACATGCACTGTAGATTATACCGGGAGGCTAGCTTTAATAGTCATTTGGTATGGCTTTGCAGGCCGAATATAATTACAGTGCGGGTCAAATTTGGCCGGCTGGCCAGAGTTTGACACCTATACTATAAAGGGTACTTTTTATTTATAGTTAGTCATCTATTCATCTATAATATCAGCTTTACTTTACATTAAACCAGACACATAGAACACAAACACTTGAGCATGAACGAAATAAATGCAACTCACAACATCTTAATCCTTTTAGAAATATTGATCTTTTCTGTAGTGTTTTCTATCTTTTGACTCCTGTCTGTATCGTGGTGCGGGACACAGGCCCATCTGCTGAACATTCCAAGCTGGAACTGGAAGGAGGGAGATGACGCTATCTGCCTGGCAGAGCTGAAGGCAGGCTTCA
Source organism: Fistularia commersonii (assembly GCF_037954325.1). NCBI lineage: Eukaryota > Metazoa > Chordata > Actinopteri > Syngnathiformes > Fistulariidae > Fistularia > Fistularia commersonii. The sequence continues at coordinate 16,998,871 of NC_141285.1, forward strand.
TTGCCCAGAGCTGTCTGGCCCAAGGCCTGTCCACCATGCTGGCCAACCTCTTCTCCATGAGGTCCTTCATTGAGGTAATGCAGAGGACAAGATTTACTTGCCTTGTTTCAATCACTCTTTCTGAATGCTGAAGTCGTGTAGATAAATGAATACTCATGTTGCATTTTGGATGTATGGAATGATTTATGACTGGATTGGATGTGAGGTTGACATATGTGGATACAGTAGGGTCTCTGCTGACAAATGGAATGGATTTTCAGTATCTAATGCAATACATTCCTCAGGAAATCTTGACATCTTGGTCCAGAGACAGACCTCCATTAGTGTTTTCAGATATCCTGGCACATCATATTTTACTGTGAGATTTCATATGGAATCTATTGTGCCTTTCTGTGGCTCAATACTGAAGAGGTGCTTGCCTCTATCAAAGAACTGTTCTTATGTCATTAAGATGATGGATCAACTTATAATGACCAGGCTGATGCTGTCTAGAAGAACATCTGCAGACCACATTGGCCCACAACGGGAAGGAAAACAGTTTTTCTTCCTTTTTATCTTCACAAGTGATATTTTTTTGGTACTTTTTTGTCAGATTGAAGAGGACACATGGCAGAAATATTACCTTGAAGGAGTGGCTAATGAGATGTACACAGAATATTTGTCCAGTGCCTTTGTGGGCCTCTCCTTTCCAACTGTCTGTGAGTAAGTACCACTCATTTCCCTTCTCAACAAGCTATTTGACAGCGGTAGGTAAGTCGTTGTAAAGTGAAGAAAAACAAACAAGAAAGTAATTTTACGAAAGTGAACTTCAAAAACACTTCCTTAATGACACTTTACATATTTTATAGGCTGTGTTACGTGAAGCTGAAGCTGTTGCTTATTGCCATCGAATACAAGTCTGAACAGAGAGAGAGCAGGTTTGTATATTGGATCTTTTGAATGGCAACAGCACACATTTCTTAGATACATGTGAACTGTATTTTAAGCCTTCTGTTTTGCAGGTCTTATCATAGGTCATTCATAAATACATTTGATCAATTTAGTTTGGTTAATTAATACCAACAAGTCTATTTATAGTCCCATTTAAAATCACATGCTTTCAAATGCTTTTAATTTGTTTCGTGAGTAAGATATGAACTTTATTGCTGAAAACAATAGTTCAACTTCACAACTAGTCAATTAGAGAGCTCCTAGAAAAGCCCATTTCAAGAAGGTATTCTGACAAAGGTACCAAATAGAATCTTACTAACTGTATTCATGAAATTAATTGATCCGCACCAAACACTAATTGTTCTCCTGAGTTTCCACAAAATTGAAGTAAGCTATTCTGTGAGCCCATTTGTCAAACAAATGCTCTAGCCCAAAGACGCTACATGTCCTTAATGGAGGCTGGCTTCACAGTACTTGACAATGTTTTTGTCAGTAGAACGGAAATAGAAAAACTTACAGTCAGACAATTATCAGCTGGTAGGCTGAAAAATCCGTTTCAGCTATTACCCTGTATTTTCAGTTCAGTGATACTTCACACCATTCAATGTGCTATACTCCATCCTTGTTTGGCCTGTGCTGTATGTTCACATTACACTATTGATGTCTCAGCTGTAATAACCAATAACAAACAACTCGTATTTGGTTATTATTTCAATGACAAAATTCCATTAACCTGTTTTGTTTACTGACAAATACGTGTGATACATTCTGAAGGTAAAAAAAGTGTTTCAAAATCATAGTAAAATATACACTTCTTGTTTGAAGACAGAAATGGCCATTTCATTTAAAATATTGAACCTACGACTGGAATGCTTCTGTTTCTATGTTGTTTGTTTGTTGTTTTCAAACAGAAAATAAAAAAACACATTTAACACTTATTTATTATTTTTGAACAAAGAATTTACAATATCCATACTGTATTTATTGGCCTAATAGGTATTGCCTCTCAGAAAGTACTCTTGCGTGGTTAACATTTCTTTCCAGGTGCAAATTCCAAAACATCACACAAGACTGACTGAAGTGACTTTTATGTGCAAACTGAGTTATATGTCAGACAGCTCGGCCTTATATGATTCTAACTCTTATAGGCATACAGGCTTGGGAACAGTCGGTTGTATTCTCCTTTCGTTTTGTGTTCATGATGATTGTTTGATTTAAGGTTCTTTCTTGTTGTTTGCAGAAGCCGAAAGCGGTATGCCCTCTACCTTATCTTACTTCCAAAGTTCCACCCAATCTCCACCACTTTAAAGCTTCCAACTTTGGGAGTTTCCCCCAAGGATATTTTTCCAAATACAATCTCATGGACCTCTTTTTCTAACTCTTTTTTTTTATGGTGTCCCTTGTGCTTTATGCACTAACTTCTTTGCAGGCAGTGAGAGCATAGATAAATTGGACATGTTTGTAGGAGTGCTGTTTCTTTGTCTTTGCTGTTGTCGGTGTACCAAGGCCAAACTCTCGCCCTCTCCATATCTACCTCTTATTGATCTTTTTCAGTTTTGTCCTTTACCAGTCCTTTACGTAGTTTATTTCTCTCACTTTCTGTTCCCTTTTCAGTGTTCCTCAGTTGTTATTTGACTGTGTGTTAGTTTTGCCAAACAATATCACTTTTGGTGGTGTTTTTAAATCTTTGCCAGAGCTGTACCTAATGGTTCCAGTGCATACACAAAATATAATGACCTCCGATGGGAAGTTGATATAATTGATAAACTGTTGTTTTACATTTTTAAAATTGAACCTTAAATAAATTGACTTAGCTGCCATTGCTGTAGGTGATGGTTGTTAATAGCATGTCCTTTTGGTCATGGTTTTATTCCAACAACAGCACTTCACATTTTTTTTCTTTTTCATTTAAACATTACGGAAAAGCATGAATATTGTGGAACGCGAATAGCGTCACGTTTATCCAAAGAGTAATGTAATAATCTCAGAACACAGGGTTCAAATGTGCACATGTTTCACTTTTGCATTTCACCACCCGCTCATGTTTTCAGTGCTCAATGTGTTATCATCTGCGCATGTATGTGTGTTTGTGTGTGAGAGGGATTCTTCACGTGTATGAACATGTGTGTATGTACATCACAGTCACGATGCATTCTCATGATGTGCGTCTCTCGAGTAGATGTCCTTAAGTGAGGTCACTTCCTGTCAGTTTGGTGTTTGAGAAACAATCCAACTGCACAGAAGTTACTGCAACAGTCTGCATCTACGTACCTGTCCCTTTACCTGTACTGGAGTGGCTATTCCTTTCTGTTGATCTTTTTCATGCCGTTTGGCAACTGCATGCTCTGACACGGTCACTGAAGGTGTTTAACGCTTGCCTTGTTGCTCACAATATGAGGTTTTTATGCCTTTCTAACTTCTATTTATGAATTTTCATCTGACTGAGGAGAAATTACTCAAATAGACACATAAAATCTCAGATTTGGGCAGCAATGTTTGTGAAACTGTCTTGAATTTAATCTGTTTTTTTCATTTATTTTTCACTAAATAGCATGCCAGGCTTAACGCCTGTTTACTACTTTGGGGGCTATTTAATCTTAGTGAATATTAAATGCTAATTTACTTCTTGCAATGTGGAGAGAAATTCTGTTCTGCATGAATAGTGCAATTCGATCATAAGGAGATAGGTATATGGATTCAATTGCTCCCTTAACAATATTTTTGGTTATTTACAATAACTTGACCTTTTCCAAAGCCCAGAGAGGAACAAACATATTCTAGATGCATTTTTTTAAACATCCATCTCCAGTTTTTATCAGCAACATTATCTTTCAAACAAACTGTTGGAAGTACCTATATGAAACAAAAATATCGCATCAGGAAAATGTATTTAATTCCACGTAATTGGATTATGGCAACTATTAGTAACATCATATATCAAAAATAAAGCAATTTGAAATACATAATCTTTCATCTGGGCTTGTGGATGAGTGTGACCCTTAAAGGTTCGTGGATTCTGTGTTGTTATTATTATTATTATTTTTTCAATTCTTTCTAAAGTCACACTCACATCATTGATGATTGTTACCCACAGGTGACCATTAATGACCAGGGTGTGTGTGTGTGTGTGTGTGTGTGTGTGTGTGTGTGTGTGTGTGTGTGTGAGAGAGAGAGAGAGAGAGAGTGAGAGAGAGAGAGAATGCGTGGGTAAGAGTTGTTATACACAGAATGTCTGTGGTGTATATTTTTGTGTCAGTCTAATTAATGGGGAATGATACAGCCGGTCATTTTAAGTACTTAAGGTCTCTTATCATACAAAGTAAGTTAAAGTGGATGACTTTTGTCCAATCCTAATTTTTATACGTAATTGCATTAGGTGATTTAAAACAGTTGAGTATGCTTACATTATATGCACTTAAAACTGCATATAGTTCACGATGGACATGTATTTCAGTAATTTCCTTCAGTAAATACATTGGACACATTTTGATATTGGTAGAGGACTGGATTCCAACACTTTTACTATTTTCAAGAGAAACGGTTTTAAAAGAAAGTGATGGAATCATTTAGTTTCACATGAGAAAGAGCTGTTCATTCCCTTGCATCCCACTGTCAGTCCCTAACCTGATTACAACACTAACTGTACATACTCTGTACTACAGCCATGTCACGGTGACCATCATAACGTTTATTCAGACTGGATGGTGACTATATTTTTGTGCTGAAAATAAATATGCTTCATTTTCATAATTTTAATTCTTCCTGCCCCTGTCCCTTTACACCTTTCTGTTCACTTCCTACCAGGAATGTTCAGATTTTATTCTGTACTAAAAATAATTAAAATCTAATCATACTGTCATACATTCTGTCCATCCATTTGAGTGATGTCAGCACATTGTCAAGCACTCATAGTCAACACAAAACGTTCAAGACATCGAGTCCAGGTAGTCCAGGTCTGGTTAAATCTTTCTTAAAGTGTGTGTGTACCATTCCTCTTGATTAGCCAGTTGTGTGCGTGTGTATCATATTGGACACAAGTTAAAATGCTTTGTGTGTCTTCTTTGATTATCTAGTATCCTCATCAACCCAGGCAACCATGTCAAGATGCAGGAGGGAACACTGGGATTCTTTATTGCCAGTGATGCCAAAGAAGTGAAACGGTAAACCCGTCTATTAATGAAGAACTGTTATTAAAAACTACTGAAAGATTAATATCTGACAGGGTTAAATATTGTTTCTGTATCTATTCTAGAGCTTTTTTCTACTGCAAAGCTTGTCATGATGACATCACCGACCCTAAACGGATAAAGAAATGTGGCTGCAAACGACGTGAGTATAACTGAATCATTTTTTTCTCTCCTGTCCCCTCATGCCGTCTTCTCTCATTTCCAAGTTTCCCTTAAGGTCTTCTGTCTGCTATATGATACCTAGTGTTTGCGCACTTCTCATTGTGTCCTTTTACTCCTTTACTGTGGTAATATGCAATAAATGTTGTATTTAATATGGTTTCCATTTGAGCTTTCATATCATCCAGTGTGGTGTGACTGTTGGTCAGTATCTCTTCTCTTTCCCTAAATACAAATACAAATTGTTGTCATTTTTCAGTGTCTTTTGCATTGGTTTAACCATTGCCTCACTCTTCTTACACTGAGAATGCCCAAGTATGTTTGAACTATTTTGGGGTATAAACAAGTTATAACGCTATTATGATAAATTTAAGTGCAGTGCTAGTTAAAAAAAACACATTATATAATGTGAGTGTACTTAATACTTTAATTTGAAGTTGTGTTCATGTGTGTTCACTAAATCTTTATGTACAAAATTCAGCTTATACTTGGGGTAAAAACGTGAAAGATTATTGATTTCTAAACAATGTGAAATGTATGTGCCAGCTCTTTTATTTTTTTCCCTTGTAATTTGGAAAGGGTGTGGTTACTTATATATTTTTTTTCTTTTCACCTTTATACATAACTCGCATCAGAGCATTTTAACAATAGGATAAGTAGTTCAGGTATATTTATCTTTTTTAGAGAAGGAAACAGACGGCCAGTCGCAGACAACCTAAAGTATTTTTTTTATCTTAGACCAAACAATGGATATAGCATATTTATGTCTAAAAGCCCCTTTACGTACATGTTACATTACAGCTTTAGAAATCTATCTGACCAGATGTTTTGTTCTATCATGTTTTGTTGTCTTCTGTTGTTTTCCCATGATTTTTTTATGACCAGTGACACACTTTTGATGTATTTCCTTCCTTGCTGCCATTGGAAAACACCACTTAATTTTAACCACTCACTGGTAGTGATATATTGTGAGTAAAAGAACATGGGTGTTCTATTACCCAAAGTGCAGTGCAAGTGTTTTTCCTTCTCAACAAATAGTATACTGTATCTATGTTGCATGTTCTAATGTAGCTTCTGCATCACTCTCCTCACCTCTCATTTCTACACTGTACTCAAACCAGACCAAAACCAAAACAGCAGAAATTAAGCAGCATCAAGCCATGTCATCAACTGGCCGATGCTCTGACTAGTTGAAAATGGCAATAGAATTATGTGTTATTTAATTGGATTGGGCCGATGAGCTCTGAAGTTTCCCTCCCCTGTTTGATTATTGAACCAAACTCATAGTTGGAAGCAAATCTGCTGCAAATCTGATGTCATTGCCCACAATTAACCCCCCTTATGGTGCCATGCTCCCAGACGGTACCCAAGAACTGCAATGCAAATCTGACATGCCACAATGTAATCATAGATTTTAAAGAGCTAACAAGCAGGGGGAAGAAAATTAACAAGAACCACTGAGGTTTAAATTGATCTGCTTTCTGTCAAAGGAGGTTTTGTGTGTGACTGTCCTTTCAGAGAGCAGAAAATGTCTTTGTGGCAAGCTTTTATAAATCCTAACCACATAGTGATCTCAGCCCCTTTTAAAACTCCTAGTCCAGCTCAGACTGAAGTTCCAGAGATCATTAGTTCCTTTTGAATTGACATGTCACTAAGCCAATCTGGAGCATGAAATTCTGGACCTTTATTGGGTTTCTTTCTTTTATTTCTATTTTCTTTTTCTTTTTACTGTATTTGGGTCACAATTGTCACAGCAGGAGAGTACCACTAGATGGTGATGACGTGTCAGAGTCATGTCCCATACCAAAACAGTTAAAAATTGTCGTCTGTAGAAGAAACAAAAATCTGTTAACCTATTCAGCAAAACAGCAAGGACCAATTATGAATGTTAGTGTTCATGGAGACAATAGATATAATACAAATTAGAGAAACAGTATTACCTATTTATCAATTTCATGTTTTATAATATAAATAGTTTGGGGTTTTGTGGGAAATGTGTTTTTCCTCCTTTTTTCAAGAAAAGATAATGTTTTCCCTGTGCACTAGTGTTTGCTGCCACCTTGAATGGCCAACGTGCAGTGTGTCAGTGTGTCTAAACTCTTGAGCCAACATAATTATTGATCCTTGCAATCTTGCTGAAAGAGGAAACGTTAAGGATACACTAATGGTGTTTTCTTTGGGACATCCCTCTTATTCAACGAAGTGCCCTGATAGCTTCTGTTTGAGTTTATGTGCAATTGTGGAATCAAGGAAATGATGGGATGATTGAACCCATGCAAACAGATTATCAGGGCAGCCATCATGTTGAATCTCGCTGCAGGAATGCCCTGAAATGAACACTTTATGGTATATAAAGGGCAAATCTTGGTATTTGTGAGGTCAGAGGTCAATAACATTGCCAGTGTGTGTGTGTGTCTTGTGTTCTCCATTACTCGCTTTCCACGTGTCTCCTATCCCCACTGTAAAGCACATGTAATGTGATCAAATTCCTGGCAGATAAAAACAAACTCTGAAGTGAAATGATTCAAGCATGACCTTGCAGCTTTTGTTTGCCCTCTAAACTGTTTCATTACTGTGAACAGTTATATTTGTACCCCTGTTGCTTAGACCAAAAATACATATTCTGCATGCTTATTACATGCTCATAAGGCACGCATGCATGCCAGTACACAGCAGTCCCTGTTTCCTTCATTCTGTTATGATCTTGGTGTCCCATTCTTTCCTGGGCCAGAGGCTGAAACATATTACTTCATTCAGAATCTTATTTTCCAATGTGACTCAGACTCAAAGATGCCTAAAGCGTCTCTATGAATGTGCCAGACGGTATTAGTCTGCTGTCTGTTTACACCTTGGCAATGGGAGACTGGGGACCAGGGACTGTTTCTGCCCAGAGTCACAGCAATCTAGAGATGCTACACTTGGGATGTTCACTCCCACTTTCCTCAGGGTTCAGGGTTTTACACACACCTAACCAAATACTCTTCCACACACCACTGTAAACAGAAAATAGATTCTGAATAGTTTTAGCTATAGAAACATTAGTCAATTCAAGGTGTTAGATTTTGCAACACTCCGCTTTAAGGAAACCAGGCCTTCTGTTTTTAATAAGAATGATAATTGAAAACCACATAATGTTAATGTTAATACTACTACTAATACTACTACTACCACTAATGATAATAATAATGATAGTTGTGATGATGACAATAGTGGTGGTGATAATCATGATGACAATAATAATAATGATTATAATTATTGTTAATTAGATGGGACATTAGGCAGTACATAAAATAGAAAAACATGTCCAGTCCAAATCCAAAAACAAAGTTGTTAAACCAATGAGCTGAATTCTATTTCAATAGTGATTTTTCTGTCTTTTCTGATTGACCTCTTAAGTTTAAGATATAAACCTCACTTTGTGATTTTGTGAAAAAAAAACCATTTAATTTGAACATTATAGCAAAATAAAGGTGACCAAAACAGACAGTATTGCTAAATGATGGGATAATAGATAATATAAAGTTTTTAATCAAGTAAGTAAAATTACAAGTTAGAAGTTAATGGATCAGCGGTCTTTTAAGCAAGCAAAGTTAGCTGCCTGGATATGAAATTAAGTTAATAAACCTTGGTTGCAAAGGGCATTATTTTCACGGTGTTTCAGAGCACTCACATACATCAGAGTGATGCTTGCCTTTTGAGAGTGGAGCAGTGAAACTTTACCTTTGAATGTAGCATGCGTTGGCCAAAGTAGCCCGTAGAATAGTGTAATGCCTTGGACAGAGTCGCTGCAGCTGCATGATGGGATACAGGTACGTGATGCACTCATTTAGCCAAACAGATAGAGGATGTTGAAATGTATGAAACATTGTATGATGTTTGCTGCTGAATACATTGCTCATGCCTTTCTGCCCTGAATGCTTCCCTTCCTCTCCCCCTTTTCCTCACCCCTCTTTTCCACTGTTATAGTTTTGCCTTTTGATCTGTTATGGCCTTAGCACACAGCTTGACCTCCTCAAAATGTACTATTTATGAGTAACAAAATGTGACAAGTATTATCAATATTGAGTCATGATAAAGTGTCAACCTTTTGGTTACACTCTGTCAGCCAACACTGAAAATGAATGAAGTGAATGACTTATACAAGTCAAAAAAATTCTTAGCCCTTATGTTGATTTAAATTGTGGCTCAAGTCTGTGAGAGCAGTTAGCTAAGGCTTGCACTTTATGATGAAGGTACCTTCCAACTTCCCCTGGATGAATATTTCTCCTTTTGCCATTAACCTGCTGCTTTTCCTCTCCTCTCATCCCGAAACTTGACTGTAGCCAAGATGTCCGTCTACAAACGAATGAAACTGGCATGTTGTTTTGATTGCGGCCGTTCAGAGCAAGACTGCTCTTGCATGTCAGGCAGTGTACATAGTAACATGGACACCCTTCAGAGGGCCTACCCACTTTCCTCTGTCTCTGTTCATGATTGCGCAACCACTTTACGTGCCTGTAAGTTACACCGCCCAATACATGCTGTTACGTGTCTGTGCTGTGTGCTACTTGTGTATCGTACCAAGCGAAGGTACTATACTTGAACATAAAATCTGTAATGTTGTCTATGTGGCGTGATCTGTTTCTCCATGGTTTTTGTAGCTGTGATCTCATAATTTTTGTTTATGAATATTTTCTATCTATCTATCTATCTATCTATCTATCTATCTATCTATCTATCTATCTATCTATCTATCTATCTATCTATCTATCTATCTATCTATCTATCTATCTATCTTTAATTTGTAGTTGGATTAATTATTCATTAATCGTTACTATTACTTTCATTTAATGTGTGTGGTGGGTTGGTAATGGTGTCGCTCTGTCATGCTGCTGTAATGTGCAGTACTGTAGGTGTTCGACATGTGGCTACCGCATGCTGCATCAGCCATGCAGTTGTGATAATATTGCTATTGCAGCATTGGAATTTTATGTGGTTTTAACTGTCTAAGGTAAGATGTCCGTTCTGGAAAAATGACTGGAACATGTGATTTCATTCCAAAAGTTTCATACTGAACTGCAATGTCTGTTGATCGGTTTTGCTTTATGTATTTGCTTTCAAGGCCAATGAGTTTAAATTGTTTTGCTCATTATTTTCATTTAAAACAACTTTTCCTTTGTGTATTTTTATTTATTTTTTGCTGCCATTAAACATAAAAGGTTAGATGAGATATTCATACTTTATAGATATTCATACTTTATTTTAATTATAAGTAAATATGAATAATTATTACAATATAAATTCTGACCATGAATGAATTTAAAGGCATAATTTTAATGGTGAAATTAATTCATAGCAATGCCTCTCAAAGGGGTTTTCCCCTAAATATGACCATTTTGTTCTTATTATTAGTGTTTTTGATTTTTATTTTAGATAGTTGCTTACCAAACTGATTAACAGTTACTCATACATGTGGAATGACAGCACCTGATTGCCTGATTTATTGAATCATAAAATTCTGTTTAAAATCATACAAATTTTTACTTTGTAAGTATTTTGAATTTAAATCTAGTGACAGTGTGTTAAAATGTCTTGGCTGAGGATCTTTGCCATTTTGTGTGGTAGTTAACTAATCACGGTTGTCATTAACTTTACCATTATATTTAAATGAGTGATATTAATTCTTACATACCATTTACAGTACTACAAAATGCTCAAAAGAGTCCCCTCATGGGACACAGTCATCCACAATATCACGCTCAATGATCAGCACCTATTTATTGGCATGAATAAGGCCATTAGAAAAAAAAAAAGGTTAGATTTTTTTTTCTTGTGAACAGAAAGTAAGAGTTATTGGCCAAAGGTAGAAAACAGAACAACGTATGGGCTTTGGGTGATTTCTCTTCTTTCTTCTTTGCTCTTTAGTGGATGAGAAATACTAAATTGTCTGTCAATTAGACATGGCAGCAGTAGGCCTTGCTATTGAAGCCTTTGGTTCAGACATACAGATCTGATTTCCTTCTCAACATTCTCCCACCGTCTGTCGACTCAGCCTAGATTAGTGTCAAACATGCCATGATGAGTTTGGTTTGGCCTCTTGTAGTTCGGCCTGTGCTGATATCCCTTGGTACCAATTACTGGCCATTACATGGTTACTGATCTCACTTCTGCCTAAACCCTCTGTAGGATTTCAGGAAAGCCTCCCCTTTCTTTTCCTTTTTAACTTTGTCTGAACAAAGCAAATTCAGTGAAGAGTGCATTGCGTTTTGTCAGTTGAGGATAGCTTGATTTCCTCTCTCCTATCTCCCCTCCTCCCCCCTGCCAGATGAAGTAGAAAAGGCTTCCTATCCTTGATGATTTTATGCTTTTATACATTTGAAGTATTCTTCTAGAGCACGAGTACCTGGATGACTTTCTATTTCTTGATTGAACACCGTTATTAAATTCCTCATGTAGTGTGATGCAAGTTGCATTCAGAGCAGAGAAATATGCAGTGTGACACAAGAAACCAGTAATGTGGTGGCGTCATCATTTTTGAATATGTTCCCATTTATAGGGTCTCGTAAATAATTCCAACTTGAAGATATTGCCGCAAATTAATTATAATTTATGGTACTGGAGAAGTGTAAATAACAAATGTGTTTTCAAAAAATGTATTCCTGTGTCTTTTCTGAAGGTGCCTCTGATTTTTTTGTTAAAAGACGAAAACACTCACCCAAACAAATTTATAAATGAAATAAAGAAATACATTATATCCTTTTGTGAACTTTAAACTTTCGTCTATCTTTCCAAACATGAACATTTAAGTTCTCTGAATGTGATAACCATTTGTTATTCTGCTGGATCAAATGAACAACAGATCATAATAAGATGAACTACAACTTGTTTTTCAGATATTAATGAAATATAGCCTGTCAACTTTGTTAAAATGAAGGAAATCAGTATACTGTTTATGTTGTAGGAGATCACATATTGATCAGCACCTGAAATAAGACAGAGGCATTTGAACAATCAAATACACTGCAATCAATTACAAATTAGAAACAAAACAGTATTTCTTTTATATCAACAAAAAGAGTCATGCGCAGAATGGATTTTTATTTGATAATAAGAAAATGCTGTACTTTAAAAAATAAAAAGACATCAACCTACGTCTATTAAACAATTTCAGTTGTGTAAATGGAACAAATAGAAGTTGTACAAGTGCAATAATTTACTTTCAAATCCAATTACTATTGTCATATAACAAAATTATTTACAGATTCCATTCAGTACTTCATGCCTCCTATATTTTAAAATGTGCCAATTTGTGGGACAAAAGGTCTCAACCGTCTCAAAAATGCTTCATAATGATTGGTAGCATTTTGTATGTTATAAAATTCTAGATTTTATTAGACACATTATCTGAATTTTGTATTACGAAAACATCATTTTAATTGCTTTTAGCCTTTGCTCGTGTAACGTTAAAGTTTGGGCTACCCAGCATTTATTTCAGAACATTAAATCTAATTATTTATTAAATGCATTATATAAATTGCATCAGTTATTTTTAAAAGGAAATAATGGCATTTGACAATGACATTTTAGGGAAATGACGTCAGGGTAATGACGCATGAACTTGAGTCAGATTGAATACAGATTGTGGCTAGAGAGGCATGCAGGCTGGATGTAAAAGGAAACAAGATTGGTGTCAATTACTAATGAGAAGTTCAGTGCCCAAATGTACTTATATAAGTTGTTCTCTTTAGTGTGTGTAGCATGTTCGTTATTTGAAGATTTTTAGTCTTTTGTTGGGACTGGATTGCTTTATTCTGTGGAAAAAGCTGGAGACATTTAAAGTTGGACTCTGAACAAGGGTTAGCGACACAGGGCTCAGAAGATGCTTTGAGCCTGATCTAAGGCTAGTTTGCAGCCTCCCAGGCTGTGTGTGCCTTTGTGTGCGTGTGCACATGCTGCGTGTGTCACAGTTCTCTCTGTGTGTCTGTGCATGTGTGTGCAATTGTATCTCATTGCTGGGGACGTTATCTATCCTGACACAGAAATTATGTTTGCATTTTCATTTTCCCAGCCCTGCTGGTCCGTCACCAAACTTGGCCTGACAGCTCCTGTCCACCAGGCAGACTTGGTCCCCCCTGCCCCTACCCTCTGTCCTATGCCGCCTAACTATGCCCCAGATGCTAGCCAGTTAGTCTGCCGCCTTTGCGGTGTGGGCAGATTGCTCGAGACAGATGCCAAGGCCACTGTGGGTTGCTGTTTGAGGATCTGTGTCATAGGCCAGCCCTGGGCTCTCATTGTGACCTTTACTGATGGAAGAGACTCTGGGAAAGAGTGGGGAGTGTTAGCATCTGAATTTAGTTCAAGTGCCCGCTGTACCAGTGGATCTATTGGAGTGTTCACAGTGTGTGGTTCCTTAACAAATCAAAGTTTCATACAATAATACATATTATATATATATAATACTTTGCTTGTACTAATTAATAACAATATAAGCTCAGAAAAACAGGAATTCAAATATATTGCTTTTGCATCAAGGACCAGGACTGCATGTAAAGATCAGGTATCTTTGCATTTCTGCTCATTAAATGCAGCTGTTTGGTTAAGACAGCATCTGCTGTCTCTGTTTTGGTAACGTACATGCAATGAATTACTATATATAATTGTCTAAATTTTCCCATTGTCTGTTAATTTTTTTCCATTTATTTACTTTTTGTCCTCAGAACCCATGCTATTGATCATATATAAATATACTTTAAAAAAGTTTAATGTCTGCCATTAACTGTTATATCTACCAAAGATATTGTTATTCTTTTGAAGAATAATAAAATAAATTGCTATTTAGCTATTGTTTCATCAGACTATTGGTTTAAGACTCTCTCTGGTGAATAGGTCTTTTTGATGATGTACAGCTCATTTCAGTCACTTGTCTTCCATTTTTGTGGAATAGTTGAATTCTTTCCCTTCATTATGTTCATCATTTGTGACCTTTATTTGAGTTTTTGATTTCTTAAATATTTCATCACTGTTCGAATTCCATTCTCATGTCGATGTCTCGATATCCTAATGTGTCTGTTTCATTACCTCCTTTGTCCCCCCGTGTGACATGCCACTTGTTTTTTTGCATTCTCCTCAGCCAAATATAAGTATAATGGATATGTCAGATCACGTAAGTGTGTTTCTCTGTCCTTCTCCATTCTGCTCCAGCTCTGTGTTTAGACTGCGGACTCTTCACAGTCAAATGTAACATGATAATTAAGGTTTTACTAAGGCATATGCTTTCCCTTAAATTATTCCTTTAGCATATCTTTGGTTGCCTTGTGTCTTACGCAAAGACAAGATGTGACCTATGCTTTATCCACTGTTGGATTTTATGTTTAAACTATGTCATTATAATTTAGAAATACATTGACAATAGATTGTATTTTTACTGTAAAATCCCCCAGATTAAAATATGTCCTGATAACTTTAAAGCAATTTATTTTTGTGTCTGCTAATACCATGTAGTTCAATCAACTATTTGTTTTTGTATTGTGCTGCATCTAGCAGCAGATGGCGATACAACACCAGGAAACAGTGGGAGTCAAAAAGAGGCTGGCGTTCGATTCAAAGCTGATTGCATTTTAGGTAAATCTTTGGTAAATAATTCTTAGTACTGGTAAAGAATAAGTTCCTGTTTTGATATGCTATATATGTTAGATTTATATTTTTATTTGATATTGTAAATATATTGATACTGATATTTTTCTTTCCTCTTTTAATGCCAAGCAGCCTTTTTAGGAAAACTAAAAAGGACCCAGAATAATCATAATATATTCATTTTTTCTTTCCTTTTTGGCATTTAACAGTAACACAACACAAGTGCATGGCCTAAAAATGCAATTTCATGCAGTTGCAAAGCAGATCAAAATGAAAGCTTGCCCATGCAGCAAACATAGTAAAGGCAAAGCCAGCTTAGCTCACATGCAAAAGTAAACATTTTTAGCTGTTATTGCTTTGTCTCCTCATCTAGTTTACATTGGGTCATGGTGATCTGATAAGGCTTGCATGCAGGACAGTACCGTCATGTGATTAGCATTTCAAGAAGGGACAGTTGCCGTCTGGGTTGTTCAGAAAGCACAGTGGACCTGCCAGGGTGGGTGAGCGCACTCTAACGCTGCACGTGTTTGACAAGGGCCAGATGAATCCAGGAGCTATCGGTGGCGCCCTGTAAATCAAGAAGGCAGCTGACGGCTGGGATAAACGTCTGTTTATCGCCCGAGGCCACCCAAGCATGCTCTGTCCTCCAAAGCACCAACCAACCACCCTACAGAAAGGAGGACAAGGGCTCCACCCCTTACAACTTTACAACCAGATACTTGGCTCATCTCCTTTTCTTGTCTTCCTGTAGAGTGCCATGACCCTTTCAAAACACAGAAAGATATAAGTTGACTATGTAGCCTCAGTTGGATTATGTGAGTGTGTCTGGTCGTTGAACATCAGGTGTATTTGCATTTCTACTCGAGCCTTATTCTTATACTACAGGGTGTCGCAGGAAGTACAGTAATTCATTTCAAGTATATTTCATCATGTTAATATAGTGTTATAGAAAAAAAAAGACTGCAATTTTGGACTTGTTATTCAAGTTTATTTTTTATCCAAAATGAACCTTTTAAATGTTAAATAACGAAGAGTGTACATTATCAATACCAGTTTTATATATCTTGAATTTAAAAGACCGTAATATACGTTGTGCTTGGAATGATACAGTATCCGATGCGATTTTACTGGCTTCAGGCAAACCATGTCTCTGCTTTGTTCTACCAGATACTGCAAGGCAACCAAGGAACAAGATTGAGCAGTTTCTATTTAATTCATGTTTGCATTAAATACAAAAATGTTGAAAATGCTGTAAATGTTGAAAAAAATAGTTACAACAAATGTCAGCACAATAAGGGGTGTCATCTTTAGATTTAGAAAAAAAAAAGTTATACATTAGGATTGATTTTATTCATTTTTTGATTTGTATGGCTTTAACAGATTACTTTTTTTTTACTGAAGGACAGTATTATTCTCCAACATGAGCCATATAAGTTAAAATGAATCTCATTGACTATTTCGGGTAGCCACAACAAATAGCAAATACTAATCCTAAATAACGAAAAAATTGGAATGTAGTTGTCTTTGTGTATTTCAATAATTAACTGATTCATCAGCATTAATTCACGGTTCTCACACTTTTTATTTTCCATTGTTTGACAGTATTGGATGAAGTTAGACCGACTTTTAAAAAACGATCAGTTAAAACCACTGGCTTCACCTCCACCTCCATCACCTCAAATGCATTCCTTCCCAACACCCAGCACCCCAACCAGGAACCCCTGGTCAAGCCAGACCCAACCAGCATCCCTCTTGTTAATAACCGTAAAGGAAGCCTGCTTCCCATGGGCCAAGGGCCTCGGGCTCACCCTTCACAACTGCGGCTCAGTATCTCAGGTCCGGGAGACACCATGGCCAGACCCTTGGCTGAGAGTCGGCTGAACCGCGCTTGCAGCCTGCCGGTGAAATACTGCTACCATCCCAGTAATGCCATGCCGCTCAGTCACAGTAGGCATTGTAGGTTGCCCCTTTAGCGGAATGCATCAGTCAGGACTGCACCTGTGCTGCTCCTTCATTTGTGTTGTTTGCTGCATGATGTTTCACTCTGCAGGAGCTGCTACTGTTGCTACTGTCGCTTTGCACGGAATTGCCTACAAGTTGAGAAACTACTTTCAGGGTGTTTGAGCTCATTGTTATGAGGGAACCACAATCTAGGAAGAAATCATTTTAAGCATATCCTGTATGTATTATATATACAAGTAATAGGTTTTATTTTGCAGTGGCCAGAAGGCATTTAATTTCAGTGTTGCCGGCGTAAATGCCATTTCACTCTTTTAATGTTAACAAATTTAGTGAAGCCCACAGGAATCTGTCAAATGGTATGGCTTGAAATACAAAATTTAAAATGTGGAATTTTCAAAGGTAATTTGCAGTTTATGTGTAAAGAAGAAAGAACTTGTTGTATTAACAGTTCCACATGTTTAGCTGTTTAAAGGAAGTGTCTGAATGAGGCATTTTATGGGAAGTCACATTTCTTAGCTTTCATTACATAGGTGACAGTTCAGAGTGGATGCTCAGACAATAATGAAATTGCACATGCTTGGTGTAGTTGCAGCTAACTCGCACACATTGATTTGCACTAATATCATGCAGTGTTACTGATGTCTCACCAAAGGACTAACAAGGATTGAAGTTACAGTGTAATTGGCATTTTGCACGAGAAGAGTGTTAGGTGAAAAATACTATCTGAGTGCCTTGCTGGTCATCCTAAAACAGTGGTGAAGATCAGATCAGAGTTTGTTTGAGTGTCATAATCAGACAATTGGACCTAACCTCACTTTTGCTCTCTTTCTTGTACTCTCCGTATGGGACTGTTGCAAAGCCTGTAGACTTTTTCCCCCAGTCATAGAAATATCAAAAGAGTGACTTTGGTATGTCAGGCATATGACAAATCCAAAATATTGGAGACAAGAATTCAACATTTAACTTTACATTAATTATATATTTTTCTTAATTTGCTAGCTTTTAAGGGTAGTGCTGACCTTCATCTGCTGGAGGATTATGTGCCTTTACTTGAGGCTTTTGATATACACAGACCACTAATTCATAGCCCGTTAGTTTACCCTGCCGATCATAATTTGCGTGGAGTGTTCTCTTGGCATGGAGGTAGACCAGTAGAAGAGCCATTCTGCACTTTAGTCAGAACTCGAATAATGGGTTTGGGTTTAGATAGGTTTTAATAGAATAAATCTCAAAACTTCCCACCCAAGATACATTTCCATAACCTCTTCGTTATCTCATGTGATTGCTTTTGCCCGTGCCCCACTGACAATGACAGTCTGTACCATCTCATGGCAATTATTGGTGTAGGTCAGCATGGTCACTCTGATGCAGACTGCTAGAGGTCCAACCACCTGCACAATTAACCAAGTGTACAGAACAAAACACTATAATGTATAACAGTGGCCCTGTAAAAGTGCACCTTAGAAAGGCCTTATTATGGGGTACATTGAGACTGTGTGCCTCCTGTGACATTTCCAGGTCATAAATTGGTTTTTCTCCAAGGTTTTCTCCTGCCTTTTTCAGATTTACCTTTTTCCATTACTAATCCTTTCTCTACATGTTCTAAATTTGACACTGAATTATTAATTTTCCTTTTCTTCTGTTCATTTTTTTTTGTTTGAAATGATTGATTGATTGATTGATTGTTGTCTTTTTTTCATGTCAGGCCAAGCACACATTCCCAAACTGTCTTTTTTTCTGACATCCTGTGCATGTGTTTGCAGTCGAAGATGAGCATCCATCAACTCTCTCACCCAAAAAAAAGCAGCGCAATGGAGGAATGCGAAACTCACCCAACTGCTCTCCCAAAATGATGAGGTAAAAGACATTGATTTAATTCTCTTTCCAGCCTTCACATTGGGAGTGAGAGGAAGTCAGATACAGGGGTGGGAGAGAGAGAGGTACGAAGGGATGAAGAGATGCATGTGAGAGCTACTTCAGAGGCAGATGCTCCTGATGGTGAGATGGTGGGAGTTTGAATGGTTCGGAGGGGGCAAATTAGGGGTGGCAGAAGAAGGAGATAAGAAGGAGAAAGAGAGAGGAGAAGTGCCCTGTTAGAGTCTGGCTATTTAGGATGACATGTTGTCAGCAGTTAATGACAGAGCTGAAATAATATTTCTGTCGAAAAAAAAAAAAAGGGGCTGTGCGGCTGTTTGAAAACTCCTCTTGCTTTAAAGTCCCAGCTGTCACCTCCTCCGCTCTGGTCCACATGTACTCCTTAAACAATGCTGACACTAATGACACCAGCAACCAATCAGAGGGACCTGCATGGTTACTTTGCCCTTAGGCAACTCCTCTATTGTGGGAACCCCTGCGAGTACTGTTTCTAGTACTTAAGGCCATATGTGAGATGTATCATCGCAATCAAATATGAATTAAAATATTACCTTCCTTTTATCTTGTCCTGTGGTATTAGATTGGTCTTAATTGATTTTGAAAGATAAAAGGGGTAGCTTTGTGCTTCTCTGGAAACAAGGCGGGGTTAGCTACCCCCCCCAGGAAAATACTGGGAGGCCAGCCTGTGCGTATTGGGACAACGGGAAAATGGCATGGTGGTGATCAGCACATTCGTAGCTACATCTTTCTTAGAGAGTGAGTTGTATTGTTTTATTCTTATGATTTAACAATAGGCTAATCTTATGGGACGGGTTTTTGGGTTCCTGTCACTTGGCTCTAAATTTTGCATACTGCATTTCAAATTCTTCAACAGAACATATTTCTGCAAATAAAAATTGACGAGAATTTTTAAAATCCAACATGCCTTTGTTTTTATGTAGTTTTATTTTCCCACTATTATTATTGTACCATTGTGCATTTACTTACTATGTTGTGGAGTCTGTGTGTCACGCTTGCTTCCCTCAGGCAGCTTTCCTCCTACTGCACTGGCATGCCTATATGATTTTGTCCAGTGCACTTGTCGGCCTCCCCCTCAGTTCTCCACAAAACAAGCACTTAATAAGCCCCACACTTGCCAAACCATTAGGCAAATACAGAGTCATACCCTTCAGTCTAGTTTGCAACAGAGAATCATTTTAGATGCCCTTGCTCAAAGGGAGAAAGCTGCTACAAAAACAAGTCGACACTGGCACATTTCCAGCTAACTGCTAGTTTAAAAGCATGTTTAGTTTGCCTAAACTCAACCACAAAATCTTTTCTCTCTTCCTTTTCTGCTTAGGAAAAGTCCCCTTTTGCCATGTAAAATGTGCATCTCTGCTTTGATCTCAGTGATAATAATTCTTGTGAGTTATTTACTGGGTTTTGAAAATGCTTCAAAGCGGTGTTAAAGTTTTCTCTGCTTTAGGGGTACTTCAGTATTCTGCAAGGCTCTTGGGTACTTGGATGACAGGTCCTCTGTTATAGGTGTAGTTTTTTCTCCAAGTCTAAGCCCTCAGCAAAACATCAAATTACCCATCATGGGCAACAGCCCCCCCACCCCCTTCACAGCTGCCCCTGACAACATGTAACACCATATATATTAAACAGTTGTGCTTTACAAGGTGGATTTTATGCACAATGAAAAGTGATTGTTTGAGGTAGCCTTAGGGATATTTTATTCTACAAGCAAGGAGGGGGGAAACACAGTAGAGAGTTAGCAAGAGAGTGCGCATACGTATCAAGTATGGTTTTTACAGGACTTGCAGCCTGAAGGCCTTTGTAAATAAATAATGATCAACAGATTGGCTGTGGGCTTTTGAAAAGCATGCCTTTGTCAGTTTGCATGATGGGGAAAATTTTCAAAGGAAGAGGCTGCCTTCATAGTTTGGCAGAAAGGGATTGGGGGAGCACACCCATCCCCAGTTTGTGACTGCAGAGTGATACACTGGAATAACTCAACTCTGTTTGAAATACATACTGAGGGAGGAAGGGAAGAAGAAAGCGATGAGGGGGTTAGACACTGGAGTGAGACATATTATATTTGTCCTATATAAAAGCATCTGATAAAATACCACTCTGGAATAGGAAAAAGTATATATATATATTTGTTTTGCAATCGAAAGCAGTTCCCATTTAATCCTTGTGGATTTCTTTGCTAATTTTAGGTGGAGAAAATGTCCGACAATATAAATGTATGTATAGGACATGATATATTAAAGTAAATAAAATGAATTTGCTGTTAATTTAATAAATGAAAATGTGTACTTTGGTACAAACAAGGGTTGACACATTTTTCATTCTAGCTGAGAAATCTGTGGCCGTGTTATTTATTTCCCTCTAACCAATCTGATCTGTCACTGTGCTAATGAGGTGCATTGCCGCCATGGCATTAACACCATTCTCACGAACCCTTTTGACGGGTCATGAGTGATGACAGGCATCCAATCGTAAAAGTTGTCGCAGTATCATCTGCAGCTGATATCCCTTGGGCGTGGCACTATCGCTCAGATGACTTGTCTGTTCTCCCCGAGCCTCGTGGTAGGTTCAACCCAAGGCAGGGAGAAGGCAGAGGGAGGAGGAGGTGTGTTGAGCCTGTGACAGGCTGCCAGTCACAACGCTGACAGCTCTGTGAAAGATAGCTGTCTTGGCAGCGAGAGGTGGAGCAGCAGCCTGCCTGCATGCGCCAGTCAGCCAGTGTGGAGGCGAGCAAAGCTGAGCAGATTGAAGTGACGGGGGCTCCATGGAGTTGATTGGCGCAACACGGGGCTGTGGATGAAAGATTCAGGCTGAGTGTAAAAACACTAAATGCTGTCAGTGTTATTATCACCTACACTAACTGATAGAGGGAGGAAGAGGAAAGGGGGGGTGGCTAATTGACAGTTTTTTTTTTCTACTTTTACTTTCCCAGCACTGACATGTAACCCAAATGCAGACCGAAAGAGGAGGCAACATCAAAGCCTTGTCATTGAATGATAGCGTTGATAGAGGATAGAGAGAGTGATAGTGAGAGAGATGTATGTCAAATTCCTGAGATGTTTTTTTTCCCCATATTACTCAAATATCTTTCTTTCTTCAGTTTCCTATATTGAGTCTACATACAATTGCTTTAAACAAGGTTTTCTTTATTTGTTAATAAAAATATGCACGTAATGCTATGAATAGGCCATATATATTAGAAAACAACACTAGACTTCCGCACTTTTTAACAGTTCGGGGAAAAATTTTCAGGATTACTGCCACTGGATCTGTGACAACTTTTTTTTTCTTTTTGGAAATAAGTGTAACAATAGGAGCAGCAGTTTTGCAGAACTGACACGAGCCTTTTTCATGGTCAGTGTTACATTGGATAAAACTCAGCAGCCCACTGCTGTTGATTAGCCTGTTTGGTTGTGACATGCTGCTGAAACATTAATGGCCATCAGTTGGGAAAGCAAAATGTGATTGGGCAAATTCCTGAAATATTTAGAATGCGAGTCTGTTGACGCATTCTCTATTTGTTCCACATGGCATCAGGAACAGGAAGAGAGGTTAAAAGCTGATAATTAGCCCTGTGTTGTTCTGCTATTTAGTCAGTTGCTGTTCTGCTCTGCACCACTGCAAGCATCTGGGTCTGAGTTTCCCAATGACTTTTCATCAAGGACAAGAAGTTAAAGCAGCAGTTGAAAGATGCTGCAAAAAGATGGGATGAATCATTAATAGAATAGTTCAGTCTAAAATAAGATTCATATTTCTTCACCCATTTGCTGAGAGATGGTTCAGTTAAGTTAATATTCCTTTTTGGGGTGAATTATTGCTTTAGTCTGGAATGTAACCATCTTTCCTCGACTGCAATCATTTCCTACAATGATTCAGCATGCATTAATTGTGGTGTTTTTCTTTTTTTCTGCTTTGGTTGTTTGCTTGATTCATGCTCCTTTTTTTCTTTTTTTTCAGTAGACATGATCCACTCCTAATCCCTGGCAATGAGCAAATTGAAAACATGGACATGAACGTGAAGAGGTATGACTCGACTGGAATGTTTCACTGGTGCCCTTCAAAAGACATCGAAAAAGTCATCCTGGTGAGTTGAGCATGGCTTTGCAAACTTATCTTTTAAAAAAAAAAAAAAAACGTAAATGTTGAGCCAAATATAAAGAGTATGAAAAGTAAGTATGGTGAGGTGTAAATGTTTCCCCTCATTCTTAAAGCAATCCACATACTAATGCATACTGAAATTTCTCTCACTGCCTCTCTGTTTCAAGGTGAGTCTGTTATCTTTACATACCCTCCTAAGGGTATGAACAGTGTTAGAGCACTTCTGCATGAGTCGCCTCAGATGTTTGAACAAAGCAGTTTGTAAGGATTTTGGTTTGCAGATAATTGAGCTGAGCAAAAATCATGAGAATTGTTGCAAACGATGAAGCATCTCTTCTAAAACAGAAACATTTAAAGAGGAGGGAATGGACAAAAAAAAAGCACAGCTGTCTGACAAAAGCTTCAATAACCGCGTTCTCACTGAAAAAACTTAACTGCAATAGATGTTTATTTAAAATCATCTGCAGGGTTTTCCTTAAAATGTGATAAAATAGATTTTTCATAACAGAGAACAGTTTACATTAGCTGTATGAGTTGGTCTACAAAGTTCCTTTTGTTGGCTTAAATTTCATCCAAGATAGCTTTAAATACATGGCTAATGTATCTGAAATCTTACAAACTGCATTTACTACCTGCCCTCTGTTTTTGTTTCGTCAACCCCTTATCTGAATATATATGATAAACTGCTTATAAACAAAATAGTTTGTTTTTGTTAATGATAAAAAAAAGGAAGTTATGTTGTATCTGAAGAAAATGTATCATTCCATATATTTAAACTTTAGAAGTCAACAAACTATTTATTTTGAGTTTATAACAGTTTATAGTGAGTGACTAATACAGCTTCTTTCTTCCCCCTGCTTCATATGTCTGTGCCCACACAATCTCTGATTCTCTGTGATCTTTCCCTCTTTGGTCCCCTCTTTTCCCCTGCAGACCCGGAGTGAAGCCTCCATGACAGTTCTGAGCGGCCATGTGGTGGTCTGTATATTTGGAGATGTCACGTCCGCTTTAGTGGGGCTGCGAAACTTGGTGATGCCTTTAAGAGCAAGCAACTTTCACTATCACGAACTAAAGCCCATAGTGTTTGTGGGGTCTCTGGATTATCTTCGGAGAGAATGGGAGACTCTACACAACTTCCCCAAGGTGTCCATCCTACCTGTAAGTGTCCAAGTTCGCTGGTCACCAGAGGCTGCCTCTGTAGGAAGGCACTGACATTTGTAACATACTATGCTGAGATCCTGAGAGGGATTGTCAGTTTTATTTCATCACTACCAACTCAATAGAATGATCGCTCGGTGAGAGCAGAGTTAACTCTCTTCAACTAGAGCAGTGACACTCCGCATATTTTAAATGGCGTTTATGTTTGCCGCTCAGATGGCATGTTTCTCTGCCTTACAGCTTGTTAGGTCTGGCCTGACTGATGATTAGAGGAGAATCTCGAATACAGCCTTCAGCACAGGGTAGCCTTTAGATTAGTTCATGGCTCTGATTTTCCAATGCCTAGTTACATCAGTGGAATGTCATTGCTTCAAAACTTGCTAACTAATTTCCCAAAGCTCAACTCTGCTCACTTCTTAAATTTGTTTTTCATGTCTGTCTGTTTGCTCTGGTCCCTCTCTCTCTCTCTCTCTCTCTCTTTCTCTCTCTTTCTCTGTCTTGTCCTCTCTCTCTGTTCTCCTCGTGCTGAAGGGTACACCATTAAGTCGGGCAGATTTAAGGGCTGTCAACATCAACCTCTGCGACATGTGTGTAATACTGTCAGCCAATCAGAACAATATCGAAGATGCCTCTTTGCAGGATAAGGAATGCATCTTGGCATCACTCAACATCAAATCTATGCAGTTTGATGACAGCATCGGGGTCTTACAGGCTAATTCCCAAGGTAAGGAGCGCCCCTTTAGACTTTGTATCTCTTTGCTGCCCGAAGGAGACAGGTTGTGACAAGAATGGAAGTCAAAGATAAAAAAAATAAAATAAAATCTTTGTTTGCAGGGGGCATTATAAAAACATAAAAAAAGAAAGTAACGTGTCAAGAAGAGTCTGCTTAGTGCTCTAAATTCTTCGAGTTTGCATTTAGGGGCATCCATGAACTGGTTTCATTCGCAGAAGTCATATACACAAGATATTATGTTGACTACCTCATCAAACCTTTGAAGAGTGTTTACCCCGCATCATTTTCTGATTATTTCAGCCTTGTCCCTGGTAATTACATGCTGCTAAACCTCCTTGATAATACTGTTTAATGATGTAATCAACATGACTGTGTCATCTGATGTTGTTCCCCCTGATCTGGTGTCTGGCAGATCGTCGGGAACAGATTGTTGATGTTTGCAGACAAACACACGATCCTGGCATCCCATCAGGCCTCATCATCATTAAGCAGCTAGTTCAAATCACCAGGCGGACCCTTTCAGCTGCTCCTCATTAGTCACAACAAAACAGCAGCATACATGCACACACCTTTTGTATTCGTGTGTATGCGTAAAACACACTCACAGACACACAGACAGCAATGTCAGAGCAATCTGTTTTGCACACATCCGCAGACAGGTAATCCTCAGTTTATGATTAGCCTGAAAGCCGTGACATGACTTGAGCTCAGTATTATTTAGTGCCTCCACAGTGACTGTTGTAAATACAAATCAAAGTCGAAGGTCCAAGGGGCCATTATTTTTTTAGTGCATAACACTTCCACATGTTTTAGGAGAATGCCAATGCTGTTATTTCTTGAGCCTTGAGTGAGTGATGGGCTGTCGATAGCCATACCACTGAGGAACAATAAGCGGGGGTAAATCTGAGAGCACACTGCTCTGGGGAGCAGTATTCACAGAAAGCCACCTCAATATGGAAACCCACTAGTCTATATCCTCTCGCAGTCGATGGATGGAGCCAGTGTTCATCAATAATTAGGTATTACATCAACCACCCATTTCAGTGAAAAATAGTTCACTTAAGAGATCACGCCGCAGTTTCATGCAATCATGCATACATTGGGAAATACACACATACCGTCACATAGACACTGCTGCTATTGTAACATAAGATACACTTAGGAGATTCCTTCCTCCTAGTGATGCTCCTATTCAGTCAGTGTCGGTGGGATTTAAAACAAGAAGGTGCAAATGAATAAGTAAACATTCCCTTTCCTGGGGGAGAGTTTCTCACTGCTGCTCTACCGTGTAGTCAACCGCAGAGCATGGCTGTACCCGGGGGGCAACAGGGATGAGGGCTATGTAACCGAGATCTCACTTGTCTATTGTATTGTGTAGCTGAACAGATGAGGTTACATACCTGCAGCAGAAACAATCAGCTTGAAGTAGAACAGCTCTGTGCCAGTGAACTATAAGTCACGTTACATGATGTTCTGGTATTCGAACAGTTATAATTGACAAAAAAAACAGAAATATGGGATTAAATTTGAAAAAAAAAAAAAAAAAAAAAAATCAACATAATCAGGGGTTTCTTTCATCCTTCACAACATTGTAAGGCATGTATTTTTTTCTTTTTAATGAGCCTTAGCGTGTTATCATGGCAACATGCGGTTGAATTTGAGAGGTTTTGCAGGAACACATCACATACAGTAAGTGTTGAAACGAGCAGCTTTTAATCTGCATTATCTACTCATCCATTTGCCTTTCAACTGTATTTGTCAACATCAGATACAGTCAATGCCCTATGCAAGCACCCCTTGTTATATATTACAGGTATGTAATGAGATCATAATCTAGGAATAACTTAAACAGTATGAAACAGTAGAGGAATAAAATATATACTTCCACACACTATTATTTATTAGTATTATATGTTTTTTTTAGTCATAGTATTAATTATAATAATCATATTAAGAGTATGCAACCAGAGTGCCTCTACAGTGATTATTTTAAATACAAATCATAGAAAATTATATACCTTAGTTTCTGGACTTTAAGTCACTCCGGAGTATAAGTGGCACCAGCCAAACAATGCATCATGAAGAAGAAAAAAACATATATAAGTCACATAGGACTATAAGTCGCATTTTTGAGAGCAAATTTATTTCATAAAGTCAGAGACCATGAACAGCCATTTCTCTTTGAAAGGCAAGTTACTATGTAATGTCCAAGGGGATGTGTCCAACGATGATGATTTGCTGGTTAAACCTTATAAGAACAATTGGAACAATTAAACAACAGCAGCTTCACTTAACCCTCTCCCACTCAGCGCTCTCACTCCTCCCAAAACACATTAACAGCCAGTAGGAGATCACAGAAGTCTGAACATTCCTCTTAAAAGTACCGCAGGGTCCTTAAATAATAATAACAATAGAATAGAGAACACCAGGCTGAACAGGTGTCTGGTATGTTAATGCAACATATTAACAGCACGAAGTGGTAACGCTAAGAAGGTCCCCCCATAAAGTCATTTATATTCATCACCTTGACAACTACCTGTGTGTAGAGACATAGCTGCACCGTTGACAAGCCTCTCCCAGGAGCACATTGTTCAAGCACCCATTTGTGAACTTGTTCCTCTAGCTGTGGCCATCTAGCTTTTAGCCCTCGATTAGCTTTTTTTGTTTTCTTCATTGCAGTTAGAGTATTCTCCGCTTTTTGCCAGTCCCTCACTAGTTTCTTGCTCACTCCAAATTTTCTTTCTGCTTCTTGATTACCATTTTCAGCTGCATATTTCACTACTTGGAGCTTGTAATCTGCCTTTTGGGGGCATTTATGTTCAGTCTTTCTCAGTTGTCTTTGTAAGATGATGTTAAAATTTTAAATTTTCAATAGTAAAGGAGTAATAGGAGTAGCAGATACTGGCAGACAAGCCTGGTGCGCACTCTCGCGGCTGTCAGTGTGAAAATAACGAACATGTGAAATTGCTGTATATATTTCAATTGTAAGTCGCAGGACCAGCCGAACCATGAAAAAAAGTGCGACTTATAGCTCAAAAAATAGGGCAATACTATACTATATATGTGTATATACATTATACCAATAAGATTCAAAATTTTTTGTTTTTAAATGGCGATCTGGGAGATTTTGCTCATTTGTTTTAAAGTACTCATTTTGATCAAGAAAGGTGCACAGCTCTCTGTATGGACCTCACCAAATCAAATTGGTAGCTGTGATGGCTCGGCAGCTTTTGTTCATTCCCCACACCCACCAACAATCGCAGTCTTTTTCACAACTTGCACTGAGGGAAGTTGTTTTTCAACAACTGCATACAGAATTCATGTTCACTATGATATAGTAAGAGCACAGTTTTGAGTCAACATTTGAAAACCTGATGTCATTCTCCAGAGGTGTGAGTATCATCCTTTATGGACAAGGTCAAAGTGATGACTGAGTTTGGGCTAACTGGTTGACACTTGCTGTCCAATCTTCACTGTTTCCAAGTTCAATAATTTGTGTGAAAATACCTATGATTACCTGCATTTTAGAACATATGATTACCTGCATTTTAGAACAGCTGAGCCTCCCTCCCTCTGCTTAACTTTTTTCCGTGTTTTTTCACAAAGGACTCAAGATCTCTTTTGTAATGTAAGCAGCTCATTGAGTTTCTTGACAAGGAAAGACATGCATGCACACATTGAGAATTTACAATCCTTTAAAAACTTTGTGACCTGAATATATTTTATATTTCATTGGTGGTGGCTCCATAAGCTGGCATTTTGCTGTAGTCAGCACTAAATGATGGATGTCAAAACACACTGGATGCATTATGCATACAGCATTACAGATTTAAGGTGTTTACTTGTCACTTTGAGGAAATGCAAAAATGTGAAGTCATGCGAATTCATACTCTTGTCACTTGCACTTGTATTCATAGTTCTCAGCAACGCCATTTCCGATAAAAGGTTTTCCGTATCCACTTCACCAATTTTATTGTAACAAAATGAACAACATATAAAATTTATGCCTGCCCGTTGATGGAGGGATGTGAATGCTAAATATGTCCTAGATGACCCCTAAAAGCACAGTATCCATATTGGCATTTTTAGGCAGGTGCCTTGTTCACTTAACCTCCTACTCCATCTTCTGCTGCCTCTTTTTTTCAGTAAATCCCCACAGTTGAATGGCATATAAAGTGCATCTTAGTATCTTGCTGAATGAGCTGACGTGTACAGATGTATAATGGTATAGAACAATGTTCCTGCTCACAAACTTGCGTTTATGATGGTGTTATAGTAGAAACCTGGAATTTTTTTTTTTTTTTTTTTTTTTTAAATTGGAATTCCTTTTCTTATCTATCATCTGCCTGTGCTGTGCTTTTCAGGTTTCACGCCTCCTGGAATGGACCGGTCATCTCCAGACAGCAGTCCAGTACATGGCTTTGTGCGTCAGGCTTCCGTCACCACCGGATCCAACATCCCAATCATCACGGAATTAGGTAAAAAAAAAAAAAGTTTCCACAAGTGATCACAAATGCAGATTCAAATCAAACTGCATGCCCTATCCAGTAACCTTAGATCAACTCATCGCTCATTTGCAGACACAGAAGCATAAAGCTGATTATCGAAACTTTGAACATTGTGCGGCTGCCAAATGTTCCAACTCATTCGTGGTCAAATGGACTAAGGAATGTGCAGTGTGGAATTTTTGATTACATTCATGTTGTCAGCAGCTTTGCCTAACTCAGCCCCATGTTAATGCAAATGATCAAATTTTGCAGTCTTTTGTGGTGTTCTGATGATATCAACTAAGGACTGGAAAGTATCTTTGCGACGAGGACACAGTGGGCTACTATCAGACAAACCTTTTTAGCACTACACCGTATGCAGTTTGTCCACTAATGCAGACAAGAAACTAAGCTTGATGGAGCGGTTAAGAGAAAGAAAGAAAGTGAGACGAACAGAGGGAAAATAGAGTGAAAAGGTAGAGGAAAAAACTGCCTAGGTTGCAAAATGGGTCCATTTATTAATAACAAAGGTAGTGGCTGTATTCCCACTGGTGTTGGGGACTCATGAAACTTTCAGATCTCTGAGGGGCCTTCTAAAGCACCAGAGACTGGCTACTTTGTCTCCCCTGACCCAATTAGAGAGCAATGGAGCGTGAGACCAGCTAAGTAAAGGCCAAAAAGAGAAAGGAGCTACCTAATGTTACTTGTAACCGGGCCAGCCATTACCTGCAGAGGGGCTATCCCTTTAGACGCGTAACTGTATACGTAATCTTCCAAACTAAATTCTATTCATGTTGGACTCACTGGTTTCTGGACTGAAACGCAGTCCACTGGATGCTTGGGTGCCGTGCTTCTGCGTTTTGCACATTACACAGCTACAGCAACAGTATTTGTGATAACATTGTCCTTCAGGAAAAGAAAGAGTAAGAGCATATGGAAGAGAGTGTGACCGCATCTCTCACTGGAACCATATACCATAATTACATTGTCATATGTTCAGTTTTCAGGGCCAGGAGCGGATTAAAGTCAAGTTGAAACATAAAAACATGCCTAATCCGAGGTTGTTGATCAATTTGTTGGCGTGGCATGTGAAGTAGGTGTATTTGTGGATAAGACCTTTTTTATCCTTTATAACTGTCTTACTATGCAATAATGTATTGCTATTGTGCTGTAGCCCTCAGCCTGTTTGGCTTTGTGTCTACTGCGCACTTTAATCCAGGATGCTGTACTTTTAGATACCAGACACCCATGAATGTCTGAGAATAATTTGGGAGGTGATACAAGTAGTCTGAGACAGCGAAATGCCATTATTGCAGTCTTTGAAACTGTTTCAATAACGACACAATTTCTTCCTTCTTCTGCGCTGTCTCATCACCATTAGATAAACCTGGCAAACTGCTGCCATTGGTTTCACTCAGTCAGGAAAAAAAAAGTGGAACCAACATACAAATGATAACAGAGCTGGGTAAGCTGAGCCTTTGTCCTCTGCTGCTGTTCGTTCCTTCGCTCCGCCGCTCTGCTCCTCATCAGCTTGTCTTGATTTATCTTGCTGCAGTCAAGGCCCTCACTGCTCCCATGGCTTCACTTTGAACACATTTTTATTCTTCCTTCTGGTTGAAATTGACTGTCTTGTTTTGGCCCTTTTTTAATGATTTTTTTTTTTTTTTTTTTTTTTTTCCTCCAGTTGCGTTTGCAGCGCATCACTAGGCCTTTGATCATGCTCAGTCTGTTCTTGTGGCTGTTTTCATAGCAATACGCGTCCTGCCCCTCTCTCGCCCTTATTTCATACACCCACCCACATACACACTCCCCTCAATTCACTTCTTTGGCCCAAGCCCGTTTGCATCAGGCCCTTCTCTCTTTGACTGACATTTCTGTTCCACAGCACACAGGAAGCCTGGGACAAAATCAGATTTCAACCCCCCCACCCCAAATAAACTCAAGATCAAAGCATCTTTTAGTGGTTTCATTTTTAAAATCATTTTCCAGTTGTTTTTTCGTCTTCCTCAGGCTGTATTACCAAAGCACTTCTGTTGGGGAAGTATAACAAAAACTTGTGTGATTGTTTTTTTTTTTTTTTTAAATGCTGGGTCCAAGAACCAAGAAAAATAAGAAAAAATACTACTATGCTTTTGCATCCTTTATGTAAAGGATATTGAATGTCTGTGCAAATTCGCAGACATTCAAATTAATCTTGGTGTTTCAGTTTTGAAATTGAAAAAAGAAAATGTGGTTGTTTGACATTCAGGTGACTTTCAGGTTACAGGTAAATATCTGCGGTGTATATCTCCAAAAGAGATGATGTGGTTAACACATTCATCAAGAAAAAAATAGCATGAATTTAAAAATGCATGAATATTTGAATACCTGATGTTATCGTAGCCATTGTTGAAGTCTCCCTTTTTTTACTTCAAAAAAAAAAAAAAAACCTCATCATATTCTTCATACAGGCTATTATCTATATCTGGTCTTTTTTCTCTATTAGGAGCCAGTGTCTTGAAATATAATCAGATGGTGTGCATATACTTCCTGTAAATATGTATCATGGTATAATGGCGACTAATAGACTATTGCTGATTAGCTGGATGGCCCACCTTTGATCGAGTACTTCTACAATGGTTATGTCAGTGAATGTATAGTTTATGTTCATATTTTCTATATCACTTGTGATTTGTCTACATGTGTTAAATGAAATGCACCCTGCATGTGTAACTCTGTCGACTTTATATATTGAAAATTGTCAAGACTTTTTAATACTGTTTAATCTATGAACAATGTCTAGTACATGGATTAAGAGACTGTCACAAATTACAATGCTCAGGTTCTTTGTTATTTTTCTGTACAGTGTAAGTGGCACTGTAAGAGTGTAAAATATGTTGTCCATCAAATGTTCCATTATATTCCAAGGTAAACCCACAGGTCAATACCTATATACCTGAGACATATCCGTTGCATTGCAATAGCATAACAAAGTTGTTAAAACATAAAAAGATTGAAAACAAAACCTGATTGCTGAACTCTCAGGTGTGTCGGTATTGGGATTTACTGAGTAATAAATCAGTTCCTAACTCCGAAATGTTCTCACTCCCCTAGTAAACGACTCAAATGTTCAGTTCCTGGACCAAGATGACGACGACGACCCCGACACAGAGCTGTACCTCACACAGCCCTTTGCCTGTGGCACTGCTTTTGCTGTCAGTGTTCTCGACTCTCTGATGAGTGCGGTGAGGTTTAAATATTTCCCATAAGTACCTCTTCATGATTTCTACATCTCATTTAAATTATTACATGTTTAATTATTAGAGGAAGGCTCTCCCAGATATCTTCTCATAACTGCTTCCTAAGTCACAGATATAAATTTATTCATATCTTTGGGAATTATGTTGCCACGTTCCCAGGTATTTTCTTGACAGGGTTTATATATTTTCTTGATAGCGATTGCTTAATCGCGCATACAATTAAGGTTATTTTGAAATAGTCCTTATTTTTTGCTTATTTTTCCTGATTCAATCCATGGAATAATTATGAAATAGAAATGGAAATATTGAACAAACTTTTACAGATTCAAAAACATATCTAGAAATAATAATATTAATATGTTATGAAGAGTTATGAATAATATATAAATGCATATATAAATGCATATATACATACACTTTTTTCTTTCTGAAATGCAATGACAAAAACTGTTAATGTAAGGCTGGAAGGCATAAAGGTAATGCTCCAGCCTTATCTTTATTGGTCAAGGTACATTTGTTTTAGGAATATTATGTGAATGACTGTTTCTTTTTTGATAATATAGTTATCGTATGTGCATATATTGTCATGCATTCATGGAATTAAACCCTAACACCAATGATATTTTATCATCTTTATATATTTATTTCTGTTCATCTCATCTTATTTTATTTGGTTTCATTTCTTTCCGTATGGAGCATCTTGGATCACACAAATACCTTTGGGATCAATAAAGTAATTTTGATTCTGAAAAGAACGAAAAACCAACCAAAATAAGCTGAACTGAACTAAATATAATAAATTCTACCGTCGATAATCATATAAGATCATTTAATCAAATTAATGTTGAGTTTTCGCAATATGCCAATTTTGATTGTGCCTGACCCAAAGAAATGCCCCTTATATCTTGATGGATTTCCCGCTGTGACAGAGATTACATGACAGAAGAGATTGGAAAAACGTCTCATCCCACACATATTTTTTTTCCCCACTCATACAGAAGTACATTTTTTTTTCCCTTTGGCGCTCTGATAGCTTAATTCCAGCAGCACTGAGTGACATGTTAGAAGTGTGCAGAGTCAAGCTGAGCAGGGGGTAGGGCAGGCGTCAGCTATAGTCTGGCACTGGTCAGAGTTGAAG
Organism: Fistularia commersonii; assembly: GCF_037954325.1. Classification (NCBI taxonomy): domain Eukaryota; kingdom Metazoa; phylum Chordata; class Actinopteri; order Syngnathiformes; family Fistulariidae; genus Fistularia; species Fistularia commersonii. The sequence goes on from NC_141285.1 coordinate 17,032,464, forward strand.
CCGGCTAATGGACAGTGCTCATCCATCATGAGGCTCTGCAGGCCTGTCAGGGGCCCAGGGAGAAGAGCTGCCACTCTGGCCTCTTTGCCGACTGACATCAACTGTCTTCACATGCAACAACAGCAGGTCCTAATCAGCTTGAAGGACAAGTGAACCTGACACCTGCTGAGTGCAGTCAAATAGTTGTTTCAGAGGAGAAAGTGGAGTTGTATTGAAGCATGTCTGTTTTATTTTAAGTAGGAATTCTACATTTCTTTGATTCTTGGGCCACTGGTTTCTTCACATATGTTGCAGCTGAAAACAAAACAATATAAGAGTATGTTTTCAGAGATTATTATCAACAAAAGGTTAAGAACTATGACTGAATGAAATTATAGCTCATGTTAATTAAGGATTCAAGGTCAAACTGTCGAACTGTACCTCATAGTGGGAGTCTGACAAAGTCAGGCCTTAATGGATTGCTCAGCTTGACACATAACCTGTCAGTTGTTTTACAAAACTCTCATGAGGATTATATTTTTATCATGTTTTTTTACATTTTTAGCGCAACCAATTACCACTATTATCGCTAAACATACTAATTGATAATGTTCACCGAAGGTTTTATAATAAAAACAGTGCCAACAACACTTATCCTCTTTTCAGATGTGATCAGTTTTAACACTACATAGCTACATTGTCTGTTTGTAGATGCAAATTGTCCAAGAGCCAAATATCCAGATTAAGTTGTAGCCCTGCTGCATAACACCGTGCACTCGAGCTGGAGTATTCACTGAATTTTCCTGTGCCTAAGCAGTCCGTAAAATATTAAGGGGGGGGGGGGGGGGGTTAAAGGTCTTAGCCACATCAGCCACAACATCTCTGGTGACTGTAATAGCATCCTCTCACAGATCACCCTTTTCTCCACAGACATACTTCAATGATAACATCCTTACGCTGATTCGGACGCTAGTCACAGGGGGAGCCACACCAGAGCTGGAGGCTCTGTTGGCCGAGGAAAATGCTCTCAGAGGAGGCTACAGCACACCGCAAACACTAGCCAACAGAGACAGGTGTCGCGTTGCCCAGCTAGCCCTCTATGATGGGCCATTTGCCGACTTGGGGGTAAGTGAATGTTTAAGTGGAGATGACAAATTTTGGCACTACCCAGCAACACACATCTAACTGCTTCTGCTCCTCGTGCTTCTTAATTCAATGTGAAGAACAGTGATCACGCAACGCAGGCCATGGTAGAGGTTAAAGGCTTTTGAAAACAAGCACAAAGGAAATCACTGTTTTACTGTTTCTTACAATAAAGAAGACTTTCAACACTTGAATCACTTTACTTTATCTGCATGCAATATTAAAACTGAATATGGCATTTCTGCTTTCTGTTCATTGTTGCAAAGCACTCACTACACTTAAGAAGAATGAGGAGCATTCAACTGTGTTAAGAATCACACCTGCTAAAAATGAGCTGTGTCACCAGCCTAACCGCACGTGTCTGTGTGTTGTTGTTCATCAGGATGGTGGCTGCTACGGTGACTTATTCTGTAAAGCTTTGAAGACGTACAATATGCTGTGTTTTGGAATCTACAGATTAAGAGATGCTCATCTCAGTACACCAAGCCAGTGTACAAAACGGTACAGCTACATTTGTTACTGTCAATGTATCAATTTTAAGTTTCAGTGTAATTTCTCAAATATGCTTAGAAATAAGCTTATAACATGCCTTAACTTACAGTGTTATAATACATATACTGTGCTATAGATAATTAGGTACTAAAAATATTTACTCTCAAAATTATTGCTATTTACACATGCTCATATATGTTCACAACTTGTACAACGTGTACACTTAATCAATGAATACACTTGACATGAAAAAAGCCATCAACCTTTCTCCTATAATTGTTAGTATTTACTTATCTGTTTCACATTCAAGGAATTCTTTTCCAAATTTTCAGGACTCTATTATTTTTTGGACTCACCTCTGTTGTTTATGCTCTTGACAGATATGTGATCACCAACCCACCCTATGAGTTTGAGCTGGTGCCCACAGACTTGATCTTCTGCCTCATGCAGTTTGACCACAATGCAGGCCAATCCCGGACAAGTTTGTCCCACTCTTCCCACTCCTCTCATTCCTCCAGCAAAAAGAGCTCCTCCGTCCACTCCATCCCACCCTCTAACCGGCAGAATCGCAGCAGTAAGACTCGGGAGACCCGTGACAAACAGAAGTAAGTCAACCAGATATCCTGTAGACCTTGGTTGTTACCTGTTATTAAAAGAGATTGTGTTAAATGTCCAATCTGTAGTGTCCAGTATGTGTGCGTACGTGTGCGAGCATGCATGTGTTTGTTTGTGAATGTATGTGTTAAGCACAGCCATATGCACTGGTAAGTGTTGTTGTCTGTTGTGGTTGTGACTCATGCTCTCTGTCCATGCTCAAATACTGTACTTTTGTTGCACAATCATCTGCATGTAAATTTTGATATCACTGAGACACTGCGTGAAATTTAGTAATTCGCCCCTCCTTCCATGTAAGTCAGTAAAGATAGAGAAAAACACTGTCAGTCCACTCACACATGCACTGCCAGTTATTCAGGGTTTATATGAATAGTCTTACTTTGTGAAATTAATATTAGAATATGATAAGACTATCATATTGATGACTGAAGCCTTACATCTAAAATTGCATAGATTTTGAAAAAAAAAGCTAAAAAAATTGGCTCTGGGTTGGTATCTAAAATTCTCTATTTTTTGAATTGCCTTGATGGATCACGCTTTTATTTTATTTTTTATAAATCAAAACTGATTTAAACAAGGGGCAGTAAGCTAAATTGGTTTCCACATTGAACAAAACAACTACATATGACTATGATCGTCCACTTGTTAGCAAATATAATCCGAACTACGCTTCTTGCAGCCTCTGAGATTGAGAAGCAGATGCTGTATTTAGTGCTGTTGTTTTTGGAAAAATAAAACAATTACAGCAAATGATTAATCCAAAGCTGGAAACTGGCTGTTAGAAAGAAGGCCTTTTTATCTATACTGTACTGCATGCAGCGCCAACCGAGAAATTCTTGAAGGGAATTATCCTTCTTGTAACAGAAAATGGAGGGAAAAAAACAAAACATCAGATTTGCACAGTTATAAAAATGCAGCACTTTACATAAATAAAGCATCTGTTTAGATGGTATAGCTGCTGTGGATGAAAACAAGCCTAAAGTAAAATCTTAGGCCATTTGAGGAGACATACAACACACATTCAGTTTGTTGTGCGTTGACCACACTGTTTTGTGCTGTTTTCTGTATTTTTCTAGAGTAAATAACTGATGTTGATTCATGTTTGTTTATAACAAAAACAGTAACTCTTGATTAATGCTTATTTTGAATTACTCACTGTGGTTGTTGATTCAAAAGTTTGTATTGCTTAGGGTGCACTTTTTAATTATGCTTTTAAAGCTTAATTCATATTTCATCCCCCATAAGCAGTGTTGATATTTTAGTATCCATGGTGCTTCTATACCGCTTTAATGCATGTCCATGTTAGCACCCGCAAGCTCTTATTTCCTGTTTTGTTCACTGTATAATTATGAAATAATTTAAAAAATGTTGGCGTACATGTTATGTACATGTTGTTCCCCTAAAATAAAAATGTTACTTTTAATTTTAATAAGCAATAATAATGTAAGAGATCATGTCATTTTCTAAAAGCATGCAGATTTGTTACAATCTCAGTTTGTAACGTTTACAAAACTGTAGATGATAAGCTCCTAATACATCTTAAAATCAAGATGTATGATAAGAATTAATATGATGTAGTCATTTGTCAGTTGTGTATTTTCTTTGTAGATTGTAAATACTACTTACTTACAGTAGATTACTCACCTCTCTTTCTGAAGTGCAACAAGGATGAATAGAATGGGCCAAGGTATGCAAGTTAACGATTCTGCATGACTTAGCAACCTTTATTCGGGGTTCCTGTCATAACTATGTCCATTTTGGATATTGTTATGATGAGGAGGGTTTGTTTTATTTATTATGTTCTTCAGATATTAATTAAACCATGCCTCAGTTTAAGTTTTGCTTTCGTCTGGAAAGCAAAATGTCTGCTGCTGCTGCCCCACCTCCACCCTCTACCATGAACAGGATCATTTCTACATTGCATGAGGCTGAGACAAAACCCCCATTCTCTGTGCCCTTACCTGTTACTCAATTGATGGTGTTTCATTTTGTTCAGTAAGATCCCTGTTCCTTTCCATCATCTATCATGATTTTTTTCTAATTTATTTTTACTTGAACTGGATTGCATTGTGTGAGAGGTCTGTGTGTTTGCACATCTTCTTAATGGATGCTATCAAATGACTGTAGCTGATTTTTAATGTTCATATTCTTGCAAGGCTTAATTACAGCAGAATGTGATTGTATCAGTATCCGCCTCAATCACAAGCTTATAAAGTGTCAGATTGTTCAACTCCAGATCATTTCTCACATGTAGGTCAAACTGATTCAAAACCCCCTGATGCAGCCAAATGACTTACTTCTTCACAGAACTTTAATAGAAGTGCCCAGCCCTGTGCCATCGGGCACACCGAGAAAGTTAGGAGGTGTGACTAATTTTAAGTCCAAATTGGCGGGGATATGGGTCTGCAAGTTTTCTTCCCTTTTAAACTTCTGCACCTGACACAGTGGTTTCAGGCAACAAGGTCCTCATATCAGCAGCAGACTCTAGAGAGAGATGGCAGACATCTTGCTTCACCTTGGGCACAATTCTACACATCAAATGCCTGTGCTGTAACGAACAGGTCTGCAGCCTTAAGCTTGCTGACACACACAAGCCCTACACAAATGAATCTCCACACATGCAAGCCTGCATGTATGTGTACATTTGGAGATGTGGATGTAGGTTTGTACCAAGGAGCAGTTACATTTTTAATATATCGACTTCACCCAAAAAAGAGTGACAGTCTGCATGGCGTTGAGTCTTACTATGAAATGATAAAGCAGCTGTATCTTGCAAGATATGATTTACGTATGATTTTCTATTTATCAATTTCTTGCCCGCCCTCCCCCAAAAAGAAGTTGAAAACAATGCAGTGAGACCTATGATAAAAAACATACATATATATTTATTTTCCAGGTTTCAAGATGTCATATTCTCCAACAAAGTCAATAGTTGACACCTCTAAATTACATTTGTAAAATTCAGCATTGTCATGTGTTGAAACAAAGTCAGCCTCTAGCTTCAATACAGTTCTAAAAATGTTGGGGAATCTTTCTATTAACTTTTTGGTAAACGAGAAAATGATGGGCAATATGAGATCAGCGTAAGAAAACAATAAACAATATTATAATTTTTCAGTGTTCCTTCAGCAATTCGATCAAATGCTATGTTAATTTTTTTTTTTTTTTTTTTCTCATCCAAGCTATGAAATAAATTACGCTAAAATGTGATATCAATAATGTGTGCTGTTTCAAAACAGAAGATAGTGAGAGCACTTTCTATTTTGGGAGGATGGACCCTACAACTTTTAAAACTGAATGATTGAGTTTGTGTAACCTAATATCTAGACTTAACAGAATAGAATTCACTAAGAAATCCTAGATTCGATTATTAAATGTAAAGGTGACTTCATGAGTTTTAATGTCTTTATGAAATAGCGTCATGCCAAATCTATTACTTAAACTGAATCTCTCTGGTTTTAAGCAATCACAATGGAAATAGTATTTCAAAACTAACACTGCTCTCTCTTTTTCTTCTCCCTTTCCTGCCATGTCCTCTTCAGAAAAGAAATGGTTTACAGATGAACCAGAAAATGCCTACCCACGGAACATTCAGATCAAGCCCATGAGCACTCACATGGCCAACCAAGTCAACCAATACAAATCCACAAGTAGTCTGATCCCACCAATCAGAGAAGTTGAAGATGAATGCTGAGCCCCAGGTTTTCTTGCTGACTCACAAGACATCTTTACTCTCTTAGAAGAGATGGGATGTAATCACCATTGGAGGAGTGATTCTGATGATAGGGGGTGTTGAAGACTGACACATTTTTCTTCACTCATTCTTCTTATCAAGGGTTGGACATTATCCCAAACTGGAAGGGACCTCCTATGTGTATACCTTTAATGTTACTTCCATGCTCTTGGACATATTTTATTTATTTATGTATCCATAGAGATGTACATAATGACAATCAAATAAGCATTGTACAGCCCCTACCCCCTAGCACTTTTTGAAATTATTTTAAGATTTTATTGAGAAAAAAAAGAGTACTTCCTATTATTCTTTGCAATAGTTCACTTCTTCACTTGACCAGATTCCATGGCAAAGGTGACTGGTTATTGGAGGATGAGAGTTACAGCAACAAACTGATCATATCATTTCCCAAAGATCAACCTAGATGCACAACATCAAGCTCTCTGGGCTCGTCCCTGTCACATCACCCGTCTACTTCTGTTCTATTTGCACTAAAACCAAACATGTAACTCGGAAACAACAACAGGTATGATAGATCCCCCTAAAAAAAACATGTCTCTCAGATGCTTAAAAGCAAGAAAGAATAGGAGACCAGGTGTGAGGTCTGCTTGGCTTTGGAGGCATGCTAAAATTGCTCTTGGGTCATTATACATCCTGCCATTGCTTAAGGTACACCCCTTAGCAGATGACTGTCATGATAAGTGAGAGCATTCCAGTCCTACTAAACAAAATATTTGAGGTAATGTGAAATTCAAAGAACGGTGTGGTTTTGGTTTGAGCTAGCTGAAAGAGAACCCTACATTTCCTCTGCTGATATGTCAGATAATAAAGTGTGACTGTTTGAAGCTCACATCACAGGAAATGTGCCTGTGCCCCCCTTGTTGACAGATACGGTCATCTTGAGAACACACAAAGAAGAAAAAGGATCTACCTTGTCCATCGTGTTGAGTAGTGTTTACATAATGTACACGGTATGTGTGTCACAACCGCTCATCCCTCTGGTGTTGCACTAATGAGAGTCATCATCACAACCCCACTGTATGTGACTCTGCATCTTTTGAAGGAACAGCATGTGTGATCTTAGCTCTAAAAAATAATTTCATGTGAAAATAACATTATTGCGCGGAATAGTTTGGATATACTAACAAAAATATGATATTGCATCAAAAAAACCAACAGTGTTTGAGCCAAGTTCGTATCAGCAGCAGATGTGTGCCCAACATTAACTTCTGCACAAAATTGGGATCTCTACAAAAGTAATGCATTGTCTAAATGCTGCAAAAACTTCATGTCTGATGAAAGAAATGCCACATATTGCGTAAAAGTGGGACATCAATGGGTCCTCCTTTGATCGGAGAAGCTGCCTGGCACATGGTTGGCAAAGAGGCAGTAAAGAGCTTGGATGTTCTCTGTTGCCAATCCAGATGTCACAACTCTAAGAAATTAAGCTGCTGCATACTCAACTTTATTCAGATCCCTAATATGAGGCTCAAACACTGCTTGGTAAAAATGTTATAAGGACACAGACTGCTGATAATGACACTGGAGAGTTTCTTTATGCTAGCCTGTGCTCAACATAAGAGCATGAATATTTTTTGCACGTGGCTTGTCCACTGACAGACTCACGCTGTTAGTGCTAAAAGATTCAGGAGGTAGCCTTTTCTTTCTTAAACATAAAAATCTGCCATAAGCATATTCAGTTATTTTTATAGACAGGCGCTGAAAGAAAAAAAGGCTTCGGTGAATAAGAAAAAAAAAATGACATATCAAGATTTTTTTTGCTTGACTTCCCCACCCTTTATAGAATCATTCTATAACAAAATTTTATTTTTTTATCTACCTGCTCCTTCCCTCTATAAGAAACTGCATTACCCTAGAGCTAAAAAAGCTTAGACTAGCTTGCATTATGACGACCATCTTCAGCCTGGCAGCTCGGCTCTGTTGAGTGCTTGTAGAAGTAAATCTAGGCTCATCCGCAGCCTCTTTTAGTTGGACAGATGATTGTGTCTACTACTAAATTGTGTCTACTACTAAATATTCTCAGCTGCAAACATGCAAACAGAGAGATAGGTTCAAAGGAATTATATATTTGGGGTGTGGGTGAATGTTTCATCTGGAAGAAGAGGTTAGAGAGGTAATAATAACTAGAAGATCATAGACATGCTCCCTCTCAGCGCAGGCCAGAGCTGAATGACCTTCATTGTGTGCTTGACCTAAATTAGGTCCCTTGTGCGAAGGAAGAGTCTGTACACTATAGCACAGTGTGCTGTTGTTTTAGAATATGAAAGGGTACGCGCTGTCTGTTTATTGCAGTGGTTCTCTTCTGTAGGCTGTAAAAGAAAAAAAAAAACATTTTAAAAAACAAATTTTGGAACATGATAAAGAACATGATATTGTGCTAAATATGTTTGTGTAAATTCAACCCATTATATAAGCCACATTACTTTCTCAAACAAAATGATCTGAGCTTTAATGTCCGTCTATATGGGTGTGGTGCAACTATACTGATGCCTCATGCACATTGTCCTGAAGTGAACTTTTTAACTGTGATTACATCGTTGTCACACTTTGTAGCAAATAGATTTCCTTTCACAAAAAAATATGTGAGTAAAATGTTTGTATCGGGATGTTAATGGCATAATTGCTAGCCTGAACAATATGAAGCTATTAATATTTGGTAATTGCAATGATTCATAGAGAATTTACAAACTCATTGTCATGTTAAAAAAAAATGACAAATGCGTTTTGAGAAGGAAAATTTATTTTATGAATGCAGAGAGTATTCATGTTACGTATTTATGAAATGAAAAGTCATTCAGAATTTGGTCTGGTTTATCAGCCATACCAAAGATGGAAGGTAGCACCAATTCAGTAAAGGTTATCACAAGAAAGAACATCCTTAATTTTCCTCTTTTTAATACAGTGTGTAATTACAGGGTTTACATTCCATTTTGTCATCTTGTCGTTACCTGTCACAGCTGCTTCTTTGTTTACAGACTATCATGAGGTACTTAAACTCAGCATTACTCTGAAACAAAATGCTACATGCTGCAAATTTGCATTAACATACTCCCAGAGAAATGCACCATTTGTTTTAATAAGTGTGCTTTTTTTTTTTACTCATGTACTCATCATTCAGGCAGGCATTAATCACAACACGGATATTTATTTTCTTCTCCCTTTACCTTTTCATGTCTCTCTGTAGATATTTTGGGTCTTTTCATTGTATACCTCTAATGTATTGAGAGTGTTTTTAAAGTGCCATGAGGAGTTTGGTTGAGCAAGCATCTTTCAGTCATTCAGAGACACGGACTCACTTTACAAAGAGCTGAGTCCAAGTGTATTCCACTGTGATAACAATGTCTTGTACTGGCATGGAGAACATCCAAGCCATCAATGCCTCCATGCCAGTATAGTGCCAGGCTGTGCAGCAGATCAAGAGGAGGGCCCGTGTAAAGTCCCACTTAAGCGACAAGTGGCATTCATAAGTAATCCAGGCAGATATATTTGAGGTGAGATAATCAAATCACACGCATCTTTGCTGTGTGTTTGTTTAAAAGGTATCAAAATTTATAGTATATTAATAGTGCAGTTCCATATGGATGACTGAAAGATGCAGATAGAGACCCGTGCTGAAAACATTGCTGTTAACTTAACAAATCAAACACAAAGGCGTCATCCGTTAACGTTACAGTACGTTTCATCATTTTCGTCAATCTATATTTTGCTGTAAAGGATGGAATTATCAACTTATTTGCTGGGAAGTGTGTTTGATATCATAGACAATACATATGGGGATGGGAGTTGGGTTTCAAGTCTTAATAATACATGAAAAATGCTTACAGCGATTTTCATGTTATGTTCTTTTTAAGAAAAGTTGCAAATCTGATATTTTTTTGGCTGCCTATCAGTTAAGGAAGAATTCAGGACATTGCTGATGTGCATCACAGATAGGATTTGTTGGGCGCATCCTCATTGCAGTGAACAGGCGTGTGACATAGCAGTCTAATTAGTTTTGGAAGTGTTCTATACATGATGGATTATTTGATGGTGCTGAGTTGATCTACCTGACTCTGTCAAATATAATCTGCTGATAAATATACTGTCTTGTACAAAACGTTTGTACATAGATTGTACATGGTTTCTTTTTGTATTTTCTCAAATTAAAATGGATGTATTTGTGTTCTAAATGTGGAAATTGTCCTGTTTTTTTCAAGCTATAAAGAAATCTTTCTTTCCATTTTTGTGATAGAAAGTGACAGACACATTTATATTCTTTGATTTATTATTTTAGGGCAAATACAGTCGTGTAAATATGACCTGAAAGGTTAAGGCAGTGAAAAAAGAAGCATTCGAATTCAAGCCAAAGTTAAATAATTTAGTCTTGAAATGTTGAAAGAATGAACTGTTTAATGAATCCTCTTTTCAACATGCGGTCTCAGCTTTGACAAAAGACAAAATGTATCTCCTACATAAAGTGAATTGTGCAATAACATTACCAGACTGCATCCAAAGCATAACATTGAAATCAGTTATTTATAATAATGATAATAATAATAATTGATAGTAACATTTGGGACATTCATGATTTTAATGCTTGTCAAGATTACAAATTGCTTTTACAAGCTTTAGTAAGATCAGTGTATCTGCATCCATGTTGCATCCATGACACTTTACAATTTCACAGTGGCTATACACAAAAGACAGGTAGTGTTGAAATGCAATAGACCTGATGCCTGACCTTGACTATCACCAGGGAACCCTCAGATAAATGTATATTGTATTTTACCAATTCCCAGCCTGTTGATGGGTCCGTGACCCTGAGGCCCAAGTCGCACCGCCGTTCCAACAGAGACTGGCATTAGTCTTGATTTACCTTTACTGACATGCTATTAGCTGCTCCATCACTTTCACCTCTCAGACTGTCAATCATGAGGATCCACAGTGATGGGTGGGAATAAAATTCGATTCACATTCTGTTCTCATCGACTCGTATATCTCCATCGAGAAGCTGACAGTGGATGCGAAAAGGACATCACACCAGGTATCTCACTGTGCTGCCATGTTGTCAGTGTGACCGATGCATCATATCAGAAATGTTTGCGTCTTAATGTGGATTAGGTCTATAGATTCAGAGGCAAATTGAAAAATAGCGATCCAGCCAAACAAAGCTAAAGGATTTTAATCTTCGTGTGATGTAGCAATTGTTTAAACTGGAAAAAAATCATGTATTGCACCAACCAATGTGTTACTTGTTTCAAGGGTACTGCTATATATCTTGTTTGTTTTTTTTTAAACATCAGCAGCACCAATTTTGAGGTGTTATGATGAGGCAGGATGACTTTCAAACAACATCCCACTCCTCTGTGCAGCAGGAATTGGTGGACGTCTCAAAAATATCAGCGCCCTGGCCACTCCTCCTCCTGCCCTCTTTCTCCATGTTCCCCTGCTGAAGTGTGCAATTTCACACTTCACCGTCAAACAGCCGGTCAGGAGGAGAATGTATGACCCACCCTGGCATTTGTCCTCATTTCTCTCTCAAATGTGCAAACACTATTACCCTTAGGTTATCTTAAGTGGTATGGTGAAGATTCACAGCCTTTCCCTCTGTTCTCCTTGCCAGACAAACCATCAAAACTTGACAAGTGGCAAGGATGGAGCAGGGGAAGGAGTGAGGCAGAGGGGGAACGCAATGGAAATGCAGCAGATGTTTGTGTGGCTGTTGATTTGTGGCCTGATAAGGCTGCGACGCAGGCAGTTGGAATTGATGGCTTGTTAGTGAGGACAGGCCCCTCTGTGAGATGTTTTCAAAATGATTGATTCACAATAAAGTGGCTCCGAGTGTGCATGCAGGCAGAACTGATGCAGATCGATCCCTCTGAAATTGATTGATCAGCCATTTAGCCTGGCAGTGTGTTTACTGAATGAAACCGAGCAGGACTCTCCTCCAGGCGTCTCTCCGCCCATAAAGTAAAGGAGAAATGCCCCCTCTGGGCCTGTCTCATTGCTCTGGTGATGGCAGCAAAAACAAGCCATATCAGAATATGAACCATAAAAATGTAATCATACAGTGAGAAATACTGGCATAAACGTTTATGATTGTGTACTTTATTCTGCTATCAATGTGTCCTTCTGTGACTTCGAGATACTATGCCTTTAAAAATAATGACTTGGCTCATCCATGCAAGGGGAGGAATACCTTATCACCGTGTCACATTGGAACTTCCACGGGGGAACATAGAAATAACTAATGACTGTGGACTTCAGTAAACAAATAGCCCATTCTCAGCAAATACTTAAAGCTGACATATCAACAACCTTTACCTTTTTAGTATAGCTGAGATGACGATCACATATAGTGTACAACAGACCTCAAGTGTTTTAAGTGCCTTTTCTATGGGCTGCATCTCTAGCAATTTGTCCAAACAGTACATAGAAAGGTCTCCATGTACATTTTACAAGGAGTTTTTCTGATGGATATAGTATGTGCACGGCATTTAGCATGTGACCTCTGTGACTTTTTCTCTCTTCCTCCCTGCCAAAAAAAGCGCTCTCCACCACTCTGCTAAGGACTTAAATCACACGTACTCAGGTGCCTCATCCTGTTATTTGGGTAATTGCTAACAAGAGTGAGCTTTTCCATTCCCATGACAAATTGCAGTGCCCCCATCATGTTTCTGATTATCAATTTTACACATATGGTTGCAGCCAGTGTCACAATGCCAATAATGTTTACTGTCTACCATGTGGATTATTCAGGGAAGGCTGAGTGTTGCTGATTGTTTGACACAAGCTGACAGCACCCAAGACCTGGAATCTCTGCAAATCAAATCACCCTCTTCTTCTGAAGGCAGGAGGGTGTGCCTGTGACCAAGAACCAGAGAAGGGTGCATATGTGCTGGTTCCTGAACACAAACAAAGGTAATCTCTTTATATCTTTAAACACGCTTGGTCTGAAAGAAGATCATTCTTCATGAGGATAAATACCATTGGTGGAGGATCTGACAAAAAATGGCATCTCTTTAGATCAATTTGTAAACAGGGAGATTCAAAGGGTGTTTTAATCTGATAGAGATGTCTGTGTGTGTCATTTAGCAAATCAATGAAATGCCTGCTAAAATCATATTCCAAAAAAGGTGGGATGCAGGTTAATCACATGGGTGTTTTGACATTATTGAGTGCTCACAGTCATTCCATCTTGTCTATAATGATTTTCTTAACATTAATGTGAAGGATGTTGACACCAATTATTGCAATTTCCTTTGACCCCTAATGACTCCAGCTGGGGTGTTAAACATCACATTCAACATAACATAACAAGTGCGATCTCTCACACATACACAAACATCTATACATCAGCTTTCTCCGCAGTTTCTTTAACATATCAATAGGGATAGATGTAAGAGTAAGTGTGTTCATGTATGTGACAAATACACACACACACACACACACACACACACACATATATATATATATATATATATATATATATATATATATTTATGCGTGTGTATATGAGAGAGACAGAGAGACAGAGATCCAAAGACTGAGCCCTGTCCCAATTCAACCGTGATAATAGTTTTCATGACGATGAAGCATGCCCAGCACATCAGTTGTGGCCCAGATAAACAGTGATCCTTTACGAAAACAAGAAGGTCATTACAGCAGCTTGTCAAATCAATGCCCACTGTGTCCAAGTTGATTAAGACATCTCCCCTCAGCTCTGACACTCTGTCAATAGAAGCAGCCACACAATGCCGTGGCAGAGGATGGTGATGTCAATGGCGCTTGTGTACGTGCACGCGCGGAATAGGTGCTCCCCCCACCCCGCATACGTACACACTGACACAAGCACACAGGCAGCACTCAGATGATTGGAGTGAAATACCCATCAGTCAGGGAGCCGCGGTGGACTAATGATTCCCTGTGCTGCCTATTAGAACTACATGACAACTCAATCCTGCTCACGGAAAGAGAAATGGAAGAGCGAGGGGAAGTGGGCTAGTGGGGGGAGGAGGACGTAAGGATGGGTGAATAAAGGGACAGAGTAAAAGAGTAAGAAAAAGAAAAAGTGACCTTGTAGCAACATCATTTGAGGCTGAATTAAATTGGCAAGAGCAGCTAATCTTTACCTGGGGGCGATTAACAGAATTAAAGGAGAACAACAAAGGCATAGGGGTTGGCTTTTCCCTTTTTTCTGCCTGCCACTGCCACTTGTAATTTGCGATGAATGTCCTATTCCAGAAAAAGTTAGTAGATCTCTCTCTCTCTTTCTCTGCTTGTCGCTGTTAGTAGTATTCCCTCTCTAACACAAAAAATAACAGACTCCCTCATTTAGGAAAGAAAGTCAATGCAGCCGCTGCTTTATCGACAAATCAAGATGTTTCAAATCAACATTTAACAAATGAAATGAAAACTGCTTATGTAGAAGTTATAATAGATACGGTATTTTTCACATTGCATAATTTTACAGAGACAGGCATATGTTTTAAAAATAATGTAATGTGAAATTTTTCTCTTTCATTATGAATTGATGGGATGCTTTCAGGGAAAGGAATAACAGCAAGTTCAGTCTCTTAACTTGGTCTCATGGCCTCTCATAGGCTGATCAATATGTTTGGAAAGGAAGAGAGACAGAAGAAAAACATTGTTAATACCTAGAAGTGAGCATTCGTGGCTGAGCTTTATCCAGACAAAGAAAAGGACGAGCATAACAAGCAAGAAACCTCAAGCCCAGGGATATTCAAACTAACTCTCCTGAATATGTCAATATTTTGTGCTATTGGCATCACATCAGTGGATGCATAATTGAAAGGATTTTTAGTTTGTTTGGATTACAAAACTACTTGTTGAAGTAATACCTGACTCTTGATACATATAGTATTATCTGCACTCAAATGATTTACTAATTTCTAATGTCTGAGAAAGCAGGCTGCTATAAATTTAAACAGCAGGATTTGATATATATTTTGTTTTTTTCTTCTGTTTATTTTCTTATTGATATTATTGCCTGTTGTCCATGTTTTTTTTAAGTGACAAGCATTTGCTTTTGTGAGCATGAACAGAGCACTAACCCACATTTCTATTCTATTCAATTCTATTCTATTCTATTCTATTCTATTCTATTCTATTCTGCACATGTATAGAGAATTACTTGTCCTTTATTCAAAATTCACAAAGTGTAATATATGTCAAATACGAAGACAAATGAGACCCAATATGCTACCTTGGAAAGCTTTCCAGAGACAAAGTAAAAACATTTCTCAAGTGCAGCCGCCCTTCCACTGACCACTGATATTACTTCCATAAAAGCTGAATTGGCTGCAGTAAATAGCTGCCCACCGACAGTGTATTCATGATTCAAGGATTTAATTTGTGCTGTTCCTTACTCCAGAGGGAGATAGACTGGATTTCCATGTCTTTAAGGGTGGCCCCAGAACAGATCCCTCTCGCCTTTTCCTCACCATTAGTCACAGTCATATGTCAAAAATCGACTGCTTCTGTATGTCATTGTCATCGGCCAAGGCCGAGTCGAGTCACTTGAGAGGCTACAGTCCAGTCAGATAGGATCAGAGTACTGCAAGAAATGCCGAACAGTGTGACTTGTAACAAAGCACTACACACTGAGGTCATGCCCATGTGGTCTCGGTGTATTCAAATAAATGCTGTTTGTTCGGTGGCATTTATCTGAAATAGTTTATAATTTTGCCTCTGTTGGCCGTGATGCAGAATAAATGTAATATGTATGGCTGCAGATACCTGAAATACAACAGCATTACTTGAATTTCTCATTACTTAAATCAATGTTCACACACATACACAGATAGTGTGTAGATAGTGGCAGAGAGGGGGGGGGTGCCAATATCACCAGGAATTTCATGTGAAATTGCTCATGTCAAGCCTGTAAATAAAAGGTAAGGTTGATTCTTTATGTCATGTTAAATATAGCATCAGGGCTTTAGGACCTCAGGGAGCAAAACATTACATGCCCTCTGCCATACTATTCCATATAATTATTGTATATTCTGTGTTAATGGATGTCTATGTTGATGCATTTGAAGTAATAAAATAGGCTATTTCTTTTTTTCGTATTCTTCTGATATTGTGCAGTCGGCGGAGGAGTTTTGCATTAGGTTTAGGACCATATAGGGTGGTTTTCGTTAGACGGAAAATTAAAGAATGTCATTGCGAGTGAGAAACAAAGACTCGAAGTTTTTCTCCAAAGATGGCATCAAACAATACTTCAAAACAATACCAAAACGTGTTGCGTTGTTTTATTAAAAATTTTGCACTGACACTGACAATTATTAATATTCATGAGACTGCGACTCCGCAACCCTCCAGTATGGTTAAATTAATTATGCTAACAGGGTCATTTAACTGCTTTATTCAAAGCAAGTGATTCTCGTACAATAAATGAAACAATAATTACGAGCACAATCTAACAAGAGGACTGTGACAAGTGGAGAAGTGACACACTCATCTCCATAAACTACAAAGCAAACACAAACAAAAAGACAGAAGTGGAATCCATATGAGATGAAAGAATAACAAAAGGCAGCTAACAGTTTCACATCCACTGCATCTTTTCTTCCTCATAGTAAATATGATTTGTTACCTTGTGCTATTATTTAGTGTTATTCATCTTCCCTGTCAGTGCACACAGGGGTAATAGAAATGCCAGCATGGTGGCTGATTTACTTTGTAAAATTTTCATCTCAAGGCTTGCAAGTCATGATTGGAGTCTGTAAGAGAAACGGGAAATCATGCATTATGTAGGCGAATGTGACACAACCTTGAGACTTCTCTGCGCAGACCATATATTACAGTCAGAGCGACCTTCCTGTCCAGAAGATACATCAGATGTGTTTAAGGCTGTTTTACAATGCATTAGGAGAGCTTTACATGTGCTGAGCTCACTTTATTTGCTCATACATTTCACAGAAAGAGTTTAGTGTCAGGCTGATGGAAACCATTCACGGTGACTGAGTCACTTGTCGAGACAAATGAGCCCATGGAAACAGGCCGAGGAAGTGGATAATAAGCATCTCAAAGCAAATTCCCTCTTTTCTCCTTTTATTTCCCTCCAATAAACAGCACATTTGCTATTCAGTGAACCCTTGCTGATCCAAGCTCATCGTGTATTCTCACCTGCTGTCATTGATTGACCCACATCTTGAATATAGAATGGATATAATTTTTCCCACCAAGTGATGGTGTGTCAGGATCAATATTCTCACTGTTGGTTAAGCTTTCACAACCTTTAGAATATCAGCTCCCATCGATCTCTCTCACATAATTATCTGCATTTTCAAATGAAGTTATTTATTTTTTCTTTGATACATGGCAATGGCATTTTAAGTGCCTAACTGTCAAGCTATATGGTTCATTGAAACCCACGAGTTAAAGGGCATAAAAGTGAACTCATTAGATGTAACATTTATTGTCCATGTCTCCGTTTTTCCACACTTTGAACCAGCCCTATGAACATCTGGTGAGAGTGAGGCCATGTTGTATTTCCATATAAAAAGCTTCATAATTACAGGGGGTTGAAGATAGTTGTTCCCCTTATCAGAGGAAATGATAAGGGAGAACCGGGACCCGTGAAAGAACAGAGTCCATTTTGATGTAATTGGCAGTGGAATTATTTATGACATTAATTGCCACATTATCGACTGGCTGTCAGCTCCTGTGTCAGTCTGTCCATCTTTCTTAACAGAAAGAGCAAGCTCAGCCCGGTGCCCACTGACAAGCTAATTACTACAGCACTGCCCTGAATGACAAATGTTACTCATCTAAGACCGGAGACAGAAATAAGCCCCCCCCCCTCACCCACCGCACACACATACACACACTTTCAGCTTCACTGGATCAACCGGCGAGACATCAGTGCACTGCCAAATATTTCAGGTGCAAGAGGGAAAGAGCTTGCATGACAGACATAGAGGGAGAAAGCAAGAATAGGGGGGGAGGGGGGCAAGATAGACAGCGGAAACTGGGTCTTGGAGCCAGGAATACAGTTTAATCTAAATATCTGCGCCATTGTATTTGGTGCTCAGTAGCCAGTTGTCACTCACTAAGGCCTTTTCTCTCTCTTTGACTCCTTCTGTATGTGCATCATTTATTTTATTTTTTTAATACGATGCCAATCAGTCATCAGATATATATACAATATAATGCTGGTTTGGCAACAGTTCTTTTGACAGTGAGTGGAATGCTAGTGACTAGCTTCCCCCTTTTTGGGAGTTCAATTATGTTCTTTAGCTGTGCAGATGTAAGAAGTACTTTACATACACACACACACACACACACACATACACACACACACACACACACACACACACACACGTGTACACATAAATGTGTATGTATATATATATATATGTTTGTATATACATACATATATGTACATATACATACATAAGGACAAAGTGGCTGGTACTGAGTGATATGGGATGGAGTTAGTTTAAAGTGTGCAACAAAATCTATGCATTTAGAACTGGAGTTGTTTTATATGTTTTAACAGTTATTTGGTATATACCGGTAGTAGTTTAGCTAATCACCTTGCATTGACATAGTCTCAGCTATTTGCAGGATCTAAGCAGAAGCTATGCAAAAACTACAAACATAAGGAGACTCATTGTACAGGCACAGTACAAAAATATCTGTCCCTGACTTGCATATATTTCTGTTTGATTGTCCAGTCATTCACAGAGACCACTGCCAAGGCTGCAGGGCTTCAGCAGCTGAATGTCACTGATCTGTTGTCATGAAGCTGCATGTCATTTGTTTCATCCAGGAAGTTCCCAAGGAGCAGCCACTGTGAAATAGTTGGGGTTCAAGTAGGCCATCGCCTACAGGTAACTCTTCGGCTCATACCTTAATTAATCTACTGTCTGTGATACCAGGCTTCTCAAACATTCACAAGCACGTATAAAGGCTCATGTCAAGCATATGTCAACCCACTGTGGCACTACCACCCATCCCAAAATGCAGCTTGTGTTAGTGTGGCAGCTTGGGATGCGTCCCTGACGACGATAGGAAGTGACACACACCAAATTCGGTGTGTCCCCCAGCCAGCTCCGGTGGCTTGGGGCCTGTCAATTCCAGCTCCATCAGTAGGACTGGCTCAATGGCACTGCCTGTGACACATGTCACAAAGTTTTAAATGTCTGCTCTTTTCAGCAGAATGGCTGGGCGCATGCTGCAGCCAGGGGAAGGATGACATTTTGTATCGTGCAGGGGGGAACTTGTTGTGGCTTCTTTCTTCCTTCCTCCTCAGACTGTCAGGCCCAGTTTCCTCTGAGCATATCAAAACAATGACAAATAAACCTTGTCATTTTGAAACGCCGGCACTAGTGACCAGGCTCCTGAACGTCATGTCAACTGGAATATGGTCACACAGTCCTGTAGGATGTAGAGCATAAGCACGTGGAAGGTGGCATGCATGCATACACACACTCAGAATGAACACAAAAAATAGCTGAAATTCAAAGTAAAATGATCCATAGTAAATGCTGCATAAGGTCATCTCTGACTGAAGCTCACCATAGTTCCTTTGCAATCCCAACACAAGGCCCTTTTAAGTATTTTATTATCATCATTTATTTCTTCTAATCTAGAATGCAATCTGTAAACCTTATGGAGAGTAGACACGGTAAATTATTCCTATATATCGATTCATTCGCTTTTATTATAAAAAGAATTTTTACAACCATTAGAATACAACCAGTTTTTTATCATTTGCTCATTGGATTCATTAACAAACTGTACGTCATCCTGCCAAAGGTAATGGGAAGAAATACTAACAAGCAGGTTGCTTGGTGGGTTTGAATCAGTCACCATCAATTCAGCCACTCTTATAGTATATTCACATCTCATTTAAAAAGTCGAGCAGCTAAAACGTTTTAGTTAAAGAAAATGTTCATTAGAGACCTTGCGGCTTCACATACAGGGGGAGAATATTTTGAGAAAGAAAGTGAGGCAAATTTTCAATGTTTTTGCTTTGAGAAGTAAAAGATGCAAATCAAACCTTTCCAATCATTGACCACCAACAAAATATCATATCATCTAAATGACATCATTTATTCAACTTTGAGACGACATTGGTTGTACAACTTTAAACTTAAAGGCTCATGTAATATGACACAAACACCAGCATAAACAATTGGCCAGCGCACTGTGAAACAATTACAATAATACTGTGAAATGTAAACAACATTTTAAGAATGCAGTGGCACACTCAAGGACACACTGCCAGAAATGTTCTTAAGATAAAATTGTGTAATTCATCTCCAACAAGTCAAAGTACAATAGAAATTATGGCAGTAGTATTTTAGAGCAAAGCAGTCAAATAATTGAGAATACACATAATGGCAAGTGGATGTAAAATAAGTGCACCATAATATGTAATTGCGTACCTGGAATAAATTCTTGTTCGCAACTCTTTCCATTAAAGCTGACATTGGAATGAAATTGTATTTTAGAGAAACGTAAAAAAATTACATTTGAGCACAACCCTCCAAGTAAAATAATTATCTTTGAATCAATACATCATATGTGCTTCATTATACATTATTATGACTCAGATGTGTCTTGTCAACAGGTTGCTTCACGCTTCGTGCTTAACAAAAAACACTGCATAAAAGAAAATAAAAAACACACAAAACATTTTTGAAAATGTTCAAGAAATCATTGTGAAAAGTTCACTCATTCTCTATCATAGCTGCAGGGGTGCTAAAAATCAAAGTTGCATTAAATCCAAATCGTATGTATTGCAGCGGGTCTCTTTTAAAGCTTTTGTGATTGTCATTTTGCTCACACTCTTTAAGAGGAATTTAATATTTCTTTTTTAACATTCTCCTTCTGCGACACCTAAGTAAAGAAAGACTGAACTACAAAAAACCATTATGAAAACAAACCTCTTTTTAATGGGTTTTTAAGAGCAAGTATGAGTGAGAGAGAGGAAGAAGAGATAGGGAGAGAGGGAGAGAGATTAGACAGTCAGGCCTCAGGTGTGCGACCATCACCCTTTTCACCCTTGATTAGTGGCAGTAGAGGACAGGTGATCCATCATGGTTGTCAAAAAAAAGGAATACAACTGGTTGGATCTGTTGTCACCAAGTGAGTAAAATGTCCACACGAAGAATAAGGATGGAAGGAAAGAGTGAGGGTGGAAGAGTGGGGGAGAGAGAGAGAGATACAGAGATATTGAGAGAGACCGTCGTGTGTGTGTGTGTGTGTGTGTGTGTGTGTGCGTGTGTGTGTATGTGTGTTGAGTGTGTCCGTAGTTAAGGGATTGCTGATGCTTTGAGGCATCCATGTCAGAGGGAGTGTCATCTCTGGAGCCTGAAGCAGACCTTGCTCAGCTCTGGTGGAGACAGCTACTACAGGGTTGGAATATGATGTTTAACAAAAAAAGTCCTCTTACATAACCTTATCATGTTGTTGGCGCATAAATGTCTGATTTACATGACATACCACCAAGGGTCCTGATAGATAATGGGCCTACATCCTCTTCTCTCTGTCCGATAATGTCCATTATCATTCGTGTCCCTCTTTTTTTCCCTGAGAAGACGTCCGTCAGAGCTGATCGTTCTGGATGAATCTGTTGCCTTCCGAATGCTTGCCATAGTAGACGTAGCGACACTTGGCAAACACCCCTAAAAACAGAATGAGTGAAAGTTAGGCTTGAGTGGGTGGAGGTTATTGGTTATCAGACCAAAGCCAACAATCCTTATTGAAATGCTACTTCAAACCATCTTTCAGCTCATTCTAGCCTGCTTAACACATGAGACTTGATACAATAAAGAAAAAACATCATTAAGGGTCTTTTACAATTGATTTCATTTCATTCAATGGAGATTTAAACCAGGGTTTTCGCTACATTGTATAGATTATCTTCAATATTCCCCCCAGCAAAATTCAAGTGTATTTGGTATTCTTCTCAAATAGTTCAAGGACTGCTGCTGTCTATTTATTCGTGGATTTTTTTCTGCTGTCTATTTATTCGTGGATTTTTTTTGTCTTGGTATCTTCTGTCTTCTGCCTTTCTATTCATATTTATATTCATACTTATTTCCTTTTTTTTTTTTTTTTTACATTATAACTGTTACTGACTGTGACAAAGGAATTTCTCCTATGGGGATCAATAAAGTTTATATTATCTTATCTGAAACTTTCAAGCGATTTAGGTTTTCTTCCCAATGTAAACAAAACTCTACACAGATCAAAAATAAATTCAATAAATTGCAGGAGTGAACATTATCGACTGCTCCTTCTGGAAATTTCTTTTGCTGAGACCAGAGATTTTTTATCTATATTTGATAAGTTTGAATGATTTGTGTAAAGAACAATACAAAATTAATAACTAGAGTTGACAATATTTATTGCATCAATATTCCCCTGTGGAAAAACATTCACCAATCTACAACCTTATATGTCATTTACATACTTAAAAAGCATGGCATTTTTTTGAGTATCCAATATATTACTATTCCCAGAGAATATTAATGTTTCAAGTGCCAAAGTCTTGGAAACATGACAGAATGTACCATAATCATTGTTTTCTTTAATCATAGTGTTTAAAATTGTGCCATTAGTTAAGAAAGAGTGCAAAGATCCAATAGTTCAGTAGTAATTTGAGTTTTACACAGACTCATTCTTAAATTGCATTTTAAAATGAGAGCAAATTATTTGTGATATTAGATCCTTTCACATCTATTTGCATGAGGCATATCTCCGGAATCTTGAACGTGAAGAATTATGCCCTCTGTGAACAACAAAGGATGACAGAGAGGTGGTAATAACAGACTTATTTTAGTATTAAGAAGTGTAGCAAGGACGAAGGCTGCGGTGAGGTGAGTTCTTTGTCTGGCCTTCTCTGATTCTAATGTCACAGTGCTCTTACAGCCACTTGATGAATGCGACGGGCCGCGGCTTGGAGTCACCTCTCACCAAATGAGGCAAGGACAAGTGGCATTAGTGCTGTCGATGATCTCCCGACAGGAGAACAGATACAGCTTTGGCCAGGCTTTTTAAATAGACATCAAGTGTATTATAGTAGGAGGAGGGCCAGGCCAGAAAAATGGCATGAGAACAGAGACTTATGGGAGAGGTGGTGTCGCAAAGGGATGAGGGGTGCTCCAAGCGCTAAGTACAATCACATAATCCAAAGAGACATTGTCAAGGGCGGGAAAAGAATGGGGACTAAGTGACAGGAAGCAGAGACAGGGACAGAGATACTGGTGCCATATTAGTGCCAAGCATATTCTGATGCCACCCTCAGTTTTAACCAAACCTGACACATTGCTCTCTTTCCCGACTCTCTCTGACTCCTCAAAGTAGTCGCTACCAAGTCACACACATGCACCACATATACCATGTGCACAATAAATGTACACACACA
This sequence comes from Fistularia commersonii, assembly GCF_037954325.1. Lineage (NCBI taxonomy): Eukaryota > Metazoa > Chordata > Actinopteri > Syngnathiformes > Fistulariidae > Fistularia > Fistularia commersonii. Next base: position 17,055,836 of record NC_141285.1, read on the forward strand.
AAAACACACACCAGTCCCTCGCAGCAGTAGTGGGTGTTCTGTCAAGCGAAGGAGCAATACAGCAACAGCAGCAGTAGTAGCAGCAGCAGCAGCAGCGGCAGCAGCAGAAGCCCATGGGCCTGAGGACAAGCTCAGTCAATCTAAATCTGGACTTTGTAGTGGAGCAGTGCTCATTTCCCTTCATAGCCCAGCTACTTGAGGTGATCCAAACACTGAAGTGTGAGAAGCTGTCACCTCCGATAAAATCCGGGGACCAGCTCCATGCCTGCCTGCTCCTCCGGTGTGCAAGGGGTATGTATACATCTGTGTTCGTCTACGCATGTGTGTGTGTGTGTGTGCGCCTCCCTGCGAGTAAGGAGGCAGGCGGGGGGGGGATGAATTCCAGCTGCCATTATTTGCCCAGGGATATAGGTACTATGGCTAGAGACTGGCCTTGACACCACAGGACTCCGGGTGTCTCACAGCGCTCTGATCACATGGGCACCGAGGCCATTCACATATTCACAGCTTACCCGGCGGGAAACTCTCTCCAGGAGCAGGGCCCTTAAAGAGATTAGCAACCGAGGTACCACAACCAAAGCACATATAAGACATTACCTAAAGGGGATATATTTGTGGGTTGCAACCAAAGCCTTTCAGAAATAACCTTCACAGATGAGGGAACTAAAGCTAAAGGACCCTTAAGCCTTCACACTCTTCTGAGCTTGTCACCAGTCGGCAGGAACAGAGGAGGATTGGATGTAACACGTTACGTGGGTCCACACCACCAATCAGATGGCTGGACATTTTGTGACTACTTAGTCAACAGCAGTGCAAAAATACTACATCCATGATCAAAGAAGAGGATAAAATGCAAGAAATCATGGCTTAAAACAAAGGAATATGATCTTCTTCCTGAAGATATGGGGGGAGTATCTGTTTTCTGTGCAAGCTCTACCCAGTCTAAGCATTTCATTTTGCAGAACATTCCCATTCACTGTGCTCACTTCACAGTATGACACTTGCTCTTATTACAGGAGAAAGATCGGTTGGTGGGAGAAAGAGAAAGGAAATACCAAGCCAAATTCAGTCTCGCACAACAGTGCTCAAAGCCACAGGGTTCTACCTGATAAACTTGTACCCAAAATCTCACTGTGGAGGTTTTCAACATATTCTTCTATGCTGACTTCTGTTATTTCATTAGGAGGTTTAACTGTGCAGCATGATCCCAAGCTACACATTTACCTGAAACAGACAGTCTCAGCACAGACTGACATTAATGGGCAATGGCAAATTAAGTGCCATTATTTTTGTTTACACTGTCTTTTTTAAATGATACTAAATGTCATCAACTTGTGTTATCCTCTTGGTGAATGGATAAATGCAACATGAACTATCAGGTTTATTAGTTCTGGTTTGTTTGTGACAGCTACCCTTCTGCTTCTCATCAAAGACTTTCTACCATAATATTTTTTGCTTGGCTCAAAGATAAGTTATCATATTTAATACCAGTCTCCTAAATAGTCACCATGGAAAATCACTCCTGCTGCTCTTAATTCATTTCAGATTTCAAAGGGCTCCCCATGCTGATTTGATAAAATGTAATATTTTCTTTTTATTTCAAACACTGATACTTTCCTAAACCCACAAGGGTAGAAACATGGCTGAGTCCCTGACCTAAAATTATGAAAGAATAAGTGAATAACAAAAAAAAACATCATCATCCTTGTACTACACCTCAGTTGAGTTAAGATCCTGTACATTCTCCATTGTTCCCCACCAAAGTTCTCTAGCAATATTACAATGCCATTATTTATACTTTGCCACCTGGTTTTTTTCTGAAAAGGTCAGACAGAAGCACAGACACCTGGCCAAATATCAAGTCTTTCCATTTAAAGCTGTGGGATCCATAATGAAGCTGTCATGTGGTACCAGGAGCAGATTTGCAATGCCCCAGAGACAGAGCTGCTGCGTATAGCTAATGTGGTGCATTATCCTACTATGGGTATATTATTTCCTTTATGATTAAAATTGCATTGTCTGATTGTGTTTATATTTTCAAATTTTGTAGCTGGGTCCATATAAGAGGAGGCACTGAGAGGCAAAACAAAAGTGGAGATTTTGGACTAATGTCTGAGGTTTTCTATTCTGGAAACTCATTAGATCTGTTTTGTATAAATCATATAATCATATAACAAAACATTGTTTTGGCCATTAATGCAAAACCAACACACAGTCTTCTTTATCTGCACAGGCCTTTTTTTGTTTTTACGTCCTGCTTTAAGGGAAAAAAAAAAACAACAAAACATTTATTCACGATTTGCTACTATCTTGTCCTTCACAAGCGAAAAGACACTTGAAGTTGAAGAGGAGTCATCATACTTTGACAAAGTACATAGACAGATGGAGGGGGTGCATTGGTGCATTGCTGCATTGCTCAAGTCTGTGATCGTGGTGTGCCAGGAATGTACACTCATTGAAATTAATCTGCAATAAATGCACATTAGCACATTGCAAAACAAGAAAAAAACGTGCTTAACAATTGATGATAATGATGATAATGAAATTTAATACTAGAATAAAGTAATGACACAGGAATTGCTTGTTGTCATTTAACCTTTTCCAGTTGAAGACCTGAAAATAGAAATGCACCTGACCAGAGAAGATGTTAATTAAGCTTATCAGTCTACAGATCTTTCAGATAAGGCCGACTGGTGACTGGATGACATGGCAAAACCTAAATGTTGATGTTATAGTCTTATAGTGCCAAATATTTGACAAGTGGCGTTTGTCTTCCCCCCTTTTAGATTAAAATAAAACCAAAATTTACATTTTAAGAGGTAATTATAAAGGACTCATCAAACTAAAACACAAAAACAACTTCTGCCAATTGAGTTTTTTTTTCATCAGTCGCAAATTCACTGCTAAAAACCTCTTCATTTAATTATTGCACACGTATTAGATCAGGCACACACACACATTTACAAGAAAGAGAAAGACGCGAGGGGAGGGCGATGGAGTGGGTTTAATGATTGTTCCCTGCATACAATCAGCTTGACTCTTTTCAAGGGCCATCAATATGTCACAGACAGACACATCCAGCGGATGTGGCTTTTAACATCAAGGTTATCTATTGTTGCCATGAATCTACTTGCTCCACTCATAGTTTCTGCTCCTGTCTCCTTTTCAGGTCTAACCACTCATCTCATCTTAACTCATCCAGCTCTGCCTTCCTTTCACTCTGTCATCTTTAATCTCTTATTCTTGCCTTTGGATTCTCTCTGTTGCCCTCTATATCCTCTTGCTCAATTATTTGTTACCTTCGCTTTTTTTTCTGTCGTAGCCCATAGTTTGGCTACTTGGACACCAATTTCATCAGTGGTGCCATCCATCACGAGGAAAAGGCAATGAGAAAAAGAAAGCCAATTAACAAGGCAATTACACTTTCTGTATTATCTCCTAAGGTTGAAATAACATTGCAGTGCGGTTGGGGGATGGGGTCAGATGAAAGCTAGGGGCATCCATAAGATGTGGTGCAAGGGTGACTTATGAGCTTGAGGTGTAGGTTGCTGTGAGCCAGGGCTATTATTGTGGACACTATCCATCTCCGGTTGTCCTTTTATCAGTTTCATCAGTCCAGCCCTACGTCATGAGATGGAGTCACCACCTACTCCATTGTGAGGCAAATAGATAAAACTCCTGCATCTCGTAAAGTAACTATACCGAAACCAATGTAATCACTTGATCTATCTGCTTAGGTTTGAGTATTTTTCAGGAAACAGTCACATTTCCTGCTATAGATATTCAGGATAGTCCTAACGGAAGTTCAAATATAATCTGTGCCTCACTTAAAGAATGACTTCAAATAGTGACTTCGAACTATGCTTCTCTTCTGCTTTTTTAAATTTTATGACTCCCCCCATCATTGTGCAAAAGTTCAAGTTTCCTGTCGACCATGGAAATAACTAAAAACCTTACATCAAGGTCCATGTATTGCACTAAAATTATCAAGATTGTCTGATTCGTTTCCTCACACATAATTATTTTAGCTGTATTTTAACAGCGATAGTAGATCTTTTATTATGTTTAACCTGGCTCTGTGTTGCTGTCTTTTCTTGTCACTTCATGTTGAACAATAAGACAAACATCTTATACACTTTTTCAAAAAAAGAGAGAATTTCAGTAAGAAAAAAAAATGCTAATTTCAATTTAGTAAAAACATATCCATAGAACTTACATAGTGTCTAGCTTATTAAATAAACCTATTCAAAAGTGATGGCATTAAAACATCTGGGTCACGTATAAAGTAAGGCCTCATATGTTTCTCACAAGTCAGACACATTGAGTACCTGAATGAATTAAAGTCACATTTTCACCCAAAAAATGTCTGGTCCATCACACATAAATAGCTGTCATTAGAATGATGCCCCAATAGCAGGACTTCTCTTTCCACTTCCAGTCTTGTTTCTCCGGCCAAACAACTGCAATGCCTGCATGTTCTCGACTACAGCGTATTGATTAAACTTTTAAATAGCTGCCATATAACCCTGGGACATCAGGAAGATAAATTTGCGTCAATGTTCATCTGTAATTCATTAGCCATTTATACTCCCCACATCCACACAGGCTATCAGGGAAATGCAGCCCATTTTTCAAACAGGAGAGGCTGGGGAGAAGGCAGGGAGGGAGAGATGGAAGAGGGTAGGAGAGAAAGTAAGAAGGGAATGACAACATGTACCAACATTACAGCACCGCATTGCAAGCCATGTCCTGCTTAAATCTACACTTGGATACATGTTGTTGCTATGAACATCAAGTGAATTGATAACAATCATTCAAGCAATCATGACTTAAACAATTTTCATAATTTAAATATAGAATATACAACAGGATAGGCTGCAGCCCCATCTGTTTACACCCAATGCTCAAACATCTAACTTTTCCCCGAGAAGACTGACAAGCTGAATACTTCCTGTCAGTCACCTGTCACCCATTCAAACATCATGTTTCTCCACCAGAGTATGAATACATTACTAAAACACCGCGGGTTCTGCTTTTCCATCCGGTGCAAGTGACCAAACAGGAAACTCATGTAATATTGCGGTCTCATCATTTTTTCATTTTTTTTATTAGAGCATGTGCCCCTTTGCCACATCGTAAAAAGAGACTAGAGTTCTACTATTTTGGAGATGGAATATAAAAATTATCATACAGCACCATTGTCCTTTGAGTGTGTTCTGGGTGTTTTGGGGTAAAACAGGGGTTAAAAAATATGAAGGTAGGCTTTTGTGTCAGTGGTTGGGTACGCCGGGAAACTTATTGAGATTTAATGCGAGTTGATTAGTCTTGTTCTTTGGAAAGGACAACTGGTTTTATTGTTACCCATTTTGGTCGATTCTTCCACATGATGGTCCTTAAATTCCAGTAAGAACACTTTTGTTTCTGTTGATAGTGCGAAACCTACAGGTCTTTGGGGGAATGTTAGCCCTTTGGGTTTTTTTTCCCTCATTCATTTATTTTGTGATTAACATTTTGTTTTATTTTAGCTTTACATAATCAACACACGCACCATTAGTTGCTGATCCATTGAAAATATCAACGTTTTGTTAGTCTGTTAGTTTGTTAGTCAATCAGTCAGTCAATCACATAATTCTACAGTGTATGGTCTCATCATCAGAAGTGTTACATATATGCAAAATGACACTCCATCAATGTCAGTTAACTAAATGGCTATAATCAAACACTTTAAATTGAGGATGGCATTATTCATTGATGGGTGAAATACTGTTCTAACCAGATAAATGCCTATCAGTCTACTTCCAACTTATGAGGACGAGAAGGAAATTGAATTCTGGGGCACATAAATTTTGAAAAGACATTACTGTTGGGGAGGGGGGGGTCTTACGAAAAAAAATGGTGAAATTAATTTCAGTGACATTTATTCCTCATAGAGTCAGGACAGAACACTGGCTAAAGAAGCTCTGGAGTCTGGAGATAAGACGACGGTGGTTTAAGGTGGGGCTGTGCAAGATTATAAAGTCTCATGTTTCCCTGGTGCAGTTAAGCATCCGCAGTCAATTAGTGAACACATTTAACACACAAAAACTCCCCTGTAAGCACAATAATAACAAACTGGTTACTTAGTGGTGTAGTTATTGAAAGACGTAGTCTACCCTAAAGGGTGCATGAAACTGCTAATGATGCCAGTAATCATAAGCGCTCATTTTCTCTGTCAACATCTGGATCACAAATTACCATGCGTGCACACCACGCCACCCCTTGACACTGATCGATTGTGTTCTTCATTACACGCAAGATTTCTAATTAAAAGAAAACCACAGATAAGTGGCTCAAACCACTGACCGAAATAGAAAGAAAAAGTGAAAATAGCAATTAGAGCTTTGGCTGTGTTCGGTAATGGTGCTGTTAATAAGAGTGGCTGGTGAGTCACTCAATGAGGGTTTAATCACTGGGACAGGATTCAATAACAAAAGAGCATAATATTAATCACCAGAGAGTGATAACTTCACTGTTCATCTCTTTGACATTGGAGGAAGGGATGAATTAATGATGCTCTCCATCTGAACACATTAAATAATAATTATCAGGCAAAACAGCATGAAAGGGACTGCATAATGAACCCCATTGTCAGGTCAATTACAACCACATAAAACTGTTCAAAGAGAAGTAGCTTGTTACCAGATAGCCATAGTGGAAAGGACAGAAGCAGCTTCATCTGTGGAAGGTGGGCCACCTATTCTCTCTGATACTGGCATTGTGCATAAAAGTGTTTAACAGTTGTAGTATCTTTTATATCTTGGGGGACACCTGAGCTCTCTGTAGCTGTACGTGCTGACTAAAAAAAAGAAGCCTGGAGCACTCAGCGAGGCATTCAGCAAGGAACACATTGAAAATTGGCGAGCAAAAGATAAATGGCATCACAATGACAGTGTTTTTCTGTCTCTAAAGCAATGTCAGTCGCTAAGTGCCATGTTAACTAAACTACCAAAGACAATGATGGACTTCACGCATCAGTAGATAAAACGCTACCTCTATACCTGTCACTGGCAATAGCCATCAAATCAAAGATGACCAGCAAATTCTGCCACGACCTGACTTTTATATATGCATATCTATGGATAATGTAGGCATGCACGCATTGCTTTTACTTCTCATGAAACTGGTTATTTCATACACCTCAACACCAGGCTGGGTGGAAGGCTCGACATCCATTCATGCACCACTGCTGGCACTCTGACACTTAAACAAACAGCTTGGAAAGCTCTCGTCTGACATACATCAATACTAATCTGATGTCTTGTTCCAGTTGCCACACTCACACCCTGGCTGGCTGCACCTGCCTAACCAGAGCACCCAGTGTTGGCATTACCCCTTTACACATCCTTCCCCTGCAGACATCAAACACTTATTACTCCGCACCCTGGCCATGCTAACTGACTGGCCTATCTGGGCCACACAGGGACTCCATTATTAGAGTCATTTCAGTGCCCATCCTGACGCCTGTTCGGCAGTTCTCTACCTGGGGCTCCTGCTCACCGCCTGCCCGACTGAGTGCCTGGCCAGCCAAACAGTTATTGGACATGACATGGTGACAGAAAACAGGGGAGAAAGGCAATAGAAATAAAAGAACAGAGATGGTACAGTGAAGCAAAGGATAGAGAAGAGGGCGAGTATGTTAGCCGGGGCCCTTGTGGCGTAGGGTGTGCCCATCAACACGGATGAGTGTTAGCCAAGAGCTGGATGTCACAATGATGGAGAGGCTGGATCACTCACATCAGAGCTTCATCTGACTGGAAGATATCAATCTCCAGGCCTAATCCAAGAGGACATGGTAAAATATCCTTTAACATTGCTGTCCCACCTTTTGTGTATCCATGGAGTCTGTTTCTCTCAGAGCTAAAACTGTAAATGCAATGTTCATTTTTTTGGACCTTGCATGGTCACTCTTATTTTTGTCCAATCACAGCTGTGGCTTGGACTCCCAGTCAAATTATGATAGGGATTATTATCATTTGAATTAATTCAGAATGTAAAATGAAAGACTGGACAAACTGAAATGAAACAAGTCTGTGTTGTTAAGAAGACAAGAGACAACTAACTTTGACACGAGACAAAACAAGGTTTTTGTGGTCCAGTGTATTTATGCCAGGTTTATCGTCACAAATATGTCTGAAAACAAGCACTGTTTTAGGAAACATGCCCTGTGTGACATAATGTGGTGGACAAAAATATTGTTGCAGTGAATTGTCTTGTATTAATAATAAACCCATTGAAGTGCATAAGGCATGGAGCAGCTGTGATGATAGGTTTGCATCATGGAAAATTTCAGCCTCCTCGTGCTTTACTCAGATAGATGGTTCCATGGTAACTCCACTTCTCTTAATTAATATGACACATCCTGTTCATATGCAGAGAGTGAGGGAGGAGACAGAGAGATGAAGGTATAAGCAAATGATTAACTGTGAATCTGTCCCTCCTTGTGAGAAATGATGTTGCCTCCTCTCTCCATTTCCATCTCACTCACTTTCCCTTGTCTGTCTCTCTTTGACTCCATTTCTTTCCGTACCCCTCTCCACCCCCCTTATCACTGTCTTTCTTTTCTCTGCCCCCGCTCTCCTTTCACCCTGACACTCTCGGACAGTCCTCAGCCCTGTGCACATCTCCTGACAGGTAGAATAATAACGCTCATACATCATTGTTGCGAAAAGTCCAATAACCTAAATCTTCACTTGCCACACAACCCGGGACTCAATTACTTTATTGACATGTAATCTTCATAAGGTGAGAAATATTGAGCATGTAAGGTCAGCTGGTTATGAAGACATATTATCATATTATCTGCATGAGGGTTGTAGGGGCTAGGACCTGACAAAGCTAATTATAATGGTACATGTTTCAGAGCTCAGAGCGTATTATCTGCTTGGCTGCTTGGTTGAGCCACAGCTGAGGTATAGAGGAGAAGGGGATGAGATTTCAAACCTAATAGGGGCAGGATGTCTTCTCAGGGCATGGGAGTTAATGAAGCCAAATATTATTGACTGCACATCACAGCATTAATGTCCTTGATTTGTTCATTGTATTTGTCAGAATTACCTCGTCATAGTCTGAGGGCTAACGGCAAATCAAAGTTCTTGCTGACCTCTGTGGTATTTTCCAAACCAGTATAACAACAAAAATGGAACAGTACCTATTTGACTCCTGTATAAAGAGTGTAAAATGCCATTGATGCTTGAGCTGCTTCTCAATGAAAGCATGAAGGGCGGACATTCTTAGTTTGTATCATCTTCCTCCCAAGGTCATCTTGATACCATACTTTTAGCTCAGCCTTACAATTCCCCTGACTTGTACATAATGCAAAATATATTGTGTAAAACTTCTTTCAAATAAGAAAACTTTAATTTGTCCAAGAAGCTAAAATTATAGCAAGACCCATAGGTTTGCAAAAAACACAATGGATCAATGGGCATGTAAGAAATGGTTGAGTAGCCTGGAGACATTGCATCTCTGGGTCAAAGTGTACAAATAAAGAATCCCACTGCAAGACAAATGAACTTGTTCATTTCACTTTATCCAATATCATGCCCTCTTTGCCTGTCTTTGTTTTCCAACTCTAAATCCTTGGCTTGGAAGCACGATCAGAGAATATGCCTATAATGATGTTGAGCAGTTGGCCAATACGGCCAAAGATCATATGTGAACACTTGCTGATGGTGTCAAATGAAAACACTTATTTTGGTCTTGGGTGCTACAGACACCCACAGCTAAAAAAATAGAGCTGTTCATTCTTTGCTTTTTTTTTTTCCTTTAATGATAGATTTCTTTTCTGGGTCCTTTACTATAATGGCCCATAATATTCCGTTGTAGTGTTAATAAAGTACATGACACACAGCTGTATAAAATTGTCTAATACAACAAAAAGTATTAAAAAATGCATGATGCAATAATTTCATTTCTTTCTAGCACATGCCATATGTTTTGATGGCTACCAAATCGGAGGGTTTTGAAAGGATGTTAGTCCTGCGGGAGTGGAATACAGCAAACAGCCTGTCATATCACAACAACCGGGGATAAGTTCGTGCATTTGACCAAAATGACTCAGTCAATCTAATCAACTTGCACTGCAGTGACATAAAGTGCCAGAAATGATATACTATTCAAATTATGATGGTAAAATAAGTTGTCCACTTATTTTAACATGGCAGAGAAACCTGCTCTGTCTGTTTAAAGTGACTTAATCAGCAAACCAAAGTGACAGACTTGTGACAGAAATGACAGAAGCTGGAATGTCGATGCAAGTATAAACCATAACTGACCTGTTAGGTCTTGTAGAAGAAGCTCCCATTTATATTAAGAAATATAAAATAGATGTCAGTTAGACATAGTTAGCCTGACACTCATATCCAGTTGGCCTCATGGACGGTAAGGCAGGGTTGGACACGCTGGGCCTCAAACTCAGAGGCACCAGATTTAATTCCGCACAGCTCATATGGTTTAATCCTGTATATCAAGTAAAGAGAATCATTGATGTAAAGCACTGTTGTCCAAGGATGTAAGATAATGGCCCGCTTTTCAAAGCAGGGAATCCAAACAAGGTGTTAACCCACTGCAGTGAATAATCTAAACGGCACTTAATATGAGGTATGCTGATAACCTGACAATAGTTTGTGCTCAGACATCACAGTTTAGTCGCTCCCAATTGTATATTGATGTCAAGGCAGCTGACAATAAATCACTGGATTCGCTAGTGAGTGAGAAAACAGTTTAGACAATGGCCCAATGGAGCTTACAGTAATTGACAGATAAATTCAGATCTTTCCAGCACAATAGGGGTAGAACATTCAGGGTTGCTGAGAATGAGTGTCTTCTTCTTCTTCCTCTGAGTGTACCTTTTTTATATTGTGTGTGTTCCTGTAAATATAAAGCAAATCTTACGCTATATTTTCCATATTTAAGTACTGTTTTTTTGCAGTGACTGGCAACATTAATTTTTGTAAAGGTAACATGTCTTCATACTGACTAAAGCGGTACTGCAGCATATAGAAAACACAAAGTTAAATCCCTCACTCCCCAGACCTTGTCTGAAGATATCAAACTTCTATTGGCACCTAATGGCCAGGTAAGAGTTTTGCAAGGCAGCTTTCACTGTTTTGGGAGAAAATTTACGAGAGATTTCAGTACTATTACGATTAAAAAGCCTTTTACCAAGAGTCCCTTTACCCCTCATCATTAGGAGAGCTCACTTTGAACTCACTATGAACACATTATACAAATCAGCACTAAAAACTAATCACTGCGCACAATTATTAGGCATGTGATTATTTTGACCATATCAACATTTTATCCATAATTTCCAACTCCAACCTGTATGAACTTGAATGTTTATTGGATGGTCAGGTATAATTGAACATGAGCTAGTTGGACCTTTTCGGGTTGAAAATTGACTCAAAATCAACTCCCCAGACCTACCACCAATTTTTAGGACTGTGGTATAGGAATGTCTGCGTCTTTCAAGAAGACTTTGATTTTTATGCAAGTCAACACTCCATCACATGCATCTAAGTACTCCCCTGCGTGGCTGGCCAGTAAGGCCTTAAAAATGAAAAACTACTGACATGGCCCCCTTCTTCACCTGGCTTAAACCCTAGCGAGAACTCTTGGGCCCTTCTTAGGCAGGAATGTTTTCCGAGTTCACCTCTCTGAAAAGTGTCTGGGAGGCTGTTGCGGTTGGACTAAAAAGTTGATTCTGATCAGATCAAGAAACTGACCGACTCAGTGAATGGAAGGCTTGTGACGGTTATCAAAAAGACGGGTGGCTATATTGGTCACTCAGGTTATTTTTTTAAATTTCAGAAATGTTCATTTGTAAATTTTGTTTGTTTATTACTCTCACTTTAACAGGTGAAAATAGAGAGATGAGAAAATCTTTGTTTTTCCATTTAGTAGCATAATAATTATGCACACTAATAATTGCCTAATAATGGTGTACATATATATAGGCTCTCTAAAGAAAGCCAAAACTTCATTTTGATACTTAAATGTTCAGGTTTTAGGCTTTGTTAACATTTTGGATTAACCAAGAACACTGTAACTGTATAATAACAAAATTAATACTCAAAAATAATTGTGCACGCTGTGTACAACAATTGTTATCACTGAGCACAGTGAATATAAAAAGAACAAGGAAAATTGTTGCAATTATAACTATTATTATCATTATTCAATCTGATCACTTTGGAGGTTGTAATGTATGAGCATGACAGCATTATCTCGGTGTGTAATGAAGAAAAAAATGTGTATGAAGTCATAAGACTTTTACCAATCAAAGTATCGAGCCATCAATTGAGTAGTCGGTGCAATGGGCTGATGAAAAAAAAAATCATCAAAGAACATTTTCATATTACTGCAGTAATTGATGTTCTATTTTAAGACACGTCATTTGGAATAAACAGTGTTGGGAATGTCAACATTGCTCATAATATATACGATTATCAGTTTTAATTGTTTAATATCTAAGAATTAAATATAGAATTGTTTGGGGGGGGTTGTGTGTGAATGTATAGTAAGTGTCTTTGGCTATATCTAAATATTTTAAATACTTTAAATGCATTTTTTTTTCATTTGTTTTCAATTCATGAAGAAGGAGTTATATAATTGTGTCAATGTTACAGTATATTGTGAATGGGGACACAAACAGCTGTGTCGTAAAGTTATAATTTACATTCAAAAATGCAAACATTTGATATATTATGAAATATTAGTATTACATCAGACAATAGTTATTAAGATAAGGCAAGATAAGATAAGATAAGATAAGATAAGATAAGATAAGATAAGATAAGATAAGATAAGATAAGATAAGATAAACTTTATTGATCCCATAGGGGAGATTCTTTTGTCACAGCAGCATAACACTTATAGTGTCAATAAATATGAATATAAATATAAATAGAAGACAGTAAGAAGATAGCAAAAGACATCCACAAATAAATAGACACCAGAGAGAACACAGACAACAGCAACATCAGGGATAACAATGTAAGAATGGACAACAAAATGGAAAAAAAGACAGTAAGAGTGAAAATAGACAACCGAAACTAAACAACGACAAAAACAGAGTGACAATAGCAATGACAAAAACAAAATAAAAAAAATCAGCAGAATGACAATGGGCTGAGACCAACAAGGATAAAAGACAACTGTTAGGGCATGACGTGTGAATGTGTGAATATTAGAAACCAAAATTACTTTTCCATAATTTGAAGACAAATCCTTAAAGGAATTAGTTTTAAATTTCAAGTTTCTGGGATATCCACTTTAACACCCAAAACCCAAATACACTGTCATATGTTTACATCACTCAGGATCCATTTTCAATCACTTAATCAATGTGGTTACTACAAGTACTAATACAACTGAGCTTGCTAACCATTTTTTCCTTGTATGTTTTGTTGTGAATCCTGAGGGCTGCATTAGAACGTGTTTCAATAGCTTTGAATACAAATAGGCACATGCTTGAGTTTATATATGGTCTGAATGTACAACCAATGATGTTAGTTCATTTCAAGTGCTATTGCCACTTGCAGCCTGTTGTCTAACAGGACACTTTATATTGCTGGATAAATAATCACAGGTGGCCCCTATTCTCAGTGCATATTAGCGATTCCATGGCATGTATTGCTCTGTTACGATCATGCCTGACAGAGAGTTTCGGTGATGGAGCGCAGCTGTTAAGAAATGCAGAATGTGTTGTCACCCAGCATGATAAACTGGCCACCGAGTGAATTGGAATGTAATTTGTTGGAGCCATTAACCAGACTAGCATTAAGGCATGTTTTCATCATGAATGATTATGGTGGGAGATCAGTTACCCTACAATTACGATTTACGATCTCCTAAAAATATAATATATTGAAAACACTATGATTATGAATTACGATCCTACATTAACCAATGAGACACACGTGTAATAAGTAATGTGTCTTATTTGGTTAACTAGCTTTACCGTGCATTGTAAAATATGGGATGTTTCGTAACCATCAGTTAATACCCCTGAATATACACAACAATTATGAAGCGTCACAGACTTATTGTGATCTGATTATGTCCCTTTTAGCATGACAACTTGTCCAACATCTGCCAGCGTATGAGTAGCTATTCATCAGAATGAAAGGTAGAGAGCCCCCCTCTCACAGACACACTCCGGCTGCTCGCTGAGCAATTTGTTTCAACGGGTAGTGACACAGAAGAAAACCCTTGGACCCAACATCCATCCTGCTGTAAAAATATCCAAAACCATCTGGCAGCTAACCTGATCCTAAATTACAATGATGGACTCCCACCTTTATAGAAATCTGCTCCAACTTCTGACTGACTGGAAATCATAAACTGCATCTCAGTTTTCCTGAACCACAATAACAAATCATGCTGGAAATGAATAATAGCTCAGCTGCCTTGGCAATACCCGCATTTCAATTCTGATTCTTGCAATGAGACTTAGGTATTTTTGGTGATTTATGTTCTGCTACTTTCCAGAGAACGACCAGAACTGTAAAATATACTTTGGTCCAGAGGACCGGCAATATGCTTTTCCAAGGGCTCGTGAGAACTCACGTCCTTGTCGATCAAACACTTTTGGAGAAGAGGGCAGCAAATTGTTTGAAAAGTTCGTGTGATTGAGCATGTCTTAACAGTATCATCATAAACAACAGAGGTTTTTCTACAATGGTCGTAGACATTAAAGATTTAGGAGGAATAATTTCTTGTTGCTGGCAAAACAACTCCATATGTTTAATTATTAGGTGGTGGGGGTAGATGGAAGGAACATATGATGGTTAGCTTTCAAGCCCAGGGTTTGAACTGCTCAGAAATTCTTCATTTATAAAATAATCAACGGGCGGTAAGAGCAGAAATAAATAAGTTTAAAAGCAACCTGACCAGTGGATATAAAAGTGGGGATACAATACGCTTATGCAAAGCAACCAAAAAATATATATGTTATCTATTTATATAGCAACCATGAGATAAACTGTCATTTTACTTTTTTAAAAGTATAACAACTTTTTTTTTTTTTTTGCTGCATAGGCCCAACAGCGGTTTAAGAACTTAGGGATTGTCAAGAGGCTCTGTCAGCCACATCAAACGGCGAGGTAAAAACAGCAGTGTCACTGACATTCCCCCTAACCCAGCACAAACAGAATTATTCACAAAGAGGAGAGGAGAGGAGCTCCATCCGATAATGAAGAGATAATGACACTTGATGGAAGGCTGCATTCTCAAAGCCATTTAGAGCTGACACGTTAGAGTTCAACAGTTATAACTGCCATGGAAGTTGAAAAGGTTGTCCTGATAGGTAGATCTAGTCTGCCTCAGAAGGGAAAAAAAACAATGATTTCCAAGGCTAGTTATAACAAGGACAATGTGCCATAAATAAATAAAGAATTTCAAATAGGCCTCATTAATTTAGCCAATACAGTATTAATCGACAGTGAAGAATTGCACGCCTGATTTTCCTTGACCTCGTGAACATCATCCATCTCCATAGGCATGCTATGATGGATTTTCATGTTACTAAGGGTTTTCACTACCAGGAGGACTGATATCACACTACTTGGATCTGATAGGAAAATAAAATATCACATCCGTGATGAAACATGGATTTATGTGACAAAATTTTCAGGGTTCTTCAGGATAATATGTGTGAACATGTATTATTGTACAAATGAAGACATAATAATTAGAGCTTGACTATGATATTGGACTGATTATTTTGCCAGACCTGATTGGTAGTTAAAATAAATTGTGGTTCTGTCAAATAATTGTGACATTGAAAGTTTAGAGGTGGGTGTTTTATATGCTCTCTTGGAAGGGGCAAATTAATCCAAAATATTGTTTTGATGTTGATACCAAGCTTAATGTTAGTGCAGAAATGCTAATGTAAACAATTTCATTAAAAATACTAATGAGAGCTGATGTTTATATTTGGTTACTTTTTCAAGTTGTGCTGTAAATAACCCTAATCCAAAGTGTCAAATGACAGCGACAATCTTTATTTTTTCAATGTAGATTTCCATGACACTTTTCAAGGGTTGGGGTGACGTCCACTGTAGCTTTCCTTACAGCTGTTCCCCTCAGAGGCCTCCATAGTGAATCATCTGCATCCATCTAATCCTCTCCTTTGCAGCCTCTCCTCTCACATCAACTACCTTCATTTCCTCCCTCACAACATCCATAAATTTGCTCTTCAGTTCTCCTCTAGGCCTCCTGCCTGGCAGTTCCAACTTCAGCATTCTTCTCCCCGCATATTCTCTGTCCCTCCTTTGTACGTGTCTGTGGCGTCCACTGTAGCAGGTATTTATAATAATCAAATAAGACCATTACCACATCTCATGGCTGCACTATTATGTATGGATACTATTATTTACACAACACTTGTGCGGTAAGCTGGGAAAATCCTCTGATGATTTTGTTTGTCTCTAAATCATGATGTCCCCCCACCCTGTTTTTTTTTTCTTCAAGATGAGTTGATGGCCATTGTATGGCAGCTTGATTCTCCTGCCACATCTGTTTCTCATTCTCTTGTTTATATCTGTAAACCAAATCAAATCTTAATACAAAACCCCCCTGTGCAAATTCTCTGCTGTAAATAATAAACATTAATTCTCATCACTGTCTTTCCTGTGGGGAACTGTTTTCTTCACGCAAACAAATAAGACAGATAGATGAATAAAAACACATTTTCTTTTGTGGTTTGGATTTGTTTCGTATTATTCTGATTTACGTGACTGCATGCAAGACAGGACAACCAGTCATAAGAGACAATTCCTTAACACCTCATCAGCCCATTAAGTGGCAAACAAAACAAAGAAATAAAACTGTGTGCTAAGGACATTTTTTGCAAAGTCAGTACTTCGTCAGGACTTTACTGTTTTAGTCCAACTTGAAGACTTTGGTGATCAGTCAACACAGATCTGAGTATATTATTCACTATATGAATATTGCAAAACACACACTTGTCATACTTTGTTCTCCTAAAATTGTTTACAAAAAGCATTACAACAAATTGGAGGGAGGGGTGAAAAAGCTTAAACTTTGCCCTTTCCATACACCGCATTTTATTATGTTTGTTGGTCAGAAGAAGTATTTGTATTCAAGCGTGATGTTTATCAGGGCCAGACCCTACCACTATAATCATTGCAAGACTGGGTGAAATGTTTTGCAAAGCATGTTCATGGGATGCATCAAAGAGGCTCTGTCTTTTCTCACCGAGATCCTGAGAGGTGCTGAATCCTCCTAGGATATGCCAAGGCAATCCAGACCACTGGGCGAACATTATGTGCAGTGATAAGCAAGGTCAGGACAGCTACACAGTGAGAGCAAAAAGAACTGGGGTAGTAATCGCGATAAGCTGCAAACAATTTAGTAGTGATCTACTAGTCTAAGGTACACATAAAAAAAAAAAAAAAAAAAAAAGGTCTTACATTTTAAAACAGTAATAAAGTGAAGTTTTGATGCATTCACATTTTTAAACCTTTGAAAGTTGCTTCGCCTTTTTTTTTGCTGCATATGCTGTGCAAACACCATTAAGTGATCAATCAAATGAACAACCTTTCCCTTCATAATGACAACAGCTAAGTTTCAACACTAGCAGTTTAGTCATCCATTAGTCATGTATCCCATCCAGATGTCTGGTAGTTGGGGTGGGGTGGGGGAAGCAGATAGCAGCAGGTGTAGATCTCTCTGAGCCCAGCTGAGCTCTAAAAGGCAGTGCTTAGCACCCACAGCTCTGTCATCTGGCCTCTCCCCTGTCTCCACCAGTCTCTCGACAGCCCATTCCTCATCATTTACCCCTTTTTGGCAAAGCCTAGAGCCCCTCTAATGGGCTGCTCTGAATGCTTCCAGATGTTTGTTTATTTGTTGTGCAGCAACTGTAAAGCAGTTTACTCTTAGTTTGGATCTGTTCCCGTTGCTCTTTTTTGGGGGGTGGAAGGGGTAGGGATTTAGCAGGAGTTGCGGTGCAGATCACCCCGACATGTAATGAAAGAGAACCGCCAAACAAATGTGATGTGCCCCATGGGTGTCGTCAGGATATAGCTTTTTTTCTGTTCTGCTTTGAAGGCTGTTTTGCTCCTGGGAATTTAATAACAGTTGTGCACCATTTAAGATACATACATACAAAGTAGCTGGAAGCTGGCCCAGAACAACAAGATTAAAGGGGCCTGTGGCTTATATTGTACAGCACAGCTCTAGTATTTTTCCTTGTGACTTTTCTCCGCTTGTATGAAGATATTCCTTTTATTCAGTGTTGTCACTTCTGAGAAATGGCCTGCTCAAATTTAATCTGATATCTGTGAAAAAAGAGCAGTTACAAGTTTCTTGGCATGTTTATTTAAATATACAGAGGAAATGATAGGCGTTTCATTAAACTCTCCTCGGTTCACGTGAATGTATCAATCACGTGGGAAGATTCTTTGACATACCTGTGCTGTTATAATTAGATCTATCAAATAAACACGCCATTTTTGCAATGTGTCATCCACAATAAATGACAAGCTTTCTGCTAATGAGGAGACTTGCATATTGTTGTTGTTTTTTATGGAACATAATGAAATAATAAATCACCAACATAAGTTATAGGAACCTCTGTCATTGCATGTTGCTTACAGAAGGCAAAAAATTCAAATTTATGAAGACACTCTAGGCTTGGACTCCATTTTGGACTGATTTAGACCTCAGTTGACAATTTGACCAGTGCCGAGACTTAGAGCCAAGGTGACATTCGTCCAGGATCCTCAGGCCCCACTGCCAGACTACATAGTCCACTTTATTCTGTGTCTCGCCTTCAATAAGACACACTGGGGCCCCCACCATCCTCCCTCACATTGTCTTTTGTCTAGTTCCATCTATATTAAAAGTACTTGTTCTCCGACTTATTGGTACCCCTTCTGTCTCTTTGTCTCTCCTTTATCTTTTTCCTCTTGCTCTGTGTCAAACCCAGTCTGTGAAACAAATTTTTTTTAGTTTACAACGTCACATCTTCATTTTCTTCCCTCATTTACTTCCCCTTTCCACCTTGGTTTGCGCTCTCTCTCTCTCTCCCCCAGGTTGACTCTACCACCAACTCCGACTGGAGCACATACTGGAGCTGTGTCCTTGGTTGCCACCCCTATCTGTCTCGCCAGACCTGCCAGTGATGCCCTCCGGGAGCACCTAGCCTCTGTAATTACCTCTGGCACCCAGACTCTGGGGCTTCCACACAGGTGACACAGTCAAAGGGGGAGGGGGGGGGGGGGGTGCGCAATTGGCTGAAAGGACAAAAAGGAGGTTCCATTGTAGGGCACACAGGGGCTGCTGCTGGTCAACCACTTATTACGCAAGTCCTAATTAAACTATTTGGCTTTCTTAATCCAAGCTGACATAATTTACCCTTCTATGCTACTATCATATGTATAATCTGCAATACATAGGGTGTTCATAATATCCAAAACATGCATTTCTTCCATTGAAAAGGCATAGGTTTGGATCTTTTCCAGAAATTATATGACTTTAGTGTATTGAGTTAGAGCAAAATATAGCCTGGGATGGAAAAGAATAAAAACTGTAGGCCTATACAGTATCCCCAAAGAACCTTGCTTTTTCATCAAACAACAACAAACGAGTGAAGTGAATCGTTTAATTTACCATGGGTATTGAAATTGCACTAAACAATTTAGAACTATAGAGCCTATTGTTTCAATTCCATTGTTCACATCCGAATTTGCAGAGCAACTTCTCAGTTGTTATGAATTACAGTCAGATCAATTGTGTTTGTTGCAGCAGTTCTATTCTCCTTTGCAACGACACAGTGTTATGATGATCTCCCACACAGGTGGAAACCTCAATAGTTTAAGAAGTGTAAATTAAACAAAACAAAACAAAACAAAACAACATAACAATGAGTAGGGGTAGAGGCTAGAGGCAGGGACATGAAGAGGAGTTGAAGGGCGAAGAAGAGGGCTACGTTATCTAAGACTGCAGAGCTGTATTGTAAAAATAACAAATGGAGACTGTCACAGCTGCTCAGATCTCAGATGAAGGGAAAAATATTTCATATGTCAGATCCCTTCACCTCTAAACGCACAGTTCTTTGCCGGGTCTGATTTTGACAAAGCGCAGAACTCTCTCTGTCCTTACACTTGATAAGAGCTGCTACTGGTCAGGCTGCAAAAACAAGGATCTTTCCTTGGCTCCATGTGGGCTCGGGGTTTGTATTGTGTAGGAAGATGGTCGACACCGACCTGTTGCTCAACTGACAATCAGCTCACCTAAAGTGGTTGGTTAGCATTTATTTGACAAAAATGGAGAATAATGTCCAAGTGACATGGGAGATTATTTACTTAGCTGAGTCAATTTTTCAAGATCTCCATTTACACAACCTTACACTTCAAACTTATGTGTATTTACATACATTTAAATGGACAGCAAAACATGCCCTTCTAAAGTGCTATTATGTTGGTTGAGAAATATGTTTACAACAATCAATTCTAATCGAGCGCTCTATAGTTTTCTTAAAGCAAAGTCAATTACTATTTATTTATAAAATAATATATATATTTGATAACCATGATGCATTTTTCCTACAATGGATGTAATGTTGAATGTTCTACACAATTGGATCAAGTAGGTCACTGCCAGCCTACTCAATGTCTTGTATTAACAAATAAAGAACGCCTCATCTTGTGTACACAGTGCTCCCACACGCACAGTGAGATCACAGTTAAACTAGATTACTCAGATTTATTCCCACTACCAACACATTACACAGATAAGGTGAGATCAATAATAATAGATAACATACTGTCAATTCACTCTCAAGTTCAATGAATTCCCACTCCCTGCAGCTGCTAGGGTTATGACTTTTGATTTACATAATCCATAGGCATGGGTTTCAACTGAAAGCATACTATGGAACATCCTGCTAATCTGGGTACTCAAGTATCTCTTTTTACCTTTCCAAAAAAAAAGTGCAGAGTTCTTTGTTTTTCTCTCACCTTTGTGGTTTCTTGCGTCTCTTGATCCACGAGGGAGAGGAGTGTAGCTCAGTGGACCCTCAGATACACCTTCAGTAGATGGCTAGAAAGAAAACAAACTGATTTGATGAATATAAAAAAAAACAAATAAATAGTTACATTGAAGTTGAAGTATTAACCATCATGTTCTATTCAGAATATTATAACTTGATCCTATTTAATTGATCCAGTTAAAGTATTTCTATTTTAGAAGTCTTAAGGTATGAACCAAATGTCTAGATTTATTGTTTTTGTTGATAAGTAGTCTTAACCTTGGCTCAGCCCTCCCTGCAATGAGTGACTTAATGGTAGACACCACTCACTCTCAATAGTCAAATGTTGGCTTGAAAAAAGGCTTGCAAATGTGATGAATTCACATTTGTTTTAGATTATGTTACTTCCATTTTAAATCGAGTTTAACCTATTGATATATTTCATTCAAAGTTAAAAGCCGAGGTCAATATGGGTATGAATTCCTTGCGACACAGCACTATAAACAGTAAGCAAAGCCAGATGTTCAGGGAAGTGTGACAAATGCTACTTAGCAAGAAACGAATAAATAAATAGAAGACTAAATTTCAGAGTATATTCCCGAACGGGTCAAGAGATTTTTGTGTTGTTTTTTTATTGCACTTTCAAGGTCCAAAACATCCTCTTCTTTCGACTCGCTTTTTTAACTAGCGGAGCAGGCACTTTATCATGACACAGCGATATCTGATGCCTTTGCAGAAATACTTTCCTTTCCTGCAGGAAGGAATTCACTGGGCCTTTAATCATAGCAAGAGACTCAACTGACAAATACATATTAGAAATGGTTTGGTGCTGCATTTTTCCCCACTTTTATTGTTGTTCCTGTATGCATAACCTTGAGAAATGGAATGGCCTGCACTGTTAAATGGAACCATATTCATCATGGGCAAAGAGAGGACCGTGAGTTGAAAAAGATCACATAATGTGCTTGCAGATAGGATCTCTGAAAGGCATTAGGGTCTGGCCAGCATATGTCTCATATTACACTGCAGAGAAAAACAGCAAAACAAGTCTATTTTGAGACCTTACTACGTACATGCTGGAAAGAAATAGCTTGCAACAGAAATATTGTTTTGACAGCAGACCTGCTGCTCTCAGCCTCTGGAGTGGCTGAAACACGTTAAGAATTATTGCAGATAACTCCCCTCTTGGACTGTATGGAAAGTGTAATACAAGAACAAAAACATTACAGAAGGCAGTCTTCAGTTTAAACTGTCTATAGCCATTTAAATAAACAATCAGCTATCTATACAATTTTCAAACAGATTTCAACTCAAGCACATGTATAATGGACCGAGATGACGAATACTATTTGATGCACTCTGTGCTCCCTGAGCCGCCATACATCTGCACCCCTGCTCACTCCTTTTCTGGTTTTCCTTGAACGATCACAGGCCTGGCCTTTTTTTGGCCCGCTTCGCTTGACAACACCCCTCCAAACCATGTGACTTACTCTTAATTCCAAGTTGTCACATTATTTACCACACCACCAATGGAGTGAACGACTACAGGAAGGTAAGGAGCACGGTTGTAATCTAGAGCCACCTCTGCACCCTGGTTTTGTACCTTTGGTAACTTAAGTCACCTTGCTTCCAGTATTGCCACCCACCCATTCGCTGTGCTTTGGATGACACCACAACTGTTGATCAAACAAAAAAACAATCCAACAGCACAAGTTGTAACAAGTTTCCAGTCATAGCCGACACAATGAATTTCGCCCACCCACAGAATCTCAATCGGCTTACCATCACCGGATACCCTCCTACATCTGCACTCTCTCACTTCTATCAGTAAACCTGTCCAGAGATTGAAATGTTGTGATGCTTACAATTAAAAAACAAACACAAAAAAGATCTGTTGCGCAACATTGTTTACATTTGTTATATCTAACACATCTATGTGATGCTCTATCCAAAAATATTGTCTTTGCTTGAAAATTCCAAGTATGACTGAAAGTCCTAGACAAAAGTCCTATCAAAAAAAATGCAAAATGCTTCAATAGAAATACCAAACCCTAAGATATGAACTTAATTCAAATGAAACATAAACATTATGTTAATAGAGTTATCCCAAAACTTATTTCCTGCGCTAAAATAATCAGATCTCCCACATTTCTTCTTTTCGCTTTCTCTCTCTCACTCGCTCACTCACTCTCTCTCTCTCTTTCTTTCTTTCTCTCCCCTTTCTCTCTTTCTCTCTGTCCTCGTCTCTGGTCGTACCTACACTGAACAGAGGGAGGTGCTGATGTGTTGTCGATATAAGATGCTTCTAGCACCGTTTCCTCTCGCTCTCTCCCACTCTCCGTCTCTCTCTCTCTCCCTCCGGTCTCTCCGCTGTCCAGATTAGTCTCCTCATCAAGCTGAGCATTGTTTTAATTTGCTAGGCCTGGGGCATATGCTGAGTGTTCACATCATTATTGTCTCTGTGCAATGTGAGCTATCACCACAGCTTATGATAATGTGGCACAAATTTACAGGCTAGGGAGCACCACAGATTCTCTGATAATAAAGGGTGGACAGAGGGGGAGTGGAAAGGGGGAGTGAGGGAGGAAGAACGGCCGTGTGCTTGTGTGGAAGAGAGAAAAATAAGAAACGGCCAAGAGAGGAAGCTCTGTTGGATGTCATTATGAAAGATGATACCTATATTGGATAATACACCAAACCATCACTGTCTGTCTCTCCTTTTCTGTGTTTTTATGTGAATAAATGCTGATAAACCCAGAGGTAATTGTGATTATTAGTACCAACATATCATCATGGGAGATGTGCAGCGAAAGAGAGAGACAAGGATGGATGGAAAGACAGACGAAAAGCAAAACACAAGGTGAGGAACACACGATTACTTCAAAGCTGAGGTTTTTGAAAAAAAGCTACCAAGAAGTGATTCCGAAGATTGATGAATATCTAAGAAATTATACTTTTGTAAATGCAACCAAGTTTCCAAAGTTTTAAAGCACGGGCATTGATCAAAAAATACTGTTTTTTTTAAGAAAAATAGATAAAATAGGTTACATGATATCAACTGGCATAATCCAAATGGAGTTTATTTTTTCCTGCCACCGTGAACAAGAATAAAGTTTAGGTCACCCATCTGCACTTAGATCCTTCGGCAGCGAATGACTCTGAGGCCTCTTTTCCACAGGCTCATCCTGACAAAGCGAGTTCCTGGTTGCCTCACCTCACCTCACCTCACCTCTCTCCTTAAGACTGACCAGCAATACAATCTAATTACAGCTGTGCTACAGAGGGAGACCAGTGTAAACACCAGCCCTTTTTATCTCCTTATACATCTGGACAAGTAGACAAAGTGCTAAAAGGAAATAAATGTGGCCTGACAGCCACATCAAAGAGTTCAGCCAGAGGCTTACTGCTACTTAGGGCACAGGAATGTTGTTGCTAAGCATCAGCCCGAAACCTATCAGGGTGCAAAAAGGGCTCTGTCCTGCCTTAGAGAGCGAAAAGGGGAAAAAGAGAGAAATGTGTGTGTGTGTGTGGGGGGGGCTAGGATAAGGGGGCTGACATTGAGGGGAGGCTAGGGACTCAAGGAGATTTTTGTAGCTTAAAGCAATTGTTGGAAGAAACAAGCCTTCTGTTTTGTTTTCTCTTGACACCATTTCTGCTTTTTGTACTTGCAAAAGACATGTATAAAAATGTCTTTTGATATGTTTTCTCTTTGGGTCTATATCAAAATATTTCTTTTGTGTCTGCGCATGGAACTCTTTTTCACGTCTTGTTTCTGTAAACTGGTGCTGCTTTCTGATCATGTTAGAGATCAGAGGGGACACAACTTGTGAACTTATTTGAGTCAACATTTTAATGCTGGCGTGACACGTTTATTTCTCAGCTTGATAGAATATATTATGATTCATGTTTTTGCGCTTCTGAAGTTCGGGGGTTACAAAACAATGTAACACTTCGAAATAACACCAGAACTAAGCAGTGAAAAAACTAATAACCGTCTGACAGCGGCTCACAGCACATAATGGCAAAGATGAAAAGAAAGAAATGCTTTAATTTACTATCAAAGACCAGATTCACCTTCATGTAAATGCATACACAGAGGACTTTTGTGCAGAATTCAGCGTGTTCATACAAAAGCACAACTATACTGTGCTAATCTGCAAAAAGTTACCACAAAGATCCGGAAGGCGTTTGATATCCTTTTACTTTTTTTGTATGCACCGACAAACCAAAAGAGTATGGTAAAAACTACTCTAGGTATTCTAGTGTGAAAAGAATATCGCTCATTTTTGACCTTGAGAACAGCGGCTTTTTTGTGAAAAGCAAAAAAAAAGACATTATGTGCTTGAGAAGTATTCATTCTGTTTTCTTAGGTAATGGCACAGGGAAGAGCATTTGATGTAATGGTGCCTGCACTTGTGGGCACAGCTCAGCTCAGCTCAGCAGGAAGACTGCTGAGCGTGTGTTTAATGATTTACCAGTTCTACTCCGATGAACTTGCGCTGTGTAAATGTATCATATGATCACTGATCACAAGAGCAACAGTTTTGATATTTTGCTCGGGGCATCGTGAGGCGCAGGGGGCCAACCAGCAACAGTGAACACTTCGGTTTTGTGTACAACCAAGCATCAGACAGGCAAAGGTTGAGTGCTGCTGGACGTTAATCATCCGTAGTGATGACTTGAACATGGTAATAGGGGAGTGTTTGTTTTAGGTTGAAATTTAAAAATTCATTTGACCTTTCCTTTGAGTGTCTTGTAGACTAAGTGCAGGTGATTTAAAAAGGAAAAGTAAGCGTATGTTATAGGTACACAGCAGAGTTAGCCTTGGGCTATTTCCTATTTTGTTCCCATTTGACCTTTCTGTTATTGGTGCAGCATAATTTGCATAAACTAAAGTCTCAAAATTCTGTATATACTTACTGTAAAAAATATTAAACATTTTAGGGAAATTACACACAATATATGATTACTTAACATGATTTTTCTTTTATTTCCAAATGAGGAGAGATTATGTAAATGTTCTGATCATATCCATTGCTCTTTTGCTGGGGGTTTTGCCTCATTTAACTTGTGTAAAAATAAATATTTTCATGTGTTCTTGTTGAACCCAAACACACAAGCGCAAACACAAAACCGCAGCAACTTAGAAATGTGACATATCATGAGGCATTCTGTTCTGATTAGGGGATGTAGCTCACGTCAGGCCTGTTTTCTAGAGTGTAGGATGTTTAATAATTGAAGACTCTGAGAGCGGGCCTGTCACACTAGCTTGTCTAGAATGTTTCCTATGCAATTAGACGCAGTGAGACATTTGAAGAGGACCCACAAAAAGAGCCACAAAAAGTGACATGTGAACTTAAAGGAAATTAGCTCTTCACACGAGTGAAATGTGAAGGTTACTTAGCGATGCTTAACTCAGACTGTGGCTGTGTGAAGTGTGTGTTTGACTCAGTCCCGCTACGAAGACGGCGATTTTCTTTACTTTGAGCCGTCTTCAGTCAGTAAGATCACAGAAGGAATGAAAACTAATTTTGACTCAAGGCATACAGAAAGGAAAAAAAAGAGAGAAAAAGAAAAACCTGAGATGTGTCGAAATAATGAGATCTCTTGATGTTTTTCTGGGGAGATATGGGATGATGCAGACAGATGCACTACTCACATCTTCACCCATAGACACAAATGCACATACATAGACACACACACACACAGGCATGCACACAACCACAGACAGGCACACATTCGATCAAATCTTCAGAACACACAAATTTGCATGTGTGCATGCATGTTGAAAACACACACACACATACTGGACACATGCATACATGATTATGTTCAGCTGATATACATTGATGATATAGCTGATAATGCTAATGTTAGACAGGTCACACTTCATTTTACAAAACAGCGGGGAGAAAAAAAAAAACTGAATATAATAATCTAATAAATAATAATAATAATAATACATGTAGTATTTTTTTTTTAGTTAGAGTCCTCTGTATTTCAGTTAGGAACTGTAGCTACAGCTGATTTATGCCCTTTCCATCCATCTCCGATCACGTCCAATCCCTTACAATCTTTCCCAAGAAATTTACCCCCATCCACATCTCCGACTTCCGTGCTGCAATGATAACGCTGTCATCTTCTGCCTACCATAAGTCACGGGCAAACGACCCGGATCCTCCGTTGTGAGACAGAACCCTCTGCAGGCCTGTAAGCTGTATCATTACACCGTGTCATCTTTATGGCACAGAGCAAAGCCCGGCTCTCTAATTACACCCTGCCTACTCCATTTACACAGACAGGGACAGAGCAGCAGGCAAACAATGCATTAAAAATGGAGTGCTTCTTCCTGCTCAATGGATGCCCTTGTTGTTCTAGCGGTGGCCATCGTTCTGCGGTTGTTGTCCTTTCTGTATGAAGTGTGCAGGAGAGATAGCAGACGGCCAATGCCACTGTGCCCTCCCTCCTTCCCACTCCTTGACTTCCCCACCTCCCCTCGTCAACCCTTCCCTCAAAAGGACTTATGAAGGTGAGCGGCTATGTGACAGGTCAGGAATAAAAGAGACAAACCAGGGATAAAAATTAAATAAAAAGTAGCTGTCTTAAACAGTAATTGCTCTCCTTTGCTGAGCATGCTTTCAGATATATAAAACCTGATTTACTGTTAGTGTTGCCACCACAAATCAGAAGGCCCTCTGAGAAACACTCGTGCTATGAAATTGTTTAATCTCATCAAGTTCTGCTTTCACAGCAGGCCATAAATCACATAGTCTTTGTTATCATAGACCTCCATGAGCGCCTCTGAGGAAGGCAATGGATCGTGGGTATATATAATCTTGACTGCACAAACAGCAGGGTCTGAGCAGCCTGAAATACTTTCATATTAGCTGCGGTGCAGCTGGCGGAACACAAGCGCCCTGATGGATATCTCATTTCCTGCGCTCTGCCTCTATTTCAAGCAAATTATTACTGCATAAATTTCTTGTCAACAGAAACGGCCAATTAATTAAGTTAAAAATGCACTCGTGATCACATCTACACATCAACAGGGAGAGCCGAGGCAATTTTCCACTAAGTGAATTTACTGCAGGGGTCACTGTAATGAATGATTTTAAACTTTGTCATAAACTCGTAGACAGCCCAATATCTACACAGAAGCTGCAGTGCTGACTAGCCCGTGACATATTTGCATAAAATATATTTATGTGAAAATGCTAGAGGACAAAGGCAGGGGTGAGGAAATAAAGTTTACAACTACAAACAAAATGTCCGCCAACCTCTGCCTCGCTAGTATTTCATCACAGGCACACTCAAAGGATTGGATAGAGATCATAGAATCACCTTTGCCATTTAAGATACAAAATACACACATTTAAGAGAGCTTGCAATCTAAATGAATTATTCATATGTATGAAGGGTTGGGTGTTTGTGGAGGTGGGGGTGTGGAGGTTGTTTATTCAGCTTAGGCCGTTTATCAGACACTGAGGATCCCACGGCTGGGATGAGCTCAGAGATTTATCTGTGTTTGGGCTCCAAAGCAGATAAATCAAGGGGTGTAATCATGCTCTGAGTGGCCCAGCTGTGACCCCGTAGTGAACGAATGACATGAGGATATCTAAGCCTGTTTTCCTGTTCCTGGGTTAGGCCCTACGGTTGGTTCCCTGTCTGACTCGAGCTAAAGACAGACATGGCTGCATAGAAAAAAAAAAAAAAAACCTCCGGGTACTTTATGTCCCTTTATCCTGTTTACACGACGCCACCTAACAGGATTTTTCACCCACGACTAAAAATAATCATGTTGTAACAAAGCCGAGGCAGAAGACTTCTGTATGACAGTGTTTGCACAAACAATAGCAAGGAGTATTGATCCCGAGCACACACATCGCACGGGTCCATGTAAAAGATACCGCTGTTTGGGTGCGGAGCTTCCATTGGAGAGAAGGCTCTCCACTGGACTTGCTGTGGTCTGATTTATCATGTATCCTGCTAGCAGGCTGTCCACTGATTAAGCCAATGGAACTTTGTTTCACTCTCCCCTCTCTTTAATCTGTCTCTCAGTGAGATAAATTAGCCAGTGCCGTGCCAGCTCCTGCTCTCTTTACCTCCCTCCCTCCATCTCTTCCTCTCCCCTTGTTTATCTTTTCTGTCTGTCACACATTGAGAGGAGACCAGACACATGCTCCGACGCTGTTGCAGAAGATAGGGCTGGGCTAAGTCCCCGGTCAGATTTAGCTATGAGTGTGTGTGTGTGTGTGTGTGTGTGTGTGTGTGTGTGTGTGTGTGTGTGTGAGCGAGGCAAGAGAATGAATGTTTTTCCTCTTTCTTTCTCCCCGTGACAACATTCTGTCAAACAATCCCCCTTTTTTTCTTGGCTCGGCTTATGCTCTTTGTTGTTGGCTAATAAATCAGAGAGTATTTATGATCTGCAATCCCTATTCTTAGTCGTTTAATGGCGACACATTTGTGGCTGAATTAAAGCAGGGTTTTTATTCACTCGGCTGCGAGCCAATCCGAGGCCTGGATGCCACTGCCTGTGAATGTTTCCCTTCTCGACTTGCCCAGGTGGTAAATCACACTCATTGTCAGGCAGTGCTAAGTTAGTGTGCGTCACTGGGGAGAGCAGGAAGCACTGGGCATAATTCTGTCCATCAGGTTAATTTATCGTATCGGTAGCTTTGTAATCTCTGCCCCATAAATTATAATGGGTGACAGTCAAGAATTTGGCAGTGAAACGATGTTCATGAGGATTTGGGCAAAGACTTCTCCCTCTTTACGCTCTTATGTTCACGCATAAAAGAAATTTGTGCTCTCGGGAGAATACAAGCATAATGTTTTTCTCAGATTATCTTTTAAATGGAGATCTATTAGATCGGTTCGATACACGAGAGAACCCAAGAATGACATTAAGAAAAGACAGAAGGAGTCGGTGAGGACGCGCCCTTCTTCTGAGGTTTTATTTCATGTGAAATATAAAGCCCAATGCAAGGGCACTGCTGCAGCATCTGCTTTGCACTTGGCTCCCCCTCCATGAATAAATCAGGAAAGGCATCTCAATGCTAGTACAGAATTCTGGAGGCCAACAAATCTTAAACATGAGATTAAGGCCTCAGAAGACTCATCTTTCTTAATGATGGAGGAAACCAACAGAATGCTTGATGGAAAATATAATTTTACAGTATCAGGGTGGATATGTAGTAGGATGAGCAGAAGGTAAAAGTTCACATTTAATCATACAAATATATTGCCTTTAAAACAGAGGCAGTGTACAGCAGGTGATAAAACTATAGTGGTTTCATTTTCTGAACAGTCATGAACAGGCCCTGATTAAAGTTAAGCTTTTGAAGACCTTCATTTGAAAATTCATGATTATCCCCTTATCTCAAAAAACACTGTACACTGACACATTATAAACCCCAGTGCATCAGCACCAATATCTCAAAGGTTGCACCAAACTGCTTGAGAACAAAACAAGAACTTAAATGGCATAAATCATCTATCATGATATTACCTTTATGGATGATAATGAAGACAGACAGGAATGTATTCCTTTTTGAAGAAAACTCTCTCTTTGTCGCTCTCTCTTAGAGTAAAAAAAAATGCATTTCGATGCCAACAGTTATAATGAAAGAACGTCAGCTTCCAATCCACTAAATGTAGATGGCCTTCTCTTTGGGTATTTTGCCTCTCTCAGATTTCGTTGTCTCAAGTTGTAATTCATGTTCCAACTCTTTCAGCCTCCCATCAAATATTTTGTCTGTTCCCAGATTTCTGCAACAGTTTTCCAGTTTACCACTCTTCATTACCTGGGTTGGCAGAGTTCCTTCACATTAAAAGCTCCAGATTTCAAAGTCATAAACTATAAACAGTGTACATTTTCAGAGTGCAAAATCCCATGACAATTTTTACAAGTTATTTTGTCCTATTCGCAATTTAATGAATAGCAATTTGTTTGCAATTAATAGAATCTATGCAAATCTTAGAAATATATTGGGTGAGGTAATATATTTATGTAACTGCTTCGCTAAGTAATACTGACGTTTAACAAGATTCAAGTGCTGGATTTCCTGCTTAATCTTTTATTTTATTCAAGTCGTTTATTAATAATAGATTAATAAGTTTTGTAAAATACTGTGAAACAGAGCCTTTAATATGTTGTTTATTATCCCAAAAGCCAGAGGAGTGTCTGAAGCAGGATGGAGTGGATTCTGCCTTCAATCCTTTTAAACTGGAGCTTGATATTAGAAGCAAAACTTTCCCAGTTAATATGATGGTTATTTTCTAAATAAGGATTATTTAAGAAAGTAACACAAAGGAAATGTTATGAGTGTTGGAACAAATTAGGTACTTAGGTAATCACTTATGTAGTAAATAGGTATAAAAAATTGAGTTGGATACTTTATGCTTAGCACTTTGTCAAATATCTCTGCAAGTACTAAAGTATCAAAGTTTGAAACAAAAAAGAGAAAATTGAGTATAACTATCCTCTTCATACATCTTCTCAGGTTGAAATGTGTAAAGAAAAGTGAAGTCATGAATCCTTTCTTGTACCGGGGGTACTTCCACTTAATTATGTTAAATGTAAACGGTGTCAGCTGCAATGTGTTGACAACAAAGAAAGCAGACCAAAGCAAAGCTGCCACTACCTTATAAAACATGCATATCTTCCAAAGCATGGGTCTCCTTTGTGGATTTAACCTACCAAAGGCAGTGGCTGGTTTACAAGATGCTTGCTCAGTGGATACAATTGTGCTTGGCATAACAGGGAACACAGACTGAGAGGAGACCTGACAATGAACAATATCTCCAGGTAGCCTTTTCAACAAGCTGCATTTACATATCAAGCCACTAGCCTGATATGTAAACACATTCCATCAGATGCTGCCATCGTAGCCATTGAGTTACTTCATTGCTCCTATAGCTCTCGTTCTCTCTCTCTCTCTCTCTCTCTCTCTCACACACACACACACACACACACACACAGACACACACACACACACACACACACGCACACAAAGAGAAGGGATCCTGAAAGAGACATTTCATGTCATCACACAACAGAGATAATGGTATTGTTATACATCCCTGATCACAGACACCCTCACGGCATCTTGCTCTCTTTTTCAGTCATTCTTTGTCTCAGTGCTCTTAAGAGTCTCTCTATCGCTTTCCTTCTCACAGATTTGTGAACAAACACACACACACACACACACACACACACACACACACACATACACACACACACACACACACACACACACACACACACACACACACACACACACACACACACACACACACACACACACACACACACACACACACACACTAAAATGAGTGAAAATTCCAGCACACTTCAGTGGAAGCTCCTCTTCTCTTTCAGGGTTTCATCTCAATAGCTTTTTTATCTAAGCACTTCAATTTGCAAGCTTAGCTGGAAGGCAGCTCCTCCTGATATGTTAATTGCAGGGTACTTAAGCACTAAAAGATTAACATAAAACCCTTTGGAAACAAGCTAATAGTTTATGATAATTCGTGCATGGCCTTTGTCTGTCTATCATTACATTGCCTCTAGCAGTAATTTTATCAAGCAGCTGTAAAATATCATTTAAACAAGTTCACTTTCAGATAATTAATAGGCTACTAGAAACTGTATTATTCAATTGAGCCACATTGGCACCATTAACAATATGGCAACTAAGCTATAATTAAAGTATTTTATTTTATTAACCTATTCATAATATTGTGCAAATGATGACACAGAGACAGAGATAGGCTTTCTTTCCTGCCAAAGCACTGTCAGTAGGGCAATTACAGGAGCCCAGAGGCCTGGTACATAAAATTCTGCAAAGATTCATGACTAAAACAAGCTGTTTACACTCGCAAAGAATTATTTACATGCATTTTTTTCATCAAATTCAAAATGCACCGCATACATGCTGTTTTATTTTACGATCTCCATCAATGTGCCGTTGTTAGCACAAGTCCAAAGTCCACTCCTACATGTCACGATAAATGGTGAACCACACACTACATCCGTGAATCTATTTCCATATGAATTGCCGTTGCTGTTCATTCACTCATTATGCATGGGAACAAAAAGGACAGCAAGGACAAAATTTCACAGTGGAAATTAAATTGAGTGAACAGATGTAGGCGAGAGCTATTATTTATGGTTGTTTCAGCTCCAGATTCTTACCAAGCAAATGAAATATGTTAATAAGTTTAGTTCTGAGCTCCCATCCAGGACAAACAGGAAAAACAGTTGCATGTGCCAGCCACAGGTGGGGAATGGGATACTTCCACTCTCCAAGATGGATAACACCGCTTCCATTCTTGCAATGGTAAGGCCCACTAACAGCACCAGTCATACCATCATCACTGTTCCAGGCTCATAAAGATGTGACAAATGTCACAATCTACAAGGCCTGCAACTGTTGATTAACAGTATCATACATTGATCTATGAAATATCAAGTATATAGATATAAAAAGTAAGTAAGTCAAGCCCTAGATTCAATAGATTCAACTTAGTATGTTATGTTAAGAAACCAGAAAACTCACACATGGCAAGTGTATTTGTGTGAATTTTAACAAATTTCCCCAATGGGGATCAATAATGTATTGTAATGGGATCAAT
Organism: Fistularia commersonii; assembly: GCF_037954325.1. Classification (NCBI taxonomy): domain Eukaryota; kingdom Metazoa; phylum Chordata; class Actinopteri; order Syngnathiformes; family Fistulariidae; genus Fistularia; species Fistularia commersonii. Next base: position 17,089,509 of record NC_141285.1, read on the forward strand.
ATGGGACAACAAACAAATTTCCCCTATTGGTATCAATAATGTATGTATATTAACCTGAACATTTAGTAGTAAAAGTGAAGTTTTGGCTATCTCAAGAGCATATCTAAATGCCCACCATTATTAGCAAACTATTGGTATGCAGAATTATTATGCAACTAAATGAAAAACAAAGATTTTCCCATCTCAATTGTTTCTTTTCACCTGTTAAAGTGAGAATAATAAACAAACTCAAATTTCACAAATAAACATTTCTGAAAATAGAAAAAAAACAACACCCCAATATATAGCCTCCCTCCTTTTTGATAACAGTCACAAGCCCTCAATTCACGGAGTCAGTCAGTTTCTTGATCTGGTCAGAATCAACTTTTTGTACAGCTGCAACCCCAGCCTCGCTGACACTTTTCAGAGAGTTGTACTGTTTACCTTCACCGTAAATTTCCTGCTTCAGAAGGGCCCAAAAGTTCTCACTAGAGTTAAGTCAGGTGAAGAAGGGGGCCATGTCATTGGTGTCTCATCTTTGAGGCTTTTACTGGCCAGCCGCGCAGTGGAGTACTGTGATGCATGTAATGGAGCATTGTTTTGCATAAAAAACAAAGTCTTCTTGAAAGATGCTGACTTTTTCCTGTACCACTGCTTGAAGAAAGTGTCTTCTAAAAATTGGCAGCAGGTCTGAAAGTTGATTTTGAGTCAATTTTCAACCCGTAAAGGTCCAGCTAGCTCGTCTTTAATAATATCTGCCCATACCAGTACCCCACCTCCACCTTGTTGGCATCTGAGTCGAAGTGGAGCTCTGTGTTCGTTACTGATCCAACCATGGGCCCATCCATCTGGTCCGTCAAGTCACTCTCATCTCATCAGTCCATAAAACCTTTGAAAAATCTGTCTTCAGATATTTCTTGGCCCATTCTTGATGTTTCAACTTATATGTCGTGTCCTGAGGTGGTTGGATTTCAGCCTTTCTTACCTTGGCCATGTCTCTGAGAACTGAACACCTTGTACTTCTTGACACTCCAGGTAGGTTCCAGTTGTAGAATATGGCAGCACTGGATAATGAGTTCCTGGTAGCTTCATGTTTAATTCCTCTCAAATTTTTGGCGGTCAATTTGCATCTTTTCTTCTCGACACGTTTCTTGCGATCCTGTTGACTCTTTGCAACAAACCTTTGATGGTTCTGTGATCATACGCCAATATCTTAGATTTTTCAAGAATGCCACATTCCTCTGAAAGACTTTACAATTTCTGGCTTTTTAGAGTCACTTAAACCTCTTTTTTGGCTAATTTTTCCTGAGGAGAAGAATCTGCCTAATAATTATGCACGCCTTGCTATTTGGTGTTGATCTCTTTTGCCTCACTGTCCCTTGTTACACTAATACACATCACCTGATACTCTATGTATTAAATCAAAAAAGCATTCAAGTTTATACAGGTTAGAGTTGGAAATTACGGATACAATGATCATATGGTCAAAATAATCACTTGCCTAATAATTGTGCACACAGTGTAAATAAACATGCCTATAGCAAACACAACATTTACTACAAAGATGATTAAAATGAATAATTTTTAATTAAAAATCTGGCTTTCATTATATTTTCTGTCATAATTTAAGTCAAACCATAGCATGTGGTTGCTTCTGCATCACCAGTGTTCCATCTGTTCCAGTAGTTGTCTTCTTCCCCAGCTGAGTTAATTACAGCTTTTCAATAACAGTTTGGTACTTGGCTGACAATCCTTCCATGCGGACAAACAATACCAGAAACTAAATTACGAGGGTATATATTTTGGATTTTTTAAATTTTGAATGAAATATTTAAATTTAGATTTCTGAGTGGCATAATGTGAGAGAAAAAACACAACTGAATGATCGAACATACACAGTTAATGTCATTTTTAATCATCTATAGCATGTAAAGTGGGATAAAGTTACATTTTGTACTTATTATTTCAAATAATGTACTAATTATTTCAAAATGTATTTGTCTATCAGACATATTAGGTGTACAGTTTCAGGTATATTTGATAGAGACACATATTCACAAAACTGTGTGCATGAACGCAGGCTCTCGTGCGCATGCACGCACACACACACACACACACACACACACACATGCACATATATACACACACACGCACATACACACATCCTTCTCATGAATAATACAAAATCTCCTTTCACCAAACAGCTCAAATAGCGATTCATTCATCTGCATACCTGGAGCCATGCAAAATGGTTGGCCTGCCATTACCACTGAAAAAAAAAAAAAGAAATGTTCCACAAACAATTTCCTTCAAAATGAGACAGGAATGATTCTGTTCTTTTCAATGCCGGAGACAGGGCCCTGTGCATAATGATGTTAGCGTAATGGGGTGACAGATAGACTGGGAGACCATGACATTAGCATGAGAAACGCACCAGTGAGCAGCCGCTCAACTGTGGTCTCAGAGGGCCCTCAGACATACACTCTGAACATCGTTTGTCTCACAGCTCTACAAGCCTGACAAATGAAGACACACCGCGTTTTATGCCAAGCAATATAACATTCCACTTTAGCAAACACACGACTTTAATGACAGAGGGAAACCTGGCTCTGCATTATACAAATCCCACTATCTCTTGTGCTATTAGAGAAGAATAACCCGATTTGAGTTTTTTTTTTTTTTTTTTTTTGGCTGAAAACAGGACAGAGTCATTGCCTTGGGGAGAGTTGATTAAAATATTTACTATTGAAGAGGCTGGCCGAATGAAATAATGAATCGCAGTACTGTTACTTCGTATGGAGTCCGGTCAAGTGTTACGCCGATACAGTTTCAAAGCGATGGCCTCAGTCGAGATATGGGATACACTAACGTCCATAAGGTAAAAAATCATAAACAAATATATATATTTTTTTGATAATACTTTTATACTTTTGTACTTTCAGATTTTATCTTATTTTATTTTATTTTATTATTATAAATATAGCTTGCCACTATCTGTTCTTTGTATGTTATACTGCTGCCATATAATTTCCCAATCCTGGGATCAATAAGTACATCTCATCTCATCATCATGTTATCCATTCACAAGCCTAATAAACTGTAGGTAGGAGTAATGTTGCAGGACTTCACATCATTATCAGTGTGGCAAATTTACTTTTAGGAACTGTCATTAGCTCTATACATCTGTGTTACTGAGTGTGAGGGGATGGGAAAAGATCATCTTTTTATTTTTTTTAAATGGTCTTGATCATTATTTCTGTTAATTGGAATATGTTACCTTTTATTTTATTTTATATTTTTCTATAAAATTATGTAGGGACAAGAAACTTACAATAAAGCCTACAAGGGTAGAGCTCTGCTGTCCAGAGCATGGCAATGTTGAAGGGTGAATACTTTCTTTAAACATTTATCTTCTGTGTATGTGAATGTGTGTGTGTGTATGTGTGTGTGTGTGGTATGGCCTGGCGACAGGAGCTTCACTGAGTCTTTATCTGTGGCATGACAAGACAACCTGTAATATACGAGCATCTGGAGCTCCTCTTCAAACACAGCCTTATCTTATGCCAAACATTTCCTGCGGCCGGAGCAGAGCAAGATGGCCCACCGCACCATCCTACCCAACCTGTGAGTTGAGTGCTGGGTGTGTGAGTCGAACAGTCCATGAAAGTGCCATGAAGTGCATGCATGTGTTTACAGGGAGAGTTCCATGAGCGCAGGCTCTCCAGCTGGGAACAAAAATATTGGATTTCTTTGACAGAAATCATCTGGTCTGAGTTTTTTTTCTCCTCCATCCTACTAATCAGGGTAGAGGTTAATGGTGTTGCACTCAACACAAATGGACACCATCCCTCTTCACCCACTGACTTAAACACAACTGTTGAGACTGGACCTCAACAGAGATCACTCACTTTGCTGTTTCAGGGAATTTATTTAACATCAATCTTGAGATACACAGTCACAGCCATTACAGATCATTCAACTGGAATAAGCTTGTGCATGCTATCACTTCCAAAGTGACTGATAAAAGCTTTCACAGGTTGCTAGAAAATCTTTGAAACAAGTCCCCTGGGTTGTTATACAACTGGCAAATTACACTTTTTATTCTTAAAAAAACAAAACCACATTACAAACGTTAAATATTGTACGGTGTGTGTCATGGCTCTAAGCACTTTCTCTCTCACACTTGTGTGGGTGAGGACAGCAGCTCAGTTACAAAGTTACATTCACTGCTCGCTATTGTGTGATCTGATGGACTGCCTTCAGCCAGCCCTTGGGGGGGTGTAGAGATGCTCCTCTCTGGGGTCTGTACATACGGCCTGTTCCTCACTTCAAAGAGAGGGCAAAAGGGCAGCATACCCCCCCGCCCCCAACACAGATTCATTCAGCTCACAGCTGATTCCTCTATGTGTGTATGAATGTTTATGTGTGTCTCACTCTGACTCTCTCTAGGCCCCTCTAGCTTTCATTTCAGTCGAGTTTCCAACCACTTCTTTTATTTTCTTTTGTGGAAGATGGATAACGCAAGGCATGGAGGTGCAAACCACAACTTGTGAGTGGGGGCGTGCATTTGTGTGCCTTCATGTGATGTAGGGTAATAATGTATATTTTTTTTAAAACATGCTGTCACGAAACCAGCTAAATGCAAAGCAAACAGATATAAGCAAAGGTGCCTTTAGTGAAATATGTGGAACGAGGAGTTTTACTCTGCTTCTGCATGGACCTTTCAGAAAATGGAAAAGAGAAAGAAAAGGTTGTTCAACCAAAAACACATAAAAGAATCACAGGGAGGAAGAATGAACGTCAGCAGAGAGGAAGCACATTTCAAAAGGAGAATGAATATTGAAGGGAGGAGCTGGGCTCTGTGGCTGTGGCACAGGGAGGTCTGGCCCTTACAAATCCTTTTTTTTTTGATCTCTTTATCCAGATGAAAGAATAGCGGCAGGCAGGATTATGGAGGACAATTGCGCTTTCTCCCAAACCACAACTTGATCGGCTTTCGAGAGAGCCTTAATAATTTTCAATTAAGCACATTTTCTGACATCCTGTAATAGCTACAGTTCTGGTCTTGAACTCTTCAGCCATGCCAGCAATACCCCCTCCAAAAAACAGCCCCCTTTTGCTAAGCCTCTTCTGTAGACAGCATGCCTGTAGTGTCTCCTGACAGTCTGAATGGGCCTGGGCTTCAACTTGTTGTTAAGGTGCCAAATAGCCCATTTTCCAGATGCGTGACAAGGATATCATTTGGCACTTTGATTGAATGCGCGTTTGTGGCAGTGAAGCACTGAATTAGTGTTGTTTGTTTGTGGAAGCCCATGGGATTTCCCTCAGTGTCAATGTTATTTTTCTAATGTGGGGAGTTCTTTTCAGTATGGCAAACAAAACCTGATCCAACTGGTCAAAGACACACTGGCCATTGCTGAATACAACTCTACTTCTCATCAACCCAGTGGACCTGAAAGTCCACCTCAGACATGCTGACACATTCCTAAAATATGTCATTATAACATTAGATGGGTTTCTTCCCATCTATAAGATTATTTCATCCCAAAATAGCCCAGTTGCCCTCTGTTCATTCACCGGGTACTTAACTCCAGTCAAAGTTTGGAGCTGGATGTCTCATAGGGGACTTGAGGTCTCAAAGACTTGACTGAGACAGACAGCACCATTAGCAGGCCCTGGACCAGACCCTGCCCTGACAACCACTCACAGCTGGCTGTAGCAGGCAGAGGAAACAGTCTCCTTTTCTTCAGTTTATCCAGAAAGAAGTAAAACAAATGTCCATCACACACAAACTCGGCACTCAGCAAGACAGCTGTTTTGAGAAAAAACAGGTATGGATTGAGAAACAGAAGGGATGAAATGCCTCTTAGTTGGAAGAGGTTCAGGAAGATAAGATCAAAAAACGCTTCTACTCAGATATTATAGGAGGATATCAGAATCTGACACACCACTCACAAAGTTGCATAAAATCAAACAATAGAGGACAAAGACAACCGTATTGTGTATGGATCTGACATTTCCACTTATAGTAATATCTCTTACTAATATTGTCAGATGCAGTTACAAAATACACTTTCTACCATACATATTCAGATGCCAATATCAATGTATCCTAATAATCCTGTAAGATCATTTGAATTATACAGTGTTACATTACACCAATACCTTCAGTCATTGTACAAATATAAATGACAAATGCGCGTGTGCACGCACGCACGCACGCACGCACACACACACACACACACACACACACACACACACACATACACACACACACACACACACACACACACACACACACACACACACACACACACTATATACAAAAAATGGCATTGGTTCGGTCTTATCAGACATGTCGGTATTGTGTTGTTATAATCCGTACACAAATTCTTTGGTTAAGGCCGAAAATCTCTTGTCATGCATTTACAATGCTATTTGGCTCCCAAAATCTGATTGTTGAGTTTGGATTTAAAGAAATCCCCTAAAAAGGCATGATTATTAGTTCAGGGAGGGATGAAGACAAACCGAGAACACCATGACTCTGGCCACAGCTGCCACCCATGCAGAGGCATAAAAACCATGGATTTGTTCAAAGGAGTATCACATAACATCTCCACGGTCCACATCGCTCAAACTGACATGATGAATGCCACAGTAACTTCATCCAGAAAAAGAGTGTTTTTTTTCCAAATATTTCATACAAATGTTTCCTTTCACTGAATTCTTTTATTACTAGTTTTCCTATTTTTTGATCTTTTTTATTTTAAACAGTTATGAGAGGCTTCTTGCATTTCTTTTGTGACATGCATGGAAAAGCACTATCAACACCGAATGCTAGCATTATGGCTTTGTCTCTGCACACAGATAATGTTGAATAAGCAAGGATCTGATTTTTTTTTATGTATGTATGTATGTATCTTTAAAATCCAGCATAATTAAATTAACGTATCAAACAGATTGACTCAATTATATTATCAGTTATAATCTTTGATGATGTCAATTATTATAATTATAAATAATTATAATTATAAATAGTTGTAATGGTAAATACATAAATACATTATATTGATGATAATAATATGAATACCTCCTCCGGAATTTAATTTTCTTGCATTATTTACTATGATATTTTCACTCAGACCTCCTGATTCTTTCTTTTTGACTCTGTCCCTCTTTTGTGACACACACACACACACACACACACACACACACACACACACACACACACACACACACACACACACACACAAACACACACACACACACACACACACACACACACACACACACACACCTAGCTTATTCTGAGTCATGTCTGCATGCCAGTGGCTGTCTGTCATTATAAGCTTTGATAATGTCTAATAGTAGCTTCAATAGAGAATTCCACCAGGAAGAGACTGCTTCCCTGGCTCACTGCAGGTCATTGGTTGAAGCCTACACTTCTAATCACCTTTCATTACAGCCTTCTGATCCCTAGCTTCCCTTTGTAAATCACACTTCATCACCCTTTATTTTCAACTTTAATTGCATGTGAGAGATGTCCCTTTGATTTGTCCTGCATGCCAAAGTGCTATCAGGGGAGAATGTCAAAAAGTGTCTTGTGTGTCCATCTACTTGGAGAATGAAGAACTAACATTTTCACCTGCTGAGGACCAACTTATATGACATATGTTTCATAAGCTCAGAGTATATCACTGCTGTCTGTCAACATAATAGGAAAGTGTAGTGGCTAAGGACATCAGAGAGGATGACGGGAAAAAAAAAGAAAAATATAGACGCAGGTGCTTTGATATTTGCACTGTGAGCAAAGTACTGCGTGTTTCTAATTTTCATAGCAATGTGACCATGGGGCAGCAGCACTGTCAAGTGAAGCTTCTTCTAAGCCATTCTTGACATTTGATTCTTTTCTAAAATTAAAATGCAACATGACACGGACTCTTCCTTGGTACCCTTCTCCTTTCATTTTTTTTTCAAATGCCATCATTTTTCACTGTTCACTAGAGGTTGTGTACCTACCATGTTTGGCTTGTTCATTGTCAGTAGTTAACCTTTTCAATATGATGTCTCCGGGACCTTAGGTGACCACCGTGCTGTTATAGAATCCTCACTGTCTGCTGGTTTCACATCATAGCTCGTCTGCAAGAGTTCATTGAATATATGACCTATTCAAAGCAGGGAAAATATACTACAAATGAAGTGTAATCTTGTGACTTATTCTTAAAAGAAAAGAAAAAAAACCTCAGAGACTGATCTTATTTTGGCTCAGCAAAGGTGCCTGTGTGGCCCGGGTATCTCTTCATTGTTAGTATTTCAGGAGCGGGAGACCAGAGGGGCAGAGACACAAATACACCTTGCTCTGACAGGATCTAATCAAGAGTTGTCCTAACATATTACAACTGGCCAAGTCTTTTCTTTCAGGCAAGTCTCACTCAGTGGGAATTGAAATAGCCAGTGAGACAGACAGAGAACGAGAGAGGGGAAAACGAGAGAGAGATTAGTATTTGATAAGGGAAAAAAAAACATGTCCCATTTCGACCGAAATGGAGGACCACTTCCGGCTCCAATTTCGGCATACGCTGGGGCAACCTGCGGAAAGATAAATGAGCTCTCAGCAACAAGAGGAAACTGATTCTTTATCTTGCATTGCAATATTTACTGACATTAAGAATGATAATATCAATCAGCGACCTGTCAGCAATCCAAGTGGGCTGCGGGGAGAATAAAGGTGACGCTGTCTCTCTTTTGATATGTTTACAAGGGGATGCTGATGTACCTGCCATTCAGGTGCAAATAATGTCACCACAACTAACTCACATCAGAGCCTGCTACTCCACCCCCGGTGATGAGTAAAACTGGCCAGAGCCCAAAGCTAGCATTTATAGCAGAAAAAATAAAAAAATAAAAAATAAATCTGACGGGTTAATGAGTTAGCAATCAACACTTCAAGAAAAGCAGTAGAACAGAAACATGCCTGCACGCCTCGTCTCCCTGTGAAATATGGCTTTTGGTAATAGATTTTTTTTCTCTCCTTTTTTAAACTTTTGTGATGATGAGCAGGAGAAAACACATGGCAACAGCATCAGGGAAGCACCTGTGTAATTACTTTTGGCCATCTTTCAAACCATTCTCTCTTAGGAGAGAGATGTGTGACAACATATGACAAGAAAGCCAACAGACTTTCCATACATAATAATGGAATCCATCATCACTCAGGCAGACACACCTGTCTGGCTTTGAGAACAATGCCACACTGCCTATTTATTAGGTGCCAGAAAAGTTTATGTTTGTTCGGTGACAGTGACAGCAACTTGATCCTTTTCATTTTTGGAAGGAGGGGGGATCTCAAGCGTTGGGGAAATGAGGGAGGAGGGGAAAGCCTGACTCATATTTTCTTCTCTTGGAGGTGCTCACTTCTCTTTCTTTCTGATAGCTGTCTGCTAAGGAGTCAGAAGATGAATAACAAAGCCTGTCATTCCCCAGGAAGCAGGAAGCTTACACTAATCCACCCCCCACACCCTGAAAAAAAAACCCAAAAACCAAAAATAAATAACACATATTATATTATTTTGACATTTTGTCACCATCTCAATCTTAACTGGGATTACAAAATATGGTATTGTGCAGGGAATGATGTGAACAATCATGTTACTATGATAAATGTATCCAACATGAATGTAAGTAATAATTGATTTCTATGGATTAAAGATGCCGGGGACTAAATATATAGCTCCCGGCTTTCAATCAGGACTTTTCAGTTTGCGATGAGCGTGAATATTTTTGACCATTTTAATCCAAAGAGGTTTTTTTTTTAACTTTAAAGATCAAGATATTTTTTGAGCTGTACAAATGTGATTTTTCTAAGGTAGCTCAGTAGGCTATCACTTCAGTCTGACACTCAGCGAGCTGTGTTGTTGGAAGAGTGCAGGCTGTCAGCTTAACAGTAAATAATTAGGCTTCCTCTCGCCATAAAACAGAATGCCACTGTGACAAAAGCCAATGGCAACTGAGGTGGCGGCTTGGCTGCTGCATTATAAATAGTCTGACCGGATGATTAATGAGAGGGGCCACTGAGCTAAGGCAGCAATCTTGTGTATAGACAAAAGCTGCCTGTACACACACACACACACACACACGCAAAAAAAGAAATTAACCAAAACAAAACAAGACAAGACAAGCTCTGTCCCTTGATAGGGAAAGGGATTGAGGTAGAGCATCAGGGAGAGTGGATACATGCCAAGTAAATGAATAATTGAAATTTGAGCGACAGGTTATGAAGACTTTATTTAACCTCAACGCACTTTTCAGGAGACCCTCATTAATACTATGACATGCAGAGTCCAATATCAAGTTCACCCAGGTTCCGAAACTAGGGGGGGGGAGTTGGTAGGACAGCCATAGATAATGCAATCATTTAAGTCAATGAAATGTTCTGCTATTTAAGCAAAATGAAATGGTTTGACTAAGAGAAGTTATTTAGTTTCTAAAGGTAAACATGGAAGTACTTGGATTCCAACCCTTTGGCTTCTCCTGGAAATAATCAGTGGGGCTCCATGTTGTCTGTGTTATCTGATGAAACATATTATGCTTTTTGTATATAGTCAAGAGCAAAGCCATACAAAAAAATGCATCTCATAGTACTAGAAAAACCACCTTGTTTTTTTTCATTCCTGGATAGTGACAATTAGTCTTACGTGTTCCATTGTTAATCATCTTCTGTCATATTACTCTGAGCAATCCTACTGAAATTGTACTCACAGGAGCAGGTAATTGATAAAATCATCTAATTCATAAAATGTTGAAAATGAGATGATTAACAACAACCATGAAAGTGATGAATATGTCTTTTTTTTCTTTAAAGCCTACACAAAAAAACATAGGTACTCTATTTCTCCATTGGTCAATGATTATCCAGAATATATTTGGATGGTTTCTCAGAGACGTTTTTTTTTTTTTTTTTTTCCATTTGATGGGCCTTATTCTTCCCTTCCACTTTGGCATGCTCAGCTGGCAGGGCTCTAAGTTGTCACAACATCTCCTTTTAATGCCCGTGACAGGGGGTTATTTGCTCCCATATATGTTTTCTCTCCAATTACACCATGGCAGGCTGGAGGCTGCCAAGCCACGTAGCTGAGATGCTGATGGTCACCTCTTTGAGTAGTCCTTCCTGCCTCCTGCACTATATTTTTCATCTTTTCAGATTCTATTAGAGAGAAGGACTCTCTCATTTGTCTGTCCTTGGTCCAAAGTGTTGTTTAACACCTGACAACCATCAGCAGCACAATGTCAACTACTCTTTGGTGAGAAAGGTAAAATTAGACCTCCATTCTCAATTTTTCCCTCGGTGTGAGTACCTGGGAAGAATACAATATCAACAGTTTGAAATGGCAATATAGAAATATTCCAGGAAAGAAAATGCATTTCTTCCTGTGTGTATTATATCTGTAGAAAAACCCTACTCGATATATAGAAACATATACAAAATCAATTGAAAAGCTGCAGAAAGGGAATGTGCATCTGCTTTCTCTGACATAAATTCATAATTATGTTGAAACTTATTTACCTTGAATATTTAATGCAAAGATATATGCTAATTGTCACCAAAACCCATTAATTGGGATCATTTACTTGAATCTTTGTGGCTGTTTACGGCAATCAAGCTGATCAAAGCGTGAGTAAAATGATACCAGGGGAATAATATTTCAAATATACAATATACAACCCTCTGAATCAATAGAGCAAACCAGACAGCATTTGTGAGTATAGCTGTAAGCTAAGTGGGTTGCCAAATGCAAACTCTGCCATTGATACCACAATAAAAAATGCATGATTTTCGAGAGAGCACTCTTTTATCTACGAGGCAAGATCAATAGTGGGAAGGGGTTATGGAATCAAAGTTGTTTTGCTGGTGCTGCAGCTAACTGACACTTAAAACATCTGAACACAATTTGAGAGAACAAAGCGTGGTAAAAGACAATTGGAGGAGAGTAAGGTGAAGTTCTGTGGGTTGATAAAGTTTCTTTGCGCATTGGGAGAGGCAAAATCAAACACTGTGTACAGGGCAACAGAAGTCATATGCATTTACCAATGACAAGCTCTGTGTGGGGTTGGTGATGCTGTTCTTTGTTTCTTGGCTTGGACTGCAGTAAAATAAAAAAAAAAGCTAAAGAAAACAAATAAAACACACTGTGACTGATCAGTACTTTAAACATTTTTTCCCAGTGCTCTTTCTTTTGAGACACTGATTTTATATTTTATTTACTTAAATACATTCCCACTATCACAGGCCATAATATCTCCTTGAATCTCCAATTAATTATTCAATACTGCAAACCCCTTTGTTATTACCCTCACCCTGTAAGTGGCCTAAAGAAGAGTCAGCTGCTTTCATTGGAAGGCCGGGCAATCTGGCCTGAGAATGTGACACGAGATCAACAGAGAGGGAAAAGAGAGAGGACTTGCAGTGGGTTACACAATGGAGAGACAGAGACCGAAGAGAGCGAGGCAGAGGAGAGAAAATGAGACACAAAAGACAAGAGGGAAACATAAGAGAGGAAGAGGAGAGAGCGCGAGGGTGAGAATGAGTGACAGACAGGATTTGTCACAGTGAGAAAGAGCGAGCGAGAGAGTGAAGGCTCTGACCACGGTGGGACCCGGTGAGAAAGCTAACAGATCACAATCTGAGTTTTCACTTTGTGCCGCAGTTAAAAGCTAGCAGCTACCCTGTCACCGCTGCCTAAACAAGCCCAGTGTTTTCATCTCCATATACACAACGCCACGCTCTGTCTTTTCTTCTGATGGTGATAAGATGTATAAATTATGAGCAGCTGACAAAGTCTACTCCAGCGCCCCTGGCGTCTCATCAATCACTAGCCTGTGTGTCAGCAGGTAACTGACGTGGCCCCTGGAGGCACAGCCCTCTCTTTAGCAGTGTGAGTGTTTCGTGTGCAAAAATGTATGTTTGCTACAGTGCAGACGGATTTTCTTGAATGTCTGAATTGTGTCTATGCAGGTTAAAAGGCTGTGCTGATGGCTGATTCAGGATTAATCTTGCGTAACCAGCAAATAAGGAATAAAAAGAACACAATAGTTGTACGTGGAAAGGCAAACAAATATCAAGACTGTGTAAATCAAAGGTCTTGCTGTTAGTGCTTGGGGTTATCGAGGTCACACACCGAAGGAAAAAAACACAATTCCAAAAAAAAAAGATGAGTGCGGGATTACGATTTGTGACAATAGAGAAATGGGGAATTTGTTTACTGTATAAAAGTAACATACACATTTATTTCACTCATCACAGAAACATTTTATCCTGGGACTATATTAACAATATAAATAAAACGCACAATGCTTCAAATAAATGAAAATCAACATTTCAAGGCAACTAAAGTACTCGCACCATGATGCCATGAATAGCCAGACAGAGTGTTTAACACATCATTGATATGGTAAACACCATAATTACATTGTGTCAGAAGGGAAAACAGTATAATTAAGCTGGAAACTGTCAAAGTCCAATTTAAGGTTTAATTCAAAAGCCAATAATTTCTTTTGCAACATTTTACCAGAATCCAGGGCCAATGTCATCGCTGTCATTACAAGCCGTGGAGTCCAAACAGAGAAGATTGCAGAATGCAAATCAACATATGAACGGAAATAAAACAGAAACACAGATTTTTTTTTGGTTATATTGGAAAGTTTTTTGTGTGGAAAAAATATTCAATAAGTGGTTCCTTCCTCTTAGATTGAGAATATTTCGAATCTAAACCACTTCACAGCAGAATTACACAAAGTTTGTGCACATGGCCCAGAGCAGCTAATGCTTGTTTGTGCGCAAAATATCGATCCGCTGTTTTGAAGTTCAAGAAGGAGGAAAAGAGACAGAAAATGTTGACACCCCATGGGGACGTGCGAATGTGCTCATCCCAGCACTAAAGCGAAGGAAGGCTGTCATGTTTTGTGTTATGAGCAGAAGGAATAGAGGCGGCCTGGAGCAGCAGGGTATATCTTCCCCCTATAAACAAAGCTCCAAAACAAACAGTTCCACCCCATGGAGAGGGGGATGGGACAGACACACGAGGGAACAGCAGTCAGGTGTCAAGAAGGCATGTTAGTTACGCAGGACATTAAGAAACAAGTTGAACGAGATTAGAAGATGTGCTGATGAAAGGAGTAATTTATGAGAGTGTGAAAAATTGCCTGCTGGCTGCTTGGTATCTATTGGATTCGGTTCAAAATACAATTTGTATTTGTAAGAGTAGCTGCAGTATCAATGATACTATTGTTCTGCGAAGGGGCATCCTAAGACACATTATCTTTGAAAACCTTACTGGAGTGTGAGACAGAGGAGGTCTGAAGTACAGCTGACAAAAGCACTCAGTCATCTTGAAACCTGATGATTCTGACAGGATGTGTGCCCATTTGATCCACCGCTGTCTCAATATTCTCTTACAGACGAGACAGATAGGAGGACAGTCTACTCAGCTCTTTTAGCACAGGTGTGATGAAAGTCAGAGCCAGCACTGCTCAAGCCAACTCTCAGATTACCTTGAACACGTCTGGTGACGGATGCTGTCACTTGGCAAACAAAAAGGCTGGGAAGTGATGCCCGTTGTGCCCAACTGATCTGCCTTCTGCATCGAAACCATATATAAGGGGATCCAGAGGATCCTTTTTTTATCATGGAATATTAAATGTCTGGGCTATGGGTTGTAGGTTTCAGAGCGATAAAAGGTAATCTAACAAAATGAGTCAAAACAGGATGGTGTTTGTTGGTAAATCCTGTCAGTTTAACAATGGACGGTTGCCACACCTTTCGAGAGCTCATTATAAAACTAAGCCAAAAGGGAGCCAGACAGAAATTTACACAGTAACAAAGACAAATGGTCAAAACCCCTTTCTTGGTCGACCACTACCGCAAAAATACATCTCTTACACTCACTAAACCTAACTTATTACCCCTTTATTTTTACATTTTACAGGAACCTTTCATACTTTCATAAGTTAAATCTTATAGCTATATATGTGGATTTTATTGCATGTATTTTGTTGTTTGCTACTTGCTGCAGGTACAAAACACATTTCACTGCAGACTGTACTATGTACACTATACAATGTATAAGTGTGCATGTGAGACGTAAATAGACCTTATCTAATCTTGATGAAATGACAAACCTTTGTGCCGTGCTGCATGGAAATATTTGAGATAAAATATGTCTTAGTTTTCATCCATAACAGTACATCTCACATGATACCTAATTGCTGACCTGTGTCCTCAAGTGGGTCTGATTTACTTCTGCGAGTCTGTTTTAGTAAATAGAGTCCAACCTATTCTGGGAAAAAGGCATGACAGAACTGTCAGTATGCGAGTGGATGTCAACTGTAAAAGGAAAAATGAAATCATCAGAGGTTATAAAACATTTCATGACCATTTAGATAAGTTAACAAAAAATATAAAAAGCAATGGGCTAAAAACAAATCTGAGATGAATACACTTTGTGTAGCTGCTACTTAGATTTGGATTAATCATGCTTTCCAGATAATAGGAGCTTGAACCCTCATTCTGCTTCAAACAACAAACCTAAAAAAATGCAGTTTTAACTGACTCCATTACCAATACGTGGACACACTGCCTACTCCAACAGCCCCATGAATGAAAGAAGAATGCTGTTTGAGTGTCACTTGACCCCTCTGCCCCCTCGATGACATGTGGTGTACCCAAGCCAGCTCACATGCTTTGAAATATTTCCACCGCTAAACAACAATGCCTCACTCCCCTCTTTGGCTTCAACTTAATTTCTTCTTTACCCCTGCTCACTTCTCCCATCACCCTGAGCGTCACCCTGCTTTTCTGTTTCTTTATTGAAAACCTGAGAGGGGAAGAAAAATGGCTCTCCACAGGAGAAAACAAGGATGAGTAGCTATTCATTGAGAGATGCTGGGAAAAAGGGGCAATGTTATTTGTGAAATGCAGAGTGAGGATAATTGGAAGATTACAGATGGAAGCATTTTAGTGGCGCTGGGTACTTCAGATATATTTATATTACCAGAGAGGCCAAAATGTCTCAGAAACTGTCAAAGGAACAATACGAGAAGCTCTACTATTTGGCTTATCTTACAAGAGTGAAGCTGAACATTTGGACCATGATAAAGACGTAAAATATTATTGTTACACCCCAGTTCATTATAACGGTGCCTTGTTCAAGGGATCTGACAGGAGTTCACAACAGACATACAGTATATTGTTGACAGAGGGAAAACCAAGGAGAACGTGTGAACTTCTTACTGAAAGGACCTGAGTCGAGGGCCCCCTCCTCCAAAAAAACAGTAAGGGAGGCCCTGAATGACATGGTGTAATAAAGACGGTATTCACTTGTTTATTCATTCAGGATTTAAAGTGTTTGGGTTATATGCGGTGCTGTAATTACTGAAACTACATGTTCACTTTGTCAGTCAGACTTTAGGTTTTTGACAGGGTAAGTCTTTAATAGAACAGATTTGGAGGGCTAATCCTGTGGAAAACCTTCGCTTTCGTCTCAGGTGGAAAGGTCACGGCGCCTTGCCTGGCTTCATTCAACCTACAGTGCTCCTTCTGTCTGCATCCAATCTAAACATGTTCAGGACTTGATCATTAGTTTTTTTTCCTTAGCCATACATCCACCTGCATGCATAAGCAACAAAGCTGGATGTGTCAAGACTACCTGTTTCAACAGCATCTTCCTTGCCTGACCCACAGATAGCCCGCAGAGCCATTTATTATAGAGAAATCACACTTGTTGAGAGAAACGAACAGACAGACAATGAGACAGGCGAGACTGAGAGAGATAAATGCAGAGATGCTGTTACAGAAACAGCATGTCATCTAATCATGTCATCCTGCTGTACAGAAGTGGGATTTATTGTTTCCCAATCGATGCGGGTAGATACTGGTTGCATTGCAAGAAGAGTTGTTAGAGGCTGTAGGTCAAAAAAATAAATAATCAGCAATGTATACATAAATCCCAGAAATTAATCTCATAATGTTGTAGGAACAGGAGTGTAAACGATACTCAAATCAATTTGTTATAAAATCAGATATTTCAACCAACACTCTTCTATAATAGGAATTATTGCAACTCAACGCTTGTGCTCTGGACCACATCACATTCATCTGGTATGTCACTAAACTCCAGGTAAGAATCCAAATGCTTACTTATTGCCAAGAAGCATGGGAACATTCAGACACAAGTACCTGTCATATTAAAAGTAATGAAGTGTGATATTTAGGGGCCAGTGTTTGATGTATTTTCATACAATTTAGTCCAAACAGATAATCAAATCTATAAAAAGATTTGAGACAGTCTTACAACATATGTATGCTCTCAAATAGCAGCTTGAAATTTCTTGCTGGCTGTGTTTCTGTCCAATGAACACTCCAGAATTCTTCTTTTATGGGAAAAGGCGCAGCTCTATGATAATATGACATTTCACTATGTATTTTACACATATTGTTAAGACAGCATGACCTACTACTCAAGCATAGATAGACAGTAAACGCCACCGTGAGATCAAAGAAATCTGTTCAAACAAATGTGAGTTCCTTTCGCAGATTACTGTGTTAGATTAGCCAACTCTTGGCCATTTGATTCCCCACTGTCTCGACAGCTCCCTGTCCCTAATGGACCGAGTGGGATTCACGAAACACAAAATAGGGAGAGGTCAACGTGTTTGAAGGTTACTCCTGTCTGGAAATCAAAATAAATAACATTCAGGTGTGCTATTCTCTGTCAAGCGAGTGTCTTAATGATGCCAAGTTAACACATACTAAATAACAGTGTCTCTGTACGCAGTGACAGCCTCAGAAATAATTGACCAATGTGCTCCAAACTCAGATGCAGTAAGCAGAGAATTCAATCCTGCACCTGCCAGAACCCATTGAGCTTGTCACAAGATTTTGCATTATCCACAAAGCAATGTCAGGTCAGGGTTGTGGCCTCCTGCTAGTTATTTGCGATTGCATCTCTGAGGGTAAATTACCTAGCTCTCCATAATATGGTCTAGTTAACTAATTTCCTGGCCGCATTGGAGGAGTCTCAGATTTACCGTCCGTCAAAACATGACAGACATGTTTTTTTTCACGTTCTTTGTCTTCCAGTGCTTGGCAGACTCAACAAAAGCTCATATTCAATATCCCCTCTCTGTTTGCGAGGGATATCTCTAATTCCAGACAACTGAAAATGAGCAGAAAACGAAACATTACCTTGTTTTGTTTGAGGGGTACCAGCAGTGTGTCATTTCATCCACTAGTTCCCATACAAAATATCGAAACAAAAAAAGTGTTCCCTCAGGGTGTTTTGAAGCAATGTAATATATTTCCCAAGCTATTAGTCAAGAAACAAGAAAATCCATTAACCATTATCCTGTAGACATCAACATTGACAAGTATACAAATACAATATTTGTTCTGTCATTTTGTTGTTATACATGTGTAAATCACCCAAGCTGTCAGGAAAGAGGCCACGACAACAAAACCTCACCTTGCCAGAAGGGTCACATAGGAACAAAATCCCACAGAAGACAAAGCATAGTTTTACCTACAAGAGTGTGACCCGCCACTGATAGCAAGAAAGATGACAATAGCTCAGTGATGTCGTGAAGACCGCTTTCAAGCCATTCCATGTAGGGAGGAGGGGGCGACAATACAGAGCTAGAGAATACTTCCCCCCTACTCCCGAGCTCAACAGCGTCTGTTTTAAAGTTCACAATGCAGTGGCGAGATCTGCTGACCCTTTTTTTTTTACTTTTACTCTCTATTTGAATGTCTTTTGACTGAGTCGGACGACGTGGCCTATCATTGCCTCAACAATGACAGTAGGTGGAAACACTAGCTTTCATTACACAAAGTATAAATAGTGTAATCTATCAGCCCTGTCAATCAGGATGATTGATTATGGTCTGTCGGGGGGAGAGTGACACATTCGAAAAGTTTGGTTAACAATGCCTGTAGCTGGTGCAGGGCTGCTGCCACCCAGCCCAGTGATTAATGTGTTGTCAGCCTGTAATCCCACACCCACGCTTAATGAGGCAAGAATTTATCATCTCTGCGGAGTGGCAGATGTCAGGGGGAAAGGAATCCAAGTGGCTGGAAACAATGTACTTTTTTTTTTCTATTTCTTGCCTGCGTTTGACATGTCTGACAAGCTCTAAAAACCACAAAGAAGGCCTGTGTAAGCACAAACTTCAGTGGAAGGACTTTCAGCTCTGGCTCTGTGCTCTGATGGATGCTCGTGAGAGTTGTCGCTGTCGAAAGAAGACTCCAGCTCCATTAACACTGTACTGAAGAACAGACACAACTGATATGATGGATTAAAATGAAAATGCTCCTGCCTTCAGCGGGGAGGGAAAAGTCCAATGCATATTTCAGGGAAAAACATTTATAGTCTTACACAAGTGATTTTACGCAACCTTGCTCCCTATAGTACAACATTAACAAAAGTTACACTTTTAAGACGGTGCTTGCTCCATCTAGCAAACATCTTGATCTCTGAAGTTCATTAAGTTTTTAATGACATATAAACATCTGTATTTCATAAACAACAACTTTACTTGAATTATCTGATAAAAATCTGGATGTGAATTATAGCAGAGCTGCCAAGAGTCAGTGTACATGACAATCATCTTCAAAGGGTACTATAAATGTGAGTGTTGAAATGGTGATTAATGTGCACTGTGCACAAATAGATGTCTGATCTCTTTGAGAGATTTCAAGTTTGGCACAATTCTCTAAAAAACACCCTGTGGGGGAAAGGGTGTGTGTGAAAGAGAATGAGAGACAGAGAGAGAGAGAAGAGAGAGAGACAGATTTTTTGGGCTGCACAGAAAACACTGAGCCAGCTGTCTCTTATTAGACTAGCAGCATCCTTCTGTCACCGAGGAGACCAACAGGGAGGATTAGCCCTGATTGGGATGATAGGCTAACACACTGGGATGCCTCAATATGTAATAGCTTAAAGCATCATTTGATAGGAACTGCAATTGAAGAGATGCCTTAGTGGCTATCATGTTACAGCTTCAGTACGCAGATGTTGCAGTTGCATGATCTGAAATGAAAGAAAGCTCTGTTTTATAGAGGAAGTTAATGGCAAAGAGATGTAAGACTGTGTACAGAACCTTCCTTGCATATGTTTAAATAATTATATGTGTTCATTGGCACTGTAGAGGGAAGTGTGCTGTTTCCCCATAGTTTCCTGAGTCAGAGGGACTTTGAAAACAGCTAAGTAATTGTAAAAAAAAAGTCCCTTCCCAAACCCACCGAACTGAAAGATTATCTCAGAAAGTTACGTTTTTTTTTTTTTTTTTTTTTTTTTTTCAAAAACATACAATCCTCTAAAGGCAAAACTATTATTATAGGAGTATTACTATCAAAAATCAACAAAACGTTCTGCAGCGTAAAAAGGAGCAATTGCAAGGTTTGTCAAAGTTTATGAAAACTTTATATCATAATAGGAGGGGGAGACATCTCATTATACTGGATAGCCTTGGCCTGTTTTCCGACAGGCTTCAAACTTCACCGCTAAACACTTGAGACATCGAGACAACACATGCTTGACCACAGGGCCTTTCCTTCTTTATGCTGGATGTCAGCAGAAGGATAGGAAAATCAGTTAATACTTCACAGCCACTTCAGAATCTCATAAAAGTTCTTACAAAAACCTGTTTGTTTTTATGCTCCATGTTTAGCCAAAATATGAACAATACATCTATCACTTTTACGCGTGAGAGCAGCACTTGGGTCATGCACCCTGTGTCTCCAGGCTTTGTAAGAGGCTATAAATCAATCCTGGCGCTATTACTCACAATTAATTGTGCTTTAAACTCTTACTGTGTGTTTATGATATGCTGTTCCAGGATGATTTATGTGGACAGTATGAGTCACTCCCTCTAATTGCTGTTCCCAGCTCGTAACCCCTTCCTGACCTCTTGGCTTAAGCTGCCAGAGCTCTGAGAACTAGTTCTGCTGCACTGGTCCAAACACTACACAGACTCATAGTTATAAAGTCAAAACTGCTCAGGAGAAATACACAAAAGGAGCCATGTATTATTCACACACACACACACACACACACACACACACACACACACACACACACACACACACACACACACACACACACACACACTGACGGACAAATACACATTCCTGCCAGAATGAAAACGTGGCCCCCCAGAATCCTCTGACACAAAGTTGTAGTGGCCATCGGACGATTGTGCAAACTAAACATGTCCAAACAATTATAGACAGTTGTTTTAACATTCAGTGTGTATTCCCTTTAAAAGACACTGACCAGCTGACTCTCAAGTGATATAATTACCAAATAAAAAGACATTATATAAGATAGGGGAGAGAAAATAATTTCAGTACAAACGGATCACAATCTGTCAGTGGGCTTATTTGTGTGAACATAAACAGACAGGGAATAGGTAAAGTTACATTTAATTCACAAGCCACAGTCTGCAGTTCTGTCCTTCCTGTACGCAACACGTGACAGGACATATTTTAAAGTTGAAGCAAATAGATAGTTTGGCTTATCTTTCCTTCCTTGCTGAAAAGCATACTTTTTAATTTTTCCTCTACGGACATATTTGCACAATAAAGTAATTCAGCAAACCCACTGAAGGCACATTGTAAAAATGCTGTAATACATGCCGTTTGTAATGTTTAAATCTCAAGCACAGTTAAGAATGTCCCAACTTATTCTACAGGTACACTGAGGTACTTTAATTGTGACGAAAAAAGAAAAAGAAAAAGGCAAGCGGGGGTAAAATACACCATTGTGGCTCCCAAACCACGTCGTCTTTCTTACATTTGGAGTGTTTCCTTTAATGCAAACTTGATATGAACTGCTGTCTGCTGCTGTCTGTGGTAAAACAGGTTAGTATCTGCAAAGAAAAAAAAAGAACTGAAAAGATCCACTTGAGGACTTTCCTGGCTCTGTCACTGTCAATTCCCTTGAAGAACTGTTACCCTGTGTGCAGAGACTCATGGGACCTGGGAGCTGGCTCAGGAAAGGCTGCGCAGCAGTCTGTTTTACATTATATGCAAAGGATGTGTGAGTGTGCTTGAATGTGTGTGTTTGGGTGGCTGGGGGCAGCATTCTAGAAAATCAAGTCAAATACCTCTTCCAGACAAAATCGAAGTGACATCTAAGGAACATCTGTGGGGCGGCGTGGCGCAGGAGATAGAGCAATCGACTTTTGAACTGAACATTCCTGGTTTGATTCCTGGCTCCTCCTCGTGTGTTGAAGTGTTATTGAGCAAGACACTGAACCCCGAACTACTCTACTGGTGCCGGTGGACGGCAGCCTACTTTATTGCCCATCCGTACTGCTCATGGTTCATCCATAATGGGTTAATTGCAGTGAACGAACTTCCCCACAAGGGACTCATAAAGGATAAATTATTATTATTATTATTTATACCCGCTGACGTAGCTACCAAGCTGTGCTTAGTGAGGACGACCATGGAGTTACTTTATTCTGTGAAACGCTCTTAAACATGTGGCAAGGAGTGAAAGTTATTCTACCAGTTCAATTTGCTATGGACTTTTTCTTTGTAGTACTTGGGATCTGAAAGCAGAATGTGCTGTTGGTGTTTTGATAGTTATGGCTATATTTCAACAGCAAAAAGTGAGCAGGGTGGAGGGACATGGCGAAACAGAGCCAAGAAGTACCACATGTATTTTCCGAAAGCAGCTCAACATAGTCCAAATGGCTCTGTGTGGTTTATCGCCATTTCATTCCATGACCTCTAAGTCCTCAAAGAGAATTATCACATTATAGCATTCCAACACGCCCAATTTCCCAAAATACAGCTAAAGGCTTTTCCACTCTGACTCAGCTTCGTGTTGTGGTCAATGGAAAACACTTTGCATCATTCATAACACTTCACATTTGTTTGAATCTCAGATATATATATATATTTATATATATATATATGGTACTCCCGATCCTATATATATATATTAATATATATATATCTCACAGAGGATATATATATCACATAGGATATAACATATAACAAAATTATATAATTGTTTTATATCTTATTTTGCCAAATATCTGTGCCTTTTCTTTACTTTGTTGTACGGATTTGACCAAAAAATTGGGATGTTTAAAAAGCTATGTTGTGCAGATTGTGCTCAAGCCCATGGCTACTTTATAGAGACCATGTGGCATTGCTCAGTGCCACGCCATGATGCGATGATAGGAGACTTAAAACTGTGGTCATGGTCTCACATTGTGACTGAGGGTAGGACTTAAAAGTTGAGTACTGTGTTCTATTATTGTATTGTTAAAACAAGGGGGTTGGGTTTTGTGATGGATCATTCTTAAGAGGACATCATTTTAAACCTTCTCTTGCACTGTTACACCGCTGACTCAAAGCATTGTACAGATGCTCAGTATGAAACATATAAGGTAAATAACATGGAATTACTGCTGAAAAAAGAAAAGAGGATATAGCTATAATTGTGTGTGAAGTAAAAAGTAAAATAAAAAATAACAAATGAAATAAAATACAATTTCCAAATGAATCTTATTAACCTCATCTCTGGTACTGCAATTTTCCCCAACCAATAATTGCAATTATTGAGACACAGTGGTAGTGCCAATGACAGCCAGGCATCTAATTACCATGCTTTGCAATGAGACAAATGGCAAACACTGTACTATGAGCCGCTGTTATGAGAAACATATCCTGCTGTACAAGACATAAAAGGAAACACAAATATCTAATTATGCCATCATCCATCCCCTCTCTCCTGCACCGTTGAAAGTGTTCCATTAATTGGTGGCCTGCACTATTAGTGGGCTCACAATCACTTTTGAAGATGTGAACAATTAGAGCTCATGGCTCATCAAGTCTGTGAAACTTGACACGTTTCATCGCATCAAACTCAAAACAAATGTTATGCAAATTATGCCGTGGCATCCCAGGGTCCAGACAAGGGATATGTCCATACAAAGATTATCCTCATTGTGTAGAGTGAGTCTAAGACTGCTTACAACAGTAAGTTTTTTTTTTTTTGTTTGTTTTTTTAAGATAAGGCACAGAGTGTGCAAAGGAAAGCTGATGCATTTTCATCAAAGCAGTAACCTTTTTAGTTTGCATAGGGAATAAATAATCATATACTGGAGGTTCAAAGACACAAAGATACAAAAAACACACACATCATGTCAGCTAGAATCAGTAATTATCTCTCCTTTCATCTAAGGCTGTTGTGACAAAGGCAAACATTTCTTTTTCACTGACAAGCTATGTAAATAAAATTTTATTAAGTGACTTTACCTTGCCAAAAAGATTGTCAAGGTCCTTAGTTTCTTTTTCATATAAAGTGAATGAACATTGTTTTTATTCCACTTTCCTCCATCTGCCAAACATGCCAGGGTGAGGTTAAATTATTTCAGTGTTTCGATTTCTTGCCACTTGCATGAAGAATCATGAACAAAGCAGTGCATGAACTGCCACCAAAAGAAAATACTTTCTGAGCTGATTATCTGAGAAAATAAATATTTTGCTTTCCTCGTACACTTTTAGTCCCAACATTGACTCATATGCCTTTAATCTATCGTTGAATGCCTTCGCTCTTGCTATTTTGGATCCATTCTTACCTCGCAGGCTCACTGTCAGAGCCCAAGAGACCTTGAAGCGACAAAACTAAGCTGATTTGAACAATAAATATTTCATGACCTTACAATTACATGAAATCAAATCTAGGCAAAAGATGTTCATTCATATTGCATTATCAAAGGGGCTAAAGAAGAGGAGGAACAGCCTGAAAGGGGTTTGAAGTGGGTATATCTGTGAACCTCCCAAATTCTAATTAGTCTGTGTGGCCCTAAACAAGAGAGGAAAAATTGCAGAGGCGGAGGATAATTGTGAGCATTTGTGAGCAGCATGTACGTGAGCTGTCACTCCGATCGCCAGCCATGTCACACTTGCCAGCACAACCGTGACTGGACGGCTGCCTGTTGTGTTTGATCTCAGCTCATGCATACAGAATCAGGTCAGGCAATGGTCATACATTAAAGGACATAAAACACATCATATACACACACACACACACACACACACACACACACACACACACACACACATGTATGCGGTGAATAGAAACAGACACTTTTCGATTGGACCTTTGTGTAGGTAGAGAGCTACGGACAGAATTTTTGTGATGCAGGTAAATGTATAAAATGCAGTCAAGACTTTTAATAGACTGAAAGTAAATTTTGTGTGAAAAAATAGAAAAAAAAATTCCTTACCATTTCTGACTTTGGTTTGACCACTTTCATAAATGCTCCTCTTGCCTGTGCCTCAATCACCTCTTTTCTGGTGACTTTCCTGGTGTCCAGAAACTTCAAATACGGCAACTTGTGCAGAACAAAGTATCTGTGAGAGAAAAAAAAAGCTAAACAAAAGATTGTCGTACCATTACGTTAAAAGATCTCTTTGTATGATTCTGAGAAACAGATCTAACGAAAGCAATGCATATTAAATGCCCAAATTAAGAAACCTTGAACGACTGTGTGTTTGCTCTGATTCAATGTTGATGGAGATTTAATGTTAATGATATTTTTCTGGTACGTTTATGCTTTCAAAACTGATAAGAATAAGTATGACATAAATAGCATGAAAGGAGATGCAACCCGTCTACCAGAGCTGTCAATCAGGCAGCATCACAGATGTCTCTCTAAGCTTTCAGACACACTCTGTCTTTCATTTGGAGGGAGAAAGATGTCAAAAGATAATAGTTAGCATACATAGATGACAACAGATCCTTTCAGAGGCAGGCAGGGAAAGAGGAACCAGTATGTCAGGACCGAGCTGGTCGCCAAAAAGGACATGCATGCAGCACCCAAAGTGCAGGGTGAGAAATGACATGGATATGGGCAGGGATGAGACCTGTGTGCAAAGAACCATGACAAATTGATGATGGCGATGGGGTGTGGAGGGGTGCAGGGGTGACGCTCATGTCAAGTTTTTAACACCTCGGGATTATAAGGTGAAGTTGCTTGAATCGCCGAACAGATTAGAAAAAAAGGTAAAGCAGACAAGGAAGCGCGAATACTATTCTGACCCGTATCTTAACTAGAACAAAGTGTTTTATTAATTGAACAGAGTAGGGTAAAACGGTTCTCCTTCTAACCCCAATTATAAGGTCTTTTTCAGATGAGAGCAGTAGCACTCAAATCTGAGATGTATTTTTTCTGTCCCGTGTCTCCATTCCTGTAAAGCACTTTGTTCAGAGCATTTCCATGATGAAATGTGAAGATGCCCTCGGGAGACATGTAGAAGGGTTATTCTTCATAGGTAACCTACCATCACAGGGTCAGAGCAGATGACAAGGCTCTGTCAGCCAGTAGGTATAGTAATAATTCGTTCCAACTACTGAGGATAAGACGGTGAAGAATCATTAGGAGACGGAGAAATGACAGACGGAGACATAAAAATGTAACTGTGCCAATATGTGTTGACTTTGGAGGAGATTGTGCCATTTCAATAAATTCAGATTTAAATTATATTAAGATCCCAAAACGGATTTCTTTAGATAAAGTTATTTGGTAGTTATACATTTTGGCAAGTAATGACAATGTTTAAAGAGTCTACAATATATTATCATTTAAATTATCCAGCTAAAATGTATTAGGGATATCAAATTAGGACTAAATTTGCTGCTATTGTATAGTTTTTCAACTGGGCAGAAGAGGTATTGATGAATTGAAAGCAATTATATTTTTCTTTCATAGAAATTCAAATAAAAAGGGTTAACCTCAATCTCTTTGCAATATAAAAATAATATAGACACATTTGATGAGAACACATATTGATGTAATGAATCTCAAAATAACCATTGTCAGAAATAGCTATCGTGCGACTGCATTTATGGCAGTGGCCAAAGCAGTTGAATAAACACAAGGCGCAGCTGATGGTTGGAGCAAAACAGGCCCAGACTCCTGCTTGACAGGATTCGAGCAGAGACAGGAGTCCCCTCTCTACGCTTTTTGACGGCATAGTTTCTGAGCTAAATAATCAGTAGCTACCCATATGATGGAATTAGAATGTATTTTTGTAGTACCACAAATAGCCACAAACGCATGGTTGGCTATGATAAAAGACATTTATTCTTCGAACAGACTATGAACTACAGGGTGAATGAACACTATATTTCTATGTCATTGTGCAAATTTAAGAACCAATACTGCACATGAGAGTATTTCATTTGAGACTACGAGTGCGCATGATGTATCTGGCTGAGTATTTATTGTCCAAGGCCAGTGCAGTCACGACCTGCATACAGCCTAACCTCGTCAGACATGAAATCTGCATCACGCTCAAATTGATGTTTAACTATGTGACACATTATGAATTTTACATTACATGGCCGTAGACGTTGTCACTCAAACCAGAACAGCTTTCCTCCCCAGTAAGATAAGCATGCGAGGAGAGGGGAGAAAGTGAGGCGGGTCGGGAATATGAGAGGCGGGAGGGAATTATTCAAGAAAGGCATGGGTGGTAAATGATTAATAGGCAACACAAAGTCAGAAACAAGCACTTAGGGCTAAAACAGACAAAAGAGAGTATGCTTTTCGCCTTTTATCACATTTCATGTAAAGGACCCTGACAAATGGTCGTCATATTGCATGGCTTGGGGCCTTGCTTGATGTTTAATGCATCATCTGCTCTGGTGAGGCAGGGTAGTAAACACTCATTTGTGGTGGTGAGTAGTCACACATGAAATCCATTTTGCAAACTGGAGTGTGGAGGGGCCAGTTGACAAAGCTTTTAGAGTGATGTGGTTGATTCCACAGTCTGCTTGTGAAATGTAGAGGGCTGGATGTTAAAATGAACGGAACATCTCCAAATCCATTACTTACAAAAAGTTGGTCTGAATAGCTCAGAATCAAATCTGTCTGAGAATATCAGGATACACAAAGATGGGTCTGTCTGCCTGCTTGTTCTTCAGAATGCATGGGTTAGGATTCTGTCACTGTGGATTACAAAACTAACTGGGCAGAATTATAGATAAATGGGTTTGGAAGAGTGCTCCATAATACTGGCAAATGGGGGGCATTGTTTTCCAGGCAAAAAAAAGAATTTAGATACCATGAACATTAGTGTATATTTACAGTATATATATGAGGACCTTGAAGTTAGCAAACAATTGATTACCTAAAAATTATCAAAGATCCATAAATATTAGAAAAACGCAATCTAGTTTAAACAGCTCAAAAATTACTAAGATCCAACACATAAAAATCAGAGATAAGATTACGCAAAAAATGAGATGAAAATCAAAACCCCTAAAATAAAAATGGCAAAATAGTAGCAATACAGTATTAAAACAATTATATTGATGGCCATTATAAGAAACCTTTTATTTTACAATTAAAGGCTAAATTATTGAAATAATACACACCAGGTCCTGATTAGGGTTGCTGTGTCTCATTCCTCCTGATTAAAAGCATTGAACAAGCATTACAAAAGCTGGTTATTTTTGTTGCATATGTGAAGAGGGACGACTTCAAGGTCGATCACTTGAGACCATGAAGACCTTACTCTCTTAATCCGGGTCTGGATATTATTTATGATATCAGCAAATTTGCACTTCACAGTCTCTGTTAGTGAAGCCAGATAATTAATTTAAATATTTTTTCTTTGGTCAGTAGCACCTAACAGCACAATATGAGTTGTAGTCCACCATATCCCCAACTATTGTGAGGTACTATCTCAGTCCCCTTTAAAAAATGAATTAAAACAAAATTAAAACCAAATAAAATTGAAATAGTGTATCTTGCTATTAATCTGTCTGTATGCCTGTAGCAGCATTGTGTTCCTCCATGTAGTTGACTGACCTGTATCTCTGATAGTCATCCTCATCCTTATCCGGACTGACCAGCTGGTTGGGGCAGGCCTCATTTCCCAGCAAGCTTAGGTACTTCAGTGATGGGGTTACATCAGCCAAGTGTTCCAGCAGGGCCTCAATATCAGTCAGGTGTCAAAGGGCGGATGTCAAGGACCTAGCGCTGTTAATTACATTAGCATTTACTACACACACAGCTCCTCCCAAGCCTGTCTGCACTAAAACACATCACTGTCAAATTTGCTGAGGTGCTCAAAGGGACTAGTCACCGGTTTTGTGAGACTGGGCAGACAGAAGGGCAATTTAAGGTGCAGGCTTTGGCATATCATAGTGACACAATTTGGCTGCTACTCTCTCTCTTTCTCTTCATCTCTTTCATTTCCTAGGTGGCCTGCTGCAGTATAGTGACAAAATGATGGATGCCCTGTGGTTCAAACAGTCCATGCTTCCCAGAGCCGTACTGTGGAAAACTTTTGCAAAATGTGGAAAAAACAAACAGCTCCTAAGCAGACACATTCATCACTAATACATTCACTTGGAAAATTGAACCCCAAAGTGTCAAAATACAACTGCACTAATGCGGCACTCAGCTATAAAATGGCACAGTGCCACGACAGGATGTACATAATTGGCCTATTAGCATGTACCGACCACTTCACAACCAAACTCAGCACACAGCCCCAGACGTACACTTCAAGGAGCCCCAGTTTTAATGTTGACTCTAGGAGTGTGTGTGTGTGTGTGTGTGTGTGTGCGTGTGTGTGTGTGTGTGTGCGTGTGTGTGTGTGTGTATGTTTGTGTGTGTGTGTGTTTCTGTGCTTAAATATGAGAGAGTGAACATCATTACCCAGTAGGAGCTTCACTACAAGAGAAAAACAGGACACATTGCTAAATTTGTTCTGAAGTGTAGAGAGGAAGTTAACACATCTTTAACTGATCATAAACAGCTTTGCATTTTGTCAGTGTCTTGACTTTAGGGTGCCTATGTTAATGCTGTGCATTGATGGCAAAAGTAGAACACACAGGGATATTATAATCAAACATAAAAAAAATAAATGAGTATATCGTTAATGCAAATAATATTATTCCACTAGTGCAAGCATCATGATACATGATGATACAGATTCATTATATTTATATTTTTAGTCAAAATGTTTGTATAATAATTCTAAATAATTACTTTATGAGTGCAATTATGACTGCAATAATTATGAGTAAAACTGCAAACACCAATAAAAAAACAAATATATACATTTAAAATTCAATTTTAGATGCTTTAAACTAAGGTTCTTAAAAAACAACAACAAATAACAAAAAACAAATTAAAAAACATGTTGTTGACTCTAATCTGATTCCACTAGAGGTCCCTGTGGCTCAAAAACAAAACCTGCATTTAGCTCTTCTCTGGACTTAAAATACTCCTGAACAACTGTGCCATTAAAAATCGGTCCTCTTAAAACAAGGGGAAATTTTTTTACTGATGTGTAATCGTGAAAGACTTAACAACTTAAACAACAAATTAACAACACATTTTTGTTAAAGCTTACATGTAGCATTGCATGTTTGGAGAGTATTGCACAGAACACGAGGGGAACAGTAGTTAGTCTAAAAGGATATTCGGTTTTTATTGAGTGTCAAGGTGTGGAGGCTGGGTAACCTGGGCAACCATAGGTCATTTCCTAGTAGATTGTTGTCAGCGATCAGTTCTTCCAGCTCAGCGAACATTTCGAGGCCTGCCAGTGACCTGCAATGATAAGGCAACGGGAAAACAGTTATGATCCTAAATCTGGCCAGGCCATGTTGTGCAGAAATAAATATTTCAGCTGTCCCCTCTTATACGCTCGGAGAGTATGGGTCCGGGCCTGTCAAGGAAGTGAATGACAAGAATTAGTGGAGCTGAGCTCCCCTGGCATGGTGAGGCATCCTTCAGTGGCTGGCAGGATGAGGGATGGGGGTCACTTGTGAGTAGCCAGGATTCAAAACAAAAGGCTTCAGAAATGCAGCGGGCAGGATGAATTTGTCAATGTCTTGTGCCTTGAGGCACCCGGTTTTGCCTGACCCTAACCCTCCATTCCCAAGACAAATCACTCTGTCACAGTTCACCTTCACTCCCCAGAGACAAATTTAACTTGTCATCCATCATTTTCACAGAAGAACTGGAATACATTCACAATCACAGATAGAAAGGACTGGAAACAGTTTTTTGCAACTATTCAGCCATAGGCTTCAGATTTCAATATCAACAAAGGGTCTTAACTGAATCTTGCTGTTCCGATGTTTTTATGACAATGCTGAAAGAGGTGAAAGTTCATCTCACCCTCCCTCTCCCCCCACACACAGATACACAGGTAGAAAAATGATGGAGGGAGATGTCAAGATTAATGTTAGGGCTCTGCAAAGTTCAAGCTCCAGAGGTTCACGATAGTAATGTGTGTTGCCTGAACCCTTTACACTGTCAGAACACTATATTAACTCTTTCTAGGTGACTTTATTGACATTTAATCGCCTGATGGTTTGTGCAGAGGAGGCAAAATATATACTTTTTTATCATCTGTAGTTCTCAAAGACACTAAGTGGCAGATTCTTACATTATAGAACAGTTTTGATTTTATTATTTTTATATTTTGTTAATATGTTTGAATATTTTTAATTGTTCTTTTGGTTTTAAAAAATTCCCATTTGCAGTATGATACAAGTTGCATCATTTAGATAATCTGTAAATTTTATTTACATGAATCAGTTATTATTACAAATATTACAACAGTGTCATACATCAGTCTGAGCTGATAACTCAGAAGACAAAGTAGACATACTAAAAACATCTTGAAACTACAAAACAAAGACTGTAAATATGTTATTGGCATGAAAAGGAAGAAAAACTAGAAGTCCTTTGTTGATTTAAAATGTGGCAGGTTGAGCTTCCTCATTTCAAAAAGACAGAGACAGAGATTCTGCAAGCACACACATTACACACAACACCAACCCATATGCTGGCAAAGCCGCTATCTGACAACCTCTTATCAGGTCTGATTAATGTTGAGGCTAGATGGATGAATGGTGAGATGTGCAACATTATAAGAGGTCAAAGAATTTGCATGCTCTGTCACGCTATTATGTTTGCTTACTACAAAATGTTAAGTCATTTATAATTCATTACCACAATTTACTGTAGTTTGTCTTTGCTTCTTCTCTGTAATTAGTCATTATATTATGAGTCTTTGAGTAGTACTAATTAGAAATGACCAAAGATAGTAAACATTTAGTGGCATGGAAGTATTTGAGATAGAAAATATTCATTGCACCAAACGTTAACGGTTATTGCTTTTATAATGTAGGTAAAAAAATAATATGTAAAAACAGAAGATACAACTAAACTGCATGTATAATCAACGTAAATATGTTGCTTGGCACAACTAAATACCACATTGGGTAAACATCAATTAATTTAGTGGTCGCTAACAAACTTGCCACCTGCATATATGTGTGTGTGTGTGTGTGTGTGTGTGTGTGTGTGTGTGTGTGTGTGTGTGTGTGTGCACACATGTCACGTGTGACAGAGGGAGGGAGAGAGACTGCAGTCCTGTGGGTTATGTTATTAGCTGCTTGGTTAAAGGGAGCCGCATGGCATAGGAGGGAGCCTTATTAATTGTTGTTTTCATGTCACCACTGCTGCGTGCACTGGCTGATTTAATCAGTTAAATTCACAGCCAGGGGAGAGTCACTGAGTCCCATCCAGCATTAACTACAGTACAGGGATTGAACTTCTAAATACCCACCAGCTTTCTTTGCTCTCTCCAGATTTCCATAGTTTATAGTTAAGCTTTTTATAAGCTTCCTTGTTTTAATTTGTGGCCTAGAAATCTAACAAAGTTTAAACACTGCAGCAAATGTACTTTATGGTTCCAAAAAAAATGCAGCTCTTGCTTTTACAAAGTTAATGATCTAAATTGACTTGAATCCCAAAGCCAGAGAAATTTAGTAAATGGCAATCACTGACAAATTACATTGACAATATATTTATTGAATGCAGTATACAGTTAAAAAAAAGCTTTTTTTAATGACACTATACTTCTAACATGCTCAGACTGATGTGGGCATTAAACCTTGATCTTTTGTTCCCTGGAAAATGTAGATCTAAGTAGTCCCTACTGTCACTCTCCTTAAACCATTTTTAATACATTAATAAATACGAACAGCTGTAGATGAAACTCAGTGTTTGCAACGATCAACATTGTTTGTTAAAAGGATAGTTTTGACTGTGCATGTCAAATGTGTAAGTATCTGAGACACTTGGGAAAATTGCATTTTTTTTAATTATTATTGTATAATAGGAAGCGATGAAATGCCTTTTCATCAGAAAGACAGAAAGTGAGAGTGAGAGAGTGATAGAGAGAGAGAAAATCATAATCATCTGCTGTCATCCTGCCGACCGACCTCACAAGTAAATGTTCAAATATTTAACTAGAGCAACAGGAAGCACCAGAGGATATGATAAACCAGACAAGGACAAAGTAGAGGAGAAAGTGACCCAAACAGCAGACCTGCCAGATCGATAGACTAATGCTAATGCAGATATAGTGATTGATAAACCACTGCTGACAACAGAGGGGAGAAAACTCTCAACCATTATTGGCTAAAATGTCAGTTACTCTATCCAATGTTGTACACAAGTGTCATGTCACATATCCTCAAGCAACAAATGAAAAATGGAAAATGCCAGCCTTAGCTCTTTTACATGTGTTGCAGTCTCACCTAATGTCTGCTGCCTAAATGAATCCTACAGTAGATGGTACTTTTAGAACAACTCAATACCATAGATCAAGTGGACCTTAGAGCAACAACCATCCCGTCTTAAGGTATTGGAGTATGTTTTTTTTTTATATATATTGAATATACTGATATATTTCATAAAAATAAAACAAAATATAAAGTTGCGTTTCTATTTTTAACCTAAAAAGTTTATACACCCAAAGTCCACATTTAAAGATCTGATATATTCTTATAGGTCACAGTAATGCAGAAATGCAATGCACTATATTCCAAATGTAGAGGCCAAAACTGCAGAGTGACAGGTCTACTGGCGTCCTGTTCAGAGGGCAACAGATAAATGCTTGATGAATTGACCAATACCGAGGCAATGATGGCCTCCATATGTGCATAATGGACTATTCAGAGCACACTTCAGATTGCTTGCCAGGATAAGGTACCGTAATGAATGGAGGAAGGGAGTGGACCTAGGAAACCCTGCATGTGGATTGGCTTCAATAAACTTAATAAGAAAGCTGGATGAAGGCAGGCCAGGAGGGGAAGTGGGTTACTGAGTTATTCACCCTGAAATAGTCTTTAAATATTATGATGGATTTTGTTGCATTCTAGCATATAATATTTTTTTCTCTTTTCCAAAAAATAACTTTAATTATCAAATCTAAAAATTGTATTTTCTTTCAAAATAACTTCACAGCAATGACTCTGTGGTGCTTTAATTGGACTGCGTGCAGAGTAAGCAACTTGAGACATCTTTTTTTTCTTAAACAAATTTAATGCTGCAAGAGGTTTTTATTGTTTTTAATAAATTGTTCATGTTATATCATTTGGAAAAAAAGAAATTGAATATCCCACACATTTTGTGTACATTTTGTCCAGCAAAATCTCATGAAATGTTACTATTAAAATTGGCCAGCCCAGAAAGAGGTTCAGGGGTGTTTAGTCTGAGCAATTTTTTTAAAGCTCACTGGAAATCCGAAAAGTTTTGAGGGAGACCAGACCAATTTGCTTAGTAATTTTGTGTTGGCAATGCCAGGCAACCTCAGCGGTGAAAAAGCGATATCCAGAGTAGATTCAAGGTTACAACAACTCGTACTAGTTACATCTTGATGTAAATATCTGACGTTGAGGTCAGAGAAATGACCTGGGTAGGAGAAAGATTACACTGTTCTCTTTGGCTGCTTATTACATTATAAGATCACAAGTACAGGGTGAGACATGTGGTGGGTTGTGCAGTGTGTTATTGTGCATTATTGTTTGCACAAATTCTAAGAAATTACAAATTACAGTATGCTGAATGACTTTTGCTGTACCATGGTAACACAATGCAGTGATCCAAGAAACTTACCATCTGCTAGTCAAACTGTCATTCGCAGAGCTTAGAATCCTTCTCAGTTTTGTTTCACTGAATGTAAGTATACTTAAGATAAATGTTCTTGATACAAATGAAATAAAAACAACAGTATTTTTTTGTGTTTTCCACCACAATTCAATTCACAATATAAAAGTGGACAAAACTGTAATAAACCTTTTTTTTTCTTCCATACAAATAACAAAGTAAAAGGCTAAGGTTTCACTTTGTGTGATTTCTATCTCCACTAAAAAACTACAAATCTATCAAACTAAAAGCCTTGGATAATTTAATGAAAAGAACTGTGGATTGACTCACTCACCATAAAGCTAGTATTGATATAAATGAATTTAGGAAACAGAAACAGTTAATTTTTTCACCCCATGTCCTGGACTTTTTATTTTGTTTGTTTTTCATATCAATCAAACTCACAAGTAAATAATTATAGCATGTGCAAATGAGAAAAGCACAGGTAGGGTGCCGAATAACGCTATGATATGTTAATTCACTGTCAGTCAATAAATCAGTCAGTTAGACAAAGCTGCACTTTACCATTCAAATCCTCAAAGATGTCATAATAAATGTTTTTAAAAAAGCATCAAAACTGTGTCTGGAATAATCTAAATGACATAATCTGTATATTAACTATGAATAAGTATATTCATGCACCAAAATGTTCCTACAACACAGTGCTGATCAGGACTGCTCCGGCATTCTTACCCCCAGCTACAGTTTATGGCCTTAATACATCTCTGTATATGCATCTCTGATGGTGATGGTGAATTAGACTGCCATTCAGTCTATATCTCCCCTAAGCCTCCCACTTTCTCATCCTTAGCTCCCTCACACCTGTCAGTGTGGCACACTCTTTTTGTATTGTAAGGCCTCAGGTGGCAGTCATTTAAAGATCACACGTCCGAGACACATATAGCCGCCCCTGAATGCATGTCAATTCACACATGGGAAGTGGATTACACGTCCCTTTCTGGGTAGTGCAAATTGCTATTAATGGCAATGCAAATCATTAGAATGCATCGCGTGTTGCCAGCAAATCACTTCTTTATGTATGTTAAATTTTAATCCATTTTGGATATTGTGCTATAATTGTTGTCGGAAGCCTGTTGCTGAAAACCCTCACTGCAAAGCCTTCTCTTGGAGGTGGTATACAAAATTTACAGAGGATTAGATCATGTCAAAATTGATTTAGGTAGGCAAAAAAGGGGGGGGAAATTACAACAGAATGTAGTCGGATTGGGTATTTTTGATGAGAAGTTAAATATAACTACTCATATTGACTTAGAAATAGAAACTTATGAGAAAGATGCAGATTCTATGACGTGTTTTTTTTCTATGATTTAGACTGACAATATCACGGTGAGCTCCATAGAATGTGAATTATAGACTACTTCTGTGGATACCTCTGCTGAGTGTTTGAGGTTAATATTCACTCTCAGAGTCATTAGTGCTGGCTGAGGAGTTAAGAGTACAGTAAATCAGATGGGAAGCAAACCTGTCAATTTAAACTGGCCCACAAATACACACCCGCAAACAGTTGGGGCTATTCTAAATCAAAGCTACTGTAGTAAGGTCAGTATGATCCGGCCTCATGCTACTCATTACACCTCCAGTCCCTGTATTATTAATGACCCTGGATCAACCCTGTCCCTGGGTAAAGGGCCTGACAACATTCTTGTCAGGTTCAGCCTCATAAGCTTAGTTTGACACTAGTTTGGCCCTGGAGAAAGCCAAAGCTCTGACCTGACCAAGGTTTACCAGTCGGCTGTCTCTTTAACAGTGATAGAACATCACGGGAGAATATCTCTTTTACGGGTTCCTGCAAGTGTCTTCTGCTGCACACCAATAAACAATGACAGCTTCTTCATATGTTTATCATTACACTGTGAAATAAATCATTAGACAAAAGACGAAAGGAGTATATTTTCAAGCCCATGCTTCTTGAGCACGATCTAACCCTCCCTCCTTATATTGCCTGGAATGTGCTCACAGTACAGCCATGCGTCTTGTGAATGTTTGTATTGAAAGATTAGTTGTCTATCCACATGACAAATGCCCTCCTTCTTCAGTGAGCAGAAGCTGAAAATCAATTCACTGATGCCATCTCAGTCAGTGAGGACATCAATGTGCCACAAACAAGCACACATAAGCTCTCTTGCCTGCTGGACAAGCTTACACATTTTCAATACTGTAATAGTGTGAAATTAAAGTGACAGGATCAATCAACCACGGCATATGTTTATATGCACAGCATGTGAAATGATATAGCATGATGTAGAGAAAATACATAGAAGGTATGAGGTACATGGATTTGTCACCAGAGAGTTGTGCTCTTTTAATGAACTAAAATAACAATAATGGATACTGCTAACTGTGGAGAAGAATCACCCAGTGCTGTCTGCCTGTATGCTCTGTCATTACACTGTTCCGACTCAGTGCCTGTCAACATTTCCCTGAGAGAGGGAGCCATTCCGCTTAACATTTGAGTGAGTTCAAC
This sequence comes from Fistularia commersonii, assembly GCF_037954325.1. Taxonomy (NCBI): domain Eukaryota; kingdom Metazoa; phylum Chordata; class Actinopteri; order Syngnathiformes; family Fistulariidae; genus Fistularia; species Fistularia commersonii. The sequence goes on from NC_141285.1 coordinate 17,127,013, forward strand.
TGTCAACTGCCAGCTATTTGTATGCCTCGGCATCCACCTAATAGCAAATAATCACTACCCCACGCTCTCTTCATGGCAAATGATCGATGTTGTCTTGAAGTCTGATGGATGACCCTGCCACAGTGATGTCCAGACATGCATTAAAAAACACCTCTATGAAATGTCTGTCAGTCCAATGAAGCGGCGAACACAAAATCAGACACGTGTGCAAACACTGACAGTGGGAAGAGTGTGCAATGCTCAAATGGAAAATGAAGAGAGTGAAGAAAAACTGTAATTCAGTGGGAAAATGAAAAATGAAAAATAAAAAAACATAAAATTATACAAGAACAGAAAAGTTAATTCCTCTATATGAGCTGATAAATGTATAATGATGCAGGAACTGGGGTGTGATAGGTAGAGTGTATTACAAGAGGCAGACTACACAAGTACCACCTGGGAGGCCTCGTTTCTTCCTCTCACTGTCTGCCTCGTTCCCCCTCTCAAACACACAAACAGCTTCCTATTACCCCTCAGTGTTCAGATTAAAATGCACAGCATCACAATCTTTGATCTCCCACTTGCTGACACAAATCCTTTCAAGCCTCAACATTTTCCTGCAAAGGTAATTAGTGCTAATTAAAAAGTTTCGAAAGCAGTCCGCGGCTGCTGTTGATGTTGCCGCTGCTGCTGCTGCTGCTGCTGCTGGAGCTTGAATATGCACAATGTCAGATTACTCATCTATACACCCTCCCCGAGACTTGCGGATATACACGTCAGCTCTGCTCCTGCCTCTTCGCTGCAAAGGATCCCAAAACAAGTCAGCCTAGAACATTTACAGAAGCGGAATCGAAACTGGAGGCCCAGTGAGGAGTCTGTTGAGTGGTTCTTCCCCCCTGACAAACCTGTGCTCCACAGGATAACATGTAATGACACATGTAATAAATACAAATCCCACAACTACACAGGTGTAGTCAGTAATTGGAATAACCCAACTCAGGAGGGGGGCGTTTAAATATGAAGTAATTAACTTGATAAGGGATTCAATTTACTGAAAGTATAATTCCAAAGAAACATTCCAGGCGGTATAGCCACAACTCACATAATGATAACAAATTTTCTTAATCTCTAGTGGCATAATGAATGACCACGTAAGTAATTAAAAGAACTTCCTGTTCAGTGTGATTCTAATCATTTAAGATAAAGATGCAACTCTAGCAGTCTAATGGTACTATCACTAATTCAATGGGTTGGCTTATTGCTTTCATCAGGGCTTTTATTATGATATAATTAGCTGTCTTTATAGCATATTATTAAATGCATCACTTTGTGTCAGATAGCGAGGCATCTCAGAAATGACACAAGCAAAAAACTATAATTCCACAGTGTTTTAAAACAAATGATAACTAGACAAGTACTCTTGGCAACCCATGTTTCAAGCCTTTTCCCCCTCTCTGTCGTAGTCCTGCTTTGTGCTATATCTCTGGTGAAAAAAACATCATCAGTATAAACTACAGTGACAAAGCACAAACAATGACCTATTGGGGCAGCTTGGGTTAGTGTTTAAAGATTCTGAGATCCATCTTAAATTGGGTGTGCCATGTATGATGACTCTTGAGATGACAGTAAGAGGTCCTAGTACATTTTGACACAGAGAAGCCTAATGATAGGATTAATGACTGACATATAGGTGTGTTGAATAAAAAAAATGAAAAAAGTAACGCTTTTGTTTTGACCTTTGGGACAGTTCTTTCTTTTGCTGATTTTGTTTTCTGCTTTGTCTTATAGGATTGAAGATGATAATAAAACATGTCACCGCAGAAGATAGTTTGAAATTAAATGCATCATTTTAATTTAAACCTTACATTCTCTGTGACATTTCTGTCAATACATAATTGGCGCTGAATTCCAGTTATGATGTACATATTTATCATTTAGTTTGAGACACTCAAAGACACGAACAGATCTGTTACTTTGATAGGATGGCAGTGAAATGGGGGGAATAGAACCACCACAATTCAAGTGTTAAGCTGTCAGTTAAGGTTTTTGTCATAAACCTGTGCATAAGATGCATGATTAGAGCTCAAATAAATAAACAAACTAAGCTGCAAGCTCAAATGAGTCTCTTTGTTCCAGTGAGGTAAGAAATATTCAAAGTACATTTTACTTAAGGAATTAGTGTGTGATAGTGCAATTGTAAATGTAAGTATTTTACAAAGTCCATTCTTTCAAGAATGCCTACAGACAGAATACACTTGTTTGACTATAAAGGAAAGGGGGAGTTTTTCTTGGGTAAAAACAAACCCGCAATATAAGATCAAATGATCTATACACACAGCTCAAATAATGGATGATCAGACAGCCATGGTGAACTAACATTGTCTTTCTTTTATTGATGATTGCCTTTCTGTTGGTGTTCTTCCTTGGCATGACAGCTTAAGAGAATGTATGTGATCGACAATCCAGCAGTTCAAATCCAAGGCAGCAGTACAGCTCACTGTAAAAAAAAGAGAGTAAATCCCTCCCATCCTTTTTTGTCCGCTTTATCCACTTGCAAGCCTCTCTCTGTGTCTTACAGCTGGCCCATTACCTTTCCAGAGTGAGGCTCATTATGAAAGGCAAGTTGAGTCAAATTTTTCTGTAATTCAGCAGAGGTGAATTGCTGTCAACATCATTAAACCTCATTTCTCCAACTCACTTCAGTACTTATGAAGTGTTCCTTATTGTGTAATGATCCAAATCTCTACTCCAAATCTCCTCTCTTCAAAGACCCTGGAGGACATACCACCCATACAGCTGTCTGACATGCTAAAGGGCCAGATTAAACATGGCTCCATCATTACATTCTTCTTTGTGCTTAAACAGGTTGGGAATTTCTTCCTGCGCTTAATCTAACATGTGTCACTCCTCAGAAGGAAAAAAGAGGAAAGACAATCAACAGACTCAAAAAGTGCAACCAAAGAAGAGTTATGAATTGTGGACCCAAGAGTCTCATATTTGTGGCGTTATCTTCAGCTTAAACTTGCAGCTTTTTAAATTTATCAGCTAAAGACCAAACCTATGCCAAATGCTTAGCTCCTTCCCCTTCATGAAAAAAGTAAACTGTTTACTGATAGTTCACTGATCTCATAAGGCAATTGGTCAGGCTGGCTCCATGGCAAATTACAGTGAGAGCTGCCCTGCTTATCATGCTAGATGTCCTCTGAGTCCTGTCTTAAGAGAGGCATCCTTTGTGAATCTGCCATTGTGTTCCCCAAGTGCTCAGTGTCATGCTATGAGATGTCCCCCAGGCCTTGTATTGGGGGAAGCCTCTTTTGTGCAGGAACCATTATGCGTCCACAGCGCTGAACCCCCTGCTAGGTATGAACATAGAAAAGGTGCAGCAGGGGGATGCTTCTCAGGGCCCTAAGACCTACAGTAAATCTTCAAACAATTTAGACGAACAAAAACGGTTGCTGTGCTGTGGAGAACGTCGACAAGCAAAAGCAGATGAATAAGCAACATCAATTACTGTGGCTTTGACCTGCAAGCTCCCACACCATGGCACACATTTCACACCAAATCGCCCCAGATTGAAGTTGACACTGCTGGAGTGGAAACACTGACCCCTCACAAGGCTAGTGCTTCAAACTTAAGACCAGAGAAAGATGGGGGAGTAAAAAACTACATAGACCAGGGCCAATGTGGGGGGAGGGGGGATGAATATAAAGGAAAAAAAGCAACACATAATAGGTCCTAGTTTGTTTCAAAGTGAGACAAAATGGCTCAATTTGAGCGCTTAGGCCATCAAATTGGGCCAGCTGAGGTACAAGAGGAACATGCAACAGGACAACCGCATCAGGCCACTGATAAGGAGTCTATATGAGAAACAAAGCCGGATGTCCAACAGGCTTACGATTGAACCTGTGGACTGGACCTTCTTTAAAGGTTGTTAGAACCAAAAGTGTTGCTTCCCCAGAGCCCTTTTACTCCTGCACATAAAGCCTCCCTCTACTTAGTAAGCTTGGACAAAGGCAAAATAAAAACATGGGTCACATTCGTACATTTCACAGCACACAGTAGAAGTAGTATGTTCCTTAAGCATGATTTTCAAGTGAAGAGAGACCTCTATAAAGTTATCTTGTGCTTTCTGTTTCTCTTGATACTGTGATTGGGAAAATAAGTAAATAAATAAAAAAGGCAAGGTGAGAGGGGAGCCTGCAGTCCAATCACAGTTTGCTGATACACTGTTTATCATTTAATTAGCAATTTTTATGGAAACAAAAGAAAAAGTGTAGCAACTTGTCAAGAAGACACAGTCTAGAGTCCAGGAGCAGCTCAGTAATACATACATTTTGTAACCATCATGCTCGAGCATGCCCTGGGGAAAGAGAAAAAGTTTGGGGTTCAAGTTTTTGGATTTTGTCATCCATATAATACTTGTTAATATGATATGGGATACAAATCCTGAGCATCTCTTTGAGAAATCTACGAAAAGTAAAATGAACAAGAAGTGTCATTGAAGCTGTAGAAAAGGCTGTTGTGTGGCTTGATTTACTCATACACATAGACATATATGAAACTAAATTAATTCAGTTAATATCCTCAAATAAATAGTAATCAGCACACAAAACATCCCAAGACTAGACAATTCTTCTGGTTTTCTGCAAAAAGAAACCTAAATAATCTTAGATAATATGCAAATATGCAGAACAACACAGAACAGACTATTTAAGATTACAAAAAACTTACTATACAATTTCCAATTGGATACAGGGACTACTAATCAATCAAAGGCTGTCGCCAATTTTATGTCCATGAAACCCTGACACATTTAGAGACAGATCCCAGGGATGAGAGTGATAAAAGAGAAATATCAAATCCTGACATCGTCACAAATGTGTGTAATACTTAAACGTGAGAACCTGTTTCAAGCTATAGCACCACTATCATCTTAATACCTGATCACAAAGAATCAAATAGAATGATAATGGGGGAACTTAAGTAGTCAGTTAGTCTGTCACTCAGTTCGTCAGTCAGCCAGACCTTCAATCAGACAGCCAGTAAGTCTTTGCAAATGGAAATCCAGAAAAGGGGGAGATGAAAATCATTTTATCTAGTTGACACACATTACAACAGAGAATTTCAAAAGAGTGAAATGGACGCTCTCAGGTCAATTAAGGTGTCAAGGCTGTCAGCTAGCAATGAAATATATACCTTTGAAGAACAATTTACTTGAGGGATGCGGTAAAAGGATGGGAAGAGTCTGTTTAACACAGAGACCATATAAGAGACGATAGAGTAAAAATGTGACATCAAAATGGAGCCTTTTTTGCTAAGAACACTTTGTCAGGAGAGGCAGACTGGACCCATTGTCTGAAGTAGATTGTCAAGGAATATTGTCTCCCTGTCCAGTACTGACCCACAGCAGACACATGGATCTTCATAATTTACAAAGTAATTGGGAACAAATAAACAGTATCACACACACATGAAAAAAAGCAAAACTTGTAGTTTCTTTAGCCTTTATTTATGTTTTATTAAGGGTCCAAATATAAATGTCCCCGCTGATGTTCAAGATATAAAATACTAACCTTGAGACAGTGATTGACAGAGAGAATTATGAATAATTGCAGTGTCAGAAAGGGAGACAGCTGTAGGATGAGATTCCGTGTCATTTAGACAATCAGAAACTTAAAAGGCAATGTGACACATTTCTCCCCTCCATTCGACCGGCTCCTGACGTGGCTGGTGATAATTTCCAGGAGACAGTGAAAGAGAGACAGAAAAGAGTGACTATAGGGAGGACAAATGAAAATGGAAGTCACTGAGAGAAAGGTGTGATTTCTCTTCTTCCATATGCAGTGTGGGCCAAGTGATAGTCACATTCATTGCCGGAATCAAGACAAAATATCCCCTTACATGTCAACCTGCCAGGCAGATAAGAGGTGTCTGAAGCTCTGTATGAGATTAATACTTTCCCGACTACAAATGACATGTAATGTGAAGGGGGACTTTTGATCTCTGCATGGTGAATCCACTTTAGCAACAGTACAAGACTTACCTCTGAAGATACATATTTTCCTACTGAGGTCAGTCATGTACAAGGACAGGCACACACACACACACACACACACACACACACACACACACACACGCACACACACACACACACACACACACGCACACACACACATATTTTATAATAAGTCTCAAGCCAGAATACAGAAATTACACACTATGAGTTTGTATACGCTCACTCAGAACATACCAAGAAAAAGATAAATGACAGCGTTACTCTCACACTTCCGAAGCAATGATGTGTAATGACTGTTTATTTGTAGAACAAGGCTTCATCATCATCTGTGAGGGCCTTTCCAATATTACCAGCAAAGATGCTCAGTTCTAATGGAAGTATACTAATTAAATATATATATATATTTTTATATATATACAAATGAACAAGACTGTGTACAATATGAAAGACAGAAAAAAGATGAAAAATATGAAAAGAAACAAAAGAAAAGATGCCTTGTCCAGAGAATTTATAGAAATTACCGGTACAGAGGGCACCCCAGGACCCCAGGACTAGCCGTTTCGGTGTTTTTCTGTCCTGCAGACCACTCTATGTAGTGGTCTGCCAGGGCTGTGCAGATTCCACCACAGTATCATAGAAGGTCCTTAACAGTGACCTGCGCACACACTTTTTTAAGTGAACAATAAATTTTGTGAATATTATACAGCTCAATTTTTGAGGTAAAGTGCTAATTCAGAGTACCAATACTCAGTTTTTTTCATAGAAATGTTTTATTTTACTTATACATGTTTACATACATACATATAAATAAATCCATATGTGTATGTATATATATATATATATACATACATACACATTAGTAAACTGCATGTTAAATAATTATGGCTGCACAATGCCTTCAGCAAAATACTTTACTGCAGTAAGTTATAAAAGGAGTTTTTCAACTGAGAATGTGTGTACAGTACTTGTCCATGGCTTTTGTTTATAGTCATTGAGGGTTTTAAGTTCTGAAGAAGTTACAGAACGAAAAATAGTATTGCTTTTTTTCTAAACTGAAGCGTGAGTTACTTGTACGAGAACACAGCTGGAGGGAAAATAAATCCTGTACCCAGTATTTGATTAATATTGAGAAGAATCAGGTTTAAGACGAAAGAAAATACAAGCGTAAACAGTCATAATCATATGGAAAGAAATGCTTCCTTAACATCTTCTCCTCTCAAATCCCTAAATACTTTTATATTTATCTGATTCTTATTTCAACAAACACCATCATGCTAGGAACCACAATGTTTTGACAGTTTGACACTCTCTGGGGAAGAATCCCGTACCATACTGATTAAAAGAGACACTCTTCCTCCTGAGCCCCCTACTTGTTATACAATAGATCAGAATATAAAAACAAACAGATTATCACAAAAAGATCAAGTGTCCTGACCTTGAGGTAAAATATAGAAAAACATAAACATTAATATTACAAACTGTCCATTCCGCATTGTTTAACAATGCTCTTAATCTTAAGTAAATGCAGCTAATGTGGTTTATTTTCATATGTTGCTAATCTGCCCACATAATCAACTTTGGTCTTGTACTGTAGATGTCACAGACAACTGGGCTTGATCTTGGCTGGACAAAGTCTTACTTGGGAGATAGGGAACAGAGTGAAATTTCAATTACATTATTTTTCGAAGGCCATCATACATGGTGTTCCACTGGGCAGCTTGCTCAGACCCTCATTTGTCCGTCATCATATGATTCAATGGAGACTAAGTTGTTCATCCACCAACTTATTCAGTGTGTTGATGATTCTCTATGACACATTTAGTGAATTGCTTAGTTGTGTAATGTTGCCTGATGAGATTTCTTTGCACAAGGGAAAGCTGTACTATTTCAAGTTTTAGTGGAGTCAGGAAAATTTTAATTTAATTAAATGAGACTTTATTGGAAGCAAAGATATCCTTCAGTTACTGAAGGCGGCCCCCTGAGAAGCCGCTTAAGTGAATAGAAAATTGTGCTTGAAGTCATTGGCAAATTAAATGCTTGCGAGAAATTCTTACCAAGGACGGTATAGCTAAATGATGCCGATACATCGAAATTGTTAAATTCATCCCTTGTAAAGCGCAACTTAAGCAATGGCTATTTTCCATGATATAGTGCATTGCATTGACTACTAAAAAGACAAAAAACAAAGAGTATACAGCGCCCCCCCCCACCCCACCCCCACACACACAAATTTTAATAAAAAACATTGTTTTGCGGTTTGACTCCTGGGATACACAACAGTAGGACCATTTTCAACAACTGAATTGGCATCTGGCTATATTCTGTTCCTTATTTGGCAAGGGGGACAAAAAGCATGTCCGTAGTTCAAAAAACAACAATTGCCATCAACTGCATTATGATTTACAGTACAACTCCCATATCATGAGTCTTGTGATGAATGTCCTATCATAGGAACCAATGCAGGAGACTCAATATTTACAAGGCAATTAGGAAATTCTTGATTTGTAATTTATGGCATCTAAGAATGGGATGAGTTAGCACAAACCCCAAGGGTTGGTTAAGTCTGTAACAAAACAGAGCAAAATACTCTCTTTACATGCTTCATGAAGGCAGTGTTTTCTGGGGGGTCTCACTAAAAAACAGGTTACATTAGTGGCATGATGGCCCCATGTGTGCAGAACCAACATGATAGAAGACTGGTGGGAAGGACTTGCAAATGTAGTGGCACCAAAGATTAGCTCATCAAACAGTTTAAAGTAATTATAAAGCCAAGAGTCTTTGAAAACCCTTACACAGCAATTGTGACTAGCATTGTATTGCCAACTCACCAATGGGGATATTATGTGTGTAAAACCTGGAGTGCGGGCAAAAACCTTTCACAATAAATGCTCAAGTAAAAATCCAAAACCGTCTGTTACATTAGGTCAAAGTATTTTGTATGTGTGTGTGTTCATGTACTGTTAGCTGTTCACACTCGCACAATTTGTCTACACTTTCAAAATTGAAACAATAAAAGCTTAATTTTTGAAATAGCATTTTTGCATTTTGCAGTTAAAATTTAAATAGAATATAACTTAATTAAATGTAATTATTTATTTTGACTGGGGGTTATTACATTATTTTTTTGTTTGTTTTCTTCAAAAAATGATATGGCATTTTATTTTGAGGCCATTTTAAAAGCTCCAAATCCAATGCTACAAATCTCATAGTCAATAAGCCAAAAGGCAATTGATCACTTGCCCTCATGCAGTCCATGACTGGCAGACGTCAGTTTCTCCTAAGCTGATATTTCTACCGGAAATTCAGAGAGCCAGTTGAAAACTTTATACAACCCTTACTGCACCAGGGCTTTTTCTTGTATTTGATTGTTGCATATGGAGGTCATATTACCCATTGTTAATCAAAGTCATTATCACCACCATTATCATGATCATCATCATTCTTATATTGATCAAATGATCAAAACATTTTTAATAAGGAGGCTGCAGGGTCAACTTCACTGTCAGAAACCAAATGTCTTGAAGCCCAGCTACTGTGGCAAGAAGACAGATAATGTACTGAGTATAGAGAAGAGATAGGCAGAGAGAGAGAGAGAGAGAGAGAGAGAGAGAGAGAGAGAGAGAGAGAGAGAGAGAGAGAGAGAGAGAGAGAGAGAGAGAGAGAGAGAGAGAGAGAGAGAGAGAGAGAGAGAGCTCTTTCTCTTTGCCCTGTTTCATTCCCTCCTATTTTTTCTTCCCTTCGTTCTGCAGTTGTGTGTCCTGACCTTGCAGCTTCTATGGCCCATCCATCTTGGGCTGCTTAGCCATTTCGCTGGCTTCATACTGTGCAGATTAACACAATTCATCACCACAATCATCCTCCATTCATCAACCTTTCCAATGAATGTTTTGACATCCAGTTAATTTTCTGCTGATGATTTATCAAATTATAATTACCATGCTCTGAAGGGCTCATTTATTATGTTGATACATGATAATGATGCCAAAGTGGATTGAATTTTAAGTAAGTTCTCTCTGCGATTATAACATATGCGTTATTGTGAATAATGCTGTGTGATTTGAATCTACATGGCCTAGAAATTCCTCAGACAGTACAAATGTTATAGAAATCAATAAAAAAGGAGGCGAAAAAGGTGAAAACAAAGTGAAACCATTAATTTTTTTACAGAACAAACTGTTCGGCTTGAGTGCAGAAAGAATGACAATGTTCATTTAGATTCCGGGCTCCCATCTTGGATGCCCAGTAATTAAAGACTGTACTAATTCAATCAAAGACAAAAACTCAGGGAGGGAGTAAGGCAGTTTCTTAATAGGTTATAGGTTATTCCTCACACACTGCCCACATAGGCACTTCATTAGCCTTCTGCAATACAATTCACTCAGCTTTCTCAGCCTCATTATTATCCAGGTTTATTAAAATCCAATGGCTGCCTATCTGTTTCCATTAGAGAGGAGCTGACCAGCCTAATGCATCAGGTCACTGTTAAGGGCAAACACAGCAACTACTGTTTATGAGCAGCGAAAGAGAAATGGTGATGGCCACTAAAAATTTGGCAATTTCCTCTATCTGTATTTACAAATTGTGATGGGAGTATAACGAGTCCAGTGACCTTAGTAAAACTCAAACACATTCAGTTGCCCTCAACAATAACCTCGCTCCATAGGATAGATAATTAAATCTTTCTAGTATGGGAGTAAATTCAACAGGGCAAAATTGGATATAATGAAGTCGGATTTTCCTCTTTTGTCATTGCTTTGTTCAAAAGTGTTATGTTTAAAACAAGTTTCATACAGGCAGTGTCATTTGATCCCACGACCCATGCTTAGACACCTACTCTTCCTGGTCAAAAATGGAGGCGGTTTGTGCGGCTATGCAGTGAATTCTGGGGCACAGGCACCCAGCTCAGGGAGATGAGGGCTTAGGAGGTGTTAAAGGTTATTGAATGCTGGAGAATTCTCCTGGCGGCGGAAGCATTGTTTACAGCTATCTATTTTTTTGACTCTTTGCCCTTGGGCTGTGGCCCATAAACAGAGCTGCTACCCCCCACACCCTGGCTATTGGAGAGTGCAGAGCATAATTGTGAGTCCCCCTTGGATGTCCCAAAAGTGAAAGATGTGTCTGGTAAGTGAGAGAGGTCAAACACGAGCATGGATATTTATTACATGCACTGCAACCAGATGGAGGCGGCCCATCCATCAAGCGGAGCTGTCACGCCGGTCACAAACGTTTCCCATAAAGGCACCCCTTCCCATCACCACCCCCTTGCTGCCTCTCACTCTGCAAAAGCAGGAGGTCCATCTGCATCAAAGGAAAAAATTAAGTTGGGAGTACGTGAGAGTAGATACTCATTTTGAATTAACGTAGACTTTAGGAGAAGCAAAGTACATCGCAAATTGGAGAGTTGGAACTTTCATCAATACTACTGTGAATGGTCATGAGGATGGTCAGTAAGGGCAGGCATACAGCTAGGGAGATATTAAAAGAGCAGAAGTGGAAGCAGTGGCAGGGGCGTTGCTGACACTTGCTCCCTCATTCATCAGGCCCTCATAGGCCCGTCGGTGACAATGAAAAGATTTCACAATACAGCTGCGGCAGAAACTCATTCTGGCCCTCATCCATCATGCTCAGCCCGCTAGCCGTTCCACTGACCTAATCTGTGATGCCTCGCTGCCTGCACCCCGTTCCTTAAAGGCAGGGTTCATTACTGTGAGGGAGAGCAGGAGATAGAGGCCAGGGGCCAAGGGCCTGGAGAAAAAGGGCCACGGTAGTCAGATACACAGAGACTTAAGGTACATAAAACACGTAGACAACCTACTGTCACACTCAGACATTTCTTACAGCAAGAACGACTACAGTATATAATGTCATCGTGTCAAAGATGATAGGCTTTCAGAGTCTATGTACAAATATACCAGGGAAGTGGTTATATAGGATTTGATAAATTCTCCAAACATAAATCTCACTGTCATGAAGATGTCCATTTAATGATCACACGTACTCCTCCCATCCATCATTCAAGTGATTAGGTAGCTTGTTACTGTCACAAACAATTTCCACCAATGGACTGATACAACTTGAATCAGATATGCCAAACTCACAGAGGTAGAAAGAATAATTTGTTGGACAATCCCTGAACTTGCCCAAAATTGAAGGAGATGCCAATCTCTTCCACTCCATCATTTTAACCAAAGACTGGATGCTGTCTACCTAACCCTCGATCAGCAATTACGGGGTTTTATTCCCCAAACCCCTCTACAGGGTTTGAGGCCAGATTACACTACCATGCGTACCCCCATCTTTTTTACTGGTCTGTCCTTAGACCCCATAGCCCTTGCCTAATGGAGCCCGTCTCTTCACTGAGAGACAAATTCAATCAACCCCATTCCGAAACATCTCTGAATAACATTGATCCTGCTCTGTGAGAAAGAGAACCTCGATGTTATTGAAATCAAATCAAGGTAGTTAGGCGACCAAAAACAGCAAACATGTTTTTCTGTTTTCGAGAAAAAAAAAGAAAAACAATCATTTAATGATCGGTCAGTGGCTGGACAACTATGCTGAATGGCATGCTCAGTAACTTAAGGGAGAAGCAAAAATATATAAACTACTGACTGAATAAATAAATAAATCTTACATATTATTTTTTTTACGAATATATTCTAAGTCAAGGTTTTCCCATGGTTTGATTTATTTGTTTCAAAGGTGACTCTGAGAGGAAAAAAAAAATCTTTGTTAAATCAGAAGGAAAAGGCGAAATGATCTGAAAATAACCATAATGTAGTGATTTCTTAGTATTTACAAATACCACCCCAGGAATTGAAGCATATGTAGTGTTGTGCCATATTTTGGTTCTTCATCTATATGCTTGTAGAATGACATGGTTGTCATGATAGTCTATAACGTGTTTGCTTTCTTGTATGTCCATCAATCCATTTTTCTAAAGCCATTATCCTGCACACATGTTCATTGGAGGCTGAAGCCAATCCCAACTGATATTGGGTGATAGGCCGGGTCAACCTGCCGGGTCAACAGTTGCTCATTTAGAGGCAAGTAACTATCCATATTCACATTCACATCGATAGCTAAACTTAATCCAATTAACTGTCCAGTGTAGGTGAGAGTTTGTGGTTGTATTTTTTGCAGTGTAACCTATTTACTTTCATTGGCCTGCCATTGGTGGTGGCTTTTCAGGCTACAGTGCATTCTTCTCTTTTGTAAATTTCATCTTATACGATTCTTGAAATGCAAAGCGACATTGGCTAAAGAAGATCCATAAAATGTGTATTATTTAAATACAAAGCATATAGTCTAGCAGATTCCCTTTGAGAGGAAATAAAGACTACCACCACCTGCTGGCATCTGTGCAGGCTAGCTGTTGGTTCATAGTTGTCAGATGCCATTTAAGCTGTATATATCAACAGACTGGCAAGGTGATATCAACATGTATCACCAGTCCTCCGCAAGCCGGTCAAAAATGTAGCCACTTTTGTGTAACACGCACAAAAATCTTAATAACACCACATGAAAATAAACATGTTAAGTTTCAGCTTATATTGGATCAAAAACTATTCCTGAGGGATCAAGCATGCAGATACTCCAACACTAGTCCAGCCAATTCAATGAAATCTATTTATGGACTCAAGCCCAGTGTAACATTTCTAAATATGCCTGTTCTAAGGATATTTTTAGACATAATCCAGAATTATCTTCATAACAGAATATAGTGAAAACAGGATTTCTATGAATAAAGCGGCACTGGCGAGCTCTTCTGTCCCTGACAGTGATTGAAGACCAGCACTGTGAGGAGTCTCCTTGAGCATCTGGAAAGCCTGCAGATATCGCTCCTTAACAGAAGGACTTCAGTAATGCTTATTTACAAAATCATAATAGGTGAGAATGCAACAGACCAGCTTTGAGACCAGGAAGGAATAATAAACATGTATTGCAACACAGTGTTATTAACCCTAGCTGATTTATGAATGGGGCATTTGCTGAATTGTGTAATATAAATCTCTCTCTCTTTATTTATGTAAAAGATGAGATAAGGTAAGATAAAATGAGATTAGATATGAAACAATACAAATAAGGAAATTAAAAAGGACATAGACAACAGTAGAAGGATAAAAATAGATGAACAGCTCCATGAGGACATGAGTAGAGTGACGTGAGTGACAGTTGTAGTTAGTGACGAGTAGAACAGATTGAAATATATATCTATATCTATATCTATATCTATATCTATATAAAAACATGCAGTGTATAAAAAGTCTACACAGAACATTCATCCATTCAATATCTGGTTAGATCTCTCCTTTCGCATTGACCTACAAATCAAATACAATCATACAGTATCAGATAAAATGTTCTTACGCCTAGGCTGACCTGTTTGTTTAACTTACAGTGTATATCAGTCACAGTATTTGATATGGAAAAGCAATTTTCAACACTTCCTCAAATGCTATCAGCGTTAACTGGATGATTATATTACCATCAGATACTCATTTTCATCATACATCCCCCAATGTAGGGGGCTGCAGATTAAAGAGACAGCTAATTGACAGGCAGGGATGCCAAGGAAACATGAACAAGACACATCTAACTGATGGGAAATGTTTACAAGCCTTACATCAGCACAGATAACATCTGAAGAAGGGATTTTCTTTACAGCTTCATAAATCCAAAATGTCCTGATGTATATAAATGCATCAAGGTTTACTTTTAGGTCACTTTTTCTTTTGTGCTTGAAGAACTGAAAATTTGCTAACTGACATTATCATAGTTTGGTGCAATATGATTACTTCCAAATAATTAAAACAAATCAATGCTAACAATGAATGTCAATGGAAAGAGACAAACTAAGTAAGGACAGGAGTATTTCCAGGCTGAAGAGATGCTTTTGTAGAACTCTGTTCACAAAGACAACAGCTTTCTGGTGGCATTTTTTTATGTTAAATGGTTTTCCTGATATTTTGAATGATTAAGCTGACAACCCAACTTCATCACCAATCAATATTTTCTATTACTCTTACTGACACAGAGAAAATAAAAAATAAGATGTAGAGGCAAACCCTGCAGTCAAAAGGCATTTAAAGCCAATCACCAGCCATTCAGGACACTGACCTGAAGATAGCCATGTGATGTTTTTGCTAAGACATTCCTAACATTAAGAAAATGTCATTTAAAACACTACCAAATAGATGTGCAAAGTGAGATATACATGTGACTTATTCACTTATGAAATACATTTTAGTATTTATGACCCTATCTGTGGGCATTTCTTGGTTTTGTTTGTTTGTAATTTGATTATCTATTTCTCCAGACTAAGTCTGAGACTGAAGTAATCAGAAGATGAATTTGATAATCAATAAAATTATTATTCAAAACTCAGGCTACTGAAAGAGGGATTTGCAGAAAAAAAAGGGAAGACATAACTGTAATATATGTGGACGAGATACAAGATATATACATAAATGTGCTCATAATAAATTAGAGAGAAATATTTGAAAGAAAGAGCAGTTCCTTTCTCCTTTCTACTTCTTCTATTATTTATTATTGTTATGTTTTTACTTGAAACTCTGGCACAACAATTTCCTTCGGGATAAATAAAGTTGTTTATATTCTTCTTTTATTCTTATTGCTCTTTGTAATGTGTGTAAGTGTTTATTTGATTCAATCCCACATCATGAATTTATTTACTGTAATTCTGTGGATAATTTTTGAGTTATTAAATGGTTTGCATGCATAGATTTGTTGGGTGTGCAGATAGGTAGCAAACTAATAATTTGTTTTATTTCACATTGTGACTGCTTTGCAGGAAATTGAGAAAGTGTTGAAATGAACAATGGCACATGGGTAAAGCTGTTAGGCCCCACCCATAGCATTAAATCCTGGCAGATTCCACATCAATGCATGGAGGAGAAGACAATTAACAAGGAGTTTAACCTGCCAATCTGGCCCTGTCAAGCTATCACACTTGCATGCTCAGGTCCGCCTCCTCCTTAACTCCCTCTGTGATATGCAGTTGGCAGTTTGGATGGTTTGACTGACGGCAGTCCTGTTCTCTGCACTGGGAGGCGCCTCTGTGGACATCTTGGACATGAGACGAGGAGATTGGGGAGGACATGTGAGGGTGACGTGAAAGGGCCTAAAGGAGAGGGGAGTGCTAGAAAATTGCTCCTCTGTCCTAATTAGATGTGCAAAGCAGCATAGGGGCTCTGCCACTGATATGATCCGAAGGGGCAGGGGAGGGGACGGACATATGTATTCAGGCAGGCAGACAGTAAAATACTCCTATATTGTCCAGATAAGGGAAGTGCAAAGACTGTTTCATGTGTTTACAACAAAATTAGTAGCATCACTACCTCACCCATTCACACATGATGTCCTAACTCCATTGTCTGTTTTTATCCTTGTTGGTCTCAGAAAAATCGCATCAAGCTTATTTTTGTTTATTTTTTTCGTTGCTATTGTCACTCTGTTTATGTTCCTGCCCCTGTTGTTGTTGTTTTGGTTGTCTATTCTTTTTTTTTTCATTCTTTTGTCCATTCTTATGCTTAATGTTGTTTTCTCTGCTGTAAATCTATTTGTTGATGTCTTTTGCTATCTCTCTAACTGTCTTCTAATTGTCTCTATATTATATTTATATTCATATTTATTGATGCTATAACTGTGACAAAAGAAGTTTATCTTATCTTATCTTATCTTATCTTATCTTATCTTATCTTATCTTATCTTGTCTTATCTTATCTTATCTTATCTCATCATTGCTAGATCCCATAGCTTCCTATAATTATACTTTCAAATTACTTGAAGTACTACTTCAAACAGTCTTTGTGCTTGTATTACCTTTGTGCACCCATTTTTTTTATCAGTAATAACTTATTACACTTTAGAATTAAGGGAATGGATTACGTGTTATATATAGGTCCATGTAAGCAGAAATATGGGCTCAACCTATTGGTTGTGTGTCACTCTTCTTCCAACCCTTTGGATTCCACACTGTTCTGTTAACCATCAGCAATTATCTCCCTGTCAGAGCTAAAGGTAACAAATTTCCCCCATCCAGCCAGCCGCTATCATCCTCTGGACACCAGCATCAACTGACAGCAGCTAAATCACACCAGCCAGCCAAGACTCCTGACAGACAAATGCACTACCTTGGAAAACCGAGGCCCATCACTCAAGGAAGGGAGGAGTGGAAGAAAGAAAAGGTGGATGGAGGAAGGAGTCCCTGCTGACCTTATACTTCTCCTTTTTTACCCTCCAGCCCCTTTTCTCAGTAAAAGATGAACTGCCCTGTATTCTGTAAGCACAGGGGCTCTGTTCCCAAATAAGAGAATTATTAATGAAGCATTCCTTGATGCTGGCTTATCTTGCACCATCACAACAAGTCCAGGTTTCCCCTTTTTACAGATGGACACAGTTTGCTGGGGCTATGAGTTATCTACACAGAACCCGGCAACTAGAGAACAACAGCAACGACAAACAACACAATTTTACTACCTGAGAAACTACACCTGCTCTCTAGACAGGGGTGAGAAAAAAATGCATACGTAGCATCTGTTATCATCACCATTTATATCACCTTCACACTATCACCTGACAATTACATTTCAACCAGGTAATCCTGCTGAAATAAAAAGTTTTGATTCTTTAGATTCCACTTGAGTTAGCAACTAAGTTAGTAACCTCTTCAGTGATGAGTTTGTTAAATTTTTATTTTAAATAAATCCAAATTTGTCTTTAGAAAGAATTACATGGAGCGCCTTGAATGCCTTTCTTTTAAAAGCATGACACTTATGTGAAGCAATCCATTATACATTTGATTATCATAACCATGAACGTATGTATGTGACTCTTATACATAAGCTCAGATTTTAGTCAAGTCTCTTTTACTTACAAACATGTTACAGTTCGAGATCCAGGCCAAAGTCTGAATGCACCATGGTTTGCACTTTTATTTTCAGATTTTACAACAACAAAGAAATTATTTCTTAACTGAGCCATGTATCAGTATGAATAGGATGTTGACCCTATGCTTTGTTTGATCAGAAATAAAAATCTGATTCAACAAAGCAAAAACAAGAGCAACTTGAATATTGACAAAAACAAGAGTGGCTCAGGTGACACAATGGGACACATATTTGCACAGATACATTTGACTGGTGTAACAGTGACACCTGCAAGAGGGTCTTCAATAGTAATTGTCACAATGTTTCCTATAAACCACACATGGTCACAATGGAACTCATTGGACTGTCATTTCTTGGCTACAGAACAGGACGGTAGTTTTTACTTATTGTATAAACAATAACTGAGAAGATATTGTCATGCACACCATTGCAGCTGTACAGGACTGGTTGAAAAAAAAAGAAAAGATAAAAATAGGCTGGTCGATGCGATTCAGGTTTCTTTACATTAATTTAACAGGTTCACAGCTTCAACACCTCTCCCCATCAGCTCACATTAGCATACTTGTACAGGTACATTTCTATTTATGACACCCTGAATCATAAGGCGTGAGGGAGGAAGGAAGCCGTATCTGACAGTGAACTGTCAGGGCAGATATGATGTGTTTAACGATAAGGTGTCTGCCCGGATCACACCTGCACGAGGATACACATGCGCATTAGTTGTCACTCTTGCACGTGTGCATGGACACGGATGTACACACACACACACACACACACACACACACACACACACACACACACACACACACACACACACACACACACACAGATCATAAGAAACGTGCACAATCAAGCTTAAACAGAGATGAGTGACATTCAAAATCCGCAAAGGTTAGATATAACCTATATATATGTCATTTCATTTCTGTTTTCTAAATATCAATTGCCATTACTTAATCCGTGTAACTTGATTAAATCTATTTCACCAAATATAATCCAACAATTTTCATTTACCAATATTAAATCAGTTACAAAAAGATCCTTCAAAAAGATCATGTTTTTGAATTTTGCCTGTGGGTTTTTTTTGTAGAATATTTTACAATCGTGGAAAGGTAGAGCATGGGACATTCCATTTAATGTTGTCAAGATGTTAAGAGGCCAGAGAAGGTAGCATACGTATGTAACTTGTCTTCATGGTAAGAAAACCAGCTCTTCACCAATAACTTTATGCAACAGAAATCAAAATTGAAATTTATTCCTCAATAATTAATTGTCTCAATAAATGAAATTTTTCACCAAAATCTCATTCAATTTACAACTCAGTCTCATAAACAAATGAGAGAAATATAAGGTCCAGCTGCCTCAGAGACTCCAGGTCAAGTGAAACTTGGATTTCATGGAAATGAACAGAAAGCTTTCTCCTGTGTCAGGAGTTGAAGGATAATAGTTACAATATTTGAATAATAGCCCATATTTGAAGAGGTATCTTGTAAATTAATATGTTTCATCTAGGAGAAAGCAAGCAATGTACAGTATGTCGCCATCGCGACCTCTAATGTGGCTGATTTAGACTACATAAATATGTCTGATAGATGTGTTCATCAAACACTTGACTGATGCTTCTGACAATCCATTTTAAACCACATTATATTTGCAATACATTTCCTCATCACAGAGTACTAAGAGTTATGAGCTGGAGCCCTACCTCTAATGTTCATCTCTGTGATGAGACTGGTTTACCCTTTGGGTGAAGCCATTACTGGTTGTCTGATTTATAACCTCCAAAGCCTAAAGATAATTTAAACAGTGAGTCATTATATGCTAATTTTTATGAAAGCATTGAATGCCTGCTGTGACTGCTTGTCTCCAGATACATTCTTTGATTCTTGAGGAAACATTTCATTACTAGTTTCGTGTTATTAAATAATTCTATATGACCTTGTTGGAGGTGTGTGTGCACTAAGTACACATTCAGCTGCCTTGAAACATGGGACTATCACTGAAGGTGTGGAGAAATCAAGCGCCATAGTAACCAAATAAAATAATGTTAAAATTGCATATGAAAATAGGGAAAATTATTCTGATCATTAAATATTTTAAAAGTATCTTAAAATTAAGTATTTTGTTAACTTTCATTGTGTTTTAGCCATGAAATGTCAGGTCCAAAACTATGAGTAAGGGGGTCACAGAGGAAGAAGGGATAAATAAATCACAGCTGGTGAGGCTGCCAAAATCTCAAGCTGTGCAGTTTACCAACATGGACCAAATCTATGGTGACAACATGGATGTAATTGTACGGTACAAACCAACCAGGGTGCACTGGTGACAACAGTTATTGAAGGTTTACACACATACTCACACACACTAAACCCTGAGGCAGGATCAATATATGTTGGGATTGCACCTTGTTCCAACAATGTAAGATTCACAGCAATTCAGGGGAATTTACACTTAGTCTTTGAAGCAACTCATCAGTGCAACCCAATTACTAACTCCAGGACAGACAGCATTAACATGGGCCCTGCCGTTGCTTTATGGCCTCTCAGTCCTGCTCATTCCAGCCTGTTCAGGCGCTGCCACCATAACGGATACTACACTTAAAATGTGCTCACCAGAATGAATTCCCAGTGTTTCATTACTCCTACCATGATTTACGTCATATAATTTTGCAGCTATAGAAAAAGATAACACATTATAAATTACAGTCATCCTGGCTGTCTTGTCTAGTCCTGGGTCAGGGTAGTAAAAAGGAAGAGGGAAAACACAGGGGAAGCATTGGCAATGACAGGGGGCTCAAGCGTCTGCATCTGCCCTGACAGAAAGGTATTTCTATCACAGAAAATTGTTTTGTCCTTGTCAGATATTGTCTATACAGTGAATTGAACAGCAAGCCTGTGAAGAAGTGCTTGAATTTATTACAGAATTCACTCACTTTAATACTGAGTAATAGCACACTGCACTAACACTCATCACATACACTGAGTACATGAACATGTTAATTCCACAGCAAAATCATGAAATGGTTGTTTAGGTGAGTAACTGTCATTTTTAGCCTTTAGGCAATTGGCAGAGATTGAAAATCCCCAAGACTCCCTTGGCCAGTTGTGCCGCTAATATGTGGGTTAAGGTAAGACCATGTATTTTTAGAAAAATACAACTTTACAACACATCATATTCTAACAGTTCTATGAAGAAAAATACAAAAAGGATTTAATATATTCATATGTGGTGAAATTATCAACAATTGCAGTGATTGCAATAAATATAATATATATTGTTGACTCTGTATTGATAACATCTGACAACAGCTGCTCCTCTGAGCTGTGTGAGGTGTCACTGAGGAAAAACCACTAATGTGGGCAGTAGGAAGCCCCCTCTGTCCTCCCTGCAATTTCCTCCACCCTCCATTCTATTTCAGCAGTTGATAACTAAGAACATTAGTTTTATGCCACTTGCCAGGCTCAAATGAAAAGAGAGCTAACTTTAATGACACTGCAATTAATCGGCCCAATAGACAGACAGCTAAAAGACGAGATATTGACTTCATTAAGGATAATGTATTATGTCATTAAGTCAGTAGGGTCACCTTGTGTATCATACAAGCCAGTTAATATATTGGCATTTTCTATGAATAAGATAAATTCCGATGTGCAGGATAAAGCAGATTAGAAAATGTTTCATCTACAGTGGCAGGGCTGCGTGTTACTCGGGGCTAGTCGTACATCTTGAGAAGGAAAGAAACCCAATAATGTGTTACCAATAATAGTGAATTAGACACAAGATGAATTTGCTGCAGCAATTTAATCATTATTGTTTAGCTCTAATCTACAAAGAGGTATACTGCAATCTTCATCGGAAAGGTCAGTTGTATTTTTTACTTTGCGATGTTTAGATGTTTCATGGATTCAAACAGCTGTGCTTATATTAAAGGGCATGAAAACAAAGTGCCCCAAAACACAGACTGATGAGCTCATTTAACTTACATACATTTATACAACATGTAAATGTATTCATTGAAATCAAAGGATACTGTAAAACTGCATATGCCACTGTCAGAATATCTCCCTCAGGAGTATTGAGAGGTATAGTTTCACTGCTTTCTACCACGACCTTGCTGGTTTCTTTTTGGGGGTCTGTGTGATTATCGGCAGTTTCTCATCTGGTGGAGGCTCCACTCATTTGTCATGATTATTGCTGAGTTCTGGCCTGTCATTGGCTGCAAGAGATCAATGGCTTTGGACTCTCCCTCTGTTGTACGGGCAGGCCAAACAGCCTTTACTCGGCTAAATGAGGCTTCCCCTCTATCCATCCATCCATTCTATCCATACAGCCTTCTTTCTCTTTTCCCACGAGTCATTTCATCAATTTACTAGTCTATACATCTTTTTTTCCCGAATCAGTGCTGACATAGTGTCCTCACTCCAGTCGTTTATGTGCGCTTGGAAAGAACTAATCTGAGAGCTAAGGATGCATTTAAAGGCAGTCTGGATCATCGATGTGTTCATTCATGACAATAATTTGACAGGGCTTTTTCTATCGTGGAGTGGCTTAGTGTATTTGTGGAACACCCGAAGCACAATGAACATAAAATCGTCCTTAAGTCAATTAATTTTTATGAATGTAAAAGCAACAGTAAGGGTTTTATGTCCTTGTATAAAAATTAAAAAGGGACTTGATCTCTGAACAAAGAGGTAAATGTTCAACTTTGACGAATATCTGATTGCCAAGGCCATAACCCTATTGTTATATCTGACGTAAGATCTGTAAATGTACCATATGAAATTTATGATGACATCAATATTGGAATTCAAGGTCTGCCTCTATCAACCAGACTGCTTTAACTTAAATTAGACAGAAAGATGGTCAGAGAACAGATCCATCAATTTGATTTTGGTGCATATTGGACTAGAAAAGCAGGATGTTTTTAAGAGAGGCATATTTTGTTTTTTAAATCGGAATTTTTTATCATTTTGATCTAAGTTTTTGATATACATTTAGTTCGGGAACTATTTTCAGGCTTGTATTATGTGACTTGGAATCTTTTAAAACCTTTGCTCTGTAGGAAATGAAGACGAAAGATCATTTAGGAGTTTTGAGAATTCCCCTCTAGTTGTATTATGAGACACTTACTCCTATGTGCTTACATTAATATATCCATACTAACCTAAAACATGTTATTTTGGAACAATTAATAAAGTCCCTTTATGAACACAAAAATTTTCAAGATTTCCTTTCGATATATTCTAAAGTATAGCTGTTCGAAATGAAAAAACTAAACAACTTGAAATATTTACCGAGAATAATCTCAAACTCCAATCATCACTACTAAGCCTAAAACTGCACTGGAGGGAAAATCCTGTTTGATAACCTATCCTGTTCTGCACTCTGTCTCAAATCCCCTTGCAAAGCATTAGATGAAGGAATCATAGCGCTCACATTTGTAGATGAAGCTGCATCCAATAACTGGTTAGCTTAGACAAACAAAAAGTTCCCTGCGTCCGACTAAGAAACATTCCAATACATGACCCAATAACCTCAGCTTTTACAAACATGTGTTAATTAGAGAGCTTTAGGTGTTGGTAAGTGGACTTTGTTGACCCCTGTACAGAACCAGGCCAGCTCATTCGTACTGCTTCCAATCTTCATGCACAAGTAACCCATCAAGTTGCTGGCCTCTGCTTCATATGTCTTATACTACCACAGTAGTTATGTAAGTCCTCTTGGTGAACTCTGGAATCATGGATGTTTTAATAATAATTGATTCCCAATAAGATCAACTAAATATAAAAATCACTCACTCTTCCATTTTTTTTTAAAATGCTGGATATTGAACTGCTGTATGTAAGGTCAAGGACCATCTAGTCTAGAAATGCAGCTGAATACAAGCCGTGCAAGAATATCGTCCAATAAAGTCCTGACCCGATTAGATTTTTAGAAATCTAACCCAGTTGCCATAACTTGCCTCAAAGATCACAGTAGTGTTTTCTCCCCTGGGCAACAATTTCAAACTGTTTGGAACTCTTTGGCAAGCATGTTCTGTCTCTAATGTCCTCATTAAAATCCATCCAATCTTTCTATCAATTGCTCCAGCTTTCTGCAGCACAGGTCTGACAGGGGTATAGAGTTCACAAGTGAGCATATCATTATGTCATGATCTGTGATGATAACTTCTCAAAGTGCTGTTTTTAGATTATGTGTCAGTGGTCAGTGGCCCTGTAAATATCATGAGTTGGATTAGTGGAAAATTCACATAATTCAATGTCCAAAAAAGCTGCAGGGAACTGTAATTATGTGTCCTTAATGAGGAATCAATTACAGTAGAACTAATTGCTTATGACTGTGAAGACATAGATCACGGCTTCTGCTGTACCACCCATATTGCAAGCCCAGCAGAATGAAAACTTTGTCTAACTATGTAGATTGTCATATTATATGCATTGTGTTGTCCTGCCAAATAGGCCTGTAGTAACATTATGTAGAGTAATAAAGAAGAGCAAGTGAGTGTGTTTAAAAAGGTTATCATGAAAATGTAATTGAAATGTGTGTATATAATGGACTGTGATCCAACATCAAGATAGTTTCAAAAACCTAACCATGTAATCACCGAGTCTTTATATGCTCTATCAGTTATGTGCTGTGTCAGCGTTGCATACATCCTATTTCAAAAGACCACAGAAACCAAAGTAATTGCTCAACTGAGAAATCCACTGAGCATACATTCATGTCACTGATCAACTCACAAGCCTCTCAGCTCCCCCCTTATGGTTCACAGAGTTAAAGTGCCTTTCACACAAGGTCAAGACATTGCAGACAAGCCTTATTAAATATATTCCTCCACTTCTTATAAATTCCAAAGGATGTCCCCCTACAGTAATTATAAGTCTTGCGTTTGTCCAAGCCTGTCCTGTAGAGAAAAATGACAGGAAAGGTCATTAATTTGTGTGTCATATAATACAGTAGACTACCTATGGGAAAGTGGACACCACCACCATGATACTGACACCTTTTTGTGGCTATTGCCATTTTTCTTTTCTGTCTGTTGATTTGACTGCTTTTTGTTGCTATTTTTTTATTTATATTATTATTTCTTGTGAACAAAAACAGTTGAAAAACCAATGGAGCGTGAGACCAACAATCGTCCTTGGTAAGGTTAGCCTGTAAATAAATCAACGGTTATGAATTACTCCACTGGTTGTTAACAGAAGATAAAAGATGAAATTTAAATAAAAAGGGATGAAACACTCAGACAGATCCTTTTTCAAGAAACACTAAAAAAAATAATTTAATTCTGAATCTATCAAGTCTGTTTTAGAACAACTATGTGCAAAAATGAATCATTTGGTTCTCATAATATTGTAATTTCCTTCTGTGAATCTAAGTCATAAGACACTGTAAATGTTTTCCAGAACAACTTGATAGCGATCCAAATGAACAATGTCCCGAAAATACCATTGGCTGCAACTTAGTTCCAAATAAAAAAAGAAAAAATGGCTCCAATGGTTATGATGAGTCAGTTGTGAGAGACTTGTGTATCTACTTATATTTAATAAGACAATCAGTTGTGAAACAATCACCAAGTCATGTTGGAAGAAGATGATTGGATGATGGCCTTGTAAGAAAAAAGTTACCTAAGTAAAACTATTTTGTAAGACTTTTATCACTCTGTCCTACCTCTATGACCATCACACAACAAAAAATAGCTTTATGTTTCAGATATGGAGGTTATAGCCCTGACTTTTATGAAGTTGATGCAATCAGCCAATAGATGCCCTCTAGTGGGGCATTATGGATGGAACTTCCACTTTACAAAAAACTTCCATATGGAAGAGATCAAATTGATGAATCAGACTTTTTGTTTAGTTCCCTATTCCAAAAGATATTTAACATTTCCAACCTTGTGTCAAGATTGCTATTTCAAAAACCAAAACCACAATTATCTCCCAACTTTAACCAAAATAACATGGTGAATAATAATGTTAATGAAAACATGATCATTTTTGTAACCATATTGAGGGAGGCTGTCTCAGCATAAGTAGCAACTTTATCCCCCCCAAAAAGGGAAAAAAGAAAAGAGCATTGTTTAACCCCAAACATTTTTTTAGATTCAGACCAGACCATAACCATTGCAGTGATGCATGAAGGAATTATTTTTCAATGTGACAGTTTTTGGAACACACAAGCTGCTAATAGGGATATTTTCGACATTGATATGTAGAGACAATGCATGCATCTGAACACTTACCTTGAATTTAATAGAACTAAATGTACTTATAATCAAACAAATAAAGGGAAAAATAAATATATAGTAGATTAAAAAGAAACAACAGGGTGATTCTACTCATCCTGGTAAGAGCCATTCAGAAGTTGCAATACCGACAGTTAATGGCAGGCCATAGCTAGTTCAGAGCTGACCAGAGATCGAGCAAGATAGCGGATGAGTTTTATCACCCCTACATAGCTTCCCTAAGAAACTTCTAATTGACGGCAAGGCCTGTTCTTCTGTCCCACACAATTTCCCATCAAGTCTCTCCTGCTGCCACGGTCCTTACTACCTCAACTGCAGTTCCACACATCCCATCTCATTCACTCTATCATCACTTGTTTTTTTTCTCTACCTTTGTTTTCACCCATATCTTTTCCCGATCCTTTCTCATATCCGTGCAGTGCCTTGGCTTGGCTGAGCAGGCCTGACAAGCGGATTCCTTTGCTTTTCACTGTATTAAAACCACTTTCTTACTTTGACAGCCTGCTCTCTCCTGCCACCTCATAGTTCTGGCTTCACACTTCTCTGGGCAGCCACTGCCTCTTGACAGACCACTGTCACTTCCCATCATGCTCTCTGCTGATCGCACCTCCCTCCTCCGCCACTCTGACACCCCCCATACCCACCCAACCCCTCCTCAGCAAGCTCGCATGAGCCCACTTCCATACCAGTGCAATTATTTTTTTTGACAAGCCATCCATCAGCCTTAACTTTAAAAGCCCTCTCAGCTGATATCCATTGTTAAGCTCCCTTTTGCCGCTCTTGCTTTCTCCCTCCAGATAGAGCTTGCATGAGAGAGTATGATATCAGACATCACCAAAGCTACCAAACCATGTAAATTTACTTTGTTCTCGGCTATATTTCCAATTTCACGTCCAATTTTTCGGTACATTATGCGTAGTTGTTGTGCCTAATACAATGTTGTCAAAACCCATTACAGTTTGCTCCCATAGTCGCCTCTTAAAACAGGTTACAATTGTTATTCTATATGTGTAAGACAGGGACATCTCACCATTTGAAGTTGAATCTTATTAAAATTATCTGTTCAATTCTCACGTTCTCCGGTCAGACCAATTTGCAGGCATTAGCAAAGACACATATGAAAATGTCAGCATGTCAACTAATAACAAAGAAAGCAAAGCAAGTGCATCGCTGTGAGTCAATAATGTTGCCTTGCTGGTGACACAAATTTGATGGTAATCTAAGAAAATGAATACGGAGGAAAAGCGCCGTGCTCTTTGAATGGGAATCTTGTCCTCTGTTAAATCATTTGGCGTTCTTCCACTTGGCCTACATCTTAGCTTTGTAGTAGAGAAAGGGGGGGCATGACAACAAAGTGCTCTCCCATCAGTGCTGTCTGGTGCGCTCAAACAGCACACATTACATGTGCATGATGAATTGGCTACATTATGCACAGCTCAAATGACAACTTTTGTCATGCGGGATAGTCATTTTTTAACAATGCATTGTTGTTGTAACTAGAATTTTTTTCAAGTTGTTTCAAGATTCATATGTATATATATATATATATATTTATATATATATATATATATATATATATATATATATATTATAAACCATATGCCTTACAGATGTTTAGTGTGGAGAAAAAAAGAGTGAATATACTGTATGTTGTATATGACTATATAAACCTAGGTCTAAAAATGCAAAATCACAATATAAAGCAAAAAACAATAAATATATGATAAACCAAGTGTAGCTCTAATATCATGAGGGATACTTTTGTTGAAACTAATTCTTAATGTTTGTGACAGGCATCTAAATACAATATCACCAGTTCATTAACAGGTTTTAACAGAACCTAGATGTAATTTTAATCATTAAATTTTGAAAATATTTCTGAAACTTTTCGTTTGTCTGTAAGATAATGCCCAACAGATACCTTGGTGATTTTCAGCTGACGTTTCATTGTTCTACTTTCATATATTTCCTAACTTATTCAGCTATTTTGTGAAAAATTGGCAAAGTTAATTTCTAAAGGTAAACTATTGTATAAGACTTCATTTCAGTTTCCTTTGACATATGTGTAGATAAATTATTTGCTCGTTGGGGTTGGGGGCATTCCAATATCAAAAGCAATTCACAATCGACATCCCTTATATATCTATAATGCCCAGCTCTAATTGGTATCATAAATTGCAATAATCTCGCTGGTTAAATGGTCACTGGATAGTTAATGGAAAATGTAAAGTTATGTTCCTCTTACAGTGATTGTTCCTCTTGCAATGAATCTTCATGATTCATTTGAAAGTGATAATTAATATGCAATGCAAGTCATTTGCAACCTATTAGTTTGAGAAGATCATTAGACAGAAGACTCACCCATGGCAAAAAAAAGGATAAAAAGAAAAAAGCACTATGATATGACCACTTAATATTGACACATTACAGGTTATACACCCAAAGTAAAGTAAAATGGTGAGAAGCCAATGAGCTGCTTATTTTCAGCTTGAGTTCATAAAGAATATTAAGAACGGGAAAGTTAGAGATAACACAACTGCTTTAGCAGCACATTTGAGCTTGGCTGCCCCACTACACAATTCCTCAGCCATGTGAGTTTCCAAACTTTAAGCCAATTGCATTCAAAAGCCACCCTTCAACAAAAAGGAAACAATTAACAAGCTGATATCAGCATGTGTCTGGCTGACTTAATGAACATCAAATTATACACAAACACTTATAAATCATCATTATCCCCCAATTTTAATTGATCCCACAATTAAACATGACAAATGCTACGTATGGCAAGTCTTGACTTTATTCTTTCCCTATAAGGGACTATTTATCTTGTTTCTAAAGCGTCATAGATAATTTCACATTGTGTGTGCTGCTAATTAACAGGGACAGACAGACAATTTTAGTCGGGGTAATTTCTTTTGTTTACAGCAGGGAGCCTTCTGTTTCAAATAATTTCAGAGGTGCCTTAGAACCCAGATTTTTTGTTTTGCTTTTGCTATTCATTTCCACATCCTTACAGTTTTTTTGACTACCATTTTCCACCTGACCATCGTACTCCCCACAAACCAGATGTATTCCTATATGTCACATGTAAGTAATGTAAATTTGATTTACAAAATAATGGAGGAGAAATTGTCATAATTTTAATCATACCCCTGCAAATGAGTAGGAGCGTGTTGAAATCTCCAAGTAGAAGTTGCCTGTGTTTCTGTACTGATACATTTCTGATAAGCGTCTCTGTGATTACACCTTGAGTCTTTGGCATGGCAGACACCTGCCTCTGTCTGTGGCCCTGACACCACCGGTCCCAGCAAAGCAAGGCACCAGCATATGGTTATCAATGATCCAGATGGCTCCTGCTTGCCTCCAGACTGACAACTTTGCTCTTCCATTATCAAACACTAGTAATTAACCACAATCAAGTAGGTGTTAATTAGACATAATGAAGCAATTTCTGTTTGGTCAGAGCCTACTATTTGCCAATTACTTGTAATTATATGCACTAAGCACTTCTGTGTAATCTCTGTTGGTGGTGCAGCAGGCAACCAGTCAAGCAGCAGAGCTGTGTCTGTTTACTAAACTGAAGAGCCTTTTGTTTTGTCTAAAAATTTGGCAGATTTAAACCTGTAGCCCTCTGATTGCCCAGCTTGTCACAGCTGCCTGAGGTTGGAACAAAGAGGGTGTCATTTTTCTTGATGACAGCACCAGGGAAGTTTGTCATTCCTGGGAGAGGATGGCTGTTAATCAGAGTGACCCTCGATTCCAAACCACAGGTCCCAGCACCACCGCTGGTTTACACACCTAGAAGGGATGTGTGTTTCTGGGGAAGTGAAAGCAATACATTTACATAATGGAGATCACACAAGAGACGCCATAACACATTTGGCAGTGAAAGTACAAGCAAAGACAATACAGACAAATAAGTAAAGGACATAAATACAGAGTTTAGTGTATGATATCTTCCATTTCAATGATGCTAATAATAATAATACTATAAACTATTACAATAATAACATAGATGATGGCACTAATACTACTTCTACTACTAATAATAATAATACCGGTAATAATGGTATTTCATAAAATTTTCAGACACTTCTCTATACATTTACCAAAAAGTGAATTGTTTTACATAAGCTAGACATATATTTAACACTACCTCCCACCCTTTTGTTTCCCTTTTTTCAAAACAGGAACCATCATAGTTTGAGAACCGAACACCCCCTTGACAGTGTTGAGTATGAACACTGTTAAATGTTTCTGGCATTACTTTACCAAAATATACTAAACTATGACCTAAAAATTGGTCAAGTATCAAAATAAGTCCCTGCGTACTGTTACAACACTGGAAATTGGTGTATTAATGTATTTTATTTGTATTAGAGTATAACACCTAAGTCATCTGGTGCAAAATAGGCCAAATTAACCAATATATTTTGTCTTTAGTGTAATGAACACATGCGATATATCCAAAAGACATGATTTTGATTTGTTTGTTTGTTTGTTTGGCAAAAATTATGGGAAAAACGTAAGTGACCAAGACAACAATGGCTTTGATTCAAACTGAAAACCAAAAGAAATAATGATACTGGACATGGCTATGTAATTTAACATCAGATAATAACCTTCATGAAGACAGGATATGACATTCCTGTTGTTTCCCTGAAAGAGGGATAGACTTTCACCTTATTTTCCCTTCGAGATGGGAGAATGGCTTTGTTTTATGTGTTGCTGTTGCATTCCAGGAACATTCAAAAGCCGTGTAGGAATTTTAAGACGATAAACTTATTTGAAAAAATGCAAATACAATGGTATTATAAAATTTGGCTTGCACCTAAGCTGCAATAACTTTTAAAAATAAAATCAAAGCCAGTGGTGTTTGTCAGCTATAAGATTCAATCCATCTCCGACCAAGGATTCTATATAAGGTAATCTAAATACATTTCATGAGAAAGACATGTTTTTTCCTGTTTGCATTAAAGTATGGAAAATATGGATGGTAACATAATAAACCTATTTGGCAAGATACTGAGGGGACATTTGGATGGTGGTATGGTATAAACTAGAATTGTCTTCCTCTAGCAGTCATATTGCATCATTTAAGTGTTCTATCTGTTTCAGGATCCAAATCAGACTCAAGCCTACTGTAAATTTATGTGTCACTGAAGTTAAACTAATTGAAGAGGACCAACTGTAATGCAGCCTTTCTACATGCAACATTTATAATTTTCTACAGAGGCATCAGCAGTGTAAATTAATAATTTCAAGTGAGCTGCTAATCATAGAGGCCATAATCCAGGACAAGCTCTCACCCATAATTGCTGCGGTCCAGCATAATCAACAACACATCATCTGCTACGAACTGGAAAATGACTCACTTACTCCACCCAGAAATACAAGACTGTCTAACCATGACTGAAGATACAGCCATCCTGTGTTTGTGTGTGTGTGTGTGTGTGTGTGTGTGTGTGTGAGTGTGTCTGATTTCTGACTTACTTCCGCCCAAATTTATTTGAACATTTTCAAATGTACAATGATACCGATACACTGATCACCCTACAAACAACTTTGACGTATAAATGAACAGTACTTTCATTATTCTTTAACACAAGTCAGTGATCCCTACTGATTTTCTGCAGCTTGGCCATTGTCAAACTGGTATATATATTTATGCCAGATATATTTAGATATATTTATGAATTTAATTAATTTTAATGTTATTTCATTCTATTTTACTATTGTTATCGATCAT
This sequence comes from Fistularia commersonii, assembly GCF_037954325.1. Classification (NCBI taxonomy): domain Eukaryota; kingdom Metazoa; phylum Chordata; class Actinopteri; order Syngnathiformes; family Fistulariidae; genus Fistularia; species Fistularia commersonii. Next base: position 17,158,914 of record NC_141285.1, read on the forward strand.
TGTTGTTTTTACGTTTGTCATTTAAAAAAATATATGTTTTCTATTTAACTACAACAAGTAGTTGGGTTGACTAAGCCAAAGTTTCAACTCACCAAAAGCTCGCCATGGTGCACCACTTTAAAGGGAACAATCCCTGGGAGGACTAATTGGTCTAGATATACTTTAATATTTGTCTCATACTTGAATGTGTTGTTAAAATGCATGAAGAATGGTTATTTCTTTAAAAATTGCAATTTAAAACACATATTTTAACCTACTGGCACGGCCATTGTTTTACTAGTGCAATGCATACTGGGTTGATGATGTAAAGAGGTATCCTATTTCCTCTAATATTAAATTTTGCTCAGGACGGTATATATGGTAATAATGCCACTTTGTGGTGCTCTTGGGTGCAAATTCCAGTCCAAGGGAAATGGGCTTGATGTAAGTCTACATAGCTTTTCCAAGGACAAGAAGAGAAGAAAGGAGTGGGAAATTTCTTGTGGACACACACACAACTTCTTAAGAATCCAGAGCTGAGTTCTTGCCATTTTTCTCTAGATGCAATTGACGCATTTAGCAGAGCTAAGCTGCTGAAAGAGCTCACAAGTGTTGCTAGTTTTAAACAGACGCTAACACCGAAACCCCTTGCATTCTTTCACAAGCATACAAAAGGAAACGGGTGGAGCCTGCTCGGAGAAACACCACCGGCAGGAGAGCTGGAGGTTCTCCTGAGAGTATGTCAACAACTCGCTACTGCAGAAGGCGGTATCATGAAGGAAGCTGACAACGAGTCACCCGGTCAATCAACACAGCAGTCTGTAAGTCAACAGTGAACAGCTAATGACAAAAAGTGAAGCTCCTTACAACCAACACTCTCTCTCTGTTAGCATAGCAACACAGTTTGCTGCCTGCACACCAGAGACCTTTGCTGACTCTTGCCTCTTCAGGTTTTCGTCTTCATTTTGAAGCTCTTCATTTTGACTTCTGTCTTCAGTGTTATATTCCTTGCTCACATCTCTCTCGGGTTAAAAAGGGAAAAGGTTGCACATATGACATGTTTTTGCACCATATAAAATATTGTGAAATAAATGGGACTGAGCCCAGGTCAACCTCATGACGTCACTATTCAGAAAGCATTGCGTTGTAAATAAACAATGGCTGCCTGCGAGTGACAGATTTTATTTTTCATTTTTATACAAACTGAGAAATGCCGAGAGATTGTTTTGCTTTTATGTTGTTGATACAAATTGATTAAATAGGACAATCGAATCTTGGTAATCGAGAATTGCTTCAACCATTAATAAAGACAACCAGAATGCTGATTTGAATGACAAAGCTGGACAGCTGCCAGGCTTTGCGTTAAAACTATACACACTGTATTGACTTTGATATTCTTGATGGCATTAAATTATTTTTTTGGCTCAAAGGTCAGCTGGAGCTGAGTGAGCCAGAAAGATTTTCAGTTGCCAACAGTATATCTACAGTGCTTCCCATTTCAGAAAGTAATGAAAATCTTATAGAATGGTAATGATTGCATCATTTTTTGTTTTGTTTTTTCTTTGGCAAGGAGAAGTCTGCCCATTCCCTTTTAGACATCCATTTTTAGAAAATAATGGACTCTGCTGTGCATCAGACAGTTCTGGCTTCACCTTCATCCAATAATTCCTGATAATGGAGTTCTCGTTGGGCATTATCCCTTACATAAAAGACAGCTAAACTTGACCCCCGTTTATTTCGTGGCGTCATGTGTAGAAATAGACAGAAATAGAAGGACTACTGTAGCTCTATGAGTGTGGCAATTTCAGTAAGTTAGTGTATAGTATACTGTTTAAGAATGAATGATCACATGAGCCCCAGGAATTCAATTTAATCCTTCCAGGGCGACAAGATAAAGGTCTTAACTTTATATCTTGTTTTGTTTTGGTTAAACTGTTATTTCTAAGCTTAAGAATGACAACTATATCTTTTAGCTGAGAATACAATTTCTCAAGAAACATTTTATATTAAGTTGTTGCCCTTTATCATCCTATTTAGAATTATTGTTTGAACTTGTGAACAACTCAGTATGAACTCTGAATGTTACTCTTTTCTTATTTTTCTTAATAATGATTATGTTCTTAAATAAAGCCAGGGAAACAAATAGTAAAGGTCAGGACTCGTAAACAGTATGATTACTGAGAAAAAAAATGAAAATAAGCGCTAGAATATCTTAGAACCCATTCAATAAAAATAACCATGAGATTAGGGTAAGAATTTCAAGATCTAAAATTGTAAACAGTTTACTATGTTGGCATTTCCTTTAAAATGATTGTATATTGCACTTTAAAATCACATAGCAGCTGAAGGGGAGAAAGATTAATTTGAAATGGGAAATTAAGTCAACCTAAATTCTTACACTGCATTGAACCTCGTTGCTCCCCTTTTGTAATGACATAAAGTTATATTGAGGAGTGGATGGAGGGCTGGTGAGGTGCTGAGGCCTGAACTGCTTGTCAGTAGCATGACTGATTACTGAAGCCAACTCTAAAAGGATTGCTGGTGGAAATAAAGACACCAGCATGTCAGGCGTAAGCTCCTCAGAAGGACCCATCAGAGAAGTGGATGCGTATTGACAGGTCAGAGACAGAAAGAAAGAGACATGGAGAGATGAACGGGAAGACAGAAGGAGACGAAGTGTCCTACAGTCACTCACCTTGGCACAGGCTGCAATGTCAGCCAACCTGGTGGCCATCACTCTCAGGTCCTGTCCAGGGTATTATTTAATGCCAAACAAATATCAGGGACTGAATGTCACCACAAGGACACCCAGGCCTCATCTCCACCAATCAGTGTCCGGGGTTTCAAATCACCCTTTCTCCATCCCTTGCCGACAAATCCATCTTCCTCATTCCTATACTATGCTTCACACCCCCATTCGACCCCTGACTACCACATTGAGGGGCGGCTCTGTGCAACTGATTTACGATTCTCCCATCTCAGGCTGAGCACGATTTATTGACATTAGTTGTCAGCTTTCTTTTTGAGAAATTGCACGTAGAATTAATTTTAACTATGTCTTAATGTTAAATATCCTGGAAACACTAAATTTCATGGTAGGTGATGCTGAGAGCTGCTTAGGCGTATTTCATGTACTTGGGCTTTGGTAAATGAGCCTTTTTTTAAGACTTTAATTTAATAAGAAGCAGCTCATAACTGCTTCATCTCAGCTGTTAATTATTCATTCTTTAGCTGAGAAATGATCTCAGGATAGTATTTAATGCATCGAAAGTTTAAGTAATTTAGTTTAATTGTTTTTAATAAACGAAATCATGTCCTAAGCCACCTAATTTGACAGGGAACAACCTGGACAAGGTGTATTAGTGTAATTGGAATCAAAAAAAGAAATAAAAACAAAACTGACACCTTGGGAAATTGTCTTTTACCTATGATGATCCAATGCGAAAAAGTCAGCAAATCCATATTTACTGTAGTTGCTGGAATCTTTATCTCGTCAAACAAATTCAAAGAATTAGAATTTTATTTTGTTTATATACTTATTTATTTGTGGTGTGACCATCCTGCTTGCATAAATACACTGGACATAAAACAAATAAACTTTGTGCATAGTGTACAAAAGAACAACTGTACTTCCCAGAAGGAAACTCAAAGACAATCAAATATTGTTTTTTCTTCGAATACAGCAAAAAAATGTAAAAACAAATCAAGTTTAAATAGCGTACTGATCCAAAAGGGGATCTTATACTCATATGTCAATTGAAGAATTTATTTAAAAGCCCCAGCAAGTGAGTAATGCTGTGTCATGTGACAACTTTGTTATGATGTGGTGCAACGTGAATAAAATCTGTTTTGACTGTGTCTTTTCTTTGCTACCTGAACCCAGAGCCTCCTGCAGTATGGCGGTATAAGCAGTTGGTCTGATTAGTCCTTTCACCTGGAACCATTCCACCAATGTCCTTCGATTTAGTTATTGTCTTTTTTTTCATCTACTTTTTTTTTTTACATTTATTTTTACATAGGTTGGGTAAGTTTGCCAACAACAAATTAAAAAAGGAAAAACAATAGCACCTAATAGCACCTCTACTACATTGTGCCTTTCAGTTCAGAAACTTTTTTAGGGGTCAACTTATATAAAAAAAAAAAAAAACAGAATGACAATCATAAATAGATAAAAAACAAACAAATAAATTAGACAATGAATCAAATAAAAAATAGCCAGTGAGACTTTGTCCTCTGTGGCTTTTGAATCCATTCATGAAGAAAAATATTTCCTAATGTTGAACCCCAGAGTGTACGGGTATACATTATGAAGCATTAATCACACACAACTGTGAACACTGTGGAAACAAGGTGTTCAGTTGTTCATTGTGCTTATATGCGGTATTTGCAGGCATTCCACAGTCTTTCATATTTTAAATATAATTTGGCCTGAATGAAATGTTGCACCAATGTCACCAAATAGACATGTACAGTATAATATTGCTGGTATGGTTTATTTTTCTTCTGGCATCACTTCTTCTTTTTCTTCTTTTACTTCTTTCAGCTTTTCCCTTCAGGGCTGACCACAGCAAATCAACCTTCTCCATCTACCCCTATTCTTTGTATCCTCCTCTCTCACACCAACTACATTCATATCCTCTCTCACTACGTCCATAAATCTTCTCTTTGGTCTTCCTCTAGACCTCCTGCTCCAATTTCAGCATCCGTCTACCAATATATTCACTATCCCTCCTCTGTACATGACTGAACCAGCTCAGTCTGGCTTCTCTGACCTACTCTTCAAAACATCTAACATGTGGCGTTCCTCTGATAGACTCATTCATGATCCAATCCATCCTTGTCGCTCCCAAAGGGAACCTTAGCATCTTCATCTCTGCAAACTCGAACTCTGCCTCCTCTTTTTTCGTCATTGTAACTGTTTCTAGGCCATATAACATAGCTGGTCTCATATCTGTCTTGTACCTCTTTCCTTTCATTCTGGCTGATAGTCTTTTATCGCATAGACACTTTTCTCCACCGATTCCAACCTGCTTGAACCCGTCTCTTCACCTCTTTTTGACACTCTCCGTTGCTCTGGACTGTTGACCCCAAGTACCTGAAATCTTCCAACTTCTCGATCTCCACTCCCTGTTGCCTCACAATTCACACAAATGTAGTTTGTCTTGCTGCGACTAACTTTAATTTCTCTCCTTCCCAAAGCATACCTCCACCTCTCTAGATTTTCCTCAGCCTGTTCTCTGCTCTCGCTACAGATCACAATGTCATTTGCAAACATCAGGGTCCATGGCGATTCCAGTCTAACCTCATCTGTCAGCCTGTCCATCATCACTGCAAACAACAAGGGGCTCAGAGCTGATCCCTGATGGAGTCCCACCTCCACCTTGAACTTCTCTGTTACCCCTACAGCACACCGCACCACTGTCTCACAGCTAGCATACATGTCCTGCACTAGTCTAACATACTTCTCAACAACTCTAGATTTCCTCATACAATACCAGAGTTCCTCTCTTGGCACCCTGTCATATGCTTTTTCAAGGTCTAAAAAACACAATGCAGCTCCCTCTGGCCTTCTCTGTACTTCTCTATTAGCATTCTCAAAGCAAATACTGCATCTGTAGTACTCTTTCTAGGCATGAAGCCATACTGCTGTTCACAAATGCTGACTTGCTGACTTCTGTGCTTAGTCTAGTTTCCACTACTCTTTCCCATAACTTAATTGTATGGCTCATCAACTTTATCCCTCTGTAGTTACCACAATTTTGCACATCTTCTCACTCTCTAAGATCCTGTTGAATAATCTAGTCAGAAACTCTACCGCTGCCTCTCCTAAACACTTCCACACCTCCACAGGTATATCATCAGGACCAACTGCCTTTCCACTCTTCATCCTCTTCAATGCCTTCCTCACTTCACTTTCACTAATCTCTGCTACTGTGTGGTCTACAATCGTCACCTCTTCTACCCTTGCCTCTATTTCATTTTCCTCGTTCATCGCCTCTTCAAAGTACTCTTTCCATCTTCCCATCACTCTTCTAGCATCTGTCAATACATTTCCCTCTCTACTCTTATTCAGCCGGACCTGCTGTACATCCTTTCCATCTCTATCTCTCACCAACCTGTATAGATCACTCTCTCACTCCTTACTGTCCAACTTAGCATACATTGAAGAGTGAATATACAAACCAGTTTCCTTCATTAGTTTGTTTTGCAGCCACAGGAGCTGTGGCTTCATCTCACAGTCTGTTACGTTATGAAAAATCTTTCAATGTGAATTTAACACCACAGCGAAAAATTTTAACAATTGCTTTCCAAACAACTTAGACCTGCAATGTACAAGCAAGGTATGAAATACAATTTATCAAAAGATGATGTCTTCTGTCAGTCAGTTTCCAGGTATTGTTATTGTTGCCATGGCAATATTTGTTAATTGTTATAATTGATATGGGTTTGGGCTTTTGATTGAGCTCTGCTTATCTGAATGGTGATTTTTTTTCTTTGTTAATTTTAAATAGCAATCCCCCATTGCTGTCAGTAAGCACCCTTACTTATTCATATAAAGGTCTTGGAACATATTTTTACACACAAGATATATTTCTTGCTCAAAATACAACATGAAACAAGATATCCAAATCCACAGAGAAAAATACAGTGACTATAAAAATATACACATTCGGATTTCAGAAACTTCTGATAGCTGACTTCGAGCCAGCCAGGCTGCAACAAGAAAACATGAATGAAATAAAATAAATCACGCACTTGGCAATAAACATGTTATTCTTGATCGATATGTACTTGCCTTTTTCTCCCTTTTTCAATAACAGCTGCCATAAAGGCCTGCTGAGCACAAGCGGCCATAAAAGTATGTAAAATAAATTAGGAGAGCATAATGAGAGGCTCCAGCAATTCCCCCATAAATATAACATAACGACCACAACTAAAATGTCAAGGAATTCAATAAATCAATTTTTCAGGGACAGGCCGGCCTTTATGTGTAGAACACATTGTCATATTCATTATTTTTTTCCTTTTTCCGGTTGATCTCATTTTTGGGGGTAGAAGAGCAAGGGAAAGGTTGCAGCTCAGAGGTTCCTCTCACAAGTGCAGGGTTTAAAATGTGTTCTATGTAATTCATCAGTATGACACAGACACCTGAGGCCTGGACTCGCTCCATTTCTACTGCCTAAATGGTTTCTTGGGGACTTTTCCACAAGAATACGCGCACACACACACACACACACACACACACACACACACACACACACACACACACACACACACACACACATCAAAGTGCTGCCAGGAGTGAAGAGAAACATAGAGAAAGTCACAGTAAATCAACAAGAGATACGAGACATAATATATATTTAATGTACAGACAAGTGAAAATCCAAACAAACTTAAAGATGACTGAGATTCAAAGGTCCATTTCTGAGAACTAGGACTTTGAGGAGGGTTAACTCATAGAAATACAAACATATCCCTATCCATATCCATATACATATACATATAGGCTACACCTTATAACTTACTCCAAACAGAAAAACACATTTCACAGTACTGACTTGTGAATTTCACATGGTGAGCTTAACTACAATCAGCAGTTCAGCCAAGCTCTATCCAGCTGAAAATACTTTGAGGCCCTTCACAAGATGTCCTGTTTTAAAATCAAATCATAAAATTATTGACATGAACCTACTGTCATTTACAAGCAGCATCACAAGATCATTGACTGAGCATGCTGTATAGTAAAAACAAATAAATCTAGCAGAACAGCGAACTGCATAGAAATGCAATTATTCTAATAGCAGTTCCAGCCACATAAGTCCATTCAGTTATAGACAACCTAATAAGTAGGGTGTGATTGATGATGGGATCATGGAGACGTTATAAAGGAATGTGCACACATGTGTGCACACATATACAACAGTGTGTCCTCTTTTTTTCTCTGAGAGGCATGCTACTCTAAATTCACGACTCCATTAAAGTGATATTTTTGAGAGCCTGGCTGCATGTCAACAGAAAATGTGGTAGATACGTCAAAAAAGGAGCCCCAGTTAGACAGGAGAAAATGGGATGTACATATTCCAGAAATATTAGAAATATCCAAATATTATATGGGGATTCTATAGAAATGGGACAGTTTTTTTAGATGTATCGATTCAGATATAGATAGGCTTACAAACTGGTTCCTCAAGTTTATAAATTAAGGGTGAAACTGATCCTGATTTTAAGACAACATTCGATGCATCTTACAAAATTAGCTGCTGGTGTTTTTGTGTGCTGGTGTAATTGAAAACTTAAGGTCATGGCCTACTTTTAACTAAATTCTAAACAATTATGTCACTTCTAAATCAATTTTAGGGTAATGTTTTGCTAAATTATGCAGGTTACTGACTGCTATAATTATTCATGGCACTTTCCTATGATTTTAAACACAAATCAAGGATATCTTATCAGCTAATACATGCAACATATTTGTAGAGATTTGTCACTAAATATGAGAAGGGTAGAGATATGTGTATTATTTTGTTGGAAAATTTACATTTACTATCTGCTATTAGACAGTGTGCTCTATACATTCCCAAGCTCTTCTATAACTATACATATTTGACTATCAATGCTATGAAAAAAGTTGAAAAGTTGGTTCTTGTAATTTCTAATTATGTTATGGATGGCATTAAAACTGTGGTTCTATGGTCACTGATGTATGAGTGGTACATTTCATGTACCAGTGGTAGTGTGATACAGTGTGCTTTATACATTGCCAAGCTACACTGTAACTGTACATTTTTGAATATCAATGCTATGAAAAAAGTAGAAAAGTTGGTTCTTGCAATTTCTAATTATGTTATGAATGGAATTGAGTCTGTGGTTCTATGGTCACTGATGCATGGGTGGTACATTTCTTCATTTTTTGACAAAATACGAGATAAAAGTATTCTGACCAGTGACTTGGACTTATGGGCACAAATGCATAGCAAACCGTCTCCCACATTTTCAGTGCAGTGTGGAAACTCTGTCCATCAGCCTTAGCCTCTGGAGGTGGCTGGTGTTGAAAACAATTAAGGGAGTATACAAAGCCATTTGCAGGCAGCAGGTCTTGCTGGGCTGGCCAGTCCAATGGAGTACCTCTCACATCTGATTTATAACACTGTCGTCTTGGCAAAGCAACATAATTAATAGGAGCATGGAGTTCTAATTCCAATGACTTCCACACCAAGTGGTTTTCATTTGATTTATGATGGCCAGCAACTTTGCATTTTATCAATTCATTCAGTCATTATTTATGCTGATGACCAATTTCAATGGATCGCTATCATTTAACTTGCCACTAATAAGAGAGAATTAGGGTTCACTGCATTATTTAGAAGCTACTAATTGATCTTTGGACCCAAAGTACACACTGAAATACACCACCGTGATTCTAACGACATATACAAGTGATCATTGCACTGTGTACAAATATTCGCATGACTGCACTGTTGTTTCTTTTGTTGAACGGTTTTCCTGGAAGAACTGCAAAGAAACTGAGTCAAAAGAACGTTCAAAAACAACATTTGTGCCGGTTCAGTAAAACGGATCAAGCAAAAATCTTTAAGCATTGCCTTAATCATTTGGCTATTGAAGGTAAACAATCTTATCAGAGAGTTGTTGGCTCAGATGTAATGGCTCCAATCAGAAAGTTGGTGGTTTGATTCCCGGCTCCTCTGGTATGAATGGCAAAATGTCCATGGAAAAGACAACTAACCCCCTGGGTGGGGGTGCTCCTGCTTGTCCGTTTAGAGCCTTGCATGGCAGCGACTGTGCCACCATCGGTGTATGTATAGGAGAGTGCTCTATTAGTTGGGGTCAGTTTTTGTTTGTTTGATTTGGTCTGGTTTTTGTCATTGTTTTCCTTAAGCCGGCATAATGACATGTAGCAACTCTATAGAAACCCTTGCCTTGGTTTAATAACAGCGCTGCCTCTTGGTCATCTATTAAACTTGACCTGTCTATATTCATACTCCAGAGTAAACTGGGGGGGGGGGGGGGGGGGGGGGGGGGGGGGGGCAAATTGTGGATTCACAAAACCAACCTCCTCAGCATGCACTGTAATTGCACTTCAAAAGGTGACATATTCCCAATTTATGAATAATGAATCTAAAGCAGGCTCAATTTGGAGAATCAGTGGGCATCGTGTTGACCAGCCCCAGCCCAAAGGCATAGATGTACATATCAAAGCAAGACATCTCTCAGGGTGTCAATATCTAAGCTCATCATGCCAACACATACCCAATTTTAGTAAAACATGATGCACAGCATTCTTGATGACTGCCCACCAACCGAGAGACGTGACACACATAAAATCAGATGATTTGTAAGTATATTTTCCTCCACTTCAAAGCCATTTAATATAATTTAGTAGGTAAGTGTGAAAATGTAACATGCAAAGCATATCAAGCTGACCCAAGCTTTAGCTAGGCCAGTCGATAAACTACACAGACACCTAAACTGAGAAATATTTGAGAAGTAAATTCTTCACTCTTTATTTTTAACAGAAAAAAATGTTTTAAATGCTAAAATAACAATAAAAAACATTGAATTTTGCACATGATACTGCTTAACAAATACCGGTAATGCATTTTCCTTACCGGAAAATATTTTGTTGCATACTATGTTTTTGGACCTGCAGTAAAAAGAAAGTGAAAAATGCACTCCTTGGACATGTGACAACACAAATGATCAGACTCCTTTTGTTAGAACAATTCCCCTCACCTGACATCGTAAATGCTGAATTGCATCTAGAGAATCATGGGAAGCTAAGCTTTTTGACATATTTTTCTTTTTTTTTAGTTTTGCATGAGCTATATGTATGTAATACTGATTCATAAGTTAATTCTGGCACTGGGAAAGTTAAGTCTCCGTGGGCTTATTTGCAAAACGGAAAATTGGAGAGTCCTCACAGGAGGTGGAATAGAGCAGGGCAGGTTGAGAAAAAGATGTGGCCACCCATTGGAATCTAGGAACTTCTATTAAGATTTATAGGTGTTGGGATTCTGCAGACCTGAGGCATTATTCATGGTAAAGCCTTTCTGTCTGGGTCTGTTTATAAGATGACACAAGGCTGACAAAGATGGAGACCCTCCACAACTGGGCCAAGCTGCTTCAACATAGGGTTCAGTCACCTGACATACCCACGGCATCAGCTACAGCAGCTCATAGAGAAACATGCAGGTCAGAGCTGATAATAGATTTCTGTAATAATAACACAATACAAGAATGATAGTATTACACATAGATGCCCAGTGATCCTACTTTCACCATATCAACTTTGCATCCTTTTGGCCTAAACACAATCAAAAAGTTTATTTTCTTAAATATTTACCATCTCCAGCTGTCCCTTAATGTAAATGACTATGAAAAATGATGATTCTATTCTTGTTACTCTTTTCACAGACATATCAGTTATGGAGTATCTTTGCCTAATCTTATCCTGGCAACTGGACTTGGTTTCTCTCCTTGAGATTGTTATTTCTTCAGTTCTGAGTTACAAAGATATATTAGTTTTGGTATATCTAGATTCAGAGCAGGCTTTTGGCTTTATGCCAACAAAAATATTAACAATAGATAATGATAATTTTTTGAAGGTATTTTGTTGTGTAAATGTCTTGACCGCCACAGCAAACACTTTGATTGACTCACATTAGTGATATTGTTTGTGTGTGCATGCATGTGATTGAGTGTGTCTCTGTATCTCTAAGTACCCAAATCCTAATATATATCAAAGCAAAACTTTGTTTTGTTTTGTTGTCGGTATTGTCAATATTACAACTAGAGTGGTTTTCCCCTTGATTTTCATTTTCCACTAAAATCTTTCTAATGGGAACCGAAAACTTTCTGTCTACTTAAGTCTTCTTCCAGTATTTTGAGATTTCCTGATGCTAAATTAACATCTGGTGTAGGTACCTGTTGTAGACTGGTCAACAGTACAGCCAAAATGATGCTAAGATGTCAGTGACTTCAGAAATAAAATAAAAACAATCAGACTCAAAACTTGGGGCATTTTTGGAAGTGAATGTCAATGTATATTTTGAAGTATTCAGAAGCATTTGGTGGATAATGCACTTCATTCACAGCATTTAAACTACAGTGTCATAAACCTATGGAAACTACACAGAGTACCATGGGTCTTTGTTTAAGAAGCCATGGCAACATTTAGTTTTTTCAGCAATTTCTTGAGAGTCGCACTATACTTTATTTGGCCTTATTTTACACAAGGATCACCTTCAACTTTATTAATGAGAGCACTCCGGATGAAAGATCCTGATTAAAATCTGCAACATCTGTTTTCTGCATTCTCTTCTCGGTGGGCTCCACCTATTTCTCATGCCTAATGACGCTGATCCTTTCAGCAAATTTTACGGACAAATGTGTGTTTGGTTCCATTCATCATCCTGAATGAGGGTTCCCAAAGAGTAGTTCTTCACTTTTTATACCATGAGTTAACAAATGATAACTCTTACCACATGTTTTCCATTTGGGAAATACGAGAAACAGGAAAAAAAAACATGAGATTCAGGGGACCAAAAGAAAGGTAGCTTTAGAAGGACAACGGTGGCTCTTAACAATATCAAAGGCATGCACAATGGTCTAACCACAGCACCATGGAAATGCATCAGTTATGCAATGCTTTAAAGGAATATTCATAGAACTAAACTAAGTCACTATGATGCCCCAAAACAAAATCCATCACTGACATTTGCCACATACCTTCACTGCAGGTGGACAAGAAACCCAGCAGCCAACAGATGCATCCCTACTGATCCACTTGAAAGGGCAAACTGAAAAATATATGGATATGGCCAAGAATGTTAACTTGAATAAACAAGTCGATGGTCGTTTAAAATCCTGGAGAGTTGCTCCCCTAATAAATCATATGCCTTTTGATCTGCAGCTGGTAACAAGTTTAGAGGAGGGATGGTTGGAACAGACGTGAGTGAGGCACTAGGACACACTGCCTGTTTTCCTCAAAGCCAGGGAATCTCAGTTTAGTGAATCTCTGGGGATAAGCAAGTATAATAAATAAGTTATAAATAAGGTCATGAGTAAGAACAGACTTGTCCTTGGATCCAGTTCTTTCTATGTGACAAAAACAGAGACTCACTAATGTGCTGTTCAAGGTAACTTAAGGAGGTCTTAACTTTAAACAGTAATGGTTTCATGAATTTATAATGCATGACATAAATTGTTTTACAACTACAACAAAGTTGTATCGACATGCTTCGACAATGATTTCGGTTTCTTGAGCTTCAGTTTTTATCTACTAATATGACCGTATCATGGCCAACACCATATTAATGATGCTATCTTTAGAATGTGCACTGTGGTGAACAGGCCTGAGTCTAAAATACAGATATTTATGTCTGCATGTTCTGAGGATCAGTCTGTAGTCTTCGGGAGTCACAACAACAGACACATTCTCTGAACAATGTGATTCCCTCGATAAATCTCTCTCTGTATATAATGCTGTATATAATTACTGCTAAAAAACTAAATGTGGACTCAGCAAACCTCAAAGTTCTTCTGAATCTTGAGGATGATTCTTCCAAAAATGTGGGACAGAGGCATAAGTCATCCATGGACAATTAAATGTTTAACCGCTTCATGACAAAGGCATTCTCATGTATAAATATTAAAGCTGATTTTATGAAACTAACGACATTAATGGTGAAACAAATACAATCTCAAAGTAAAGTGTGGAGGTAGAGATGTTTATTATGGCCTGTTTTACATTATGAACTGTGAATGATCAATCACAGGCAGAGCAAATTACTCCAATTTTCTCTGGCCCTTGCAACAACAAAGTTCATAGACACCAAATCAGTTTCAAGGGAACCCGGGGGCTACAAGTGCAAGATTGCTATATGAGACATTCATAATTCATGTGCATTTGATATAGTGATATGTAAAAAAAACTTCAGAGGAATTTTAATAGGCTTGAGGCTTAGAAGCAAGAGAAAAAAAAAACTTTGAAATGGTTGTTTGGCCCTTTTTTCACTTCTGCTCCAAATAGAAAATAAAAACTTTTTGTTAAACTTAACAAATTCAGCCATTGAGCCTGCAATCATTAAGAAATGGGAATTTCATCTTCTTATTTCAATGCTTTATTGATCTGGTGGCTTGGTTCACATAGGCTCCATTACATGGCTGGAGTACTTGGTGGCAAAGCTGTCCAATTCAGTCAACAAAGGAAAGCTATTTCCATTTATCACTGTCCCTCCACACATAACAGATAGAGATTGATAATACACTTCAGCAAAATCCTACAGTCAATTAGGGCTTGATTAAAGAACAGACCTGTGCAGGGAAAACACATGGTGTTAATTAACAGAAGCCAAATAAATCACCAAAACTGGATAGTGTAAACCTTCGCTTTGAATGAAACCACAATTTATTAATCTCTCAGACAGAAGGGTTGTTTTGGTATAGACTGTTGATCAATAGTAACTTTTGATTATTGTTTTCTTCATTAGAAACACAGATTAAAATGGATGAGGATTGTTTAACTCACTAATACCAAGTATTTGGGTGTGCTCTTGTCACTCTGAGAGCCCAAACGATTTCACTGATGCTCAGGTTGAAGAAATCATTACAGAGAAGCTTGAGCCTGCACATTAATTTGTCATCCTATTAGAAAACCATCACCTGATGGTTATCTCATCTATATGGTGGGGGTGTCCATGCCTACTGAACAGCCTTATTTGAATTAATCCAATGCCAAGTCTAATCAGGAGTGCTTGAGGCCAGGGCCAATTTAAAAGGACAGGACAAGCATGAAGACAGGATGGTGAAGATATCAAGTGAACAGAGGCATGTGAATTAAGAGGACTAATGTAGAAGATACAAGAAAACTGCATATTATGCTCAATTACCTTAGAATGACAGTGACTTCCAATTCTTAGTCATTACACACTATTGTTTTGCATGTTTAATACAACTTTTGAAAGAGGGTGAGTAACTGACGAAAGTAAATATTGTTTTTGTGCTACCAATTTGAAAATGGTGTATAGCAGAGAAATTGGGTAGTTGGTTAAATTCAATTTAGATGGTCTCCATAGTCTGGCAACCATATTACTAAGCTGAGCTCAAGTGTTATCAAATTCTCCAGATTCTTATGGTGTCCTTTGAATTCAGTTCAAAACTTTCCAAAAATATTGTTGACTTTGTACTGAAACTCTCAGGTGGACACTCAGGCGGGACGGATTTAATACAAGGTTTGCTCTGGTCGAAAATGATCTGATAAATCTGAACAAGATTTAACTTTAAAAGATTAACATCAAACAACAAGTAATATTTCACAGAGAATAATTGATGGGAATCAACATGTTAGTGCATGTGAGTGCATGACAAAGCTTTCAAGAGTAAGCCTATTGGCTCTCAGCTATCACTGTTTTATTTCTCTTTTCAGAAATGTGTTCTGAATAATTTGATTTTTTTTCCCCCTTTTCCAAGATTAATTTTATTATTTAGAAATAAAATTAAGGTAACAACATAGACCCATATTTTTTACAATTTTTTTCATATTTGCGATATAGGCAATTCCTCTGCATCTTAAGATAACTGTGCTCCTATGCACTGAACTGTTGGGGCTTGCAAAATCCCACAGGCAATATCCAGAAAAATTGGTCTACAAAGACAGAAGGGACGATACTCCAAAAACGTGATTGTGCCATGTGGGACAAAAAGCATCACTCAACTAACCATTCCTCCATCTTTCTCTGATAAAATCCACTTTCCATTCATTATCCTTTATCATAAACATAAGTCTATGGGGAAGCAGGGCTTAGAAGTGGTTAAGCCTGTCCCTGGTTTCCTATTTCTAGAAGAGCATTTATCTGATCATATATTTTCCTTTTGGTTAGTGAAGGGAGTTATTCCGAATCCAAAAGGAAGGACATTGATAGGGCATTAGAGATTTGTTTATTTCAAGTCAAAGCCCTTGCATTTATCCAAGTATATATTTCGCTGCGGGTTCAGACCAAATTATGTTTCAAGGCAAGATAAATCACAAGGCACAAGTCAAAATGCCAAAAATTTCATGATACAACGCAGAGCACTGATGGCAGGCTACACTTTACTGAAAGCTATGTTGCACTGTGAATTTTCAGAAACAACAGCCTACGTGTTCCTGCTTGTTTGAGACTAGATTGTGATGAATGTGACAGCTGTCATATGCACATCAACTGTCTTGGTTTTAGACACTCAACAGAATGATGGGATTTGAAAAGAAGTTCATCTGTCTCCCTAATAAATTCTTTGTCTTGTCCTCCTTGAACGCGACTTGTAGTGATGGACACATCCAACATTGACAAACAGGCATGGTGAAATATTGGAGATGCAGAGGCTCATTCAGTTTAAGTGAGAGTGAAAAGTGAGTTGATGTGCTTGAGTAAACAACTCAACATCACTCAAGGAAAAATCTGACATACAGGACAGCATATACAGACAATTTAGAGATTATAAATTACCTACAAACATTCTTAAGCAAGTTTGACACTTTTTCTTGTCGTAGTTGTTGTGTATGACAAGCTGCACAAGCACACAAAAATCAAGCACATCTCTCCTCAAACAGGTACTCTTTGTATGTTCAAACACCTGGAAAATTTAAAGTCCTGTGTGCTGCCTGAATGTTGTGGCTGGGTATTTGTTTAAATGATCTGTTAAGAGGCTGTGAGCCTGAACCAGTTAGAAACTCCTTATGTAAACTCCTGAACTTAGTATCCCACTGCTGTGACCCAAGCAACAAAGCTTCTTTATGTGCCCAAACAGAAACTTCTGAGCACAACTCAACATCTTGTGTAGAGAGGAGTTGAAGGGTCATTTAAACTTGCAAAAGGCTAGAAGGGTCTGGAGAGGAAAGGAGAAGGAATCCACTTTTCCGTCCTAACATTATTTGTTGAGAAGGATGCCTGCCTTCACAAACATTAACCCAAATTTCTTCACAGAAAGGGCACAGAGAAGGGACTAAAGAAGCCCACAAAAACATGATATTGTTTGTTCTGTTTGAACATTGTGTGTGTCTAAAAGAAGCATTCTTTTTAGCCAAAACCTCATTAGACATTGATGAGCCCCCGCGGTTTTTGGAAAGATTTCCCTTTCTGTTAAAGAGCTGACACTGCAACCACATGCCAAATGTTGTGAACACCTTTTAGTACCCAAAAGCAGTGAAGCTCTTTTATCTTGCCATGGTGTGTTAGAGGATGAAATCAATATCACCAAACACTGATGAGATAAATTGACAATCACAGTAATTATTCTGCAGAAAACATTAATATACTGTAACAAGTAATGCCCCTCCAATGTCAATGGACATGTCAATGAGGATTTGAGGGTACTAACAATGATAAAATGAAAGAAATTACTAAGTGAGTGTCCTGATCAAAAATCACTTTTACAATTTAAAGGATTTTTTTGTAGTTGAACTGAAATATATTGTAACCAAACATAAAATGAAACCAAAGCACAAGTCATTCTGGACTTAATAGAGTGACAGGGGAATTGTTAGTTTCCACAATAGTTTGTCTCCTTGATCATAATTGTAATATTAATTTGAATGGAAAATTCTTCAACCAATGAGAGGCATTATAAAATAATTTTTAATAGGTAGTGTATACCAATTTTGTTGAGTTTGGAGGTTCATTATTGGCTTTAAAAATCAAGAAGTAAGTTACTTTTTCTTTAGCAAATGTAGATAGAAATGTATTTTTGGGTAGCTACTAACTACTTAATTCACTACTTTGAAAAGCTTGCGTTACAGTTTAATCCTCTCAAATATAAATATACTATCTGATTTGTTTTTCTACTCTCTACCTAAATTCATTTTGGATACAATAGCTGACCTCTTGTGCATTCTTGTAGTCTGATCTATACTTGTACTTTCAATTCTCACAAGTGCTACACCCATGTCTACCTTAAAACTGGATGGAAGTAAATGACATTCTGACCTACAGAAAAGGTCATACAGAGAATGAGAATTGGAGCAGCTTAAGAAATATTCCACCCACCTTATACTGCTTTATATTACAGTTCTTCAAATCCACAGAGAATTAGAAATCTCGTGGCTGATCACTAACTAGTCAGCCAATCAAAGCCTTCTGGCCATGGAGCAATTATCTGCTTTCTGTAACATAGACGAAGAATGAACCAGCAACCCCTGCATCCCTCTCTCTCTCATCGTCCCCTTGAACAGCTATAAATACATCATATTATCCTACAGTTGAATGCAAAGCAGAGGGAAAAAAACATTTTGTTTTCCACGGATGCAACTGAGATCACATTACATGCGGTGCCCAGTGCAAAGTCAGAAAATGCAGGGGTGGATTTTCACCCTCTGACTGTAGCATGGAATGTATTCTTTTCATTAAATCAATTTATTTCAATGTCATTTGTAAGGGCAAGAGTTTGTCTAATTGAATGAAAGACAACATTACTACTATTTGACATGACTTTACTGCCCTCTCAGAGCCAGCTACTATGCAGCTACAAATGAACAGACTTTGAAGCCCAGATAGACTTCTTCTCACATAATATCAGGCATGAAATCATTCAGAAGATTGAGGAAATGGTCGAAGCCAACACTGTGTAATCTGGGCTTGAACTGAGCGGCAGTTTCTTTGCAGTCATCTGGCGATCGGAGTCAATGTTGATGAAGATATTACTGGCAGTTGTGCCATTTTGTTGGTATATTTACGTTTCATATACATTGAATAACATGCAAATTTCAACTATAGCAGCACAGCAACTCCACACACCTTTGAACATTAAAATGTATCATTTTGTATTGATAAATGATTCCGTTTATGCAAGAGACTTTAGATGAGAAAATATTTTTACCCAGTGTGCTAATGGCTTTAACCCTTCATGTTGTACTTCTCAACTGATTGATCAAAAAGGCACCACTATTAATTTCTGACTCCTATCTTATACTTAAATGTGTTATGGTATCATGAAAAGCTTGTTCTTTATTTGCCAAACAATGTTTTTTTAATACTTCACTGTAACTGGCTCAGCTGTTCCAAAACTATTGGGTGGATATTGAATTAAGATGGGGCTTGGGATAATTAGTTGATATTTGGCTCTGATCTACAATCTGGATATTCTGGCTAATGCCGAATAGCCGTGACCACAGGGCTGGTTATGAAACTGGAACAACCAGGAATATCACCAGAAGAAAAAAAAACCTATGAGTGTGGTGATTATTTGTAGTTGAGAGATTATCATCTTTTTAATGTTATGTTGCTATAAATGAATGGATGCATACTATAAATAAGGTTTGATTCAAACAAAGGTGTTTTTACTTTGGGGTAAATTGCATCGGTATTCTGCAGGCATTAACAATGTATACAGATACTATAATTTCTGGTGAATGGAGATATTTTTGTACTGAAATCTCGTGTAGAGGAGCCATGTATGTATCCCTTGATTAACGTTTATATTTCATTATGATTTATCACATTCATGTCCAGAAATGAAAAAAGATTTTTGCTTCACATATTGTCAATGTAGGTGGCGTGGGATGACGGACCCTGGTTCGATTCCCACCAGGGGACCTTTCCCTGTGTTTTTTGCGTGTTGTCTGTGTGGGTTTCCTCTGGGTTCTCCAGTTTCCTCCCACAGTCCAAAAACATGCAGGTTAATTGGGAAAAATTGCCCTGAGTAAATGGTTGTTTGTCTGTATACGTGGCCCTGCAATTGACCACCGACCAGTCCAGGATGTACCCCGCCTCTTGCCCGATAGCAGCTAGGATAGACTCCAGCGTGCCCCACGACCCTGAGTACAGGATAAGTGGAAGAAGATTGATGGATGGATTTTGTCAACGTATTTTGTAATTACATAATGAAAATATCTGAGGAACAGCTATTTGAATGATGAGGAAAAAGGATCCATTAAGAATTATACTTTTATTCAACTGTGTAGTGAAACTTGCATCAACAGTTCATGTACTCCTAAATCAGGTGGCTACATCCACTGTTTATGGTACTGCTAGCAGGAATGAGGAGTTGCCCGTTTCCTCAGTAACATGGTGTCCAGGGGCCCTTGTCTGCACTGAGTGTGATCATGGGGTCTGTGTGAAATCCACACTGACTGATCCAGGACAGAGCCAGGATTACACCACTTCCCCCCTGAATTCTGTCCCTCCCAACAATGGGCTTCCTGTAACCACAGTCAAGTAAGCCGTTAGTTAGCCAGTGGAGCCGCAGAGTGGTGGTTGAGGGCCACTGTGGGAAAAGGCAGGGGACTCCAGCATCATGTTACTATTCCTTCAACATAAAGCCCAGAAGCCCCCACCATTTGCATCACCACCCACTGCTCTGCTCCAAGGGACTTCAGGAGGTGTCAGGTTCTGGCACCTGCTACAGGCCCTGGCAGGTTCATGCCCCTGACAGGTTCAGATGTCATTCCAGCAAAGAGCCTGTCAGTGCCTCAGAGGTCAATAGGGGTGAATTGCAATAGTCTATTTCTGTCATAGGAGGCACTGTTCTCTGCCAGTAAAACCCATTTTGGGTTATAATAGCACAAATGCAAGATGGTATTACAATTGACGTTGTAAAATGTCAACCAGTTAAATCATTTGATGATGGGGAACACAAGACAATTCCTTATACTTATTTAATTCCCTTATCACTCACCAGTGACTGTAGTAGATGAGATTTATAAACACTACAAATAATTTGAAGACTGAATAATCCCTATGTTATTTCTATTGCAAAAATTTTTCTTACGCATGAGCTCAATGGCAAAGATCAAACAATAGAAAAAAATAAAAAAGAAGCACGGGTGTGCTATTGAGTTAAAAGTCTCCATACAACAAAGACTATCAACCACACAGATCTTTCCTATGTTGATGTCTTTAGCCTGAGTGCATTCCATACCAGGTTTAATTATGGCAGACAAAAAGAAATCTTCTATGTTCAGTCCTAAATCACACAGCAGTGACAAGCGGCTCAATATGTGCTTCTAGAACAGTGCACCCAGTACCATCGACATCCTCTAAGAATACAAAGGTGTATCATTTGGCCAAGAATGATAATTAGATGAGGAATCTACTGAAACTGTCAATGGAGGGGCTCTTAGCATCTGTCATCCTGCAAATCAATAACAATTGCCAGCCATAAGTCTAAGAAAATAGTTTTCAAATAGCAGAAGAAAGGCTAATGCGAGACATCTCACAACCCCTTTCTACTTCTTTTTTTCCTGCACTTGTATGAAAGGCTTATCATTTAGACCTGTTTGTGCTGAAATCATTTATTTGAGGTATGTAACATGCGCTGGTTGTATGTCTTGAAGCTAAACATAATTGAATAATTCATATAAGAGATTGAAAGCTTTAAATCTGTTTCTGTAGGCTATGGCGAAAAGAAATATAAATGAACTTCTTAACAAGAAATATGCAAGATGAACTTTACATATATTGCAAACAGTAGATGACAGGGACACTGACATTCAGATTTAAGGTCAAAGATAACACAACTTGTTAATTGAAATTTTCATTAACTTTAAATCTATAAAAACACCTTTCCAAACATGACTTTCATATATATATATATATATATATATATATGCTTTCCCGTCAGGAAAGAACAGGCTAGTCTGAACTGGACTTGGAAGCTTAGAAGGACCATATTTATCTGCATCCCTGACAAATTTAGGACTAGGGTCAGCAGGTGTTGAAGAGAACAAGAGTTGAAGGTCAGTGACACTGGAAATGAATGTATAAGTGAACAAATTACGACTACAGTAATGCGACACGGTGATCTTTAGAGATGTATGAAGCTCAGTTGGTCGGGTCTGGGATCTCACCGAGAAAATGAGAACCACTTACCATTAATGAGAGCCCCCTTTAACAAGCCTCTCCAATGCCTCTCCTTCCCTTAGAGAAACATTTGTCTCACTGTACAAATGTGAATCATGCATCAGTTCTATTGTGAGAGAGAGTGCTGTAATAACAGAATAAAAGTATCTGGTTGGGGTAATGAGACTTAAATCCCTTAAAACAACACTGTGAACTCATGTGAATGATAAAATAATTTGGTTGAAGAAAACACTACCTTCTTCGAGTTAAGCTACACTGCTCGCCACAGAGGAACATATGGCTCTTGGCAGCACAAAAGCCCTACTTCATTTAGTTCTGACAGGCAATTTAATACCACAAAATTACTAACCTTAGCTTTGCAATTACTTTTCCGGCTCTGAACATTTTAACCCCTCTGTAGATGTAATCTTCAGGTTAAAGCCCTTGGATAAGGCAAACCCCAGGTTCTCAATTTAAACTTCTACAGAATGTGTGGTTATACAAAAACAACAATGGTGAAATGGTGAAATTAGGAATTATAATACACCCTGAACATTCTCAGAATCCACATAGACATGAAATGCCCCACAGTCTAAATCAACTTGTTCTTCATAAAATGTCCAATTTAATGTAAGATTATATTCATGCATCTTAAGAGCTTTTCTCCAGTCCCTAATCTAATTATAAGTAAGTTAAAATTATATGTAATTGTGATGTGGGCTAGATAAACTATCATAATTCTCTTGTTAATTGTGTGATGAGCAGATTTTACAGCTCATGTCCAGACTGGGCATTCACTTTCTTCATAATAGCCACAAAGGCAGAATAAAAAAAAATGAGGGGAGGGAGAGATAACAGACTGATGAGTACAATTACTACACTCTCCAGTATGTGACTTGTATTCTAGGCCATATATACAATTTCTAAAGCTGCTGCCCTGCATCAGACAGAGTTCTACTTAAAGCAGCATGATTTAAAAGATGAAAATAATGCATTGATACTTGACTGGGTGCCTGAAATTTCTTATGCACCAGCAATTATACACACTGTGTGAAATCCCCCTTTTTTGCCTGAATAAAATTCTCCTGGACATATGATATTTCAAAACTAACAAATTGAAAGAAAACACCTCCAGCTTCACAGTTAAGTCAGCTATCAAGGTCCAGTACAGACTTAATTACATCAATCAGTTCTGGTATATCATATACAATCACTTTGCAGCTATGGCTCATTTACCACATTACCTTTGAAGCCTAACTTTTGAAATATATATTTAAAAAAAAAAAGAAATGCGCACCCTCAGCATTGAATGCTGTTATCATGTGCATACACTTTACACATCACCAGACGGTGAAGTTCAAACATTCAACTGTATGAGCAAGGACACTTTATTGAACATGAACTTCAAAACGATGGCTACAAAATTCCACTGTATTGTCCAATTAGCCCTGACAATAGATCATTAGTTAAATCCTCCTAAAATAGAGTTCGCAATAGAAAACTCATAGCCAACCCCCCTGATGGCCTTATCACATTAAGCCTGTTTTATGGATGGTGGGAGACTGGAAAATTATTTGTACTGATCAGTCTCTCCTCACCTTGGCTTGTAACTACTATAGTACCACTGTGCTGCTGACAGACGTGTCCCCTGCTGTATGATTAAAAATGGTCATTTCTGCACCACACAATGTGCTGCAGTAACCTTTCATTTGAGGGATGATTGTTGCACAGTGACAGACACTTCTCCATTTGTTAATTTTGTCCGCGACAAGGATACTGACATTCAGGTTTTCCCTACGCTTTCATCTTAGAACAGATGTCACAGTTGGCAAGTAGTCTAGACAGGAACAGCAGGTAGGAAAGAGCTCTGGGGGCAACAAAAGACACAAGACGAGGGTGACAGCATGCAAACAAGTGTATGTTTTACATCAGGCTGTCGTTTCCATTTCTTTACTCACAATGACCCTCACAGTTCATCTGCCTGCTGTGCAATGCTTGTAGTTTTACCCTCCAGCTCCTTGGTCTGTTTCTGATTCTCAAAGGCTAACCTGGTGCAAGACTGAACATCAGCCAAATTAAGGAAACCCTCACTTATCCACTGTAGGAAGGCACACAAAACCAGAAAACCCCTTGGTAAGCTAAAGCCCCTTGCTAGTAGTGAAAAGGATATTCTAAAAAAAAAAAAAAAAAACTGTTTGCAATGGTGTAAACTTGTGGAAGAACTGATATAAGATAGGACCTCAAAGTCAATAAGACTGTTGCTTTAATCTGATCCATCTGTTCCTTGGAAATGTGAAAGCCCAAATGAGCCTTCAAAGGTTCCCTGAAATGCAACTCGATCCATGACAGACACACTTACGTAGCTCCCTGTGCTACTAACACCACAGGCAGGGCAACACTTACAGCCCCATTCCAACGTGTCAGACAGGAAGTGATTGAAACATGGAAGTCTATGCCACATATCTGTTGAATTTTGCAGCAGAGATTCAACATATTCAATTCAATTTCGTTCTAATTCAGTTAGAATTTAGAAAAAGTCTACAAATAATTAAAAGGAAAAGCAGCATTTATAACATATTCATCAGAATATACAAGGGTTTCTTTCTAGGTTTGATGTAACAATCAGGATAATGGTAACTGTCATTTTGAACATTTTCATGCTTGTTCTTCTGATAGTAAGTCTGTCTTCAGTTACAAAGCCCTCTATTTCTGCAATGTGTCATTGTCTCACATTGTAAGAACTTCCATAGAGATCTTGTGTGGTGATGTCCCTGGTTCTGGTCCTAAGCAGATTGATCAGTGCTTCCTGACTAGTTTGACTACTGCTAATGATGGCAGCTGAATTCCAATTTTTACAAACAAACAAACAAAAAAAATTAGATCAACGGACAAAGTGGTGTTTTGATGGTTCAGAGATCAAGTAACATCCTCGATCAGCAAGCGCACCAATGTTTGTCCTGCTGCAGCAACTTTATTTATTTTTATAAATTCACTTTTTTTTATATACTGTACTTTTTATATACTTTTATATACTATTAGGTGCACTATTATTTACATATTGTCATCTACTGCCAGTGCATACAGGTGTTTACAGTGTTTCCATCAATATTACAGTGGATTGGAGGGCTTATATCAAACTTCAGCATGATAATTGTTTGTGACCTATAACTCATCTAATGTGACCTAGGTCTAACAAGTGATTTTACGAAGAACTCTGGATGTGGTTGGGGTATTGAGATCTAAATGCTTCCTGGTTGTGCTCTCTGTATTGTCCACCTGTTATTGAAAGTGCAAATTGTTTTTCACCGGGTCCGAGTATGGCCTTGGCATCCTCAACAAGGAAACTCTTAACCCAAAAACAAGTAACGGACAATACCAGACCACATCACGAGAAAGAGCTCCTTGGGTGATAAAGGTACTTATAACCCTACATATATTTATGGATACCATTAAAAACAAAACTGCTATAAAGAAAATAGCTGACTGCAGAGCAAAAAGCCTGAAGGACCCAATTTCCTCCTGAAGTACCTGATGGACACACTGACAAGCAGATTGCTTTCCAGTACCAATTTTTGGAGCATGTGAAAAATTGTCTGCGCAGCCAGTATGTGGTCTGAGATGAGTCATAAATCTTGTTTTATCTCCTCCATGGTGGTAGCAGAAAAGGATGAGTTGCTTTTTTTCATCTCATTCACATGTCTATCTGTCTGTTATCTGTGCCCTTGAGCAAAGATTACTGATGCCCTGTCTTTGATATATGACACATCACACAGGCCAGCTTTTCATCCTGTGAATTAACCCAGAGAGGGAGAAAAAAAATGCAAACCTGTGTACCATCAGCCAGGGAGAACACTCACACTGTTCCTTTGTGTTAATCTGATCCCCCTAACCCACTCCACTCCCACTACGCATGATCCTCCCCACCTTTCTTGCCTTGGAAGTGTGAATCCCCTCCTCTTCCCTCCTTTCTGATAGCGGTAGAGAAGCAGAAAGCATCATGGGAAGGCAAGTTTGGTGGCAAATTGTTTATCTGACCTCTGAACGTCTCTGCATTTTATAATCTAGTGTGTGTCGCCCCTGTCCCATCCCCATAACAAATAGTCCCTGTCAGTCCCTGCTTCCTTTATCAGAAGAAAGAGTTAAGGAGCAGCCCACTGTAACTAACTCCGTGAGAGGAATTCTCTTCCAGAAAAACAAAAATGGGATTTTCCAAGTGAGTGATGAAAACCCAGATTTCCATAATGATGCCTCAAGAGGAGAAAAGGGATAAAAGGCAGAGATTAAAGAAACAAATGGTGGTATATTATGTGTTAACAACTTATGTATGTCATGGAAGGAGAAAATTACTACCAGGAATAGGCTTTCAGGAGAATATGAGTGCTGTGTTCCTGCCTCCTGTGTGGAATATTTTATTATTCAGTAACCAGGTAGGCAAGCAGTGCTGTGAGCAGTGTAATGCATCATCTTCTAATGCATCTGAATAATGGTGATTTAAATGAGTAAGACAAATAGCAGTGACCACTTTAAGCTATCTAAAACAGAATGTAAAATAACACATTAGGCCAGACAGCCACAGTGGAAATTAAAAGACTCTACATTACAGGGTAATAACCATTTCTCTCCTGACTCCAGACTTCATTAACCCAAAACTAATCTCCTACTCAAACTCCATGATCTTCACGTGCCAAAGAAAAAAATCAGTTCAGCAAATAGAGTGCTTATAAAAAGGGGACACAGACTAGAATATTCTTATTTGTTTTTCCTGTTTCATCTGAGTAATACAAAAAAGGTCATTAAAAAATATTAAACCACAACGAAAGCGGGATAATTTGTTATTGTAACTGCTATATTCATGATCTATTCCATTATCATGCAGTCTTTAACCTAAACAAATGTGTATCTCTACCCCGTGTTGCAACCCTGTTTACGGGCTACAAATGTGCCCATGATTCTTAACCTGTGGGAGTACAGGTGTGATGCATCACCAGTGAACAACAGGAAGAGAAAAAAAATAGACTTGCTATAATGTTCACTGTCTTGCTGAATATTTCATTTACCTAAAATATTGCACCTTATTTTTGAATCTGTAGAGGGTGGGCACATACTGCTTAATGCATATGTTCTGATTAAAGTCAAGGTTAAACGGTTTCTGAATAAAGTTGACAATGTGCTCCAGACACATACTGAAATGGCAGAGGTACAGATTACAACTATTACTGGTTTTATTCAGTGACATCCACACATCATCAATGGAAAGATGATGTGGACAGCAGTGTCCATATGCGTGAACGGATTCAGCATGAAGTTGGAAAGCACAGAAGGCTGTGGTCTGCTCCTGTAAGTGTTAAAATAACCTTTTCATCTGTTCACCCAATGGCTCTCCTGAATCAATTCTCCCTCAGTGTCCCTCCGCGTCTGTACAACTGGCATCTCCACAACTTGTTCCATTTGTTATATTGAGCTCCATCTGGCCATGGTCATTTGGCTT
This sequence comes from Fistularia commersonii, assembly GCF_037954325.1. Classification (NCBI taxonomy): domain Eukaryota; kingdom Metazoa; phylum Chordata; class Actinopteri; order Syngnathiformes; family Fistulariidae; genus Fistularia; species Fistularia commersonii. Next base: position 17,186,214 of record NC_141285.1, read on the forward strand.
TTTAATTTAGTCATCTCCTGCTCACTAATTTGTCTCACATTTACAAATGGCATTGGCTGCCTGATCCAAGCTGCCCCTCATCAGAGGCGTAAATACATTTTCACCAGCCGTTGGGCAAGCCGTAAATCTGTAATGCTACATTATTAATGGATAGTAACAGATGTTTTTTGATTGTTGATTACCGGTTCTGTTGACCAGTGAAATCTGTTTGTAAATGGAAAGGAATTTATGGCAGAGAAGAATACGCATGTTTCAGTCATTCTGTACACTACTTATCCCAAACAAAAAGCTGTTGGGGTGCTGGAGGTGTTTGCCATTCAATCACAGAGGTGCATAAAACCAGTCACTCTCTTAATCAGACCTATGAAAAGTTTGGAGTTTTTAAAACACCCCATTGCATGTTTATATACTTTGGCAGGAAAATGCAGAACCCAGAGAAAGCCCACACAGGCACGGGGAGAATAGGAAAACTCTTTGCAGAAAGCCCCATGTCAGAATTGTACCAAAAAACCTTAAGCTGCAATGTAGGAGTGCTAAGAACTGTGTCACCGTGCTGCAAAGTTAGTCTGTCACACAGCTAAACACATATTATCAATGGCACTGGAGAGGTGATTATGTTCAGCAGCAGCAGAGGCTTTTCAGGGCATATGGTCTCTCCTGAGGGTCCGGACTATGCACCTCTCACAGGAAAATGGTGCCCAGTTTTAAGATGAAAACAAACTTCTTGCATTTGTTTTATTAATATATCTAAATATCCCATAAAAAATTGTGTTTTGAAAACTATCATAACATTTTCTGGAAGGCTTACAGATAAAAAGCACTCTTAAGATTTCCTTGTTCACAATTTAACATTTGTGGAGTTAGCTACGGTTAAACTAGTCAATAACACCCCTCCAACACATACACGCATTTCGGAAAAGTGATCTGACAAATTTCACTCTTCTACAGTCAAAGCTAGCAGGTGGGCGATCCATGAATCAGTAAGCAGTGATCAAATTGACTTCTCACTTCCAACTGCCATCATAAGTTGGGTAAAAGTTTTCATTGAGGTAAGAAATCATGAAATTAAAAGGCAAAGCACAGGGCCAGAAATTAACATGTTTCATGTAATTTATTTGTTATTTATAAGTGGAAAAGTACAATTGTTAAGTTTTATTGTAACCTAACATTGTTAAATATGTAAGTATGAAAGAGGTTCAATGGTGAATAAGCTATTAATGGAGTATTATTAGTATCAGGATCCTATTGCTGAACTCCGCGCTTTAAAAGAGTCATCATTTCCAAGTATATTTTTTATTTACAGATGTGATGTCAAAAAATTGGGAAGCCACAGAGAACAAGTTACAAAATGTTACAAGTTATAAAACTTTAAAGCAGGCAGTAAATAGCTCTGTCACTCTATCCCTAGTGTTATATTACCAGGACACATTTATCTGACGGGTGGTAAATCTCAATTGCCCCTTACACCCCCGACCAAAAAAGGTAAGAGAGGACACAGGAAAATAAATTGCAGATAGGGGAAGAAAAACATGACTAGTTAATCGAATGAAAATTATGTTTTCAGAGGGGAATTGTGTCAAATATACTGAGATCATTTTTAAGTGAGGAAAAAGCAGGAGTCCTTCCTGCTACCGGTTTTCTAACAGTTGCTGGAAACAGTTTATATTTCCTAATTTTTGTTTTCCAGTTGCTTCACCCGCCTGATATCCTTCAGCCTTTTCTTTCAGAAGCTGTCAAAGCCGCCAAGTATAATATATGGCCTCTCCAATGAGAACAGCTGTAGCCACTCTCTTTGCTGCGGCTGCTACCCTGCCCTGCATGAAATAATACATCAAGATTAATTGATTTCCCGTCACACTCTTAGAGAAAAGAAAATTAATTTTCATGTATCTTTTCCCCATAGCATATGAATATTGTACATGGTGGGTAATTTAAGTTTTTTAATCATTCATGAGGACTAAAAACATGATAAAGTGTTACACAGGGCCCCAAGGCGTTAGCCAAAAACTTAGAGTACTCCTAGACAACAATAGAAGTAACCGATGCCCATATAAATAAAGGATGAATTTACTTATATCTTGGTGCTTCAAAAGTCTAGCAATCCAAATAGTTTGAACTTTAAGGGTTCACTGAATGAATAAATAAATAACTAAACAACCACATAAATAAATAAATACTATCTAGAGTAGATGTAATATACACAACCAGAGATGTCAACTTAAACATGAATAAGCTGGTTGCGATCACCTGACTACATTATTTTTCTATTACTTGTCTCAATTCAACTTTTTTGTGGCATTAGGACTCCTGTTTGTACAGCGCACAAAAAAAAACCCTCAGACTGGGTGGTCATCATAGCAAAGCTTTGTGAAAATTTCAATGCATGTTTGCAAGAGAATATATCATAGTAAAGTTTGATTATCCTAGATTAGCACAGTTCTTCTGCAGACTTCTCCATCAACATTGAAATTATGGTGCATCGTCTTTGATTCTCATTTCTCCAGTCCAGATACCCTTCAGAAATGACTGATTTTATTGCAGCAGTCGGCTCACTCAGACCTGGCACCAGAGCTCACATCATTTGTCGAGGAAGACAACAGCCAGGGCCTTCGCAAATATGTTGCGGCCTCAAGTCCATCTGTCCTGCCACAGCTCCTCCGCCAGTAAGAGAAGTTGATGTCCAGCAGGGGCCTGAGCAGCAGTGAGGCGAAGCACTCCTGCTGGCGGTTGAATGAACTGCTGGTCCAAGCAGCACGACATGATTTTTCTTGTTGATGGGTCACTATGCATCTGATTGTTTTATTTAAGTCATCTATTTCACTCTTTCGCTCTACCAGCTCTATCTGAATGCAGCAGTCATTACTTTGTCTGAAGTTTCATAAGAGACAATCATCTTCAATAACGTTTACAATTTTTTCAGTAATTTTAGGTGCCAACCTTGTAGATTCTTAAAGGTGCATGGGTTTTGGTGCTCTCATCTCACTGATATTGCTTCCTAAATCAATACTGCCGACACAAAAGAATCACAAATGGGTCATCCTCAGCATGAAAAACCACAACAACAACCCCTCAAGTGCTGTGTGCAACTAGAATGCTGTCAAAGAATATCAGTTTTAATCTTGCCGTGTCATTTCACCGGCACCTTGGTTATATGTAGGAAAGGTTCCAAACTGACACTGCACATCGAGATCTGATCAAGCTCTGTTTGTGATACAGTGGGGAACACAGACAAAACCAATCACTGAAAGTAAAAGAAATTGACTTATTTTATGGAGCAAATCACCATATTTCCTATCAACTCATATGAGAATGTTCTTGTACGAGTTCTTGTACTAATTGGTATTTTTCATTTTTATTTATGTTTTTAAAGTTCCGAGCACACAATTGCACAAAAGCTTCAGCGAAACAAAGAATGATTAATTTATTCAACTAAAAGACCCTGCAACACCCAAATTTGTCTTGGATGATAGTTAGTAAGACTGTAATTATAAGGTGAGATTTTTTTGTGTGCATGTGTGATAGCACATGTACATGTAGGTGTGCGAGTATGTGTGTGTTTAATTTTTTTGATGCTCTTACCGTGGTCGGAAAATTGGTCTGTCTAGTGAAAGGCTCTAATTATGGTTGTAGAGCTTAATTAGCATTTAGTATAACACCTAAACAAATGCTGCAAAATCACATTAATTCCACTATAAACAGCCTCAATGCTACATCAAGCTATATAGTAAGAATTAAGTGCTGCACACTGCAATTGGCCAATTGCACACTCCCGCTGAGTGTGTTAAATAATTTTTCACTCCTTCTAGATTGGTCCTGTCAACAGCTATTCCCAGGAACCCTAATAAGCATGTGTCCTCATGAATATCGTAATGCTTAAATTATGTGCATTTTCAAAACAACTTTTAGCATATTATTGGGTAACTCTATGGGTAGTGGCTACCTTTCCCACTTGGGACAGGGTGGGGGGTGATAGTGACGCATCCAAGAACTTCTCAGAATTAGAAAAATGTGTGTCACTCTCGGTTCATAGGGTGACTGAAGCTGCTAAAAGTTCAATGTGTCATTTATTGTTTGATGAAAAAACATTGTGGTCTCCATAAACATGTACCAAATAAAAAGCAGTTGGAATTTTTTTTTATCCCTCAAAACTTTCCAGTACTTATTATGTAGTATAATGTTAGCTGTGGCTATCACAGATCTATTCATGCTGGGACACCTTTAAAGTTATGAATATAGATAGACAGAGGACAAAGGAAAAAGCAGAAGTGCTGACAAATGAACCTTTCATTTAGTCTATGTTAAATGGCAAAAAATTCTCATGAAATTAAAAGTTGTAAGGCTATAAAATCCAACTAATAACTTGATGCAGAGGGCCCGTCTGTTCGGCAATTGTAAGACACACAGATGAGACCAGAATATCAATGGGGGATGCTGATAGTATTTAATATGGATGATTGGCTACATGTGGATGTGGAAGACGAAGATTGGTAGAAGGACGCACATATTGATAGACAGCATTTATAAGAAATAGAAATCTTCATTTGGTGCTGCAGCACGTGGCATCGCTGAAGCCAATTGATAGATTGTTTACTTTCTTTGACATCTGGAGTTAATGATCCTTGTCTTTGTGACTAAAACAATTTAGATAAGCAACTTCCACAAGTCAAACCATGCCATTTTCCAGACTCCTTTCTGCTATCTCTGCTATCTGTTGAAATACTCCCTGTTTATTTTGGAAAACTTAAACAACTGCTGTTATGTCCGCCTAGCACTGGGATATGCCAGTCGTGGATTTATCATTATCATACTTAGCAGTCAGGGAGGACAGAGCAGCACTGTTCTTTACTGCAGACATGGTTTAGGCCCAACAGAGGCCAAAAGAATTCAAGCTGTCAGAGTCTGAAGCAAATACAGTAAATAACTGGGCTGCCCGGCACATAGAAGGTATGTGGATACACCAAAGATGGGATCCTCAAACACAGTTTAGTTCTAATGTATAAGCGAATATACCTAAACAGAGGGTATGTAGGGTGTATTAGGAGTATTAGGGGGCTAACTTTGATTTCTTAGAGAGTGAAATTAATTTGAAACTACAACACATCAACAGACCTTCTCAATATCAGATTGATATGCAGGGACTTCAGATGGTAATCAGATGGAGATTAGAATAAGGTTATTATGTTACACCAAAAATCTGTCAAGAAATGTATATGTATTTGAAAAAAAGTGTAATGGCATATATTCTAATGAGACATCGTATACTTTTTTTTACGTTTTAACATGGCACATTGTTACCTTCCACTCCTGATATTTTGGAAAATGCCTTTATGAGATATCCCTGATGAATACAATGTTCCAGTAGCTAACATTATTTTTATGCTTGGTTTTATGATTCATCCTCTGCAGAGGGTCCAAGGGCTACAATATAAAACTGCTCAGCTCTGGGAGGTCCTGCGGAGAGACACAGAGACAATGCAATCTACAAGCTTGACTTAATAACCCAGAAGAAGGTCACAGGAGTGATATCACAGATGATAGGAATATTAAAACAAACAGGGGTACAATTCAAAAGTGCCCCTGGTTGGAACAGAGAGAGCATGTCCTTTATATAAAACTTAATTGTTGGCACTTTGACCATTACACTTCATAGGACATAAAGATATTTGGTTAAATTTAATATATACTGATAATATATACTGAGGGAATAGCACTCTATTTACTATTTATACTCCTAAAACAATATTTTAAAAAATTGCAGTGAAAGGTGGCTTATGAAAAGCAGAAATAGTCAAGCAAAAATAAGTCAATAACGAAACAAAGTGAAAGAAATGGATGAATTTTATTTCAATAATGTGTGAACAGTAATTCATTTATTTGTGTCTTTTTCCCCACTATATATAAACCATGTTTGTTTTGCCGACTCACACAGACACTGTAAATGTTTTACTACCTGTACAAAATAACAAATCTGTGCAGATTCAGGCTCCCACATGATGAAAATGAATTAGCCTTAAAGTAATAATCAGGGCCAAAACTATATATCACACAAGTCAATGGGAAGTGCTAAAATTCGCTTAATGCTTAAGACTTAATTTGAAAGACTTCTTGTGTGTAGCCCTGTCATTATCATAACTATATGAACTTAATTTCCAGTTTTAATGAAAACCCCTTTGGAAACATCCAGTACATATTTAGTTCTGGATAAAGGAAAAATCCAAAACAAAACTACTTTTTCCAATATTCAAAGTATCAGTGTAAAAAAACAGACAAAAAAATCAAAAGCAAAATTCTATTCACTTATGTTCTGAGAAGGACATTTACTAATCAGATTTTGTTTATGTGTGATTCAGTGTGAGAAAACATTTGGCACAGCAATGGGTGAGGACAAGGGCATTAAGTAGACATACTGCGTATGAAGGTACACCAAACTCATGTCAGAGTTGCATTCATTCTAATGGACAAAGTGTAAGATTTCAACTGCGCAAAATGGAGTACAAATCAAACCAGCCCTTTCTAAAAAGATGAACAGTGTATGCAATGCAAACATTAGGTTTTTAGTTTTCCTACAGCAACTAAACCATCTCTGTAGTTTGCTCGAGCCATTTTTTAAAAAACCTTTTGAAAAATGTAAGGCTGCAAGCCAGCCTGCTTCTCACTACTCGACAACAGAGGCATTTGTAACCTAAAAAAATGATTTCTGGGTACCAGGTATCCAATTATTCCTTAGCCAGGAAACAGTGCTAAACGGAGCACTGCAATGATTTACTCACAACCTCTCCTTTTATTAAAACACTTTGTCTTATTGTTCTATTGATTTACAATCCGTCCTACTTTTTTGGCATCTGAAAACAATCAAGGCACAGGGCAGTAGAATGTTTGGACATTAATCGTTAAAAGACAGTGTTTTATTCCTGGCCTGGGGTTTGCTGCACCAGCTGCTGTGCATTCTGGTAAGAGGCAGTGATTTACGACCCGGCAGCAATAACGATGAGGCCTGCTCATTAACATATCGACAAGCTCCAAGATGGATCATCAGCATTGATTATTTCATGGCCTGTTAATGTCCATTTGTTAAAAAAAGAGGAAGAGAAAACAGGGGGACTTGGAAAATAGGGAAAAGAGACAGAGGGAAGTGCATGCCTGGCTCGGGAGGTTTGAGGATTCCTCACTTGAATCCATGCAGTGCAGGGGAAAAAGACAAAACCCTGACTTCTTCAATCACCACAGCCATCACTCTACTGTCAGTGAGAAAAATCAGTGACTGACAGCATTTAACCAGTCCACAGCACTTGGTAGATCCATACAGAAAAAAAGGTGCTTGGCAAGGAGGGCCATACAGATCTGTCTCTGCACATGCTGTAAAACAATACTTCACTGCAAGAATTACAATATCAATCATTCAATGCCATTCAAACAGGCAAAATGAATACAGTAGGTGTCATTTTTGTTTACAATCTTGGGTGGTAGTAAAGGCTTACTAGCATAGCACATAAAATTAGGGATTCCATGTTTAAAAGATGGCGCGGCATATGATGGTTATATGCCCCAAGTATTATGATTATAGTAAAATATGCATCTTTTATATTTACAGAAATCCATGATTTTTTTAAGTTAAATTATTCATTTATTTTATTAATAGGAATGTGGCATATTTTACAGTGAAATTGTGCATCTGAAGTGAATATGACTATTTTCAAAATTTAAACAAGTCATTTTATACATTTATGAGGATCACTTAGTTTTGGTGATAGCTCTCTCAATAGTCCCTCAGGTAAGATGACAATGGCCAAAAACTAAATCTCAGCTTTTGTTTCTACTTTTTTTCTTCAAAATGTCTCCAACTGGATTTCAATTTCAAGTGTGTCTATGTACTCTATGCAGTCTATTTAATCAAATCTTGAATATTCAATGCTGCTGTTTAACATGTATTCCTTTCGTTAGAAATATTACTAAATTTCCCTGCACTGCTCTAGCTTTTGTCTGCCCTCACAACCTCAGGAAAATACACATCTAACTTAGACAGCCTATTCATCTATTAACAGGTCTTAAAAACAGATTCAACATTAAAAGATTTGTTGAGCTTCTTGTAGAGATCTCCTTGTCTTGGCAACTGAAGTTGAAGACGTTTCACCCCTCATCCAAGAGGCTTCTTCAGTTCTAATGACCTATGGGGAGTTTGTTATGCCAATGGGGAGTTGTTCGTTGGAACAAAGAGCAATTTAGTGGGATCGCCTGGATCAGAATCTGAAAAGGTAAAGCTAAACAAAAGAGTGAAACCTGTGGGATCACATGACTTGAGGCTTATGTGGAGGTTAACAGGGGGGCTGGTTCTGGTGGTAGGTCTTTCCTAGTTGTTTGGAGGATGCAGATGGGCCTGGTCCGTGTATGCGAATGCATCTTGGTGGTGACTCCTTTCTCAAACCACCTGTCTTGTCCGGCCAGAATATGGACATGTCTTCAAAAGAATGGCCCTTGTCCTGTTTTGTCTCTCCAATGTAGACATCATCACAATCCTCAGTGCAAGTGACAGCATACATCACATACTCTATCTTGTGCCTGGGTGTTTTGGCTTTGGGATGCACCAATTTTTGCCTCAGGATGTTGTGGGGCTTGAAATGTACTGGTATATAGTGTTTGTTGAACACTCTTCGAAGTTTATCCAAAACACCAGCAACATACAGTTTGGCGATGTTCTTTCATTTGTTGTTTTCTATCTCCTGTTCAACGTTCCTGCGCCTGGTGGTTTCTGATTTGGTGAAGGCTCAATTAGGGTAGCCACAGGATTGCTGTGTCGTATCTCAGTCTTGCTTCCTTCAGCGGTTGATGGGATGTTTTTAGCCCAGTAGCGTAGAGTTCTGATTACCCCCAGTTTGTGCTCAAGGGGGTAGTGTGAGTCAAAAGTAGATACTGGTTGGTGTGTGTTGGTTTCCTTCCTCGATGTCTAGGCTTCTGTCCTGTTGGATGTGAACACAACAGTCCAAGAAGGGGAGCTGGTCAGAAGTGAAATCCTCCCTTGTGAATTTGATGTGGGCGTTGTTTGTGTTGAGGTGAGCAGTGAATGCTTCTACCTCATTCTTCTTGATCTTGACCCATGTGTCATCTATATACCTGAACCAGTGGGTTGCCGGTGTTCCCCTGAGCGAACCGAGGGCCTTGCTCTCAACCTCCTTCATGTATAGGTTTGCCACTATAGGGTATAAAGGCGAGCCCATGTTTTTACCGGTTGAAACCTCGGTTGAACTGGAAATAGGTGGTCTGTAAACACAGGTCCAAAGCGTGCAAATGTAATCCGTGGAGAGTTTTGTTCTGTCTATTAAAGTGTTGTTCTTATCACAGCATTCTCTCACTGCTGTGGTCGCATTCGATACAGGGATACATGTGAACAGGGAGGTTACATTGTATGACACCATAGTTTCACCTGGGTCCAGTCTGATCTGCTTGACCTAACTGGCAAAGTCCTGCAAATTCTGGATATGGTGTGTGGTGTTACCAACCAAAGTTGACAAAATCTTTGCCACATGTTTGGCGATGTTGTATGTTGTAATATTCCACAACCAAATCAAAAATAATTTGCAGATTATGTTCTCAAAAATCAGGAAAGCAGTGTTTAAGAAGTTTAAGTTAAAGACAATGTATCAAACAAACAAATGTATTCATTCTTCATAGTACAACTTATATTAGCTTTGGTGTTTGGGTAGAGAGCTGACTTGAAATCAGATCAAAATTAAGAAGGGGGCAGCTAAAACTTCTAACAGTGAACACTGCTTATTTTATTTAGTATTTATAGGAATTCTGATATAGTTATGAGTTCTTCACTGACAGAAAAAAACAATGAAAATTTGTTGTCTGTCTTGAGAGTCACCACCATAAACAAAGTAGAGCTGCCACGGGGACAGGTGATAATTGATAGGTTTGTGATTTATTAGTGACAACCACACTACAGATGACCCTTGAGGGCATTCTCCAGGACAGCTGTCACTGAAGGACACAAAGCAGCTGTAACCTTAATGTGGAGTAGTCATAAATACATAATCCCACATTCAGAAAACCATTCTTACACAGAGACAAGGGTCTAAAGGCCACTTTTGCAGGGGATGTATTTATGTTCTTCTCCTTAAGGTTGTCCCGGTGAGGGGTCACCACAGCGAATCATCTGCCTCCATCTAACCCTATTCTTTGCATCCACTTCTCTCATGCCAACCAACTTCATGCATCCTAGACCCCACCATCCTATTCCATCTGCCTATACTCTACCACTACTTTGCATCCCTCATCACTCTATCTGACACTGTTTTTACCTCCAGAACATTCCCGACAAACTCCTCCTTCCAGATAATTCCTACCCCATTTCTCTTCCCATCAATACCAATATAGAACAACTTAACTCCTGCTCCCATGTGTCCAGCCTTGGTACCTTTTCACCTTTACTCTACCTCTCTACCATTGGTCTCATGGACAAACAGTATATCTACTCTTCTCTGCATCAAGTCAACAAACTCTCTATATTTTCATGTCATAGTCCCTACTCCCAGTCCCACCTTTCCTCTTCTCTCTGCTTCCGAATAATCCTCCCCCCTCACCTTATACCACCCACAGTAGCCCAGTTCAAAAAGGTATCCCTTACCTTATAAGCACCAATCAGGTATGGAAGTTGTAAGTACGAATTTCATATTTAGCAGAGCACAGGTTTTACCTCCAATGCACTTTTGCATTTATCAAGGTTTATGACCTTCTCCACGAAATCAGTGGTTTATTCCCTCTTGGGGCAGAATTTTACTCATTTAACTTTAGGATTACTTAGAGAGACATTCCAAAAGTTTTGGCCATTGTTTACCTTCAAGTCAGTATGAGGTATAACTGTCAGCTGGAGCCAAATTCTCTATATTTGTGAAAATACACACATTCATTCAGTCAGTCACTTGGTGATCTCATAAGAACATAGCACCAGCGGTTAAAAATGATATTTCTAACTGTGGAAATACAGGTTATCATAGTGTACTGACATAATATCCAACTCTTCTCAGATGATTACAAAATTTAGATTAATCAGCATAAATATGACATCTAAAAAAATCCTTTGGATACACAGCTACAGAAAATAAGCTAAACACATTCCCACAGTACACAACCACTCATTCGATCAGTCTCAATGACATGAGACTAACACATATTGACTACTAATCTGTACTGGGGTTTCCCTCAGTGTGACAGCACATGGCATGACACACATTCTTTTCCTTACTCTACCTCTAATCAACTCTCTTCCATACGATATATCTCCAAGACAAATTATCAGACCCACTCCTACAGGGCTTATGTCCTTTCTATGAATTAGAGCAGCATGCAAACTAAAGTAGTCCGTCCTTTCCTATTGTCTATAGGTTAAATGAATTAAAACCCATGAGGAAGGAGTCAGTCAAAGGGGCCTGGCCTTCAGGTGTCCTTGGAGGACAGAAAAAGGGAGGGGCACAGGAGTCCACGATGATGTGTGTGAGTGTATATGGTGGGTTGTGTCTCCGCTCTTCTGACAGTGAGGGCTTGCCCTGCCTCTTGTACTGTAAAGACGGGGACTTTAAATTGCTTCCGTCTCTGGACCCTGAGTAATGAGTGTGATTCTAATCGCAGTTCCTAAGGCCATCGGCATTAGTCTTAATCTGAGTGGGGAACTCCGATACCACTGACAAGTAATGCAGTGCAGGTAGGGCCGTAATGAGAAGATACACATACACACACACACTCACACACACACACAGAAGTACATATATGAGCTACCCCACCCAAGATGCAGAGGAAGGCTTTTGTAATAAGAACACACAAAAGAACCTCTCCCATCTTTCTTCTCCAAGGCTGGTTAGGTATGCAGGAGCTGTGAAAAATGGCTAAAACCTCCCACACACCACACAATACTGCAGGGTTATTTCACTGAATCTTTGGACTAACAGAAACAAAAATGCAATTCTACCAATTTTGTTTTATTTTTTTTAAGATATATGAAAAGTGCAGTACAATTATTGAATGTCAACTTGGGAATATATTAAGTAATTGGACATGCTAACTTGAAAGTTTTGACTAATATATTGCAACAGACTTACTCTTTTTGTTTTCTTTTTTTAATCTCAATCTCATATTATATTTGTTTAAATAAAGGCCAAGCAAGTTTTGACAAGAAATTCAAATTAATGCCACAAATCTAACTATGATGTTTATTAATATTCTTTATTTTTCGTGGGTACTACATTCTTCTAAGGCCAGGCACACAATCATATGCACTGTGACCAAGGAGGGAGCAATGAGATTCCAGTCCAGCAGTACTGGGTTAGTGGAGGGCTAAATTGCTGAGGGGCTATGAGTGGCTGCATAGCCAAGGAGGTCATTCCTCTGTCTCTTTTTGTTTGCCTGTGTTAAACTCCCTCCTCTGCCCTTATCCATTCCCTCATCCAGTCTCCAGCTCTGTCCATCTATCAATCCCAGCACTTTGTCAGAGCCCACTCCATCCTTAGCGCTGCAACAACAAAGGAAGGGAGGGTTGGGGAGAGTAAGTGTGTGAAAGAGAGGTGTATGTAATAAAGCAACAGACAGATTCAGAGGGGACTGAAGGGAAGGGGGGGGGGGGGGCTTCTGCTTCTAAGCCTTGTCACTTGGGAGCTTTTCACCTCCCATCTGCATTGGTGCTGATCTGCTGACAGAGGCCCTGACGCGTGTCAGCCTCTATTGCACTGGCAAGCAAAAACACTAATGCTGCACCCCACCCTACCTAGACCACTCACCGCAGCTCAGACAGCTAAGATAGGCAGCCATCCTGAAAAGGAAGCCAGACGGCAAGCGCAGAGAGTTTCAGTAGCTGAATGATTTGAAAAGGAAGAAGCAGAAAGAAGACATTGAAATGGGTTGATGTACAAGACATATCGAGATAAGAATTAAAAAGAGTAGGGAATTTAAGGCAGACTGGGAATAATGACAAAACTGTCAAAACAAAGTTCCTTTAAAAAGCAAAACTAGAGGCCAAATATAGTGGAAAAGACAGCTAAGTTCAGCCAAAGTTTGGAAAGTCCACTCAATTTTCCAATAGCCCAGGAGGACAATGACTCTTTTTTTCCCCCTCTTCTCCGCTCTATATCAATAGAAATCACAGAGAGAAAATGTCTGCTTAATTAAGGCTTGATCAGCTACATGTCAGTGGTGGTTTGTAGGCTGAGCTGAGTTCTTGGGACCTAACCACCTAGGCTAACAGAGACACAAATGAGAAGAAGTGGCGTAAATCAAACAACCACCATGAAAAACCAAAAGAAAACTCAGTAGAGAAAGCAAATGGAACATATTCTGTTAAATTTTCAAAAAAGAAAACTGACCTCAATATAGGGAGGACTTCATCTTTAACATCTTCTGGCTTTGCAGTTGGTACACAGTAAATACAGCTGGTTTATTGAACAGTGGTTTATGTCATGATACTGTGCTGCTTTTGTGTGTACGGCTGCCGGATCAACACAATAACTTGAGTTAATAACATGACCTCCATTCTGTCTGTAGCAGGTTTCCCTGTTCTTGGACATTTTGCCTTCATGAAGAAGTACTTCAGAAAACAATTTTGTCTCCTAGGCTTTCTGATCAAAAACAAGTCATTGTGGAGACAATGTCTGGCAAGGTGCAGACAAGCTCCTTAAAGCATCTCAAGTCTTTGACATAAATATGTTTATTAATCTGAAGAATTGGGTAAAACCCTAATGTTTACTCCTATGCCAAGTAATCTTTTCCTTCATAGCAAGACTCCTCATTAAGTAAGGCTTTCACAAGATATCCATGACCTTCGCCTAAACTTGCTAATGCCTTCAACACTTTCAGAGGATGTCCCTTAATTTAGACAAAGGTCCCTTACCTGTTTTCAGCTGGCTAAAATCAGTGTTTTTAATGAATGCGTAACAACATTTAGAAATCTGTCATCAAGGAACTATTGATGCATCATGAAATAGTTTGTAAAAAAGTGTATTAATGATGCAAAACAAACTTGTAAGATGCCACAAATGCATTATCAGATACAGATGAGATGATTTGGTGACCCCTGAATGGAACAGTCAAAAGGAAAAGAAGACAGAAGAAGACTGATATGTCTTTTCATAGCCCTCCATTCTGCTGATGGTGCCCATTGTGATATTTGTTTTGTAATAATGCATCGACCAAAGCAAGCAAGTTGCCAACTGTCAATCCCAATATATCTCTATCTATGGATACGTTTAGTAATCATTCGTCATGAGAAAGACTGCAATAATCTTACTGTTAATCATTTGGACACACTATATCAATCCAAATACATGCAACAATACAATAAATGCAAATTCTTACATGTTCTCCCAGAAAAGAAGTTGCATTATCTATTGGCTCATGGCTTAATTAATATATCAAAATAATTATTGTCTTACTTCATCTGGAAGGGGGTCAGCATCTGTCTGCCCTCCTCCAGACCAGCATTCTGAAAAATGTTCTAATGAATCTGTCTTCTTTTTTAAAAGCCATCTCCTTGTTAGCCAACATCAGCCTTGAGACGGCAATTAGGAATTAAGAAATAAAAAATGAGTATTGATAGAAAGAAGCGTGGCAAGCTCTTCTAAGGCAGCCAAGACAATCCATTAAAGCTACATTTTTCAACATCTTAATCTTTACCCGTTTATCAGGTCTCTCAATAGCCCTCACAAGAGGGACGTTTATGATGCCATGTGATTGGATTGCACTGAGCTCTAACCATGCATGATTAGTTTAGCTGAAAAATATAAAAAATCCTTCCTAAATTAACAGGTGGTTTATATTATGTGCCTTGCTATTGATGGCAGGATAAGGGGGGGGGGGTACTGAAGTCCAGAGATGTGATATTTCATTACTCATTTTATGTTATAGTGCTGCATGAATAGTGACACTAATGCATCAGAAGACCAAGGTGCTGACAGCTCACCAACATGTTGATGTCCAATCACCACAAGCTCAAGAATATAAGAATACACATGAGTATAATTCATTCTGAAATGTGAAAAGGGGAATATTCAGCTGTTCTTTTCAAATGCATATTTGAGAAAGCAAGGGAAATCAAAAAGGAATCAGAGAATACAAATTAAACGTGAGGGAAAAGTGCAAAAACTGTATGGGTGTATGATTTCTTAAACATTCAAGATTACAAAGAAATCCAGGAATGTAAAAACACAAAACAAAATAGGAAAAAAAGGAAATGTAACTCATACGAGGGGGGGGGGGGGTAAAGAGAAAAAGAGAAATCGATGAATAAATCAAACTTTGTGCTTTGTAAAGCTTAGATATGAAAAAAGGCTTAGGAGTAATGAAAGATTGTTTATGTATTCTGGCATGAAATGGGGCGGTGTTGTGAGGGCGGCAGACAGGAGGAGACGGATGGACGGGAGTGACAGGTCGGTATTCATCCTGCACGCCCCAGCAGCCGGACTGCTACTGGCGCTCGACAGAGCAATAAATCACTGGCTCGCCAGTCTGTACCTACAGCTTATTACATCCAAGATGACAAATAAATAATAATCCCTGTCACGCCAGGCCTTTGCTCAAGGATTGAGCCAGAAACCTTTTGCTCATCACTCCTGATCTTAAGTGAAAACACTAGAGCAAGGGAATTGAAGGACATGCTTTACCGAGCTTATGAAAGTTGGAGTGAATGGGAGCGGGGGGAAGTAAATGGGGGGGCAAAAATGAAGGGAGAGGAAAAGTGAGGAGGAGAAAGATGCTGCCACTACAAAGCCTTCCTGGGTGTGAAGGGAAATGATCCTGCTCAGAGGGGGAGAGAAAGTAGAAGGAAAATATGTGCCGGGAGGGGGGGGGTGCTCTTGTGCTAGCCAGGATGAGTGTTGCTCATTCAGTTGAATAGGGCTCTGGAGGATAAAGCAAATCTTGAGCCTTTATCTTTAAACACAGACGGTGAAATGGTCACAAGCAGCTCTTACTGTTTTGGCACAAAATGTTTACCACACAGTTACTTTCTTACCAATTGTTGTAATGAAAATCAGAGGATACCACTATTCATTTTTATTGCCATCTGCAATTTAAATTGATTTAAATGAAAAGGTCTACACTGACAATGAATTGAATTATGTGGCAAACGCACATAAGGAGATAACACTGGATAAATTCATAGTCATTGAATTTCAATAGTATATTGTTTACCAAATAATACTTTCTAAAAAGATAGAAATTGTCTTAATTGTCAACACATCTCACTAATATCATTTTAAAAACCTGCCTGACACACTTTACTTAGCACTGTCGCGCCATAAAATTAAAAGCCTACCCCAACAAATTAAACTGCGTTGAGGTACTGTGAATCAGATAAGTCACATTCTTCACTTCACCCACGCTGGGCATTTCATGAGCCTCGACACTCCAAACACCCACCTTGATGTGTGTTTGGATGTGTGGCAATGTATTTCTGTTTCTGCCTCTACAAGGGAAATATGGGTCTCTGATTAAAGATTGCACCGTCATAAAGGGTACTGAATTGCAAATAGTAATTTCCATCTTCCCTGTAATCGAGAATGGTTAAGAGGGAGGAAAAGAATAAGTGTGTGAGAGAAAGAGACAAAGAGAAAGAGGGTGAGAGTGTGGTGCAGCCATGATATGAATATAAACAGAGACTTTCAGCCAGTCCCCTAGTCTCACACTAAGTCCCAGTCCCTACACAACCACCACAAGAGACATTAATCACTGGATCACCAAGCCATGCTCAATTGCGAGTTGTACATCATGGTGCATATAGTGGCTAAAGGGGGAAGGAAACTCATTATTTTGGTTTGCTGGGTGCAGGGCTGGGTGAGCCTCATCTGGACTCTACCATCTCTCCCTCTCTGCCACATTACACCTGGGACCAAGCTCATTGTGACAAGGAAAAATTGAGGATGCAGTTACCTTCTAATTAATATAGCTCTTCCGCTATTGTTGTACCTCTAAGGGAATTCATGAACAGTCATAAAAGTACTCAACCAATCACACACAGGACCATTGGCATAAGCATAAATTATAATGTCATTTTCTATATGCATGATTTTTGCTCACTGTGACATTAAGAGCAGATGATCAGATCTTTGGTTTATAAGTAGAAGTATTTGTCGTGTCAATAGTAGGAGGCCACACTACACTAAATGTCACTGAAACCTCCAAGAGAAGCTTTTTCAGCTTGGAGAATAATGGAACTAAGTCCCAGTTGGCCATTTTATTTAGCTTTCTGACAGTGCTTCTGTAGGCAATATGCAAATGAGAAGGACATGATAAATAACTAGTAATATTTCCTAGATGTTTTCCTTTCCTTCAGAAGTTTGCCAATCTGATGTAACTTAAAGATAATAAGGTACACTCGGTCATTATATCAATTTTTGTTACCCAAATATTTCATCCCATGTTAGTGATGATGAGCAAAAGCAAACAAACCAAAGGCAGAGTATGGCACTATTGATCAAATAATGTAATCTAAGACACTGGAAATCCCAGAAACATGCAGAGGGAGACACACATGCACACATGCATGCAGGCACACATGCACACAGAGCAAAAATATGTGCACAGACATGCATGAGTACTCCAAAATCGATGCATGCAGGCACATAAAAGGGACAGACAGCTACTAAAGAAAAGAAACAACATTTAATGGGGTGTAATTGTGGAATATTCACCACATTCACATGGCTGGAAAAAAAGATACTTTATTTTTTACAAGAAATACATAATTGTTTTGTCTGTTTTCTTACAAAACAAAATATTTTGTATATCATTTTAAGGACTTGCAATTATATTAAGTTGATTCGCCTGTAGTTGATAGTCCATTTATTGGCATTAATTGTTTAACACTACCAGAGAAAGTTGTACTATGTGTGTGTGGGGGGGGGATTTTTTTTTTCCTATATCTTGAGCTGAAGTGTAAAAATATTAACAACTGGCAAATAGTTTGGGAAATCTCCCTACCAGAAAGTCTTGAAAACAGAACTTTTTGCCTGAACACTTGCCAAGTTTAGTTTTTTAGTTTTTCACTTATTCAGTTAAAATTGCGTGACCTGAAAAAAAGCGCTACAAGAGATGGCCAAAAGGTCAAACAACTGCATAATGGTTGGGAATGAGCTGAAAGAGTTCCAATTTGATTGGGAAAAAAAGGTCAAGAGATGGTCACTAAAGGGTCAAAGAGCATACAGAGTTCACTGGGGTGACAAAGGAGATAGAAGAGGGACATGCAACAGGCTCAAAGGAGACACAACAAAGAATGCAAATTGACATGAAGGGCTTCCCCTAACTTATCTCAGATAAGGTATGCTGTTGTGGGTGATGGCAAGGGTAAGTCAAAACTTAATGAAGCAGAGGGTTTTAGTCTACTGCGGCACATGATCTCGGTGCGATACTGATTGTGCTGTTCCTGTTATGCATTCCTAAATTTGTGTGCACAGAACCAAGAGCCCAGTAAATAAAAAAACTCGCACTTTAACAATCATGAAAAGCCATAATATACAAAAAAGGTTTAAGAAGAAGAGGAACAAATGACTGGCCAAATATCAACAATAAAGACTTTAAGAGTGATTTTACATTTAAGGCTCAGTATAAATCTAATATAGCTACTGCAACTGAATATGAGTACCCTTACAGACTAAATATGAGATATTAAGATGATTCAAGGGAAAGTATGCGAAGTAGAACACAGTAGGGACAATCTTGTCAATTTGTATGAATCAATAATGCAACCAATAGTACATAATTTCTCTTTTAATTAAAAAAGAGCCACATAACAAGAAAAGTATACCCCTGAAAATTAACAAAGCAAATGAAATAGCTTTGCACATTAAAAAAATAAATGCATCAACCAAGCAGGAATACAATGGGCAATTAGCAGCGCTCCAACAAACCATAAATCCCCAATTTAAGAAAAGAAGTGTCACACAGCACTACAGTTGCAAGCAACGCCTAAATTCCTCACCAAGTTGCCAGGCATATTTAGTTTCCCAAAGTGTTTGTTGGAAACCTTGAAGCAAATGTAAACACTAGTGCATGAGATCTCCAAGCTGACACTTCAAGACTTTATCTTTGGTAATCAACAAAACTAAAATTACTGGAGTAATTTTGGCCAAGTATGATTTTCTTTGTATGACAATGATAAATATTTCGAGTTATGCTCATCAACATGCAAGTCACTCAATATTCATAGACATTACATTAAAATAACTAGCCAACCAAATATCCCCCTTGACAATTAATATTGCATTTACAGTGTGACTGACACAGACTTCAGAATAGATTCACTGGACCCTTATCAATCAATCCATCCATCCATCGCCTGACACTTATCCTGCAGTCATGGTCGCGGGGGATGCTGGAGCCTATCCCAGCTGTCATCGAGGTGAGAGGCGGGGTACACCCTGGACTGGTCACCAGTCAATCGCAGAGCCATTCATTGGACCTGCTTAGAAATAATCCTTCAAAAGGGCTTCAGTGCTCCAGTCGATTACAGTTTTCAAATGTTACCGTTGATAAGTTTACATTTTACAGCTGTGCAACAGAACATTAGAAAAAACGGATTTTTGCAAAAATGTACCAAAACCCCTCTGAATATGCCTGCTATGTTGTAGAGCTGATGCTGTTTTACAATACACTTACAACTGTGGCAGGTAGTAAATTAGTCAACAGTAAATGCCATCTTTTATCAGACCATAAAATCTGCTTGTGGGCATTTAATTCCCCTCCTCATGTTTTAATAGGGAAGAAGGCAGCCTAGAGAAACCATGTTTTGTTTTATAGAGGTTACAGGAAAAGTAGAGCGTGTGTAAACAGAGCAAAGCCAGCACTTCTTATAGATTTGTTTTTGCCTGCGAGCGACAACAATGTGGGAAACTGCCAGTCTTGTTAAAGCAGGTATGAGTGTTCTAAAGATTTTACTTGACAGATGCATGAGAAAAGATTGCAAATGAATGTTTGTCTTCTTTTAGTTACTACGCTGATGTTTCATGTCACAATTTATACTGCCATCAAGACTGGCATGCTTCTCATTTAAAATTAGGCTTGAAGGTTTGTCGCAAGGAGTTAAAAGGTACCTACATGTTGAACCCTAATTAAAATATGACAAAATGCCAAAATATTAATCTGAATGATCTTCTAAAACAAAATGAACTATGTTCCTCAGTGGGAAACGTGTCAGTCGAGGCATCAGTCAAACCACTCAATACCTCAGTCAGGACTGTACCGTTCTTGGCCTTTAGGGGCAGTCTTCAGTCACTTCACTTCTGTTTTCGTCCTCTGTGCCGCTGTTAAGTTGGCAAAAGAGCAGGCCTTGCTCCAGTCACGCCAGTACCGTAACTTTTCCTAAACCCCACTTGCCTCTCAGAATGGCAGGTATTATAAACACTATTCACTATGCTCCCTTTTACACTCAATGAGGTCAGAAGTTCAGCCCCCAGGTTTTAACAGTTAAGGCCAAGCTGTGAACTTGTGACCTCCTGTAGTGGCTAGGAGGGGGAGAGAAACAGAGGGAAGAAAAGAGCACCGGGGAGGGGGTAGGGGGTCATCTCTCTTCAATGTAGAATGCCTGGATTTACAGCTGTATGCTCACTGCATTGCAAGCACAGCAGAAAACACCTGATAGCATTTCCTTGGGGGAGGAAACGCCCAACCCCTTTGTTGTCTAACCAACAATCACCCTTGTACCATTAATCATGTTAATTACTTGACTGATAGAATAAATCTCTAAAAAGTCAGTCTGTGGAAGTGAACTTGGAACAGGAGGTTCCTGTGCTGCAGTTGTGCTTGCTCTGCGTTATCTGTCATCCCATAGTCACTGGGTAATCTGTCTATTTGTAGTTGTCGGATATCACTTGGTAATCCATCTTCCTGTGGGGTGGCCTACTTTGGCACATTTGAAAAAAGAAAACTTAAGTCAAATCAGGACTGCCATGATACAAATGAGCCAATGATTTGAAAGTTGTGTCTATGTTGAAGTTTACAATTGATTGTTTAATATTGCGTCTGACAATATTTCATCTGTCTAGGAGAGAAAACTTTAAAACTGCTATCAATCTTCAAACTTCATTCTACAGTGCCCTATTGGTGAATGAAAACATTATTATTTTTCAATTAATCTGAAAATGCATCTATCATTACATATGTATTTCTTACAGCGGCCTGCTACCAGATCATGGAACTGCAACAATATGACTCACTGTCACAAAGCAGCATGCCAAAGACATGAAAGGTCATTCACACACAATAACAATCCCTCTAAGAGTGCACTCACAGGCTTGTGGGTAATTACAGTTCTTTCGCTGGAGTGTTTTGTGTTTCGCTTTGCTTGTTCTGTCTCAAAAGCTAACAACCACTCATTATTCACGGTTTGACTTGAGCTTTTTTTTTTCTTTCACCAGGGCAAATTACACATAAGAGTGACAGCTCTCAGAGAAAGAGAGGACCGACAGCCTCACTGGGTTCTGGTAAGTGCAGTCTTAAATCAAGGGACAGGGAGGCAGTCTACAGCCCTGTCGTCTGCTGACTTTGTGGCAAGGGCAGCAAAGGGTTTGAGACATGACTATACTGTACTCCTCTAGTGCCCGCTATAATAAACAGCATTCTACAATAGCCATAAACTACCACTGATAAACTTTTTTGAGAGAAAAGTCCTGCCATCTATCCACAACAGTAGCTTCTTGTCCTAAGACAGAAAATGTTGTGCAAAGTAAACAAATAGGTTTTCTCATGAGTTTAAATGTCATGACATGGTGTAAAATGCATGCCTCTACACATGCCATTTGTGCAGAATGCAAGAGACAGCATTGGCAAGAGAATGTTCAGTCACAGAGCCATAACCAGTGTCCAACATACACCAATGTAAAAGGCGCTGCAGAAAGAGTGGCCCAATTTGCTAAGAAGCCACATATAATGTGTATTCCCATTTTCCATGGGTGTGAGTCAATTTTGTTCTAGTATTCAGCGAAATAGGCACGACGTGGGAAGACAGAAGTGTCTGTGTATTCAAGTTAGCTGTTCTCCCCCTCTGCTTAGGAGGCATTCAAAAGAAAGCCACTACTTCTTCAGTTCAGGAGGTACTTTGAAGCAGAGCAGATGTGTTATCCTCTGGTCAGGTAAGTGACGTCATCCATCTTGTAAACACAACATGAAAGAGTGATACCTGCACAGCTACTTTGCCTGTACTCTATCAAGGCATGATTGAACTGCTACAAAAAGACCTTCACAGCACCAATGTATCCCATCTCCACAACAGTTTGTCCAGAAAGCATAATGCTCAATATTTTACAGGCTTTTCATGTGGTGTTACAGTTTACTTGTGGCTTCCACCTGATAGGCCACTGTGTAGTGAATTCATGCTGCATTCGCCAAAACCTTAAGTATTACTTTACTCAGATGCCAGCAGTGTTGTGTTACACATCACACCACAGCCGTTTATCAGTAACACCGCACTGACAAAATGAACCCATAAAGCTTTTTTTAACACAGTACCAAGCAAAACTGTTATGTTTCAATGATCTCCTTTTGAAGGAGATTTTGCATAGCTCTGTGACTAAGGTGAGGCTAAGTCGGAACCATTTGTTCCTTGATTTTAATGACATAGCCATGACATAATTATACCTCGACTGAAACTGCTGCGAATAAGGGGCTTTTGATGAAAGAATGGCAGGGTCATTGTTGCAGGAGTATTGGAGAAACTCCATTCCAAAGAAACTCATGTGTGGGCGGGTGTCACCTGTAATTTCTCAATAACCATTGTTAACACCCAAAGGGCCTAGTATGTACAACTATACCAAGTACTATGTACAGTGTATATGGCCTGCCTACATATTTAAAGGAAGGGCGGAGCTTGCTAATCCATAACGCTACAGGACTCAGAACAAACATGGCATTCAATTTTAAAACCGTTGCTTTTCCAGTCTTCATAATAAGCCAGTAGACACCAGGAAGTAACAATGAAAACCTCTTCCATCTTTACTCAGTTGTAACATTGTAACCAGGCACACCTAGATTGCTTATCAGTTCAGTGCAGGACTGCTCCATCTTTCTCCGCGTAAATATCCTGATCTGGCTACCCAAAAACAATGAATGTTGTCATATTTTTTTGATGGTTATAAAGGTTGGTTATGCTACACGCAGATACATGTTGCATACTGACTAATCCTGTCTCATAGCCTGAAACACATACACAGGGATCAAATTGGCCATGACATAGCCACCCACACAGTGAAGCACCTAAAAAAAATCTCCTTTTTTCACCATATCCCTTTGTGAATTAACATGTGTTTTCAGCACATGCTTACATGTGAACAGATCATACACACACACACGCACACACGCACACACGCACACACACACACACACACACACACACACACACACACACACACACACACACACACACACACACACACACACACACACGTGACAGTTTCCTTACATCTTGTGACATTTTCTGGGTATTAGACCATCAAAGGGACATTGTCCCCCTTTACAATGGCACTGATTTCCTTCTTACCAAAATTATTGAGATAATGTAACCCAATACCCCTGTATTGATCCTGGCATTTGACTTGAGGTAGTTATAAAATAAGCTTGTCAACACAATCAAGCAAAAATGAACGAGCAGTCCGAATGCTATTGTTTGTAGATAATCATCACAGCAGCAACAAAAATAACAACAATAATGCATTATTATCTTTTAAACAACTATCATTAAGAGGACAAAGAGCATCAAGAAGAAGAAGACAAATAAGACAAAGGAGCAGAACAATATCCAGAAGATCAGAACAGCATGGTTTTGATATGTTCACAGTCATATGGTTCAAACTCACAAAACTCCACTGAACCACAGCCAGAATATACTCAGAAGTTCTTCTACTACGCCATTATGAGAGAATGGCTAATAGTATTCTGCCTAATGGCAGATAATACATGATATTCAGTGTATTAAGCATTTCACAAAAGACTTGGTGCAGTCTCTTTCTTTATAATCCACCTTACCTTGGGGAATAGGTTTGGGGAAATGAGAGGTAACATTTCTGTAGGTATTGAGAACACTAATACAGCTAAACATGTTCTCCAGAAAAGCATAAAATCCAGGATGTATATCTACTGTGTTTTTATTAATGCACAAATGATAAGATTACAGTGCCCCCCCCCCCCAAAAAAAAAAAATATTAAGAACCAAATAATCTGTATTACAAATGATCTCTACAACATGAAAGTGATCAAAGTGATTGAAACAATTTTGTCACTGCTCTGTGACTTTGACCCAATAATAATATAAAAATAGAGCTTCAGTTTGCACAAGTATGAAACAATAGATATCTATCACTTTGGGTTTTTTTTTTTAGAAATATACTTAATACTTCACCATCATTCAAAACTGGTTCTGACTTAACTAGATCACAGTATTTAAAATCCATAATCCCTCACATCTTCCCTATTCATCTCAAATGCATAATTTCTATGGATGATGTGTTGCAGTTCCCTATGCATCAACATTATTTATCGTTTGACATTATAAAAGTAAGTGCATAATTTATGGCCCTAAATTAATGCACTACCTTCCATGTGCTGTCTGGTTTTAAGAGATCCAAAGCCAGATTGCCTCATGCCAAAACTATGGAGCAATACCATTTACAGCAGAGAGCCCATAGCAGCCTTGAATTATGGCAGTAAATTAAAAAGAATGAAAAATTTATGACAGCAATTTGTGAGCAGTCATAAAACTATTATAGAACTTTGAAGTGGCATTTGTCCTTTTGCATATAAGTGCTGCAAGATGATCCAATGTTACAGAAATACATTGGCTTATTTGAAAATAAAAAAAATAAATAAATCACATAACATTAACTTGCTATGCCAACCTGAGGTAAGAAAGGAAATTAAATTCCAGATGACCAAGTCTGCAGAATTTGAATTAACAATTGCATTTTAAAACCAACACCATGTTCAATTTCACAACATGTTCAATTTCTCTTTTGCATGAAATCGAAACCTTGAACGGCATTTGAGTGGATGCCATAACATGATTGAATGAAAGCACATCCTTGACTGACAAATGATAGATTAAGCTTTCAGTCGGCGGGGGGGAAGAAGCCAGGCATGTCAGTTACAGGCTACTGCAGAAACTCTGGTTGTCAATCTGCAATTGACAGGTCCAAACAAGATCTGAAATGTTAAAAACCCTCTGCTCCAGAGTTTTGTGTGTCCAAGGGACTTAAACATTTCAGCAATATGATAGCTAAGAATCAGTGTGTGACATTAATGTCAGAGTTTCACATTTCTAAGCAAAATAACATTTGTTATGCCTGTGAGAATGCTCTACCATTTTAATGCAGGATTATCAGAGAACACCTAGATCATAATTTTGAACTGAAAACCATGGTAAATCTCTAGGAAAGAAAATTATTTTGGTATATAATCATAAAACATTCCAACAGGGAAACTGCACATGGTAAATGAAATGACAGTGTTAAAGTTGATGTTTATGTGAATAATTACCTTTTTTCTTGTACATGTGTGGCCCATTAATAAAGATCTGAGCACGCTTGTGACAGAGGTCTGTGGGCAGTGTTGGGAGGCACTGAGTGGCCTTCTCCTTGACTCTGACTGTGTTGATTATGGATGATTAATGGTGTAAAGGAACAGGGAAAGAGAGGTCATCTCCTGGGTTCTAGAGGGAGCGGTTACATTGGGAGTAATTAAGACACTTGTGTAAGGATGATTAATACACACAGTAAGACTGGAAGACTGGACACAGTAAACAAGGCAATCATATGGCAGAGCTTAGACACGCGCACACACACACACACACACACACACACACACACACACACACACACACACACACACACATATAGAGAGAGATTTCTCTCTCTATATATATGCATTCTGATACTAGAGCAAGCCAGAGTATTGTTCAGTTTCCAATATATGGAAAAAAATGAAAAGCAGAGAGAAAAAAATTGAAATGTTTGGGCTCACATTTGCAGATTTTTCATGAAAACTGCAAAGTCGAATACATTTTTTGCGTGTCACTGATACGGTTGTATCCAGGTTACATGACATGCATAAAGCTGGGCAGAGTAGCATTTGAAAATGTGCAGGAGCCAACATGAGCTGACCCATTGCCACAGAAAAATCAATCAACATCAATATGTTTCGACCATAGTCTCCTCCAAGACACAACACATCAGCACATCCCATGACCAGCTATTACTCATATTACACCCGGCCTTCATGTATCATATAGCTCATACTCATAGGCAGGCAGTTATATTTATTGCATCCGAAAATCTAGATGGGCTATAAATTTGCCTATGGGACATTGTACTGACAGCTTGGAAAATCTTTAATTGATGTTGAGGTTTTTCAGAAGTAATTAAATCTCATACTCATGTGTGCATTTGGAAAAAAAAATACCCAAGCCCTTGTTCAAGCCTCTCACCCCATGGCCCTCTCTGTCATGTGATGGGCATTTACAGAGGGATTAACTTCATGGTGTACATGAGTTAGGGCAGTCAGTGAGACAGGTGTCACCTCACTCCACTAAGCATAGTTAACATCCCTTCATTTTGGTGTTGTCCTTTTCCCATCTTTTTATGATCTACAAGAACCAACTCAGAGGGATTCTGACAAATTTAAGGTGAGTCAAGCAAATAATTATAACACCTTGTGGGACCTGGGTTTATATGACAAATAGACAACAGAGATGCATTGTGGTACATCACATAAGGGACAATGTTACTCGAAGGTCAATTACACAGATAATGATTTCATTACAGCAAAAATACACTACATTGGTAACAGTTTCACTATCTTTGTGCCCTACACAATTAGGTTTATGATGACTGATGAAGGTGATGGCCACCAAGGACTCATACTAATAGCTCTATTAAAATAATAGCTGACAAAGGTCTTCAGCTTTAGTTCTTGTCTAATAATCACTGACAGTCGAATAGTACAGCTATAATCACTCTGACTGAACTCATTATGAAGGCACAGGGGTTTGGGGGCTATAGTTGTGGAGAAGTTAGTGCTCTATGATGGGATATGGGGACACTGAGGAGAGGCAGAGCCACGGGGAAGGGAGTGTTAATACATGGCCATGGAGGCAGTGTGCAGCTTGGAGATCATATTATACACTGTTCATGTATGGCCTTTGTCCTTCACTTTCTGTGACTTATTATTCTCCTCCACTCTCATACATTTATAATAATATAAAATTCCTGTATTCTTTTAAAGTGGGGTAAACATCCGGTGCCCCTTTAAATAGCAACACCGATATGCACTTCTGGATAACACACAGCTGTCTCCTCATGATACTTGTCGAGACAGAAGGCCCTGTGTCAGTGTCTTCTCAAGTTAATTGTAAGTGAGTTCCAACATCAGGCCTACAGTATGCTGCCTGGCTTCACATGTCAACAAACAGAAGACTAACAGAGCTGACAGTCACCAAGCAGCTCCACACGCTAACCCAGCCTCTACCAAGACCCTGTGATGTGATAGTACAAAGAAGACAAAGGGATGGGCTCCATATGGCCAGGAATTTCAGCCTTCAAAAAGAAAAAGAATGGAACCGTGAAGAGAATCTGCATGACAGCGCCAAGAAGTAAGCAGCATGGAAACGGGATCCAAGCCAAAACAACACTGATTTGGTGCTAACACTGTTTGTTGTATAAGAATGCAGGCAAGTTTGAAGTGACTAGAAGTTTCGTATGCTGAAAAATCTGGGACACTAAATATACAAGTTATTTTCTGTTTAAAGATGTGATGTTTTTTTTTGAGTCAAAGTTCTGTGTGTTTCCAGTATGACTGGGGGGTTGGGGATATGTAGAAATAATTTTAACCACTCATTCATCAAGAACAGTCCTGCTTAGTGCATATTTGGACAATCTGGAAAACTCTTATTCCAAAGGAAGATAGAAAGCAGGACTTTTCACTTCCTAACACAAAGTGCACACAAATGTTGGCAGCATATTTCCTGTTGGAACTCAGTGTCTCCTTTGTCCCATCCAAGTTTGTTAAACCGCTGTCATTTCAATTGTTCTGCTATAGAAAAATTATAATCCACCTGTCAACAAAGACAGGGTGTTGGAAAACTTGGATAATGGACAGTGTAAGGCCCTGAAATTCCAATAAGGCTGATTCCTGCCAACTAAAACCAAACAGAATGACAGTTCTTTCTTGGTTTATTTGAAAATTGACTGAATCACCATTGCTTCTCTGACCATCTACCCACAATCAATTTCCACAGCCAAAATGAAATATTGACTTGTTTGGGAAGGGGCTTCATCTTTTTTCATTGTGGACAAAATATGTGTGTGCGCACGCGCACACACACACACATACACACACACACACACACACACACACACACACACACACACACACACACACACACACACACACACACACACACACACACAGCAAAGAAGAAAAAAAACTAGCTTTACTCAGTTATTTCAATATGGTGTAAACAGAGTATGAGAGTGCAGTAGTTACCTTTGTGGCAAAATGACATCAAATTAATAGCAGGTAACCTAAAAAGAGAAACTGGGGTGTCCAACTCTGTGATGAATTCTATCTTCAGAAATGTGTTTCTTTCTCTTAGGGAAAGGTGATAATGAAAGAGGCTATTTTCAGCAAAAAGATGTTTTTAAATTACACAAAAACTGTTTCTGCTTAAGTAGAACCACACACAGACAGACGGACGGACGGACGGACAGACAGACAGACAGACAGACAGACAGACAGACAGACAGACAGACAGACAGACAGACAGACAGACAGACAGGACACACACACGCACACGCACATACACACACGCACACACACACACACACAGGCACACACACACACACACACACACACATATAAAGACAGAGAAAGAGAAGGTTGGTCTGCTGTGGGAAATTCTGACATGAAAAGCCGAAAGGAAAAGAATAAGAAAGTACTGCTAAAAAAAATAAAGGGAACACTCAAATAACACACTGTAACTCCAAATCAACTTCTGTGAAATCAAACTGTCCACTTTGGAAGTAACACTGATTGACAATCAATTTCACATGGAATAGAAAACAGTTGGAAATTATAGGCAATTAGCTAGACAGCCCAAATAAAGGAGTGGCTCTGCCGTTGGTGACCACAGACCACTTCTCAGTTCCTATGCTTTCTGGCTGATGTTGTGGCCACTTTTGAATGCAGTGCTTTCACGCTAGTGGTAGCATACAGTGCACAACCCACACAAGTGGCTCAGGTAGTGCAGCTCATCCAGGATGGCACATCCATGTGAGCTATGGCAAAAAGGTTTGCTGTGTCTGTCAGCGTAGTATCTACAGCATAGAGGTGCTACCAGGAGGTCACTACATCAGGAGATGTGGAGGAGGCCGTAGGAGGGCAACGACCCAACAGTAGGACTGCTATTTCAGCCTTTGTGCAAGGAGGAACACTGCCAGAGCCCTGCAAAAGGACCTCCAACAGATGACAACTGTACATGTGTCTGCTCAAACAGTCAGAAACAGACTCCATGAGGGCCCAATGTCCACAGGTGGGGATCGTGATTACAGCCCAGCACCGTGCAGGATTTTTTGCATTTGCCAGAGAACACCAAGATTGGAAAATTTGCCACTTGTGCCCTGTGCTCTTCACAGATGAAAGCAGGTTTACACTGAGAATATGTGACAGAGTCTGGAGATGCAGTAGAGAACATTCTGCGGCCTGCAACATCTTCCAGCATGCCAGTTGGGCAGTGGGTCAGTATTGGTGTGGGGTGACATTTTTTTGGGGGGGCTGCATAGCCCTCCATGTGCTCGCCAGAGGTAACCTGACTGCCATTAGGTCAGGAGCTCCTCAGACCCCTGTGAGATCATATGCTGGTGCGGTTGGCCCTGGGTTCCTCCTAATGCAAGACAATGCTAGACCTCATGTGGCTGGAGTGTGTCAGCAGTTCCTGCAAGATGAAGGCATTAATGTGGACTGGCCTGCCCATTCCCCAGATCTGAATCCAATTGAGCACATCTGGGACATCATGTCTCGCTTCATCCACCAACACGACGCTACACCACAGACGGACCAGGAGTTGGCGGATGCTTTAGTCCAGGTCTGGGAGGAAATCCCTTAGGAGGCCATCCCCCACCTATTCAGGAGCATGCCCAGGCATTGTAGGGAGGTCATACAGGCATGTGGAGGCCACACACCCTACTGAGCCTCATTTTGACTTGTTTTGAAGACAGTAAAGTTGGATCAGCCTGTAGCTTTTTTTCCACTTTAATTTTGAGAAAGACTCCAAATCCAGATCTCCTTTTGTCAGTGCCTTTTACTATGTAGAGAACTAAGTAATTCATTCAGATGTAGGATGTTATTTTACCGTTCCCTTTACTTTCTTTTTTGGAGCAGTTTATATATTTGATATTCAATCAAATGATTAAATTACAGCTTGAAAGGTGTTTTTTTCAGAGTAAAAACTTCAGTGTTGTGTTGATTCCATTGCTGACCTCTACAAAGAGACCATACTGTGAGCTCACCAGAGTTGCAGAAGATTAGTTTTGTTCACACTCAAGGCCTGTACACCAACAGCCTACTGACAAAGGCTGAGAGGGTGTGCTTTGATCTCTGTGCCTCACTAAATCAACACCAGACAAGGTTCATGCAAAGGTCGCCAAAGTCATCTGATCATCACATTCCAAAACCAAGTATTTCATGACAGCAATACACTTGCACAGGTTAAATGTCACTAAAAGTTCAGGCCTGAGGATAGAGGATGGACAAATTTTCACATGCACCCAACAGAGAGAAATAGTTCCTTTAAAGCAGTTCCTGTATGTGGCAGTAAAACACTTCTGTATCTGCAGTGTTTCATTTGAAGTAACAACTAATGTTTAAGTTAAATATTTTAAAAGGTCCAAAAAATACCATTGTATTCTAACAAAAGTTCTACTCTTAAAAAATGAATGAATAAAATCAAATTCACTCTGGATGCACCCTTTTCCCACATTGCATCATGGTATCAGTCCACTGCATTAAACTATGATTATGTATTCTCACATTGATAAGAATGTTTTATATGCAGGAAACACCTAGCCTGTGTCAATACATTGGTAAAGGACCAACCAGACTCTTGCTTTGATAAATGTTTGGACTGGGTTGAAAGCAACAATTTCCTCAACATTGTGATTCTGTATGTAACATTACATATTGATTTTTTTTTTAAATCAGACATCCTTGATTCATGGCTGCAAAGTGAACATGATATCCAATCCTTCACGCCAACCTGGCCCTTAAAAAGACCATCTCATTAAGTTTCCATGTCATGTGGTTTATTCCATTTCGCTGGTCAGCATTACCACCGTTAGTGGATGTTATTTATCCAATAACTAGAGATTGGGCTAATTTCATATATTTACATACAAGTCATAATTAGAAATACATTAAATAAACTGCAATGGAAATAAAAAGTAAGCTACTTTGTAACATGGCTCTTCATTTAAATGTCTTTACATCATTTGAAACATGCTATATACACATTTTCCAAGCCTTGATACTGAGCAGAGACAAGTATGACAACTGTTATACAGTCCATGTTCAGATCACAAAAAACACTGTACTATACAGCAATTTATGCAGGGTCACTTGTCTTCACAGGAGACCAAACCTATCATAACACAGCTGTGAGCACAGACCTCCATTGTATTCTGAGAAAAGAAAGGGGGGTAAAAAGATGATCCAATTAAAGTTGTATATCATTCTGCTCCCCTCTGTCAGTGCATATTCCACTGGCTCTTCTCGAAGCCAGCTCCTCCCAGACAGGACAGTGTAGCTCTGTAATTACACCTCTTCTTCTGACAACCTGCATTATTGTTTTCCTAACACTGTATTACTTTGTTAGTACTTTCCAGTGTGTGTTATTTTTAAACTGTCAGTCTGGCCCAACTCATCCTTCCCCATCTGCACTCGTCTGTTTATCATAACAATCATTAATAACTGTCACTTGCCAACATCCATAGAATAAACTCATTGCCTCATTACCATGTTGCAGCATTTGTTCCGGCGCACAGCCTGTGTATCGCTCACAACAGGGCCAAGCCAATTACTTTGCTGAAATGGAATCGCATTAATCAAAACTTAACAAGGTGGCAAATTTAAAGATATCACATTGCAAAAGACAGCATAACTAATATGTCACTGTCATGCTTGCTGTGGAGGTATGCAGCAGACAGATACTAAATATATTGCCTTCATGCTCTGTATGAATTTTGATGTCCAATAGGTTTCGAGAAGAATTAAGGGCAGAATGGACAATATAGATATGTGCACAGGCTAACTTTGTGTTCCCTGGACTCAACCGATAGAAATATAGGGATAAGAAATGAAAAAGGGTGGAAGAGAGGAAACGACAGTGAGACTAAGACAGAGCTATATAAACTTGGGTAAAAGATAGAGGACAGAATCAAAATCATAAGGGCCAGTAGATGGACGTGAAGCGTATACAAGGGAAAAGTATGAGGAAGAGAGAAGAGTAAGTGCTCAAAGAAAATAGATGGTGTAGAAAAAGAAGAATAAAGAAAGAAGGATAGATGGATGAACAAGGGAGCAAGTATAGAAACAAGGAGAGGGAGTGGAAAAAGGGAGAGGGAGGAGGAAGCACCAAGCGTGTCTCTGAGAGTGCCAGCAGGCGGCAGTTCATCACGTCTCCCTTCACAGAGACGTTTTCTTTTACACTTTAAATGATGATACTCATCAATCACAAGCTGACAGCTGCATCAAGCCAGCTGCAAACATGCAAAGGCCAGCAGTGTGAAACCTGCTGACGCCACCCATCGCTGCATACAGGAGGAATCAGTCAGTTACTCGGCCTCTGCCCAGGATTTATCTACTCTCACAACACCCTTGGTTTTCTCCCCAGAAAAAAATAGTGTAAATATAATCCATTTCAGAAAAACTACCTTGCACGAGTTTCTGAAGACACACGCATGCTTTTGCTCACCGAAAATGTAGTTTCCAGGGATTTAGTTCATTGTTTTAATAGCTGAAGCTATGTTCGACAGTTTGAGTTGAACAATTACTACTTTGACTCAGAGTATTAGGGACAGGCTAGGTCAGTAAGTTCTTATTAAAATCAATAAATAAAGGGGATTTCCCCATTGGTGATTAGATATATTTTTTCTGCCTCATGAATCTATCATTCACATAGACAAAGAAGCCGATGCACTGCATGAGAGGTTATCCATACATGACTCATGAACACTACTGGTCTTAGATTCCTCCCTCCAGCCATCCTTCATGTTCTCCTTCTCCACCTCCAGATTACTTAGGGTTTGTAGTGACTGCTCATTTCTAGAACTCAGACAGAGGGAGGTTGAACTGAACAGAGCAAAGCAGATGGATGCGAATTCAAAGTTTCCTGATCTTTAGCAGAAGTTATGGAGGGTTATCTTTGGCTGTATATCTGGGCCCTGGCAGCTCTCCCCTGGTGATGAAGGATTAAGCAGCACAGCTGTCTCTTCCCAGAATGATGCAGTGCAGTGCTCCCCGACACGACAGCATCACTTAATCTTAATGTCCGCTCCTCCAGCGCAGACGCACAGGACAAAGCCAATCAGCATCACATGCCACGGGGATGGACCCTGCTGCCTGGCCCGAGAGTCTCTCACCCTCGCAGGCCGATTAATCAACTTCAGACAGTCCAGTTCAATCCGAGCTCCCACTCCCCCCACACTGATGTGCTCACCCGTTCTTCCTCTCTGTGTCTCGTGAATGCACACACACACACACACACACACAAACACACACATTTTTACTGTTGTGATGTATATACAAGGGGAGGGTGCCATGCAGGAATGTATGTCAGATTGCCGTTAACTCCAAATTATGTAAGTTTACGCATTACCCTAAAAATTTAGTGAATGGGAGCGGGAGTACATTCAGAGGCTGGTATTGAATGCTTAAAGCTCATTTCTGTCACATACCTCCAATTTGTGTTGGATTCATGAGCTGCAATAAGGGCTTACAGAGTAATGGCTAATGCTCATTTGGACAAATGACTATTCGCGTGGTCTTTAACAGGGATTGAATTCCAACAGGAATTTACGTGTTGCCTTTACAGCAACACAAAATGCGTCTTTGAATTGCCGTCTTAAATTTCCATTCATATTATGTATGAACTTGTATTTAGATCATAGGATAGTATAAATGCATGCTGCACACAGACAAATGGTGGGAAATGACTTACACAGCACCACTGAAAGAAATCCAGAGTATCTACTTTGACATATCAAATGCAATTCATCAAACTACCAGTTACAATCCCGCCTTGAAGAAAGACAAGGAAATAATATGCAGGGCACAATGATGTTTCGGAGACAAACCCTTGTGTATGTTTATGACATCCTGTAGTGCTCTGGATATGTGCAGATATAGAATATTAGCTCCATAAGTTACTCTCAACTGCAGTCAGTCTCATTACCCACTGGCGTTCCCTTGTTTCATGAAATGATGAAGAGCATTTCTGTGTCAAGTAGAATAGTGGGTTGTATACAACATTAATACATGCAGGATTCTCTGGCGTACTATCTGAAAGGCCGCAATGATTTAGGAGAGCTAATTTAGAGCAATAAGCACTGAACACCGCGAAAGCATCACTCGACTACTATGACCTTCAATAAGCAGTAAACCAACATAATGATGCTCTTTATCTGAAAAATACTCTAATCTTTCTTTCACACTGAACCGGTGTATCTAATATATGTGTGCTTATAAAATGCCTTACTAATAAAAAGACATAAAAAGGGAGATGGTTCCATTATTGTATCCTATCACAACAGAACTGAAATTCATAAAGAGAAACACATTTCTTGGCTTGACGATAAAGACCTGTGTATAACAGAGTTCAGAGTTATAAACAAAAGGAATTCATCTTATTAGTCAAGCTTTGTTATTAAAGAACTCTGGTATGTTATAAAGGAAAATCCAGGCCTGATTTATCTTTCTGTCATTTCCAATCTCTGCTTCTGAGAAATCCATTTCAGCAGGTCCTAATCTAATAAGATATTCAGGAAATATGATTCTCACCTAGCAGCCGTGGTCATTTACACATAGTTAAGTTGTTTATACCAAGGTAACTGCCATTGGCAACAACACAATGTACAGCCCAAGCAGTTTGTGATGGTGTCTAGAGGAGATTTTTGTAGCATTATAGCCCTAGCCAAAGTGAACACAGACAAATCCTTGACCTGACTTTTTCCAACAGACCTCACAGACTGACACAAAGCAAATCAAAACCATGAATCAGAAAATGATCAAAAACAAGTCTGATGTTTTATTTTTGCCTCTTCACTATCAGATGGGTATAACACGAAACAAGGAATATGGAAATTGATAGTATTATGGAATAAGACAACGGAGAAATACATAAATGACAAATTATTATTGTCTACTCCATCATATTAGCCTAGATGCTAACTGTTTTGGGATTTCATCTTATAAATTCTCCATTGTTACTTCAAGAAAGTGCTTTCTTTCTGCAACAGTTATGTATATGCGTGTGTATACATAACCGTTGCTGAAAGAAAGCACTTTTCTCAGTATACTTAATGTTAGACCTAGTTTAAAAAAAACAAATGCCTTGAAAATGTTTTTTTTTTTATTTTAATTTGAGCTTTCTGGATCGTAATGCAGCTCCTGCTAGGTAAATATGCCATTAGTTTGCATTCTGTTTAGCCAAACAACTGTATAATTCCTTACACAGTGGGACATAACTAAGTCAAATGTAGCCATATTATCCTCCCCAAACTCACAGTGCAGCATGGCCTAGCCCTTGCCATAAATTTAAGATGATTCATAAACACAAAGTCTACATTGCCTGACTGGCACACATCCAGAATTAAAGTGACCTTAAAATCTTTTCTTATTTCCATACCATTTCTTCATTGGCTCTAATTTCTTTCAATTTAGTAAAGGTAAAAGTTGTTCAACACTGAACCAACTAGTGTTTTGTCTGTAATTGCAGTACCACGCAATTATCCCTACAATCTCTTCTTGTGCCAAACCTACAAACAACCCTTGCTGTTCTTTGCTGTTATATGAACTGTGCTGTTCTTATTCTTATTCTTATTCTATCTATTTAATCTATTTATAGATTATGGACACACAGACAGGTAACTGACATGCTTATCTTTTTCTCCATCACCATATTTGAAAAGTCCCCAAAAAAACTTCAAATGTCTGTGCCTGGTGTCTGTCTGTGTCTGGATTCTACCGGCCTATACATATATACACACACACACACACACACACACACACACACACACACACACACACACACACACACACACACACACACACACACACACACACACACACACACACACACACACACACACACACACACACACACACACACACACACACATATATATATAGACACAAATAGTTTCATTATTAAAGCCCTTACAAAGACTGCATGTAACCAACCCATTGCAGCCCTGATATCACATAGGCTGCTGGTTAAATATTAAATATGTGCCATTGTACAGTTATAGACTTCTACCTGTAATGTGAAATCATCAATGATCTTCTAATCATATGATGATAGAGCCAGGACATAGTTCCATTAATTCATCATTCTATATAGTCCATGACACAGGTTCCAGACACCCTGATAATACAGACATCATCTCCTGTCCCATGTACATAATAAAGCCCTGTCAGATCCGTAGCATTATTAATTAGCACTTCTCTGAGGTGAAATTCAATCAATTTCAAGCCCTCTGATAGCTTTTTAGTGGGTTATGCAAATAGGATATGACGAAGCCCTGTAGCTGACACAGAAGCTGGCTGGCTGAAAACCTTGCTGCACTGCTCAGTCATTCTTCAAACTCCTTGCCCCCAGACCCTTCCCTCACCCCCACCCCAAGTTCCCTCTTCCTACTCCTGTCTCAGCGTGGACACATTCATTACTTTACCATTTGAGCTTTCCTATCTCTGAAAGCATCATCTTCAGTGAGAAAAAAGATAGAAAGATTAAAAAAAGGAGGGACTTAATGTTCATTTAATTAGAATTACACATGGGGTATAGAGCAGAGAGGGTGACAGGCCCTGTAATCATTCACCTGGGGGGATGGAGAAGCAGCATCTAATATACAATGATGTAATGGTAGTGTAAAATCAGATGGAAAAAAGTACTTTTTGAGCATGTTGTCTACATCCTTTGAGTCTTAGTACATCAAAATTGGTTACCATAAGTAAATATGAAAGCACATTATACAAATACAACAAAAATTTCTTTTGTTGAGACAAGCTCAGTCTATCTAAAGCTCTATCATAAGGAGGATTTTGCCAACCAAATGTTTTCGTATTATAATAAGCATTTAAAAAAATGTGCAGAGGCAAAATGACACCAAGACTGTCATAGTTCCAAAATGTTTGTACAGACAAGCTTGAGCGAAGGCTAATCCAGAGTGATCCATCAAACTCACACTTACATGAAAACATGTGCATGTGAGGATAGCTAATGGCCCCAAAACTGTCCCTGGATCCCATGCATTTTTCATGTCACTTTGAGGGGACTATCTGCAGCAAAGCTAAAAGGTACCGGACGCTAATTGATCTTCACATTTAATGTAAGTGACACAAGGCAGTGTCGAGCAATGCTACAAAACTGTCATCTCAGCCTTTTCCTCTAATGCAGCCATAACTCCTGCAGCAGTTGCCCCCGAAGTCAGATGTTTTCATTACTACCATATCAGGTTTATTGAAATTACTGACATCTGCATGTTTCAATAATTGTAGGTCCTGCAAAGCTGTTGTAGCAATTTTAAGAGGGAGATTCCACTCTGCATTCAGGATCAATTCGTACTCTCAAGGGACACGAAAGGGAATGTGGTATTGGAAAAGGCACAGAGGCCCTGATAGACTAAGTGGTTACCTCCTGACTGAGGCAAACAGTTTAAACTGGTGTAAATCAGCCATAGCAGTGTGAGATTGTTTTATACAGAGATGTAAATTGCATTGTCAAAATCAGTCATCTTCTAGGTACGGGGCTTAACAGGAGCTATGGGAAGGAACTGCTTATCTCAGTCCACAAACCCAGGGGGGAGGCACAGAGCCACCTGAAGCTGGAATTCTCTTTGTCAATTGAGACCAAAAACAAATACCTGCTGAATAAGGTATTTGGAATTTATCAAAGCTGAAAACTGACACAAATTTGTGCATATGTCTAGCTGCAGTATGGGTTCTTATCATTTGACTGTAATAGGATCCGGAGAAAGGCAAAAAAAACAAAACACCATTGCAAGCTAATATAATAGACACTATGCAACTGGGAGGTTAGAGTGGTAATGGAGGTAATGCATGTGTTCCTCCTGTTTGAATTATCTATGGTCTATCTATGCATAATGCATACTGGGATGGGTCCCATTATTATGGCATAGTCAGGCAAATGAAATATCCCTGGAGTTTTCCTAGTGACACAGTCCACTAAATCAATGCTGCACTCTGAAGAAGCTGTGTGTCTAGATAATAAGTCAGCAATAACTACTTGCAATCATTTCATTAGGTACAGTATAGATGATACAGTTAGGGAAATGAGAAAAAAAAGGGTAGAATCTCTAATGTGAAAAGTGCTGGCTCCTTGCCTATGTGTGTGTGTGTGTGTACTTGTCAGACAGACAGGCAGGCAGGCAGGCAGGCAGACATACAAAGAAGAAAGAAAGAAAGAAAGAAAGAAAGAAAGAAAGAAAGAAAGAAAGAAAGAAAGAAAGAAAGAAAGATGAGGGCTTTTTCTGTGGGTTTAGACCTCTGTGTGAAAAATTTCAGTATGGCTGCAAGGATTTGTGTATCGAAAGTTTGTTGGTGTAAGACTAAAGGGGGTTTTAGTGTACCTGCCAGCCAGGAGACGTAAGCTTGCAGGAACTGGTGTCCATATATTTTTATTTACTCTGAAGAGCAGTTGTCGTGGTCAGCTGTTTGTTTTTATTAAGTCACACATTGGCATACCAGGCTGATTCTCTGTAGGCTAGCCAAATTGAAATCCACTGCGACCCAGTTTGAATCATTTACGGACAGATTTGATGGGTGTCGGTTTGTTATGGTGAAGGTGACCAGGTGGGATGTCAGCAGGGCAAGAGCTGACAAAGACCTCATAAAGGTACACAGGGCAGGGAGAGAGAAAGTATATCACTGAAAAAGTCAATATAGACAATCAATTGTGTGTTACAGATACTCAATAATTCTTCCCTGTCCTACTTGGATATTTTCCTCTCCACATCACAATGCGTGCCTGACGAAAATGCATCCATGTACAAGTCCAAGATTCTCTTGGTGTGGGATATGAAAGAAAATCCAGCTTTTTGCTAGTGGTGCAAAGACAAGGCTGCAGTGAGAAAAGCTAATGGCTATGATTAATGACAAAGGGCCAGAGGAGAGCCGGGACACAGACGCTACATATATCATCCTCTCCCATCAGTCTGTGCGCCTCCCAGGACCCTCTCAGCAGAGGGGAATAGTAGAGAAAGAGGAGGAGGGGTAATGGGAGTGAGAGTGAATGAGGGAGATACAGTGGGAAAGAGAGAGTTATCTACTTCCAGTCTTTACACGCAGGAATTTCTTCTCTCTTTCTTGAAGAGAGAAAGTGAAAAAAAAACAACTGACAAGGAGGTGATAAGGGGAACAAGAAAATGGTGTGTAAAATAACTGGGAGATATTCTGAACGAGAACCGGGGAGGGGGGGGGTAGCTTGTGATTCCAGTTTTCAAGCAACTTGACTCTTCGCGTGCCGAAGCCACATTTCCAAGGTCTTATCTGCCATATGGTCTGCACCGTTAAGATGATTTATTAGGTGAGAAAAAGCTCACTGATAAAATTTACTGTGTTTCCCTACATAGGCATCCCATGGTGTCAATAATAATACTCAGACATCTTTAATGAAAACTTTTAGTACTGCAAGGGTAACTGTCCATTTATGAGTCACTATAATATTACACCGGTAAAAGGAAATTATCTGTGCTTCTCACGCACTCAACAAAGAAAGACCCAAATTGGAGCAGGAGGGAGTGCACAGATCATATCCATATGTCAGCAGTTCCCAAGCACCCTGCATTTAACATGGCACGGGTGTATTTCTGCTTAATTGAAGCATTCAGCTATTTACAGCTCTCACAGAAACAGCAAGGGTTTATTTATGGCCAATTATATAGTAGTGTTTTGAGTGAATGAAGCCCATTACAGATTCCAGCTCTTTTGATTCCAATTAGTCACTGTCTTCAGGTTTTTGGTTTACATGCTTGATTAATAAGGGCACAAACAGTGGGGGTGAGTATTACTATCCAACATTTTACAGACAGACAAAAGCTCACTGATAAACAAGACATGAAACCAATAGCTGTTGAGCAAATCGCTCCAGTGATGCAGGGTATACTTCTAAATAGTTCATTTTTGTGAAACAATAGATGTGACAAGAAATAACAAGGTTTAATCAAAAATTGTATTTACTATTGTTATTGTTGAATCCTGAACTATAAACTGGCAGGAAGTACGACATTGATCTCAACATAAATAAATACTATTACTTCATGACAAGTTTGTGATTACAAAAGAGACATAATTTTCCTCTCACTATGCTTCCCTAAGGAACTGATGACATCTGTAAGCTATTCATAACATGAAAACAGTCTGCCAAACATGTGTTGACAGCTCTCCTACAATGAACTGTTAATTTGCAACTAAATCAGAGTCCAGGGCACGTCGAAGAAGCAATTTGCAAACCAAAACTGTTTTTTGGAGAACACTTTTTTGTTGAAATCACAAAAGGTCATAGGGGAAGAGGAGGCTGAGTCAGGAATTAGAGGTCAGTCTGTTGGTATGGTTGCACAACTGAAAGAAATAGTAAAGAGGTGGCTCAAAATTTAGTCTATAGATCAAATGGCAATTGTCTTAGTAGTAAGACTGTTAAAAATGTTGATGCATTATGTATTTATTCTTGTTCACTTTGGTATGATTGATGGATAGATAACCACAACTATTCCACTATGTTCCTCTCTTTATGTTTTTACTTATTTATGATTGAAGCAATTAATAATACACAGGCTGCATTGTCATTTTTCAAGCCATTTCCCAGGAAATGTACTACACCCCATAATGGCCCCTCTAACACTGTAGCTGTCATGTCATGGACAGCTGCATTTTTACAAGACAAACTCATACATGTCACACTCATCTCTCTGTGGACTAACTTGCAGCTCATTGCCACACATTAAACACACGTGCACATACTCGCACGCACAGACACACATAAAACCACAAAGAGGCCAAGGCCAGCAGCTGTTAATAGCTGCATGGAAAACTTTGATTAATATTTCACCCCCTGTTGCAGCCTTGTTGAGTGAGTATCACCTTTCGAACAGTCCTGTGAAACCCTTTCATTCAGGGACCCCACTTTGCCAGGTGGCAATGATGGATCTAGTCGTAGGGCACCCCCAAATCTCATCAGCCTAATTACTCTGTAGCCACACTGCTCTGATGCATGTCCACTGCTGAGCCTGTGTGCACACATGCTTCACTAGATGCCTGGACTGCAGCCAGGATAGCAATGACAGAACATAGCGGGCTTTACTGAGAAATTGAATCATCAGCCTCAAATAGGCAGCACTTAAAACAGAATTCACGTCACTTCCCCTAAAATCCTTGCCTCTAGGTTTTCATAACATCTCACTAGGGTCGAAAAGTTTATATAAATTTTTAGCTATCGAAATTGACAACCAGTTGAATTAGTGGATAAATAAAATTGCAGAAGTTTCCTCACAGGTGTGCTATATGAATGAAGCTATTAATTTTTAGAAATAAAAAAAAAAACTTAAAAATGCTACTTTGAAAGAAAATAATTGGGGCAAGGCATGCTCAACTCTCAGTGCTTTAAAAGAAACAGCAAGGAAATTGGGAATTTGATGTCTGTGTGCAAAATGTATTTTGCATACATACCTGTATTCTATATATCACCATGCATAACATGATCTGCATTTGCAATCAGAATAGTAAAGGTGTGCAATGCATACATCATACAGTATGTCAGACCAAAGCAGATTTCCGTGGTGCAAAGATACAAACAAAATCACAGTAAACAGGCCTGAAGGAGAGAGACTTCATTTGTATAAAACCGTTTCACATGTTGTTCCTTTCTAATAAACTGTGGGTTAAATGTGCATTAAAGCAGATGTCTGCAACAGACCTTTATGTTTTTATGTGGCTTGCCTCTGCTTTGGTATATTAATCAAGAAATAATCATATATCATAAATAAAGTGCCATGAGGGTCATTCTTGCAGCGTTACTGCTGAGTCTCTGTGAAAGGCAAAATACTAAGCTCGCTGTCTTTTTTATAGGCAGACAACCTGATTGCATCCATTTTCAACCAAAACCTGGATGTGACAATGTTATGAATATTATTACAGAGAGATGTGAGACCAATATTAACGCATATTTGTCATTTTATTTTCCACCCCACAACCAGGCATGTATATTGCCACATGGC
This sequence comes from Fistularia commersonii, assembly GCF_037954325.1. NCBI lineage: Eukaryota > Metazoa > Chordata > Actinopteri > Syngnathiformes > Fistulariidae > Fistularia > Fistularia commersonii. The sequence goes on from NC_141285.1 coordinate 17,228,729, forward strand.
ACAGTTTCCATGTCAGCTGTTTTCTTTTGTTTCCACACTCCCCACAGTAGCTGTATCACCTATCTCTCCTTTTTTTTTCTGTGAAGAATGAGTAGAGGGATGGATGATGGAGAAGCTGTGTGTCACCTAGGGTACTGTGACTGAGGGGGCCCCAGATGACACATAACTTCACCATCATCTATCCTACAGTCTTCACAGAAGGTGTGTGTCAGTGAGGTAACCTGAGTGAGGGAGGCTGTCATGCCCGTCGCTGCCCCAGCAGGCCTGTCAATCACCAACAGGCTGTCCCATACTGAGACTAGGCCAGGAGAAACAAGCAAACAAGATAATCTTTTAGTATGCTTGTCATTCTCTTCTGAGAAAGTTTCATTTCAACTACTTGAACAATTCAGAACATTGCCACAGCATTGCCACATTGCCAACAATCTCTAAACATGACTCTGGTGTTCTCTCCCCTCAGAGAGATTAGATATTTCCAGTCATTTAGCAAAGAATGAGAGACATCTTCAAATTGAGGGGATTGGCGTGGCACACATTGGCATGTCGCATCCTGACTAGATTGAGAGCAGTGTGGAATGTCATTTTTGGGCGCGCTGTTGCTCAACATCAAGAGAAATCGATGGCATCTCCACAGGGGCATGGAGGCCTGAGGAAGAGAGGAGCTGCTCAGGTCTCTTTGAAGTCATTTTCTTTTCTGGGCGGTTGCCCCCTCACTCAGCCCCCTAAGGCATCTCCCTCACAGCAGGCCCTGACAGCTTGACACATTGACAGCTGCCGCTGAATGACAACTGATTTGTACAAATTTCAAGCCTTATAAATCTACCTGTCACAACAAGAGCATAAAAGAGCTTGGACCCAGCAGGTAATTCGGAAGTGGTGGGGGGAAAAAAAAAGAAAAAAGGGCCTTCCTCTTCCTCTCTTGACAGCCCAGTCTAAGAGGGAGAAAGAAAAAATATAAGCGATATAAAGTAAATGTGTACAGTGACTATCTGTGAGTGTGTGTGTGTGTGTGTGTACATATGTGCATTTATGTATACATGTATACATAGTTGGTCTTTCCATCAACTATCATCATCATCCTTTCCAGAGGTCCAATTTAAATGAGACCTGGTGAAACCATTTTCTTGCCAACAGGCAATCAATTGCCTCATTTAGAGATTATAAAGAGTGGATTGAAAATACAACAGTGCAATTTTGCTTTACACCAATATTAAAGTAGTGCCACCTGCTACTCACAGGATTATCACATCAGTCTGCTTCTCAAGGCTCTTGCTGGGTAAATGAGCAAGCTGTTTTTATGGTATTTAAACAATATCCAGTGCCGCATTGCTGTAGTACACAAACCTCACAGTCCCTGCCTTTCATCTGTTGATAATGGGAGACCTGGCGGGCAAGGCCTACAGCTGCCATAAATCCTCTTCAGGAGTATGTCTTATAGCTAGATATAAACTATCAGCGGCTGAGACCGAAGAAAAATCAATATGAGCTACAAACAGCGGAGAGGGTTTCTAATTCTAAATGGGTTGTCTTTGTAATTTTTAGTCAGTCTAACAGATGAGCACAACTCACCATCAGGTCTTCAGAAATAAAACACACCTTTGGTGAGTACTATTCAATAATCCTAACCACTTTGATAATTAAGACGTCGACTAAATTCCAAAAATATATTTCAAACAGGATATGTGAAACATCACAAACTTGAGGATGTGGTTGCTGATGACAAATTGACTTTTAGTGATTTATCACCAGAAATCCAGATGACTCCAGATGATTTATATATACTGTATATGTAAATATATCTCTATGGAACAGGATTTTAGAGAGAGAGAGATAGAGAGAAAGAAGGTATGACTTATAATTAGCTCAATGTTTACATCAATGTTTTGTCATATTAGTCAGACTTGGACCGTATTTTTCTGCTTGACTGAATTTGCAAACTCGGTCTGTTCAGGTGGCAGATTCAATTTACAAATAGCGTAAAAATCAGTACAAAGGAAAAATGAAGCCCAAACAGTGTTTTACATCATTGTTAGTGTAGTTAACAAGAGAAACTAAAATCTTTTATTAAACCTGACATAGTGGTGATTTTTATATCTTTTTGTCAAAGCTTAGCTTTGTCCATATTTGACATGAAAACAAGGTTTTGCGGTGCTGAACCAATAGGAATTGGTCCTGTGCTATCATTGCTATGAGGAAATGAAGTCTTGCATGAAGTTTTACTGCACGGGCTTGATTTATCAGACGGACATGCACGTTTACTCAAAAATCCTGTCTTGAAAATTAGAAGTACATGTTTCTATTACAGCTGAATATGAGAGAGAAAGAAACTTTTCTTTCTATTTATTGCACCTATATGCATTATGCCCATCATGTGATTATAATGAAGATGTCAATCAGTCTCTTCCATGCTGTGCTTGGAATCCTGTGACTACTATTACCCAGGAATCACATAACTGACTAAGGACACTTCGTGCTAGTTTACTACTGGTTGCTTTGAGTATCAGATTGCTGTAGTTACAAGGATCTGCAGAGAAGGCAGTTTCATGTGAATTAAAACAATTATCATATAGCCTGGCAGTTGGCAGTAGGTTTTGCAAGTTGGAAATAACCCCCATAATTGTGGAAAAGTCAGTGTACAACTGTACAGGGTAGAAGTGGGTCTTGAAAATGCTTATAAGAATATGAGTCTCTTAGATACAGAAAAATGCATTGCTTTCCTAAACTTGTTGCCTCGCTCTTTCAGCATAGCACAATTTCCTGCTAAACCTCTCTTATTTGTAGGTAGGAAAAACACCCTAATCCTCAATTTGTGGCTAGTCATCCCTGTCCTAAATGTGCCGTTCCGTAAGCTAACCCTCAAAGACCTTTCCCGTCATGCAGCCACCAACCCTGCTGTTTGATTAAGATTTAGTCCACTGCTTTATCCTGGGACACAACCCCAGCTGGGCCAAAAAGCATGAGTTAAGGAAAGGGATTATCAGTGCCACTCCCATTGAGGCAGTCAAACTGTCACATAGATGAAAGCGGCTCCCAGCTGACCCTCAATTATTTGAGGCAGGTGTGTTCCTATATTCTAATGTCGGGACAAGTGCAAAAACTATGAAAAAAGTACTGGTGGAATTGTTTGCGCATTTACGAAACAATGCTATACTGCAAGAAACATAAAATCTTTATATCACTTTATATATTAATTTATCGGAATCAAAATTTCCCTCAGCAACAGTTCTATTGATCCAGCATGAGTGAATGAAAAGGAAATGTACAAGTGATTGAATATGTTCAAAATAAAAATGTAAGTAAATGAATTTAAAAAAATTGAAAAAAACTTTCCCCAGGATCCGAAATTGTTTGAATACAAAAGGATTAGTAAGCACGAAGAAAGCAAGACAAACCTTGAAACCGCCTAAGAATAAAAATAAATGAACACACCAATGAATACATAAGGTGACATGGAGGCCTGCTGAAAATTCATATGCTTATTATAAGCAGAGAATGGTTCTTATTGTGGCATCTGAACCCCAGCTGGCCTTGGATCCAGCAGGTCGGCTGCAGTTCAGCTGAGGGTCTTGTGATTCAGGGTATGGGGGGAGCAGGGGGGGGGGTCTTGGCTAAAGCAGGAGGAGTTGGGACCGAGGGCCTTGGTAGAGCAAAAGGATGACAGATGGGCCTGGGGTGAATGCCAAAACCATAAATCCAACCCTAGCCTGACCTCTTGGTTCCTATAAAGTTTATTTACATTTTCACATTGCATCCACCTTTAAAACATCTATGTTTAGACATTTCAAAGCGGTGTGACTAGCCCATCTATCTTGCCACCTAACTCTGACAAAGGCAATGGGGGCTTGGATTTATCCTACCCTGACCCGACTGACTGACTGCTCATATTCTACCCTCTGTGAGGATCTCTAAAAAGAAGTTTCATTAAATTTTGGTTAGTGAAGGGAGTTTCTATTTATACTATCCAATGACCCCCTTTGCCACTTGCCTGCTGAGCTGGGAGTGTGCTTTAAGGCATTTTGGGACTTTTAACTGCCTTCATATTGTGTTTGATATCTTTTCCACATGTTAGTGCCAGACTAATTTACTCATGTTTATTTGCATTGTTTTAAGCCTTTATTTTAAAATGAATTTAGATTTCAACTAACCACAAAACTAACCACAGTATCACATTTCAAACTGTAGGGTGTCAGGGGGATCATGTCTATTTAGACTTCCATTCCTTTAATGGTTTTCTTTAAGAAATCAGCTCAGTGTTTACTTTCTAGGCCTGCCTGAAAAGCTTTCTGGCAAGATTAAATGTGAAACTACTCCATTGCAATAAGTAGTAGAAAGAAGCCATCAGTTTACTGCAAAAGCACAAAACAAAACAAACAAATAAAAAAAAACAAGACCCTAACCACTGCAACAAGATTTTAAGTATTTTCTTCTGTGTGCGAAATGCGTCATAAATAAATAACTAAAGGCAGCATCCTGCCGCTTCCCTTTTCTGCAGTCCCCATACATTGCTCTTTTTGATGTGGGTGCCTGTTGAGAAACCTTGTTTGGACAGCCATGGGGTGGAGCTGCCAAGCTTATAAGTCTACTACAGAACACAGGCACACACAGGGCAGCCCGCAGGGGTCCTCTCATTGGTGGAGGGAGGGGATTCTACCACCTTAGCGGGTGAGAAAGACACAGTATTATTACACCCCATCAAGGAAACTCCAGCTGACAATAAATCCCTGAGTGCTTTACAGTGCAGACAGTGAACATGGAAGAGTGCCACTGAGCACTGGAGAGGAGAGAGAAGAGACAAGGAGATGAGGGAAGAAGTAGAAGTGGACTATTCCTCCAAAAGGTCACAAAGCCTTCAGGCTGTCATTCAAGACAATAACCATGGCAATGGAAATTGTTTGGAATATCCTTGTTTTTCTTTTCTACATATTTTTTGGGGTACGGCTTGTCAGTCGCAGTTTGCATATGCACGATTTCGGGATTTTCATGACTCTGCAACATGCATTTGTTCAAAGGCCATGTTGAATATTACATATTTTGCAGAGACATGTCACAATGTGCACTACGTTAATTTCATCAACTGTAATTTTATTCAGTTTAAGGAAAAAAAGTGAGATAATGCACAAGGCAGTTGGCTGCAGGCAAAAACCATTACTCCAAGAGTGTCCTGTCAGAAAAATCTGCCAGAAGCTAATAGGAAAATACATATCAAAAATAATCACTGATGATTCCGGACTAGTTCTGTGGTAGAGACAGTGCTGTATGGCCTTGTGTGAGAAAACAGGGAACATGCCTAAGTTATTACTGCAGGAAGGCAATCTGTCAAAGCCAGGCTGTTCTGGCATAGCCAATACCACTGGTGAGATCAGAGAGTCAGATTCTGCTTGCAATTACTGCTAAAGGACCTTGGATGCAAGCAGCCTGCTATCAATTATTTCCCTGGCTCTAGACACTTGGAGCTGTCAAAGCCCTACTGTCTTCTGTTTTGTAACAGAGGGCCCTCTGAGGCTCAGAGGAAGCCAAGCCTCTCTCCGACAGCAAGGGAGGATAGTTTGTGTCATTAAGTGGCACTATTATGGATTCCCACACACTTCAGAGAATGTTTTTCTTCTACTTTTCTTGGTCTTTACGATCTGTTACTGTATATATACCATGCAGGTTCTGCCTGTAGCTGTTAATTCTTGTTGAAATCTTCTTGTCTTGGCAACTGGACTTGAATTTCTTCACTTGAATGTAGCTGTAGCTGTTACTCTCTCTTTGTAGCCTCTCTCTTTATCCAATGATGCCAGGATTACTACTGAACTGCAAACACAGAAAAGACAAAAAGTGTCCGGTCCGATAGCTCTGACCTGGATCATTATAGAGAAGTTCTCAGCTGATAGTCACCCTTTAGCCTATCGAACTATAAGTTTTACTTTTTAGGTATTCCTACCACAGATTCAAAACATATGAAATATAGTAAACAGACAAACTATGCTTCTTTTTAAGACCGCATATGTAAAGTTTGCATCTAATTCTTCAAAATTTGGCAATTACATGAATGCTTAATATGCGCAGTTGAGGCACACATTTCTCTATAATTTGCTGTGCATGCTTCCTTCCTTGTGGAATAAAGGATCGAGAGAGATAGATTAATCATTTTTCCACACGATGACATGACTTTGGCTCAATCACTCTCGAGCTGTCTCTCAGGGCAAGCCCCTGGATCATCCAGGACCAGAGTTTTGGCATAAAACGACATATCTCCCCCCGCTGCCCATGCCAAGTTCCAGGACCTTATCACTGACAATTACAGTCTTATGGTAAGCAAATGTGCTCTAAAGCAGCACTGCAGTCACCAGTTGCATGAAACTGTCAGGGGAGAGGTGAAAGGTCATTTTCCAGTTGGGTTTCTCTGGTCAAATATGGGCATACGTGTGTGCGTGTGTGTGTGTGTGTGTGTCACACATGCACACAACCATCTAGGTGAAAGATCTAGGGTAGATGATATCAAGGTTATTGTTATTTCCAATCCTCAAGGTTAGCTGCTTTCATTGATACATGTTACCTCGTAACACAAAAGACTTATTCACTGCTGTTTTGTCCTTCAGACCAGCAGTGAACTCAATGGTCAAGAAATGATTAGCCAGTTTCTTTTCTATTTAATAAAATCAACTTGTTAATTGTTAATTTTTCCTTCAACATTTTTTTCCTGGAATGTTGTTTAAGTATTGCATTATATCGGAAATGAAACCGGATTTATGAGACATGGACAATCAGTTGCAAAATTGTTGCAAGATGCTAAACCAGTTCAATGGCTTAGTGGTTGGATTATTTGAAAATGGAAAAGTACAGCTCTGCAAACTGACATGACCCACTTCTCTTGTAAACTTTCCTGCCTCACCATCAACTGAAATCACCTCTGTAAATAAAATTAACTAAATCAAGCCTATATAAATCACAAATCTTCAGTCAATTCATCATCATTTGAAATAGGATGCCACCAACCAATTGGTGGTGTAAAACTATAAGAGGCATGTCAGTCAAACTCAGGTAACCAATTTACATCATCCAGGCAACATGGAAAGGTAAGAGGATTCACTTCCACATTGTTGATTGATAATAGATATGAATTCTTTGCAGTTAAATTAAATTTTGGTTTAAAGCCAGTAAGTTCTCTTATCTCTCTATTCTTCTGTGGGCTATGCCATACACAGAGAGGGTGTTCAGAACTTTCTGAATACAGCTGAAGAGGCTGTTGGAGGAAATGACTATGTCAGAACCTTTTGTGATGGGTTTACAGCTTAAACTCGTTGCCCTATCCACCGGTGACCCCCTTTCCCCTCAGGCTCCTAAGTTTCTCCTGACATCAAACTCTGGATTATCTTTTGATTTCCTCTAGGGTATAAGGAGGTTTTAAATCCACAGCTGAGAGGGCTGACAAAGGGGGAGGTGAAGATTGTGTTAAGTCACCATATTTATGAAGACTAGGTTACCTCTTCTGTCAGACCCCTTTTTCTTCCACATGCTAATTAGGAATATCTTCCACCCTCCTTCGAACGAGCGCCACTCCTCCAATACCCCTTTTTAACGCGCTTTCTCTTTTCTCCCTCTCTACCCCCCTCTTTTTTCCATCTAACCCATTCAGAAACCCTTTCCCTTGCTTGAGGCCGTTGCTCTCTTGGGGCAAGGGAGGTCTGTCAAATCTAGTCAAAAGCCCATTAGCATACTAATCTACAATAAAAGCTAAATATCTCTTGGGCTATGTGTCACTCCCATCTGGTCCAATCAGACATGCAAGAGGTGTTGATGACTCGCAGCCAAATTTACCTTGGTTGTTAAGATGCCTAATTCTGTAAGATAGTTTTGATTGGTGTTTATTTTTTTTATTATACACACCTATGGTGTATAATGATTTAGCAGTGTACAGTGTTTTAAATTCATGAATGGGGAGATGAATGGTTCACTGGATTGATTCATGACCAGAATAAAAAAAAGAGCGAAAAGAGACCAAATAAGACAGACTTTAAGATTTCAATACATAAGGGACTCTTGTTCCTTATCTTAAGGCTTTAGCTAAATCTACATATTTGGGGTTAGTAAATCTTTAGAGGTAAAAAAATTAAAAGAACTCAGTTACTGGAATCAAGAACTGTGTCAACTTTCAATCAAACTGTGCCCCTAACACAAAAACACCTGTTTTGCTTTTCAAGCTACTAAACTGTATCAGCCTACCATTAAAGAGTCTCATGCCATCCTTTTATGTGCAGTGGGTTGTGGAAGCTTTTATTAACTATCTTGGATTATTTCATTAGCTAAAAAAAAAGAATTATGTGCTAACATCTGGCTTTTGACTGCAATGTTGAATAAGGAGTCACTGCCCTACAACTGTTGGTCATCAACGAAAACCTGGCTGTTGGCCCATTTTGGGTACACTGTGTCTTCACAACGGGGCAATAAGACTGTGAAGCGACTAGAGCAAAGTATTTAAATTACAACCATTGAAAATGACCTCAATTCCAAAGTTCAAATTACCAGAAAGTTTGTAAGCCTAACCCATCAGTTGGCAACTGTCTCAAAACAAAATCCGTCACGATTATTGAGCACAGCTGGGTTTTACAAAGCTATACCATTGTATCAATTTTAGTAGGAGCCGAGCATAAGGGCTCATTTATACTCCCATAACGTACGTAAATCTTCTTTTCTCCTTTCAGCTTTTCCCTTCAGGTGACGCCACTTCAAATCAACCTTCTCCATCTAACCCTATTCTCTGCATTGTCCTCTCTTACACAAACTACCTTCATATCCTAACATAATGTACGTAAATATGTGTCCATGTCAAACATCACTGCCCACATAGTTCCCAGATGTGCTTTACATTGTCAAGGTCATTGAGCAATACATCCACGAGAGGGCAGTTCATAGTTCATCTCTAAGTTCCGAGTTCCCCATTCTGTTCCAGACAATAACAAACACGGTGAAGGTGGAGAAGCTCGTAATAATGTAAATTCTCAAAAAAGAGAACCAAAAAACATAGTGTAAGTAGCCGTCAGTGGCTATTATCTTACCCTTGTTGGTCCCATCCCGCACAAATCCATCCTATTTTTGTTTATTTTATTCTTATCACTGCTATTGTCATTCTATATTGTCGTTAAGTTCTGGTTGTGTATTTTTCACCCTTACTGTTGCTTTATGTTGTCCTTTATGATCCCTGATGTTGCTTCTGCTGTTGTTGTTGCTGCTGTCTATTTATTTGTGGATTATTGCTATCTTCTGTTTCTCTATTTATATTTATATTCATATTTATTTTCCTTTTTTATTTTTTGACATTATAACTGTTACGCTGCTGTGACAAAGGAATTTCCCCTGTGGGGATCAATAAAGTTTATCTTGTCTTAAACATATCACAGCATGTGAGCAGAGAATTCGGGGGTTATATGCAATGCACTTGAGCATACTGTGCAATATTGCCCCCAAGACTTCCAGAGGTAGCGCTCAGTTTGCCGCACTTGAATACACAGCCACAATCCCTGAAAGCATACAGAAGTAAGCATGCAATAAATGCCATCCAAATGTGAACATTGATCATAAATTAGCCTGTACACTGCAGGACAAAATAAGATTTTTTTTCTCCTGTGATGAACACAAGGGTTAAGCCATAGGTATAAACAGGAAACCAAATGGTTACAAACTATTTGGGTGGTTCTTTTCTCCGTGATGACAAATGTAAAATGAGTCAGCAAATAGAAATTGTGTAGAACGTCTCCCATTTTCCTCAATCTATACATTTCTTTTCCAAAATGTCTGATACATGTGTCGATAACAGCCTCACCATTTGAAATAAATCTGCTGGCAACATTTTCCAGTAATATGATTTGAACAAGATTGTATTTTCATAGATATTTTATATATTCTATATGTTTTCATTTAGCAATCACCTTGTCCTGTAAACCCTTGAATACTGATTGGATTATTTTTTAATCGCAAATATTTACTTCAATACAGAATATTGGACCAAGAAATTTGACCAAAAGAATCCTTTCATTTTTTTTCCTGTCCTCCAAAGCAAGTTCATACTCCTCTCAAATGAAAGCCATTTCATGCATCCCAATTAATCATCTATTTTCTGAAACACTGACACAGATAATATAATGCAATATGTCTAGGGGAGGCATTTACTTTTAAAAAAAACCTCTCCTGTTTCTCAGAGAGCGCCAGGCATGGCTTGCACATAGAGAGATCAGAGAACATGGCCGCTGTGGTTTGCCTGCTACCATCAATCAGACCCCAAATGGCTTCTCTGACATGACTTTCCAGTGTGCCTTATGTGGCCACCATCTTGAAACAAGCAGCAGGGGAAAAAAAAAAAACTTGGTTGTGCTGAGGGTGTTTTTAGAATATGTAAGTAGGAGAATTGGCTAACCTCACGGGTGAATATGCACTGAACAACAGACTTTAGACATGCGCTATTGATGTAGTCCAGGTGTGCAACAGCAATGACTGAACAACTGCTCTTGTCACCATTATATGTTGAATTTTTTATTCAAATACATACCCATACTTCAAACCCCCTTGTTAATTCTGTCCTCCTATATCTTCAATATCCCCCCCCTCCCGTACGCACCCCAAACCCTCCCCACCATTCTGTGAGCAGAGGCCAGAGTCAAATTTACAGCAACTGTCAAAGTCAGGGATGACAGATAAATTAATCTTCTCTTCATGAGTTTACATCCCAGGCATCTGGGCTGCTGATCTGGCCCCTAACAAGCACAGGGTCTCAGTGAGCTGTCTTTTAGAGCTGATGTTTTCATGGCCAGAGATGAATTACCCTGTCACAAGAATCTATTTATACAGCAGTTAGAGGGTGGGGTTCTGGATGCAGGACAGCATGATTTCATGGGTTAAGGTCCCCTTGAAGCATCTGTTAAATCTGGTTCTGTCAGACACATGTCAGCACCGGGTCAATTTTTGGAGTAGTTTTTCCTAGGTATTTCCTTTACATAAGTAGATGAATTGTTTCTATCATGCCCCTGAGTTATCTGCAACCTATGGTTGGTTTGTCCTGTTGGTTTGAACATTCCTCACTATATAGATCTAAAAGTAAACTTTTCTATGATGGTCAATCCACTATTGTCAATCCACTATTGTCATTACACTATTGTCAAGTGCAAAAGCTCAATCCACTATTGTCATTACAATATTGTCAAGTGCAAAAGCTCACAGAGCAAATGTAAATTCCCATTTATTATCTCCAGAAACAGGAAGGGGTATGTTACCCCTGTGGATAAGGGACCACTTATTTAACTTTAAAACAAATCCAGGGGCTTGAACTTGCTGCTCATTCTAAAATTGTCATATGGTTCACAAAAATTTGAGTTGTAATTGAAAAGCCCTGCCCAAGAAATCAAGAGATACAAATGTAGAACTATAGCCCTGCATATGTCTCTTTCCAATGAAAAACAAGAGAGAGTAAAGCAAAACTTACAACATATATGCCTGTTTATTGTGTATACTTTCATACCGCTCCCTGTTTATGGAATATCAATATACTGCTCTGTGATTTGTTCTCCCTATTCACATTAATCATTGTAAAAATTAATGCAAAACTCATGCTGGGTCACTGCAAGTGCTCTAAGATTTTGAGCAATGAATGAGCACATGGTAAATCATTTAAATGAGACAAATAACCAAATGGCTTCAGATCTTTATGCTTTATTGAAAAAAGTGGATGAAAAGAAACAGTTACTTCTAAATTTGGTCACTACTTGTGAAGCAAACTTAAATGAGGGTGGAGAAAAGTTTCTTAAATCACTTGCATATTTACTATTAACTGACAGCTTTATCATTGAATGGTGGCATGACTTTTTATTGTTTCATTCCTAAAAATTGATTAACACTTAAAACTGATCTATCTCGAGCAAAAATAACTTATGTCTTGATATTACCCCCTTATGTGCAAATGGATTGCTCTGTCACCTGGACTAACAATTTACTTACAGCAGCCATCAATACATTATAAGTCAAAAAAGTGTAGGCTATGCCAGACATGTCATCAATCACAATTTACATAAAACAAAAAGCTTTCTATGACTTCTAGTCAAAGGCACGACTGCTCTAAAGATAAAAGAAACTGCTTCATCGGTCCATAGAGACTCCCACTGCACTGCAAACCTACATGTGTTGTTAATCTCAAACTACAGTAAATGTCTATGGTTGCCAAATAGCACACAATAAATCGATGAACCAGATCTCCATCATCAAATCCACAAGAGGTAAAACTACATTTTGAAGAGAGAGCTCTCAATTGGTTATAAAAGTAAAGCGACAATAAGAATCAAGCTCTTATAACATTTCTATTAAGGTTAGGGTTAGGGTGAGTGCTTGCTGATTCCTCCCTCGAAATATCTCCAACAGATCCCATTTTTGACCAATTACAAATTTACTTATTTCCAAGGGACATACCCTTCTTGTCTAATCTTTAACTCTACTCTAATCGTGTTCAAAAAATGAAATGTTTGGTTGACTGAAATGAACCATATAAACATTTGTCATTGTAACAATTTTTCATGGGATTTCCAACACAACTTGTATAGCATACCCATGGCTCTCTATTTTGGAACATGTTTGTCAGCCAGTTTATGCATGACATGATCTTTAACGCTGTCAGAATTTGTATAATACTGTTATGGGTTTGGTCTTACTAAGACATCCAAGCAAGATTCCAGTTCAGATGACATTGGCTGGTTTGATTACAGAGGCAATTGTTCAGTGGAGCCACATTTTTCCAAACTGATGACTGTGGCGACAAACTGCAACTGTACCATGTGATTGACCCACATGTGTCTGTGGTATGTCAGTCTCTGCTAGTGTTCGGACAAGTTCATGAGTCAAGAGATATGAAGAGCACTCACAGTTACACCTCCCATCTATCCCTTTGGAGACTGGCTCGAGTATTCACAGCCTCTGACATGCAGAGGAAAGAGAGCTTTCATGTCCTTTATCAAATGGAAGAAGTACAGTAACCATTCCTGTAATTATTCTCACTCAAATCCATATTTCAAGACAAATGCAGTAAAGCAAGGCAAATAATCTCAGGTAATCTATTCATGGTCTATTCAATGGTTTAGAATTTTGGCAACAAAGTATCGCACAAGGTTGAAAAACCAAACCGCTGGAAAGTAACAAAGTTTCTCTTGTTTCCTCAACATAAGGTTCAACAAAAACGCACACATGCTATGTCAACGTGTATCCACGTACACACAAATACGCACGTAAGGAATTCAATTTGGAAACCATCATCGGAGCGCAGAGGAGAACTGGAAAGTCATATTGCTATAATGCTCAGATTATCAATCATTTTGACATTTTATTGGCTTTATCACTGTACACACCATTAAAATGATGTCTGGCCCAGATTGTCAGGGGGCAAACATTAAACAGGCCAGGATTAAAATGCAGATCCCAAACACCTTCCTCTCTGCTGTTGAAATTGCACAGGACTAGGCAACTGACTCTGGATGTGCTGTCTGAGGAGACACTGCATCAACAGTGAGCTGGGCTGAAGAGTAGATAGATAATGTCACAGTCAGGAAATGCACAGGCTTCCCTGGGTTTATCACAAGCTGTAGTCAGTCAATGCACTAAAAGAGTGATAACAAATGAGGAGAAGAAACATCTATTAATCTCCCGTTGCACTCCTAATCAGACATCATTGGCAAACTCCTTTGCCCTACAACATGTGGCAAGCCTGGTGCTCATCAACAAACAACATTCTTGTTATTATGTGTAATTTTGTGGCCATGATGGAGTGAGGAAAGCAAATATCCATACTTCAAAAGGTCCCAACTGTTAAAAGGTTGTTAATGGGAATTTAAATGCTAGTGTTGTTGCCAAGCTGGCAAAGTAAAAGAAATGTCTCCTCTCTTGAAATCCCCAATCAAAGCAATGTAAGGCAATTACAACATTTTGCTTTAAAAAGGTTTTCTGTTTTGTTCAGAACTGTACAGTTATTTTATTCCAATACTGTGGTTATCATAAAGCTTCAGAGAAGCACTATGAGAACATATGATAATGTTTGATTTTGATTGCATTAAAGGGGAAGCGTAAATGTTTCTCAAATGACAATTGAATTTTGAGAGAATCTGGAACATGCTAATTGATGAATGTGTTGAATCAGTGATGTTGAGCTGATATTAAGAGCTTGATACTCAAGACATGCACCTTCTTTTCTCCACCGCCTTAGAGACCTAAGCATGCTGTTTCACTTCCTTATTCATTCAGTCCACATACAATCTCGGATTCTAAATATAAATCCATGCCTTTATGCAAGTCAGTCATTTTATAAAAGAGCATTTTTGGCTCTGACAATGTGACAAAAAAATAAAAATCCCTTCATTTCAGGGAAAAATCCAGCAAGTCCTATGAGAGGAAGTTTCTATATGTTATAACATACGTTAAATGTTGACTACATCTGTACTTACAAAAAAATGCATTAATCTTAGGTGCACAAGCTATTTTTCAAAAAACGTAAAGAATCCAGAAGAAAATTTGGAGAAAGTTGCTGAATATCAGAAAATTTGTCTCTTGCATCTATGTGACCTTCTGAGACAATGGACAATTTTACACTGAGTGTTGTGCCCTTTACTTATCAACATGATGTCTCTGCCGTGTGTCTCTACAACAGACCTTACAGTTTCTGAGAGCTGAAAACATTCCCATTCTCCCCTGACCTCCCTTTTAACCAGCATCCCCCTGCTGAGCATCTGTGGAATATGAAAGACCTTACATTGGAGTGATCCTGGTATAATCTGTGACCTCTGCTCAGCTCTTCTTCGTAGGTTTCCCCGGAGCTATATTCGATAGTAAACTATGAAGGAGGCAGCTCCCCATTATAAAAAAACCCAAATGGCGGTTACACACGTTATTAAAGGGGAAGGTTTCAACAATGACCTCCTCTGTCTCTCTGTAACTGTAGCTGACATTTGTGTGTTCATTTTTGTAGCAAGAGAGAACAACCCTTTTACAAATCTTAGTATTAAACTTGTTTTTTTTTTTCCAATGGTAACATTTTTATTCCATTTATTGGCACAACCAGAAATGTAAGATCATTTTTCATCATAGAACACAATGCTTTGTTTACTGGTCTACCACCAGTAATTTTAACAGTACCAAGTCTGACAAATGCATTGACTACAATTTGTATGTCATTTGGTATTTTGCTGGTCACATGACGAGAAAAATATGGGCGTTTGCCAAAGTAACAAGATACTGCTGACTTGGATTTAACAGACAGGAAGGGCTGTAGCAGTAGAGGAGCAGCCACTTAATCCTTGACTTTTAGAATTAAACAATTTGTGTGAATTTAAAATGCATAATCATGTAGTGTGAACAGAACAGTTTACAGAAGTCACTTAATCTCTATTTTCCAATAAAACATATGAGAGATGATATATTTCACCAGACAATTATTGATTTAATCACTAAATGCTAGAATGAATTACTATATATAAAAATAAATGAAAAAAGCAAGTACCTAAATCATTCTATTCTGCTAACTAACAGTGTTCCTTTCTTTTGTTTTAGTGATAGTATTGATACAATTTTGTAAAATATAATATTGTCACAACAGAAAACTTCTAAGTTAAAATTCATGTAGATGGTTAAAAAAAAGAGTAGAAAAAATGTGAGCGGACTAAAAGATAATAAAACCCCCACTTTGGCGATGAGATCGAAACTTCACAGGTCTTGTGACCAGACACATGATTTCTATCCAGTTCATTTCCTCGTTAGTGTCCACACACACACACACACACACACACACACACACACATACACACACACATATACACACACATATACACACACATATACACACACATATATACACACACACACACACACACACACACATACACACACACACACACATATACACACACATATACACACACATATATACACACACACACACACACACACACACACACACACACACACACACACACACACACACACACACACACACACACACACACACACACACACAGAGTCAAGCAACGCTTTATGGGGTTTATAGAGCAGCTGTTAAAAACACTTCTGAATGAGCAGAATCCCACAACATCCCAAAAGCACAAGTGTTCCAAGACAAAGGCCAATACATGTTAACTTCATTGTAATATATAGTATTGATCATGGGTAACCTCCATTCTCAACTGACACAGTGTAGATGTAAATGGAGGCTAATCTGTGTGGATTTTATGTAGGAACAGACATGGGTCCTGCTTTATAGGGGCACTGAATCCCTACACAAAAGGCTAGAGACACCAGTGGTACTCTCATTAATCTCCAAATAAAGGAAATGAATAGACTGACTTGGCTCAACCATTTTCCACCTCACATAAAGAGAAAGCTGAGTAATTAAGAAAGGAACTACCCAAATTATGAAAGCTATTATCTTTAGCTGCCAGTATTGGTGCAAGAGAGACAAAGCTGGTAATCCAAAACTAATAGGGAGATGCCAAAAAAAAGTAGGTGACTAGGTCAGATCATTTCTGTCTACTTCTCTCCTTCAATTACTGACAGCTAAGAATATGAAATGAGACTGAGACTGAGGGAGGAAAAATATTCATATTTCCTATAAATGATATTAAACCCCAACAAAGTAAGAAAATTGTTTCAATTTTCACAATATATCAAATATGACAGGATATTAAACAGATCTAAAAGCACAGGCAGTGTATCAAGTCTAAGATAAAACACAATGTCCATGTCCTATACATAAAAAAAGAAAAAAAGTAAAGCTTTATCAATCTATCCAAATGGAACAGTGTTGGCAGACTGGCATCGAAATTCCAAGGAAGAAAATCATAATGCTAATCAATAGTAGAATCCTTAAGGTAGTCTGCTTTGAAATCCCCAATTAATTTGACTGAATAGATGAAATATGTCTCTTTATACATTGGCTTCTATAAATGCAAACAACTCAGATTTCTGACAGCATCCATTCACTCCAAGCTCTTACTTAGTTTTAGTTAAAACAATGCCCAAAAAAACACATGCCTGGTCATTCAAGCAGTCTTGCTTCCGGACATTCTTTTCAATTCTTGGTACCTCGAGCATTCTCCACTATCTCAACCACTTCAAAAACATACCTCATGAAAAAATCAGGAGCCCTGTCTGACATGTGTCCCCGTGCCCTGATCGCATGCCAACACCAAAGACCAGCATTGATTTTCTGTAATGCAGGGTCGGATTAGCTCTCTACGGGGATTAGCTGCCTGTGCAAGGCCTCAGGGTTCGCTATAAAACTAATAATTAATTTAAACAGCCAGGCCCATTGAAGGATATGTTATACACTCCCAGCATGAGAGGGCAAGAATGAGTGACGGCCTATCTGGCACTTTGTGAAAGGAATGACTGTGTATTTATATATAAAGGCCTACTGTATATTCAACTTTCAGATAATTCACTTCACATTTATATGCCTGTCTTGCTTTGGCACCATATGTTCATTTTTATGTAATACACTGTATCATTTGGCTTAGGTTTTTTTTTAAGTTCCACATGTTTAGCTGGTATGCTTAAGAGAAAAGCAACACATTTTGTTCTGAAATCAGAACAAACATTATAGTAAATGTATTGTGTGACAAATATATCCTTCAAAACCTTAACTATTCTGTCAACTCTTTGTATATGTTATCAGTATATTAAATAGTGTTTTTTTAATGACAACCATTACAATGTTTGTACAAGATTGATATTTCTATATTTTCAAACCGGACAGAAACTACATCATCTCAAATTAATAATTAATATTTACAGAAATTAATAGCCACATCCATAAGTAAACTGAAAAATAGCCCAAGCAACAACAAATTTAACTTTGCAAAAAGGAACAACGAATGTTTTTGACTCCTGCATTTGTAACTGTCATCTAGGTACTGTATGTGTGAATGTGCAGCATAAATGCACGATTATATTCCTCCAATTGATTAGACAGCATTTTCTACTTGGCAACCTAAGTGCGGTGTGTTTGGCAAAGGGGAGACCAGAGGATGGGAGCAACAGTAGATGACCAACCTATAAATAGATAAACAAAAAACCCAAATGTCCCTGGATTATCTTCAGTGTCATTAGAGATGCCTTCAACTCTGATATCCCTCTCCATGCAGCAATAATGTCCCACCGTGGTTACACTTTTTCTGCATGAAGAAAGACACCAGACTAGTGCATTGTCAGTTCTGTATGTGAATCTATGCAGCTTTCCAGTGTTCTTTTAAAGCTGACATCATGATTACATCACAATGTTAGCTGGAGGCCAAAAAAAATTAATTTGGAAGGAAAGACAAACCACCTAAGGCTAAGCACAATCAACCCCACATCTTTCTGTGTTGTGTGCCACTATCAATCACAGATGATAACAGCTTAAACTTTCCTCATATCCAAGTTAAAAGCAGTTAGAAAAAAAATTAAATTGACAAAAATCACAATTAAATTTAAAATTGTGATTAAATCTGAACCAATAAATGAACAGCATTTGCTTTATACACTAATTTTGATTTATCAATAGCATTTTTACCACAGAAAGCACATTTATAACAAACTATAACAATATCCAGTATTTTGTATATTTACACACACCACATGTACCTTTGGCCTTTATGGACAAGCTATGCTGAAACTATCCAACTACTCCTAAAAAGGTTGCATTTCCTTTGCAATAATAGTTTGTCAACTGTTATTCCACAAATTATGGGGATATATTTCTCCAGTATGATATTAGCATTCACAACAGTTTTCATCCAAATTATTCCAAGATTTTAATACCCCTTTGTATCATTAGGGACTGCAGCTGTTTTGCTAAAAAAGAAAAAAAAATGTCCAGAGGCAGCTCTTCAAACATTATCTAAACACCATAAAACAAATGCACCCATGTTCATTGACAACCACGTGCTCTGTATAGGTGCACCTTCAATCCCCAACTATAAACAAAGAGCTTGAAGCAATATGAATAAAACTGTCTTGAGGTAAACTGTGTGTTTTACTTCTCGTGGAAAAATACAACAATGAATACTCTCGCAAGTTGATGTATTTTACTGCCCTCTGTTATCATACCCCTCCTTTTACCTATCCCCCTCAATAAGGCTTGCCATAGTCAGAGAAGGTAAAAGGGATTTCTCCTACTCTTCAAAAGACTTTGATCTGGCTGACACACAAACGGCCCTCAGATCACAAGTCTAGAGACCCTCTTGGGCCTCTCTGCCTGGTCTGCTTGTACATGTACACTTTACCCCTTTGAGATTTCCTCACCCTCCTCCCATTTCACTTCATCCCTTCTTCTTCCTCCTCCGCTCTTGCATCCTCCTCTTCCTCTGCTGTTTGGTGTTTTGAAACATCTGAGTACAGACATATTCTGAGCCTTGAAGGACCCAAGGGCCCCAGATCCAGACAGAGGGAGAAAATAAAGAAACTCTACAGTGCCCCTGGTACAAAAGCTATCTGACTATTACCGCTGGGGGAGAAACTCTTAAACATCACCAAACGTCTGGACAGACAGAGAAGATCAGAAAAATGTCTGGTCTGTTGTTCACATAATCATGCTGTCAGCTAATGGGCAGTCAGCAGCTCACAGTGGAACCAGTATGATGGGAGTCAGTGTATTTATCCTAATAGAGAGACAGGGTTTTATGAGGAAAAACAGAGAATAAGAAGGCTCCAGTACAAAGGCTGCGAGCCCCAAAATGGAAGGGTTGTTACTTGTACTTTTCCAGCAAAGAAGTGTCAGCAGCATGAACATGAAACACGCAGTCACTGTTTCTTATCTCAATATGTCCCAGGGTGGAAAAGTGAGGCAACAGCTTACTGATGTCTTGCAGCCTGCCTGACCATTAAAACATATTTCCATGCTGATGGATGTCAGATGTAGCCTCAAAAAACATAACTCGGCCTTGATTTCTGAGCTCATTCCTATCTACAATTTTCTAAACTTATACTTCATACTTCACAAATGGAATGTGCAAATGTAGACTATAAACAAGTTAAAATAATAGAGGAAAAAGGAACAGAAAAACAGCACAGCTGGATGAGCGCATGGGGGCTGTTATCTCCCACAAATCTTCCTGTCTGGACAGACATTCGGTGGTTTTTATAAGTGAAAGCTGTGAAAGATCTGAGTAAGTGTATCTGAAATGGAAACAGGAAATGAGTTACAGGTGTGCGGGGAATGTGACACAGCTGTCCAGAGCCAGAGATGCTTACAGCAGTACAGAAAAAAATAGGTCTCGCCCACAAGCTGTTAGAGGCCTGAATTTGCGGAACAAGCAAATAAGATAACTGGATACACTGTAGTTAAACACTTTAAGAGTAGCAAGCTATAATTATCAATCAACCAGACTTTATTTATATAGTACTACATAATCAGCATACAAATGAAATGAAAGACAAACTGCTTTGCGCAAATAAATCAATAAAGAATTAACCCTCCAACCCATCCCATTCCCCACATTCACTTACTCAAGTCAATGACACTGTAATTAAAGCATGAACCAAGGAATCCCAACCCCTAACCCTAATCTTCAACCTACAGAAGAATTAAAACTGACTGAAATGGCTAAAAGAACATGCTCTGCTGACATCTTCACTTGACATAACTGCAAATCATTTTATCGATCATCTGCAGACAGTGCCCATAATGCCTCTTTGGGAAAAAAAAAAAAAAAAAAAAAATCAGCAAAAATTAAAATGTTGGAAAACCTGCAATATTTGATATTATTATTCTGGGAACCACCCCTGTGAAACATATAGATTATCAAGGGTTACATATTTTGAGGTTTCCTGAACATGTTTTTGACAGTGCAGACAAGAAAACTGACATAATTACATGGTGGTTTCCAAACATTAACACAACAACGTGGATGGCTACATGTCAGCATTCAGGAAACCCTGTTGCTGACTTGTAGCTTCTATGTAGTCTGCTATTTCTAATTGTCCAACACTGTTTTTTTTTTTAGCTTGGGACTTTTTGTTTTGGTCAAAGCTGTTGCAGGGTTCTTACATCAACCTTTGAGTCGGCAGATGCAAAACATACATCGCTATAGTTCCTACACTGAAATAGACAAGTCTGAGAGGGGGTACCCTTGTAAAGTGCCCTAAGTTTTTGCAGTGGAAAATGCCTTAAGTGTCTTTCTTAACTTTTCACCCCTTGGTCCTTGAAAAAAAGACTGAGATTGAAAGCCATGAAGTGACTAAAACTGCATAGGCCATACCAAAGGGAGGTCCTTTGTTCTGCTTCCAAAACAGGCTCCAAACCTTTTTTTACCCCATTTGGGATTCAGCCAAGGGAAGTAGAACGATGGCTTCCCCTTTCCATGCTCTTTCCTAATATGTTCCATGCCTTCCAGTTGCTTACATCATCAATTTAGAAGCTATGTCTTGGGCGGGGTCCTGATGACTATGTATCATGTATCATGAATGACCCTGCATGTGTTACATGCTTTAAAATCAGTATCACAGGCAGACAGGATTGGAGAAAAAAAACTATACTTGAATTCACCTATATCATCAATTTCAAAAAGCAACCTTGTTATTGACAGCCAAATGCCAGTCTTAATCATCTCTCTTTTATTGCTCACTTAAAAATGCACACCCTTGTGTCAAAACCTGAGCACACATTAACTCTCCCCAAATGGTCTACTTACTAAACATGTCACTAATGAATTATACATCTGACTTTTTCCCTACTTCGTATTTACATGGTGTTTCGGCAGAATTTGTGTAGAAGCTGTAAAGTATTTAATAAGCCTTTAAATATGTACGAGAGTCAAGATCATACACGGTGCATACACTGTAGACTAGATGTTTATGCAATATCAAAAGACTGCACTGTGGCTATCCAAATGAATAAGACATATGGATAGTTTGTTTTTCACTTGCCAAAAGAGAAAAGGGAGTATGTCCACTTGGGCCCCATCAGGTCAAATCATAAAGATCCATCACTTGCTTTGCACTCTGCTAAAAAGGCAAGGGGAATATATCATACATTTTAAGACCCTTTTTATTCAGCCAGACTGTGTACTAAAACTAATTGGATTTCTGTCAATGGAAAAAAATATATCCCTGGGACAGCTTTGAACTCAATAGCTCTGACTATCCAACTGCGCATGAGGGAGTCAGACCTTGCCACATGCCAAGCACCATGGAGGAAAATTAAATTGGTGGTCAACATAAAATATTAAAATAGCATGGTATCGAATTTTTGAAAAATGACGTCAAGGCAGCTCATTATGGCAAGCAAAGCAGTGAATTAAGCTATATTTAGTGGGTGATAATTGAAATCATAGCTGTAGTCATTACCACTGACAAGTTTCTAAATAATACCCAATAAATCTTGCCTTTTTAGCGGGGTCCCCGTGACAGAAAAATATTGTGTTGAAAAACAGTGAAGAATCACTCACTCACTCACTCACTCACTCACTCACTCACTCACTCACTCACTCACTCACTCACTCACTCACTCACTCACTCACTCACTCACTCACTCACTCACTCACTCACTCACTCACTCACTCACTAAAATATCAGCCCTTTCCTCCTCCGAATTGCTGGCTAGATGTCAGCAGGCCCGTCTAAAACTCTGCCACTGCAAGCTCAAGGCCTGTAAATCTCTGTTCTAGTGGCATGCCATCCGTCTTGGGATATACAATAAAAATGTGACGCAGTCATAAAAGGAACGGCATCACTGCCAAGTATATATAATGTGAACAAAAGCAACATAAATATATTCCTTTCCATTCAGAATCTTAAACCACAAGATGGACAGAGGAGAGGAATGTTCCAGAAGGTTGATGGCAGCTGCAGATACTGATTAATCGATGATTCCTTTGCCAACCATTGCTTTTGTTGTGTTTTAACAGATCCAGAGAATTGTTCAGCCGACTTAAAAGAGGATCATGTTGTATTTTTAATATCTTTTTATTGTGCTCAACAAATCCAATAAAAATCTCAAGACTAACAGAGAATTGATCCTGCTAACAAGTATTGATATTGTGGCCAACATCAGATACAACAGCGTTATTCTGTGCCATAGACCTCATCAAAAGTATACTGTTGCACCAGCTGACATGTCATTCTGAAACGTCCACGAACACCATTCTGCCACTCACCCCAGCACTAGATTTAATTTAACCTGCAAATAACTTCTCTATTGAATCAAAACAGAATTATACAAATGTCTCAGGAAATTACATTGATAATTCTTAAAAATATAGAAAGCAATGCAATACCCATTTTTAATGTATTCAGTGGAAACCAGGACCTATAGTGGGATTCTAATTTTGAAGAAGATGGTATTTTGGCCGTGAATGCAGCCTCAAGCGGGCATTGGCCAGTCTCCCCCTGAGCCAGCCTCAGGATGGCACGGGCCAGTGTCAGCTCCCAGAGCTGGTGCCAAACCCGAATAAATGCAGAGGGTTGCGTCAGGAAGCGCATCCGGCATAAAACTTGTACAAAAACCAAATATGCAAATCAAACCTAAGAATCTTATACCAGATCAGTCACAGTCCAGGTTAACAATGACAGCCATTGGTGCAATAACCTGCAGGTTACCAGTGGAAATTGGGCTACTGTGGGTCAAAGAAGGAGAGGAAGACGGCGTGTTCCAGATGACTGGGCAACTACAGCTAATGTGATCAGGGAGACAGGTAGGAGAGTACTTGGTGTGTCGCCTGAAAGGAAAGCAGATAAGGAAACTAAGTGGAATGAAGAAGTGCAGTACTATATACAGAGAAAGTGGTTAGCAGAGAAGTGGGAAACTCAGGGGACTGAAGAGAACAGACAAGAGCACAGGGAGATACACTGTAAGGTAAAGATAGAGGTAGCAAAGGCTAAACAAAGGGCGTACAATGACTTGTATGCTGGGTTGGACAGTAACGAGGGAGAGAATGACTTATACATGTTTGTAAAACAGAAAGATAGAGATGGAAAGGATGTACAACAGGTCTGGGTGATTAAGGATAGTGAGGTGAATGATTGACTGATGATAGAGTGATGGGAAGATGGAAAGAGTACTTTGAAGAGCTGATGAATGAGAAAAATGAAAGAGAAGGAAGGGAAGAGGAGGTGACTACTGTAGACCACAAAATAGCAGAGATTAGTAAATGTGAAGTGAGGAAGGCAATTATCTTAGAATGAGAAGATGTCTGAGGTAAGGAGAAGTGTGATGGTGCTCGTTTTCAACAATAAGGGGGATGTGCAGAATTGTGGCAACTATAGGGGGATAAAGTTGATGAGCCATACAATTAAGTTATGGGGAAAAATTAGTGGAAACTAGACTGAGAGCAGAGGTCACCTTTTGAGAACAGCAGTATGGCTTCATGCCTAGAAAGAGTGCTACAGATGCCATCTTTGCTTTGAGAATGCTAATAAAGAAGTGCAGAGAAGGCCAGAGGGAACTGCATTGCGCTTTTGTAGACCTAGAAAAAGCATACAACAGGGTGCCAAGAAAGGAACTCTGGTATTGTATGAGGAAGTCTGGACTGGCAGAGAAGTACATTAGACTGGTACAGGACATGTATGCTAGTTGTGAGACAGTAGCGAGTGTGCTGTAGGTGGGGCTTCATCAGGGATCAGCTCTGAGCCCCTTCTTGTTTACAGTGAGGATGTACAGGCTGACAGATGAGGTTCGACAAGAATCTCCATGAGCCATGATGTTTGCAGATGACATTGTGATCTGTAGTGAGAGCAAAGAACAGGTTGAGGAAAATCTAGAGAGGTGGAGGTATTCTTCGGAAAGGAGAGGAAAGAAGGCTAGTCGCAGCAAGACAGAGTATATGTGTGTGAATGAGAGGAACCCGGATAGAATGGTGAGGCTATAGGGAATGGAGATCAAGAAGTTGGAGGATTTAAAATACTTAGGGTCAACAGTCCAGAGCAACAGAGTGTGGAAAAGAGGTAAAGAAAAAGGTTCAAGCAGGTTGGAATGAGTGGAGAAAAGTGTCAGGGGTACTATGCGATAGAAGAGAAGCCAGACTGAGATGGTTCGGTCATGTACAGAGGAGGGATGGTGAATACATTGGTAGACGGATGCTGGAATTGGCAGGAGGTCCAGAGGAAGACCAAAGAGAAGATTTATGGACATATTGAGAGAGGATATGAAGTCAGTTGGTATGAGAGAGAGGGATACAGAGAATAGGGTTAGATGGAGAACGTTGATTCGCTGTGGCGGCCCCTGAAGGGAAAAGCCAAAAGGAAAAGAAGAATAAGTTTGTATTTTGGCAATGAAGTCAATAGCCATAAAAATTACACAATAATGGTATTTGTTCTTCTTCGCTTTACATATTTGATAGTTGTCACCATCAAACTGCAGCAGACAAGGACCCAGAAAAGAAAAGAAAAAAAAAAAAAGCCGCAACACATCATCATATGGGCTATTACTGTGGTAACATTTGTCATGTCCTTAAACAAAGGTGTCTGAAAGAAAGCAGAAATGTATCCTCACTTCCAAATTGTATATTTGGATGAAGCCAGTGCAGAATTGCATGAACCATAAGGGTGGAAAAGCCTGGGTTAATATCCACATACAGTACATACATTAACCAAGATTAATGCATTCCACCCTAGTGGCTGTGTGTAATTTACGCATCAAACATTCATTCAACAAAATGTTATTTAAAATAGTAAGAGCTACATTATTGTCAGAGGAAGATTCTTTTGATGCTTTCACAAGTTTTTTCACAAGTCCCTGACACATATATATTTAATATTTAATATTTTTGCCGAAACGATTTTTATTGAAATTATTATTATACATTATTTGCTTTCAATTTTCTGATATATTATATGTACGTCATTTTTTGGGTCGTGATTGGGCAGTAGTTCAGTAAAAGGTTGACTCAAAAGCCTACAACTTCTAAAAGTGTTTATAAAACAAACAAAAAAAAACTATTCAAGATGGCCATGCTTTGGTAAATGTATAATGTTTCTCACAACTCCATTACATGGTGTAGTGAGAAAGGTGTTTGCATCAAACACAGACAAAAGAATATCTTGATATACGCTTAAATTGGGGAAATAGGATAACCAGACAATCCATTTATTAGACAAACAGCCTTAACTCTTCTTCTCTGCTTCCCAAGAGTTGTACATTATTTTAGAAAGAAACCCTGTAAAAAATAAAATGACTGTTTTTCTACTATAATAGAATGATACAAAATATCAATGTCCAAGACATGAATAAATTCCCTGCTAGACCATTTCCCTCTCATCTGGCAGGTTTAAATCTCTTGGGCTGGAGCATTGCTGCACTTTCCTTAATTTATTAGATACAGATCACGTTATGCTGGAATATCGGACTAACCAGGCCTGATAGATTGTATATGGAATATATTTCCTCGGTCGAACAAAATACACCACCACTATTAACAGACACATACACTCTGGGCTCCCAGTTAAGTGATTTGAGGACTTCATCCTGCCACTGTTTCATATCCTCTCCTCCTAACTGACACTTTATCTGCATACCAGAATCCCTGCAGATTGAACACTTAGGCAAGACAATGACAGGCTCTCTTCCCGTTGTCACTTCTCATTCTAGGGCCAGTCTAATGCTTCTTACTGGGCATTAAACCCCATCCTCAATCCAGCCCCTCGCCATCAAACAGTCGGAGTCTACCTGGCTCGGATCAGGAGGGAGCACTTGATTTCTGTGACACTCATTTGTCAATTAGCTGGCTCCTTCCTATGTTGACATACAGTGTCTTGAAAGACAGAGCTTGCCTGTGACAAATTAAGAGAGACAGATGAGTGAGGCATGAGCAGCAGAGTAATACTATAATGTTCTTTGGATATGAATATAAAACGACACAGCTGACAGGCCATACAAGGTTTTATTTCATTTCTCAGTGTACCAGGCCTCCCTACTTTGTCTTCTTTGTTCTCTTTTCATCAGACTACTTACATCTCATTTTGACAGCCAGGCGACATTTAAAGCACTTTCGTTTTATAATGAAAGTTAGCATACTTGATTTGTCATTAAAATGCAAAACGCCTGCCATCACCAACATAGCCCGGGCATGCACATGCTCCCCCAGACACAGACACACACCCACACACACCCCCACACACACACACACACACACACACACACACACACACACACACACACAAGTAGCTGAGGTTCATCTGCAATGCAAAAGTCGAATACGGACCCTTTTTTTTTTTTTTTGTTAATAATGGAGGCTGAATTCCAGCTTGAAACCCAAATGTGAGAGGAAAACCACAAATCTTCTGCTATGGAATCTTCTCCATAGGACAGTTTACCAAAGAGGAATATCACTGTTTCATTGTTTCTTGAGTCATATAATAGGCAGAACTGGAATCTATTGAAAGACTGTCAGTTAAGAGAAAATCATTCAGCTGTTTTGCTCTACTTGACCCTGCCAGCAAAATGGCGTTTTTCGAAATGTATCACTGAAAATGTAACTGCAACTAGAGGATTATAATGAGATTAAATAGATTTCCACTTTGAAGGTACTGACCTAACATCAATAAAATGGAACACACAAGTAACACAGAAAGCAAAGTAATGAGACGATGTATGCAGGCCAGTGTTCAGAGCTGAAAAATAATTTTCTTTTCCTGCACTGTATGTGTTGTTCCATTGCACATTCATAATGCTGTTGAACAATACAACTGATAAACACACTTACTGTGTGCATGCCACTCACACTCTCCACCATCAAGGGATATGATGTCATGAAATTAATGGTTGACAGGGATGGAAGCACACTAGATTGTTTGATACTACAACTGTATATATTTGTCATGTGCTTTTATAGTATCTGTGTCCAATCAATTTAAGTGATTCTTATGCATGAGTTTATAAAATAGCTCTTACAAGACACTGTTCAAAAACCACAATAATTAAAAAAAGAAAAAAAAAATCAAACTATAAATGAAATAAATTGAATTTCCTGTGGGTAACAGATGACCATCAACAGAAAAATCAAAGCACATTCCAAAATACCAGAATTACAGATCAGCATAACTCACGTTAAAAAGAGAAGTACAAATCTCAGGTAATTGTATGTTACTTGACTATTTTCATTTTATTAAACTTCACATTTCTGCTTAATACATGTCAGAGGGCATCCACTTTCTTCTCTTTTACATTTATCGGTAAGTACTAGCTACTATATTATAGAGATAAAATTTCTCAATGCCTTTACCAGTGACAGATATCTTCACTTTTAATGTTTGTGATAAACTAATGGATTGAGTTTCTAGCATGTTTGGCAGTATTATTTCATATCTGAGCTGGATCAACGATGACAAATCCATCGGACTAGGAGGCAGATTTACCACTTGGCCTTTCACCTTTACCCATATAGTCCATATGGGAAACGGCCACATAATTTCAGGTCTGCAGCATAGCCACCAAAGGGCCAATAGACATGTGTTCTTCTGAGACCTTAGGTGTCCAAGGTGATAATACTGCATATAACAAACACTGGCACCCAAAATGTACTCAAGTCACATAACGGAATTGTGTCAACACAGCACAGGGCCACTCACTGCAACACATACACCCTGACCCGGAACAAAGTGGACAACACAACAACACCTATGCCTGTCCTGAGAGAGAAATTTCTGTGAAAGCCAAACCTCTCAACAAATTGATGAGACAGGCTGACAGTGTAGCAGCCAGAGAAGGAAGTGTGGGTGTGACAGACTGCAACCATAATTTCATACTGCCTTTACCTGCCCAGCCACTCACAGTTATACTCATAGGAACAGATACACAAATACATTCACAAGAGTACACAAAAACATAGACACAGAGCAACACAAACAGAAAACTCATAGGACTCAGTTAAAAGTGATGTCAGTACATTGCTTCTCATTGTGACTCATTGTCAGGTTGCTGGATGAGTTGCTGACAATTGTGCTGACAGAAATAGGCATATTAGCAGCAACAAACTCTGGCAATGTCTCTCTATGGATTTGAGTCAAGCAGCTTGAAAAAAAAAATGGATGATGCTCAAGGCGGTCCACGTTGTTTCACTCACGTTTGGACCTGGTTTGCTTGACATGAAATTGAAATGGATATGAGGATAGGGGTCTTGACTGACAGTTAAAGCCTGACAGTTAATATTAGAAAAAAAATTATATATATATATGTTGCTGCTGGAATATTTATATTGACATATATCCTTCAAATGAGGATGAACAGACAGGTGTTACATTTTTAACTAAAGCTCAAATAATACTCTTTTCAAGGAGATAATCTTCTTCTCCTTTTGGTTTTTCCCTTCAGGGAAATCAACCTTCTCCATCTAACCCTATTCTCTGTATCCTCTCTCATACCAACTACCTTCATATCCTCTCTCACTACATCCATAAATCTTCTCTTTGGTCTTTAGACCTCTTGCCTGGCAGCACCAATTTCAGCATCTGTCTACCAATATATTCACTAACCAATCTCTGTAAATGACTGAACCATCTAAGTATGGCTTCTCTGACCTTCTCTCCAAAACATCTAACATATGCTGTCCCTGTGATGGACTCATTTCTGATCCTATCCATCCTCCCAAAGATAACCTCAACATCTTCATCTCTGCAACCTCTCGCTCAGCCGCCTGTCTTTTTGCCATTGTCACTGTTCCTAGACCACAGAGCATCGCTGGTCTCGGCACTGTCTTGCACATCGTTCCTTCCATTGTTGCTATAGTCTTCTATTGTATACTACCCCTGACACTCTTCTTCACCCATTCCAACTGCCTTGAACCCATCCCTTCACCTCTTTTCCACACTCTCCGCTGCCCTTGACTGTTTCAGGCAAGTGCCTGAAATCCTCCAACTTCTTGATCTCCATTCCCTGTAGCCTGACCATTCTATCCGGGTTCCTCTCATTCACACACATATACTCTGTCTTGCTGCGACTAACCTTCAATCCTCTCCTTCCCAGAGCATACCTCCACCTCTCTAAATTTTCCTCAATCTCTGCTCTCACTACAGATTAAAATGTCATCTGCAAACATCATGGTCAATGTAGATTCCTGTCTAACCTCATCTGTAAGACAGTCCATAACCACTGCAAACAAGAAGGGGCTCAGAGCTGATCCCTGATGAAGTCCCACCTCCACCTTGACATCCTCTGTTACCCCCACAGCACACCTCACCACTGTCTCCCAGCAAGCACAAATGTCCTGCACCTGTCTAAAGTATTTCTCTACTACTCCAGACTTTCTCAAACAATACCAGCGACCCTTTCTTGACACCAGATTAAAATGTCATCTGCAAACATCATGGCCGATGGAGATTCTTGTCTAACCTCATCTGTCAGCCTGTCCATCATCACTGTAAACAAGAAGGGGCTCAGAGCTGATCCCTGATGAAGCCCCACCTACGGCACACTCGCCACTGTACACACTCTGTACTTCTCTATTGCCATTCTCAAAGCAAAGACTGCATCAGTAGTACTCTTTCTAGACATGAAGCCATACTGCTGCTCACAAATGCTGACCTCTGCTCTCAGTCTAGTTTCCACTACTCTTTCCCTTAACTTCATTGTACTTCATCAGCTTTATCCCTCTATAGTTGCCGCAATTCTGCACATCCCCCTTATTCTTAAAAATGGGCACCATCACACTTCATCCCCATTCCTCAGGCATCTTCTGACTCCAAGATCCTTTTGAATAATCCAGCCAGAAACTCTAACGCTGCCTCTCCTAGACACCACCATACCTCCACAGGTATATCATCTGGTATATCAATGCCTTCCTCGCTTCACTATGACTAATCTCAGCTACTTTGTGGTCTACAGTAGTCACCTCTTCTACCCATGACTCTCTTTCATTTTCCTCATTCATCAGCTCTTCAAAGTACTCTTTCCATCTTCCCATCACTCCTATAGCATCTGTCAATACATGTGCCTCTCCATCTTCTCTTGCCTCTCACACCTTCAATTTCAGACTCTTGTCATCTCCAGAACATTCCTAACAAACTCCTCCTTCAAGATAACTCATACTCCATTTCTCTTCCTGTCAGTACCTTGAGAGTACAGCTTAAAGCCTGCTCCTAAGCTTCTAGCCTTACCACCTTTCCACCTGGTCTCCTGGACACAATATATCCACCTTCCTTCTCATGTTGATCATCTCTCCACCTTTTCCCGTCATAGTCCAGATATTCCACGTCCCTACTCTCAGTCCGAGACTCTTGCCTTCCTCCTCTCCCTCTTTGACCAACAATAGCCCAACTTCCACTGGTAACCTGTGGGTCATCAGTACCAAAGGTCGTCATTGTTAACCCGGGCCTCGACCAGTCCGGTATGAGATTATTAGGTTTGATTCGCATGTTTGGATTTTGCAAAAGTTTTACGACGGATGCACTTCCTCACGCAACACTCTCCATTTATCGGGACTTGGGACCGGCTCAGGGAGACACTGACCCATGCCACCCTAAGGCTGTATTATTAAAGGATATAATAATAACAATAATAATGACAATAACAATAATAACAATATGCTATTACATTGCCTTTTCTTTCTGAAATTTGACTTGGTGTTGATCCACTGACAATGTTACAAATTAGGATCACTGACTGTTAATTAATGTTACTCAATTACAACATGTTTGTTGACTCATGAGTAGATAATTACTGTTACAGAAAAAACAGAAAGAAAGTAGAACTACTTGATATGCTAACACTGAACAGAGAGAAGAGAAAAGGTAGATAGTAGGAAATATATTTCCAATGTTTCTATCACCACTGGGGAATAAAAGGCAGAGAAGTGTAATACACCAGGGTTTTGCTGTGCTTAAGTTCAAAAAGGTTACAGAAAAGGTGCCTTTCATTTGTGTAACTTATGTCATGAATAGGTGGGAGAAGGTGATATTCAAAAGACATTATTTAATCCAATTTTAAGTAAATAACTTGATCATGACATATATCACAAACTCGTTGTGAATTAGCTTATACTGTAGTTGATGACCTTGCCCTCACAGGACCCAAATAAAAAGTGCTATTATGTCACCTTTATGCTGCACATACTTAAAATGCAGCATGCAAAAGTACATTCACCAAATGTTGAGAGAGATGAGATGTACTTTATTGAGCTCAGAATTTGGAAATTGTATGGAAATTATATTTTTAGCAATGTATCTTTTTACATATATAAATAAAGATAGAATGGCTCTTAAACTATGGGCGAATCCATATACCCTCTGCATAGGGCTTTTCTTTGCCTTATTAGCATACAACATTATCACATGTTCAACTGCTTATTGAATTTCACAACTTCACCCATGAGCTTCCGATGTGTCATGTGAGCAGAGACAAATCATGACAAAGAAGGAGGCAGGCTTTAAATGGAAACTGTCTCTGTGTGTGTTTTTGTGTTCGCATGCATGCATGCGTGTGTGCATATGTGTGGGCTTACATAATTAAAATCATAAGTTAGCAGTGCAATTTATATTTTACTTTACAACACTCAGATAGTTTTGGAACATGGATGCTTTTTCAGCAGTCCTGTTGGAATGAGAATATAGAAGGTATTAGATGTTTCCTAAACATTGGGAAACATTCAGTTTTGCTACTTGTCTGTATCAGAAAAGATAAGGCATAAAGCAACAGATCACCTTGCCCACTGAAAAAATATCAATCAGTGGTCCACTAATGAGTCCTGAACAGTACAAAAAACTTGCACAGCATCTTGCACAATCTTTTGAACTTCAGCGATAAATATTTCATTAAAAACATCAAGATCTTAATATGACAGGTTCAAGGGCGAAAAACATAATGCCCGCCTTGATCTTTCTGAAACCAACGCACACGAGGGTTGTTTCAGACAGATTTCCTGACATTATTTGCAACACATAACAGGCTTCCTCTTCCTCTGAGGCAACACAGATATTTACCACCCAGCATTCTATTCTGCGCCAAGTATATGTTTAAATCCATCAGTCTGTAAAGAAAAATTATTTCATACTTCAGTGAAATGTATATATTTCATGTCACCACCTGTATTAATACATGAATGTCTTATCTACACTTTATCTATTTGTGTTGACAAATGTTTCTTAAATGGTAAATAGTTTTGAATTATAAAACACTTTAATCACCCTGTGGTTTCAAAGCGATTTACACTGGATTTCACATTCACCCATTCACACACACACACACACACTCACACACACACACACACACACACACACAGTTTGAGGCACAGCTGCCATGCAGGGTGCTAACTAGACCATTGGGAGAAACTTGAGGTTCAGTGAATTGCCCAAGGACACTTCAGCATACAGACAAGGGGTGCCAGGGATCAAACCGCCAACCTTTCCGATGGGAGGGACATTCTACCAACTGAGCCGAAGAGAGCAGGGGAAAAATCAAGTTAGAAGGAAAATAAGGAAAAATTGTGGTTGTCCACAAACTGTGTATTCTTGAACTGTTCAACAATACTCTATAATGAAATTCATTTAGATCAGAAGGTCATAAATTCAAATTGTTCCAAAAAGCCTTGCTACAAGCATGCCAAGCAAGGGCTAAATAATATGTAAAGAAAAATCATGTGGCTTTCATCCCTAAGCAAGAAAAAAGTCCCTCTCTTTATTTGTCTCTCTGTTTAGAATTTAAAAAAAATAATTAAATGCTTGTTATTATACCATCACCTCTGGATTGCAGTCAACAGATATTTGTGATCATTTTTCTATTATTTCCAATATTTCCATTTGAAAACACTATCTTGAAAATGAATTACTGTAGAACACAGTTTAATAAGATCTAGTCTTGTAAGGACAGAATACTACATATAGAGCACTTAACCATTGTCACAGTTGTCTGTATCAAATTAAATAAGCTAAAACAATCCTTCTATTACCATTTCAACTATATATGAAATGTGTTATTTATCCTTTTTCCTAAAGGCAAAGACAAAAAAAAGAATATTAAACTATTTTTTAATTGAATGTTTTTGGACTGTGGGAGGAACCCACACAGACACGGGGAGAACACGGAAAGTCATCACAGAAAAGTCCCCTTGTCGGAATCATCCTTCGCGCTATGAGGCTGAAGCGCTAACCACTGAGCCACCGTGCCACCCTGAAAAATGTTTTCTCTTATTAAAATTAATCAAAATTTGCCTTAACAACCCTGAGTGCAGGATAAATGGCAGAAGATGGATGGATGGATGGATGTAACTTGGGCAGCATGGTGGCGCAGTGGTTAGCGCTTCAGCCTCACAGCGCAAAGGATGATTCCGACAAGAGGCCCTTTCTGTGATGAGTTTGCATGTTTTCCCAATATCTGTGTGTCCCAGGTACTCCAGTTTCCTCCCACGTTCCAAAAACATGCAGTCTGTAGATGTGGCCCTGCTAGTCATTGCTGCTAATAATGAGTTCTGTATGGAACATGGAAACCCTAATGATTTCTATATCCAGGAATTGCTCCAAAGACAAAATGTTAATTCTGTGTTCCCAAAGGAAGGGAGCACACAAAACATACACACTAGCATTCAGTTCACTTCTGCATGTGTGCAACAGTGGTCACATATGTCCTGTGGTGTACGGCACGGCATGCACTCAAGCCCACCTTGCTTAAGAGAGTATGCTCTGCTGAGCTGTATGAACTAATCAAATGTTCCCAGCTGTAATAGGTTATTTAAAGTCTTCCTGATATAATTAATTCACTTTTCCTGAAGTCTTTTTTTTTTTTTACCCAAATGGCCTTGACTCTGCACACTCTCTGAATTTGCAATATGACCGCAAACTCTGGTATAGAGAACTCAACAAAAACCTGTCTCTACGAAGACAGCTTCATGGTCTGACAGTCATGAAAAGGATTCAGAAACAAAAGTACCTTCCAGCCATCATCTCCTTTGCTTTTACATGCCAGATCAACTATGCTAGTCCTGCTGGTGAAATGGCAACCCCCTCTGAAGCTCCTGTCATAAGGTGCTCCTTCATGTCCTGACAGGGAAATCTTTTCTTCTGTTAGTCCTCAAATTAAAGTGTCAGATTTCTCAAGCTTACCATTTATGATGCCCTATGAGGAATCAGAGCATCTCTTATACTCATTGAGATTTTTGAAGAATACATGACCCCCTACAGACTACGCACGTATATTCACTTTTACCTATAAGGATATATGTCTCCCCGAGTAGGAAAGAGACAGAGAGGGATCCAGAATTGATTGTCATTCTCTTACCTGAGCTGGTTGAAGCTCAAATCCAACCGTCTTGCAAATTGTCCATAAGTGTCCCCGAGGAAGTCTGGAATGTCCTTACAGTCGTGTCCAATGAAGGAAATCTTTTAACAACCCAAAATGAAGATACAGAGGAATCCATGAGTGGCACAATACATTTCTCAAAGTTCATTACCTTAACAATATAATCGATGACTAACATGTGCTGTCTTTCTGATAGACTCATTCCTGATCCTATCCATCCTTGTCACTCCCAAAGAGAACCTCAGCATCTTCATCTCTGCGACCTCCAGCTCTGCTCCTGTCTCATTTTTCATTGTCATTGTTTCTGCCTCCTATCTTTTCAGCATTATCACTATTAACAATGATTATAATAATAATAGTGACATGCAAAAAAAAAATAAGATCTGTCAAACTATTTCTCAAACTGTGCTACAAATTGCCAAAAAAATAAAATCTTAGACATTTTAAAATTAAATAAATTACATGATGGAGGTCAACAGATAATGGGGGAGGGGGAGTAAAATGGATGTTTTTCCCCCATTTATTTTTTAAATCTGACAATCAATGCTAAATGTTTGTTTACACATGAATACACTTTTTTTTTAAATATATATAAAACAAAGCCAAGTCAGATAGTATATGTTAAGGTTTTCCTCAACGCTCCATGTGAATTCAGTGGCGTCTATTGTTACTTTTAGTGAGGAGCTGCATTACTGAGGGTCCTGAATGTAAAGTTGGTGAGTCATATGACACCTGTGATGCGAAGAAATCAAACAATAAGCCCCCTATGAATCGGGAGCGGGGTTTCTGCAGCAGGAGCAGCCAAAAACAAACGTAAACACAATTTATGAGGAAGTTACTGTAAAATGCAATAACCGTCACCAAAAGCCAACTTACATGAGTCCCATTCAAAGCGACCAGCGACTCGTTGCCTGCCATAACTCTCAACAGTAGATGGATGACCGCCGCTTGGTTGTTTTCCAAAAGTTTCAACGCCCTGCTCACGAAGTAAACCGGCTGTTTTCATGAAAATACAAAAGTGGAAGTGTTACCGGAGGCGGACCGGTAACTTGGGAGATCTGCTTGAAGCTTTGCAAAAAGCTTTACAGTTTCCGCGTGCCGGGTGGGATCAGCTGACCGGTTGCTGTGCGGAAGCACGCCCGCTCAGTTCAGAGGTTGCAGCCTTCTTCCTGGTCTCCTGGCGAGGAGCAGGGCCGGCGAGAATGAATAACATCATCTGTTACATTAAAATACTTTCATACAAAATAGCCGTGCAATGAACCCATCGACAACGTCAATGGTTCGTCAGACTTGAACAAATAAGTGTGTAATCTTGCTTAGCATTTTCGTTATAGATTAAGTTGAAATAAAGTAATACACGCTGCTCTTAATTATTTGCATTCCTTGTTTATTCTCACAGTGGGATAAGAGACAAGGACACTGGTGGAAAAAAAAGGAAAATCGGTGCAGATGTCTCGTCTGTTATTATACCATTTGTGAGTGACTTTATCACATGGTGCTTTTCAAAATCAGTTTACGGTTTAGATGCTTGCGGATGATCTGCACTTGGTCACTTGTTTTGCTGAGAATGAAATACCCTGGTAGAAAAACAGGATATCTATCTATCTATCTATCTATCTATCTATCTATCTATCTATCTATCTATCTATCTATCTATCTATCTATCTATCTATCTAATCTTCTTGCACAGATACTGTTGAAAGTTCCAACATTACTATATCTTGAAAACTTTTTTTCAAGATATAAGATTCACAGTGTTTTTTGTCATATGTACAGTGTGGAAATGTGTTTCCCTGTACAATTAAATTGTTGCTTTGCTGTGAACAATGCATTTGGATTTTTATTGATAATAATAGGTAGTGTGAACATTATTATAAAAATTAATCTTTTATCATCATCCATGAAGTGGAAAAACCTTTGAGCTTCCAGGGCACAAAAACTGACAATAGATTTATCTTAATTTATTTTGGCTTTATTGGTGGGTGAGGCAGAGTATGAGGTATTTTGAGGATTTTAACACAAGATGTTTTTTGTTTGTTTCTTTGTTTGTTTGTCAAGGTTACAAACACTTTTGCAAGAATAAGCTAGGAGTTTGTGCCTCTAGATACTTGCAGAGGCTGACCTTTTCATGTATCTATGAAAATTTACTCTTAAAAATGCCCAGCACTTGAGACATAGATAACCTTCATAACCATGCTATGATTCATGCAGATACCAATGACATTTTAAAATGTGAATTTCATCTGCATGAGGCAGTTAAAATGACATTGTTGACATAGAGGATAAATGAATATGACCAGTGGTTGTGCTGGCAAAGTACCATCGTAATCCAAATATATGACAGTTTGTGTCAAACACAGACATTTGTAAGTATATAGCGTTAGTGAAGTCTTCCATTCTGAACCATTCGGAGTTCTCCTTTCTAGCTGGAAATAAAAACATGCTAAATAGCAAACCTTCCACTAACATAATCTGGCATGGTGCACTAAAATGAGATCTTTATATTCAAATTTTGCCTTTGAAAACCCATCCATCCATCTTCTTCCACTAACCCTTCACTTAGAGTCACAGGGGATACTGGAGCCTATCCTAGCTGTCATCGGGTGAGGTACAACCAGGACTGGTTGCCAGTCAATCAGAGGGCCACATATATAGACAAACAACCATGCACTCACTCATTCGGGGCAATTTTTCCAATTAACCAGAGAACCCACGCAGACATGGGGAGAACATGCTAACTCCACACAGAAAGGTCCCCTTGTTGGAATCAAACCAGGGTCCTTCGTGCTGTGAGGCCAAAGTGCTAAAATCTGAACCACCATGCCGCCGCCTTTAAAATCAACAAGGTTTTGCATGTATTTAAAGTTCATAATGGTTTGAACATCCTCAAAACCCAGGACCAGACATGACTCAATCTTGGAGAAGCGGTGTGAAACTTTGGAACTGTAGCATATAATCCTGAAAACAAATTTACTGAAACATTTTGTCTATGGCTCTATTTTATCTTACCGGTAATAATACTGATTTACATCTTTCTTTGAACTTTGAAACAGCCTATGTTAATAAAAATGTCATTTCAGAAATCAAACAGTGATTGTTGAATTCACTGCACAATGGCATCTGTAATGTTTCAGACAGGATTAGAACATCATGTCTATAATTGGCTTTGGTCGGGGTTTCATTTAAAAAATGTGGTTGTTTTGGTTTTATGTCTGATATGACAAGTCATTTCTGTTGACGAGAGTAAATCAATTATCTTTGTTTTTTTTAGTTATGGATATGTTTGTTTCTCTTAAGAATACAGTTTATTTGATGTCCTGCAATTTACTTTTTGGATAGAGGGGAAAATGAAACAGTAAAGTAACATTCAAAAAGTTTATTTCACTCAAAGTGTTCAGTCAGCTTTACATACTGTGTAGCTTTGTTGACAATGATTCTCATCTGTCACCACTCAATGCTATAATATCAGAATATTAAAATATTGAACCATGCTGACTGCAGTTTATTCTTATTGTGGGGTGGGGGAAAAGGTTTCCCACAAACCCATCTTCTTTACTGCACAATGACATGTCAAACAGGCAGAGTGTTACTGCTGTAGATATTAGCTTTTCAACATTAGGTCGCTTCAGACGTACGTTCCAACAGCCTATCTGTGTGATTGTCTGACACAAGCTTCTCACAAAAGTGATGTAGTATAACATTTGAACAACCAGAACATTGCTGCTGAGAATGTGTGCAAACTCCTCAGAGAAGCTGGCAAACGTACGCCACACCCCCCGAAATTCCCCACAGATGCCCTGATCTGACTGTTGTCTGATGTATGATCTGACGTAACTCAGAAAAAGTAGATTTTTAATGCACTCTGGTATGAAGGGGAATGGTTCTCTTCACTCATGACACACTTTTATCCTGTATCGTGAACCTGGTTGGACACATTTGTTAATGTTAATGTTTTTACAGGGTGGCTCATGGAGCTGGTGAGGAGGTCTTAGTTTAAAAGCTGTTGACATAATACACAGCTGCAGAATCTCCAAAAGAACATAACAGTAGAGGAATATAAAAATATTGTCAGTTCATTGTCACTTTTCATCATGTCACTTTTCATCATGACAGTGGTTGGCTTCACATTGTTTGTTGTGCATGCTGGTTTCTGATAAGTACAAACATCCCGTGTCCTCAGTGGCCTCTCAACTCACCAAACATACAGTATCTCCTGCGGAGCATCTCTGGGACAGTTTGGAGCCTTTGGCATGTCACCATGTTGCTGTCACTGGGGTCATCCGTGAACTCAGCACAGCTCTTGCCGACCAACGATCATTCATTTTTGAGGTGAAGAGGATATATTATGAAATTTTAAATGTTGACACTCACTTACTGTTGCTGGGATTCTGGTAGATATTTCAAATGACAGTGACTCCAGGTTGTTTCATTTGAATTTAAGAATAAATGTTGTTCTCTGAACACAATGATTTTTATCTTGCGATTATTGACAATATATCCCACATTTCTGCAATTGGCAAAACCTCACCTTTTATTATAATTA
The DNA here is from genome assembly GCF_037954325.1 of Fistularia commersonii. Taxonomy (NCBI): domain Eukaryota; kingdom Metazoa; phylum Chordata; class Actinopteri; order Syngnathiformes; family Fistulariidae; genus Fistularia; species Fistularia commersonii. The sequence goes on from NC_141285.1 coordinate 17,268,466, forward strand.
TTTAGATGTGCATTTATAAGCTATCGCTGAACATAATCACATTTCATGGCAATGCTTCATTGTGAAGTATAAGGAATGAGTCCATAACAGGGAAAGCATGTTAGATGTTTGGGGGATAAAGTAAGAAGAGTCAGACTGAGATGGTTTGGGCGTCCACAGAGGAGGGACAGTGACTATACAGGTAGAAGGACGCTCAGGTCGGAGCTGCTCAGCTGGAGGCCTTGAGAAGGACCTGAGTGGATATTTATGGATTTAGTGAAAGAGGATATGAAGTGAGTTGGCGTGAGAGAAGAAGATACAGAGAACAGGGTTAGATGTCAGTAAGATGTGGACAATAAACAACTGTCCACCCCATCACTCAGAGCCTCTGGCTGCCGATCTCGGCTCTTCTCGGTCTTGGCTCCTCAGTGGTGGAACGCACTCCCGAAAAAGGTCAGAAAAGCGGGGTCGCTGCCCATCTTCTGCCGTGAGCTGAAAATATACCTCCTCACCAAGCGCTGCCCCACTAATCGCACCACCCCCTCCCCACAAAAAAAAAAAACAAAAAAAAACAGACAAAGAGATGACTGTAAAGATATGGTTTTTAGATGGCTATTTGGTAGAGTGATCATTTCTGACTTCCGGCTATTGGTACTTTGGATCTTTGGTGACTGAATTGCACTTTTTGCAAGTCACTTTGGATAAAACTGTCTGCCAAATGACTGTTAATGTAATGTAAATGGGGAAAGATGATTTGCTGTGGTGACCCTTGAAGGGTGCAACAAAAAATAAATAAAAGTATCTGTGAAGTATCTGACTTTTGAGGGGGGCTATGAAGAGCTGGCAATGTATTTCAATAGGTTCAAATGTATTTGCTTTTGCCTGTCATTGTGGTTTATAGATGAACGATACATACTTATTTTTACGACGAAGGTGTCGAATCTACAAAGCAAACCTGGATAACAACAATGATGCACAGATTCTTAAAATAAATTCAGTTAATATTCGGAATTTGGTCATTTAAAAGTAAACATGTTGTTCCCCTTTCTGCTCTATTGGTAGTCACAAGTCTAATGGGATTTCTTTAAACAGATTAACTTTACAGCGTTACAGTGTTTATACAGTGTTGACACTCCTCTCCAATCTTATCCTCTTGTGTGAAGCAGAGTGAGTGACGTGATGAACCACGTGACCTCCCTCTCCTCGCGTACCTGAGCGCCGGCCGACAAAAACACGCGGGGAAAGTTTGAGGAGCTCCGCGTTGCTCTCCCGTCGTGACGTAAAGTGGGACCTCCCACACACGGAAAAGCGCACTTTCTCTGCGCCGCCCGCCCAGGGAGGGAGGTGCGAGAGAGAGTGAAAAAAGGAGAGAGAAAGAGAGAGAGCTTGCATGGCTCCAGTCTCAGCCCTGCCACTCGCTGTTTCTCAGACATGACAGAAGCCAGTGAGTATGAGAGTTTGAGTAACGTCAAATAAGTTTCCAGTGGGCAGGACCGCGTTTCAGTGATGTCTCAGTATTTGTCTCTTTTCTGACGCTTTACATCGGACGTTATAACAGAGTAATACCAGGTAAATGACGCATCACGGAATCGGTTGTGATCTCGTCTCCTTCGAGAGATCGGATTCTTTCTTACTTTCTTTCGTCTTCTTTTAATTCATCTTCCGCATGCCCATTTATTATTTTAACAATTCTCTCGTGATTATTCTTTATTGCCACAGTAGTAGCATTCTTTTCATATTAAAAAGAAATAAACGCGGCTTCGAGTAATTTCTCAAGTTGAAAAGGTTTTATTTTCCTCCTTCCAAATTATAAATACACAAGTGACATTTATAGATCTGTGAGAAGACACGTTGTTAACTTGATTAATTTGTTTTGTATATTATATTCCAACCAAGTTTTTGGTCTGAATATTTCATGCGGAGAGTGATGCGTGAATATATCAGCGTTCTGAAATAATGATAGCATTATATGATATATATATTCTTTTATATATATATATATATATATATATAATTATAATATATATATATATATATATATACATATACAAACACACACACACACACACACACACACACACACATATATATAGATATATATATTTATACCTACCGAAACACACACACACATATATTTATATATATAATCCTTTATATTCAAATATCATGAATTATGGTCCCCAAAAAATGTGTTCCCATTTAAGAGGAATGCCGTGGAGTTTGGTGTCTCAGACAGAAGCCCATTCGTCATACAGACAATAAAGAGGGTTTTCGCCTGACAGTGAGAATTTATGGTTGCCCTTCCTTGCCCTAATAACTCACATATTGTGTCACGGACTGACAGCCCTTGCAGAAAACAGCAAGCCTGTTATCAATCACACATCTTTGCATATTGTGAAACACTCCCCACCTCAACCCCCCCACGACCTCCCCCTCCTCACCCCCGTTCCTTCTGCCTGACAAAAACAGAACACCGGAGCTGAAGATCCTGAGCTTGCTTTGCCCCACCTACCCCCGTCAAAGTGCAAATAAATGGTCTGTGTATTTGTAATGCTGCCGAAACCATAAGTTAAATTATTTTTTTAATTATTTTTTTATTTATAATAAACCTTTTGTGACACACGATGTATTTATTTATACATGGTTACAATGTATTTTACATTTGTTCAATCAACTATATCCATCCTCCTTTTTTTTTATTCAATAAAGCAAATCGCATTCAAACGCTGCACTTAGATGAGCAATATACATATATTTTGTTCTTACTCCCACACGCCAACAAAAATCTATATCAACCCCCTTTGACCGTCCACTCCAGGTTTTCTTGCTCTCCGTGTTGACCTGTCAAGCCGATTACCACAGAAAGAGATTAATGGTATAGGCGGGTTGCAATAATAATCGTTTTGTTTGATGTGACAACTTTGATAGGCGTTGATTTACTTACAAACTGATAGGCTTTTAATTGAGCGCCTCCATTCCGATAGAGATGAAAGGGGTAAAAAACATTGAAAAGCTGCCCAATTGCCCCGGAGCCTCAATACTGATTAGCCATCTCAACGGTGAACAGTTCAAGGCATTTTAAACTTCTTTCCAACTCAGCCCTCACACATCATTTTCCCCCTCTTTTCCCTCCCCCCTTCTACCATCTTAAAGAAAAAGAATAATTTTCATTGAACGTAAATAAAAATAAAATAGTTTTAAAAAAGTTTTTTGAAAAAAATAATTCAACCCCACCAACACACACACACACACACACACACGTTCTCGACCCCACCCCAGCCTTCACCGTCTTTGTTATTCTTGTGCGAAAATGACGACGTTGGCCCCTGAGGCGCGGGACAGGTTGGAGCCGCGCACATCGGGCGAACGCGCGGAGCGGCGACCCATCCTGTGACGCTGCGGCTTTTTAACGGGTTACTTCTCGCCTCAATATCCGAGCTGTGTGTGTGTGTGTGTGTGTGTGTGTGTGTGTGTGTGTGTTTAAACGCACGGGTCGTTGCGTTGGGTCGTTATTTTGGCTGGAAACATTTTGTGTTGTGAATACAGAGATCCATAGATACTTTACCCCTTCACGTAATTGCGATTTTAATTTATCATAAATCATTTTGGACTTTTTGTATATTTTGCGTTTGGGAGATATTCAGGCGAAGGCCTGTGGCAATGCCATATTCGAGCGTTTTACACAGATCACTTAAAAATACGCTAAAATAAGTTACATAAATTGAATTAATAATAATGATGATAATATTTCTATCAATAATCGTGAATTTAACCCCGAAAAGAAGAACACAAAGTTTTCCAAGAGACTAGAATTAATATTCCCCACAATGCAAGGACTTCAGGGGACGTCGCTTGTCGTCGGTCTAAAACAAATACAAAATAAATAAAAACCCTCAGTTAATATCTTCACAGACGTATATCACGTTAAAATGAGGTGAGTGTGTAGCAGAATACCCCTCTCCCCATTTGTCCTTTTTTTCCTTTTTCCTCCCGCAGTCACACTGGCGTGTAATCAGCCACAATGGCTGACATAAATCAAGCGCGGGATTGACAGCTTCTGACAAATAACTGATTGATTGCGGTGGAGCAGAATTGACACTTGACGGAGGGGTGGAGATAGAAATAGAAGGGCGGTGTACATTATACTGAAAACATGTGACATTCGCATCTCTCCATCACTACATTGGTCTATTCCTGTCAACGAGTGTCTGTTTAGGGAATTCGGGATGAAGTGGTTGGTTTTATGGTTGCCAGTGGCGAGAGGAAAAGGGTCCGTGCGTCTTTCGGAATAGTTATAAAAAAAAACCTTGCAAGTCACCAAACTACTTCTAAAGTAATTATGTTGTTTATACTTACGTGCGTAAAAAAGCTACAAGACTGACAAGATGTTTTGTTTCCATATAATTAATCGTGTCGGTGTTAAAAACGAGTGGAGTAGTGTTTTAAGGAAGCGCATCACAATCACTTTTATAGGATTCGGGGTAAGTCAGAATGAGCGTTATTTTGAATATGCCGTGGTTAAAAATTCAACAACTGCGACAAAAGTCTGTGTTGTTTTCTTGACGATCATAAAGGAGGGGGGGTGACGTTTAATGCTCGGGGTTCAATAGAAGTTATAATCTGTGATTTATTATTAAAAGAAATGTAAGCACTGACAAACGCAGCGCAGTTGGAACGCGTGTATAACTCGGGGCGGACGGGCGGGGACGGGAGGGGGTGAAAGAAAGACGCGAGCGTCGACAGCAACCAAAATATTTAAGCCTGTCCCCTCCCACGAACTGTGAAAATAGAGGCGCTTCCAAAGAGGAGAACGTCACATCCCCTTGACCCTCCAATCACCTCGGGGTCCCATTTGATTGGAAGGCGGCAAAGGCTTTAATCTCGGACTAATTCAGACGCTTTTTGAAGTGAAAATCCTAGCAGTCCGTACTTCGGGAGCGCAGAGCGCGGAGCCAGCAGTCAGACGCGCACACGGCGCAGCGCTCACTGTGCGAGAGACGCAACCCAGGATAACGCCTCCGCCTCGCCACGGTCTCCTTCCAGCCGCCGCCGCCGCGCCTTGCTCTCTCCAACCAGGATTAACTAACCTTTTGTTTTTGTTTTTTATGTTTTTTTTTTTTCTTGTCTACCGTTCTTCTTCTTCTTTCCGCCCCCCCTCCCCGAGAGACTGGCTTGACGCTCGTTTCGCTTTCTTAATGCATCTGACGAGAGCATCGCCGTTTCATTTCCTGACAATTGGGACATGAGCACATCGCTCTCGGCGCCTGCCTTGAAAAATAGTGATATTTCCGTAGCCTGGGAACGCGGCACTCCTCGGAATAGCGGCAGCCAGCCTCCCCTCCACTGCGCGCCTCCTTCGGATCCTCTACGCCAAGCGAAGCGGCTTCCCATAAAGCTTTTGAAAATGCTCACCGCACGGTCGGGACACATTTTGCACCCGGAGTACCTGCAGCCCCTGCCTTCCACCCCGGTCAGTCCCATAGAGGTAAGGAAGGGCGCTCCCTGCACAAACTTAGGGTTTTAGTGGGCTTTACTTTTAAATACATGAACAAAAAAAAAACAGCGTGTTATTTCAAAGTCTACCGCTTATTTTCATATTAGTGTTAGGTGCAACGCGATTGTGTTCGTAAATACTAACCAATCCGAACATCCTCTGTAACACCCGCTCGCTTGGGTTCTCAACGTCAAAAGTGTCTAGAAGTTTTATTATTTGAATTCATAAAATAAGACCCCCCCTCCCTTTTTTTTGTCTTTTTTTTTACAGCTAGATGCCAAGAAAAGTCCCCTGGCCCTGCTGGCTCAGACCTGCTCCCAGATCGGCAAACCGGACCCCCCGCCTTCCTCCAAGTTATCCTCCGTGACGCCCAATGGATCTAGCGAGAAGGAATCTAAATCCGGCCCGCTGAAACTGAGCGACATCGGCGTGGATGACAAATCCAGCTTCAAACCCTACTCAAAGCCGTCGGACAAGAAGGACTCGACTTCGGTTGTGTCGGGCGGCGGCGAGAAGTCTGGTTTCCGGGTGCCGAGCGCCACCTGCCAGCCGTTCACGCCGCGGACGGGCAGTCCTAACTCCAGCACGTCCGCCTCCCCCATGCCGTCGGAGGGGAAATGCGGGGACCGGGATGAAAAGAAAGAAGCCGATTGCAATAAAAACGGCACGACGGACGGATCGGGCACGTCGAGCCATAGCAGGATAAGCGTGAGCTGCGGTGGAATTAACGTGGAGGTCAACCAACACCAGGAGACGAGCCATGGCACTAAAACAACCACCACCTCCTCCTCGGAGTCTGTGACTTCTGTATCCTCCGCATCCGTTCTCGGTTCGGGACTAGTGGCGCCGGTTTCACCCTACAAACCGGGACAGACGGTTTTCCCTCTGCCCCCCGCGGGGATGACGTACCCCGGCAGCCTGGCCGGGGCCTACGCCGGCTACCCGCAGCACTTCATGCCCCACGGGGGAAGCTTGGTGAACGCGCAGCTGGCGAGTTCGCTGGGCTGCAGCAAGGCTGGATCCAGCCCGCTGGCCGGGGCGTCCCCTCCGTCCATCATGTCGGCCAGCCTGTGCAGAGACCCTTACTGCCTCAGTTACCATTGTGCCAGTCACTTAGCGGGCGCGGCGAGCGCCGCGTCTTGCACGCACGACTCCGCGGCCGCCGCGGCAGCCAACGCGCTCAAGTCCAGCTACCCGCTCATGTACCCGACGCACCCCATCCACGGCGTGCACTCCACGGCGCCGTCTTTCAGCGGACATCCCCTGTATCCGTACGGGTTTATGCTCCCCAATGATCCCCTACCCCACGTTTGCAACTGGGTGTCGGCGAACGGACCGTGCGACAAGCGCTTCTCCACTTCGGAGGAGCTGCTGAACCACCTGAGGACACACACCGCCTTCACCGGCGCCGAGAAGTTGATATCGGGTTATCCCGGGTCTTCGTCGCTGGCCAGCGCCGCCGCGGCGGCCATGGCCTGCCACATGCACATGCCCCCGTCAGGCGCCCCTGGAAGCCCCGGGACTTTGGCCCTGAGAAGCCCGCATCACGCGTTAGGACTCAGCAGCCGCTACCACCCGTACTCCAAAAGCCCCCTGCCGACCCCCGGGGCCCCGGTCCCGGTCCCCGCGGCCACCGGCCCTTACTACTCCCCTTACGCACTGTACGGTCAGAGACTCACAACAGCGTCCGCGCTTGGATACCAGTGAGGAAAGGAGAGACTCTTGAAAAAGTTTATAGTACTAAGAATGCAAAATATAGACTTTTATATTAACAGCGCTAAACATATGGGCGGGTTCCGTGGACTTCAACTGTATTTATTTATATGTCGGCTTAAAAGCGGGCGATTATAGCTGCAAATGGGAAAAAAAATATTTGAGCAACTCAAAAAGTGCATTACGTTGAAACTGAATTATAGGTGAAGTGAAACACACACACACGCACACACGCATTCACACGTTAGAGTACTAATTAAAGTAGGGGTCCTCATTTTGATGTTGATTTGAAATTGCCATGATTGTATTTGTTCTTATTTAATGTCTCATGGAGAAGAAAATAATTTACATGCATGTTTGTTTCTTAAATTTCAGAATTTGTCCACATTTTAAAATTGTCGTTATTTTTCAGGTGTACACCTTGGAAAGAGAATTGGTATTTTTTGTATGTATTCTGGGAAAAAATAAGAAACAATTCTGATCCATATCTCCGTGTGCCTCATTTCCTGACACGTTGCCATCATTTACTGTACAATATGCTTAAGTTAACATTATTTAGGACTTTATTTAAATTGACTCGCTGAATGAACGGGTACAATAATAATTTGTTGATTTACGCGATGGGCCTATCATTAAAAACACATTTCCTTCTTTCTCTTTTTTTCCTTTCTTTCCCTCTGTCTTTCTTTCTTTGAACGTTAATCCGAGCACTTTGGTTAAACTAAAAAGTTTCAGTCAGGGGCTACTCCAGTGGTAGCGTCCTGCGTGTGTGTTCGTATGCATGAATGAGCGTGTGCGTGTCCACGCGTAATAGTGTTTTGAGAGAATCAGACTGGCTTGCCATGAAGTTTGCGTGTGGATGTATTTGGTCAACCCGTTATTTGAAATGGATTCAAACGTTTGGTCAAATCATCACCTACGTCTGGCAAAAAAGAAAATTAAAGAGAATAATATTTTGACGACGACAGAAAGAAGGTAAAATCAAAACGAATAATTTTATAACATCAGGATCAAATTGGCCAACGTCTTAAATAATTTTCTGTTCACGTGAATCCACTGATTTTTTTTATCTCTTTTTTCTAAACACACCTCCAGTGAAGTGTATTAAAGTACAGATAGATTGGCCTCGGCATATGCCGCTCACACCCAAATAAGTAATGGTCAATGTTTATAGATGCATTTTTTAATGTATTTACAAAATGCTGTATGTTGTTACGGGTTGTTAATGTGTAATTATAACGACCTAACTTCAGCATTTTTTTTTTTCATTTTCCTCCCGGTTAATTTTTTGCAGAGTTTAAACATTCATTTTCCAACAGCGACGACCAAACATTTTATTGACCAAAAAAAAGTATGACATTTCGATATCCTTAAAACGGTTTGTATTTTTATTTATTTCACACACATTTGGAGAGCGACGCACGCATGAGATTTGGGAAGCGACGTTTCTCAAAACCCCCTGCGCATTTAATATGAGTTTTGAGATTGTTTTTTTTTTTTTATGTAATCGATCCCTCCATGACGACACCAGCTTAAACATATATATTTTGCATGTATATAATCGACTCTAAACAATATCACCGTTGTCGTTTTCCTCCCGCGGACGAACTGTTGACCCAGGTGTGAAATTGTTATTATTGATCTAGTTCATCTCACACGCTTTACCGTCCCTCGACAATCGCGCAGCGGTTCGTCAAACAAAACAAACTCCTCTCCCGGCGAGCCAGGAAGGCCCACATACCTTCTAAACTGATGTAATGACGGTGAAAGAGAGCAATTTCCATTTTTACCCGCATCATGGTGGCTGTGCACGGGGGTCCCCGGTGGAAGGCAATTTATCATGCGCCCCTCCTACTGGCCCTGTCACTGGAGGAACAGGCAGGCACATGTGTGCATGAATTACCAACCCTCCCACCTACAGCCCTCCTTACTGAGGAGATTTGACACAGGGGGGGGGGGGGGGGGGGGTATGCGATAGTATTAAAGCGTGTATTCACTTTGTCCATCACGGTCTGCAGGAGCTTTGGAGTACAAGTACAAGTACATGTAATAAACCACATTCATTGAAATCATTTTCCAACAGGGAAATATGAAGTAAGTCACACTGTGTGTGTGTGTGTGTGTGTGTGTGTGTGTGTGTGTGTGTGTGTGTGTGTGTGTGTGTTTTAACTTTATCCAGAGTCAGTTGGGTTTATGGAATTAATACTGATCCTGTTAATCGAATGAATCCTTTAATGGGGGTATCTTAACGAAAAGAAGCTCGATAAACCGCCGTTTAAGAGAGAAATTGTCCCAGTAACCATTAATAATACAGATGAAATATGAAAATTGTTCTTGGGATTCATGCTTCACGGACAAAACGAAGAGGCTGCACTTTCCGCAAAAGTAGAAACAACACTGCATATTTCCGGAAGGGATCTTAAGTGATATTTTCCATTCCATAACGAAGACAGATGGTCATTCCACAGCAACGTAGCTCCGCTCCTGCTTATTTTATAAAATGAATGGTGTCAAACAATACACATGCATGTTAACCTTCAGGACTGAAATTGAACAGGGCAAAAAGCAACATTGCCAAACTATTCCAGAAATGTGAATGGTATGATAAACCACAACTTTTTTAAATACACAGTGCTTCTTCAGATTTCTTGTCAAGACATAAAGCAGCCATTTTAGATTCTTGGCACATACTTGCACTCTGAGAGAGACACTGCAGGAAACCTGGCATGACATCTGGCAATAGGGGGTGGCGGCGATGGGTGGTGGTCGTGGTGGGGGGAGGAGGAGGAGGGTGGGGGCTGTTGAAGGAACTGACTCACACACCAAACCCCATATTCAACCCCAGTGAATTACCACCACTAAAGCTGTCATTAATGGGTGTGTGGCACAATATAAAGACATGTCGTTGTCTGTAGTAGCAAGTCTATATTTTGGGTAACAGCTGTGTCAATAAGGGGAAGCAACTAAAATGTTCTACCCCATGCCAAACAAAAGTCAAAAAACAATTATTATCGCTTATGTATGCATGGTTGTTCATTGGTTGTTGTTCAGTGGTTCATAAAAAATCACCATGTTCGAAAAAAAGATACTTAATAATGTTAATTGTTTTCTATTTGGACGATCGATATATATTGCTTGCATATGTTTTACAAGTGTATTGTTATTTTCAAAAAACAGACCTATTAAGTTCTTTCCCAGATATGTGCGAGGTTGGATGTTGTGAGTTGCTGTCATTTTGACATCCATGTGTAACTAATACTGTACATGTACCTACATTGGGATTTCTTTGCACTCATAGTAAAAAAGTAGTGTCACAACTTTTAGACCCACCTACTTTTGTTATCTCAGTGTGTGATTTATGGCAATACGGGTTCGGTGGCATGCCCACAACATTGTGATTGCAGTAATGAAGCCATAAACTGTGCAGCATAAAACCAAACAGGGACTCTGGCTGTAAACAGACCCATCGCTTTGGACCATACTAAAAACCTGCATATTCCAGAGGAGATTTAAATAATCAACACCGATATTGGTTATGCTATGTTGTATCCATCATAAAGCACCATTCTCAGACAAATTGATCTTTCAATAGCATCCCCAACTGAGAACTGTAATAGGGGTAATTTGGTTCGCAAAATCAGTGCAGGGACAGGCAGGAATCCCTTCCCACTCTCCTACATCTGGTTACCCTCCTCATTGATTTACAAATGTAAAGTGCTCATCCAGGTGATGTAAGAGAAGTGGCAGTGTTGATCTATCTGCGCCACTCAGATCTCTTACCAGTGAGACACTTTCTTGTGTTTAGACAGCCTAATTGAGGTCATTTCTGCCTGCCTTGGGATTTATTGTGCACCAAGGTGTTTTAGCATTCAGATAATTTTCCCATTTTCTGATTCTGACAAAGAATATTTTATGAAAATGCACCCTTATTCTTGGCACCTTAATGGAGTATGTTGGAGTAGCATGCAAGCTGATGAGGTTATTGTCTGTCACTGATAAATGTAAGAAGCAGAAAAAATGTCAGAGATGGGCTGGGCTCCATGAGGTTTTTTGCCCTCTATGTAAAATCCACTGTTCTTTGTTTGCGTATGACTGACTGAATCTACTAAATAATTCCAATATCTTCTACCGTCTTTGAATACATTATGATGGTATGTCAGCGGTCTTTCACTAACAGAATCTGAACATTATATATGTCTTCCAAGAGTGTGGGTCCCTTTCTAGCATGACTCACATGCTTCCATTAACCAGTTTTTCTCACATGGTGAATGAAATCACTGTGAAGGGTCAAGTCTTGTTGATATGTGATTTGACTAACTGAAAATGAAGCCGGTTAATTTTGTCAGGAGTACTTTATGTTAGAGCTACTGATTGTGTAAGCTACAAAGCCACAGTTTTAATCACGGATTAAACGTACCATCTCCAACAGAGTGACTCTCTACAACTGTAACAACAAAATGGGTTATATTTACAATCCTTGTAATATGTCTGGGAAAAGGCAAATTCTTTAAAGCAGTTAAACTCAGACATGCAGAAAGCAGTGGACATTTTATAACTAGTAGATTTATGTCAATGTCAATGAAGCTATAGAGCATGTTTTGCCAGCTTTTAATGGTGTAAATCACAGTTTCTGTGTGGATTATCACTGGGGTCTCCGGTTTTCTCCAACAATACAAAAAAGTAGTAGATTAATAGAAGACTCTAAATTACGTAAATATATATGGGTAAGATAGTGAATGGTTGTTTTCTCTATATGTCTGATTGACCCACCATCGATCAATGCTCTACCCACTGTAAATGAAGGTACAAACCAAACTAAACTTTAGTTTAGTTAGGCCAGCAGGTTACGCATGCAGTGGTTGACATTTACTGAGATAATCAATTGGTATTACTTCTGTCGATTTTTGGAGTGCACTTGCTCGATAAGAAATAGTTTTGCAACTCAAACATTTCACACTATTGAACCATCCAGTGGAGTGATGTATCAAGTTGAACAAAAACATTTGTCTGGTGGAGGTTTTCATCAAGTTCAGTTTTCCAGTCAGAAGTCCATCATAGACTGCAAGATAATATGTACGCTGTTACTGTATGTTATGTTATATTTTGAGGGATGGTGACTATTTGGCATTTTGACTCATAGTCGTATGAGAATCTTACTCCAAAAGGTGCTGTTGGTTGTTGATCCACCAACATCCACCCACACATGAAAATAATGACTAGATGCAGCTGGCCTATACAAAGTTCCCTGAGGGATTTTCAAATATGTTCACAGAATGAAGGAGGCGTAGATGTATGAATGTGGGTGAATTTTGAATTCAACTCGGTTATTTTATTAAGCTTCATCCTATTTGTTGTGTGGTGTTGCCAGATGCCACAGCTTTCACTGATTTCAAACACAACATATTCCCACCCTCTTTGCCAGCTGTGAAGTTGTTGAGCCTTTGGACCTTTGGATTTTTTTGGATTTTTTTCTGGTGTTTTAGATTACATACAAATGTGAATGAACAAGTTTTGTTTTTTTCTTTTTTTTAAATTGTGCATTGGCATTCTTATAAATCCCCAAACACTTCTCAAGACATATTTATATAGCCATTTGAACATCCAAGCATCTGGGACTCGGGAAAATGTCCATCTTTGTGCATAGTAGTTGCATTTTTCTCATGGGTTGAACAAACATGTAAGATGGCCAGTCGCTGAAATCCGCTATTTCTGGTATCAGAACAAAGAAAATTGTCAACCAAATCGTAAACAACATTGTCATTCAAAATAATAGGCACATCAAGAATGGGGACAAAATCCAGCTCTTTGGAAGTCTTAAATTGTTTTTGCTTTGTTACTCTGTGTAAATACAGTATGATGTACTGCTGATACAAAACTACATTATCCAACCAGACCATCTTAACTGGTGTCCATGGCCTACAGTTGAAGAAGAATTTCCATTTGTTTCATTCTCTTTTTGCAAAAGAACAGCTAACATGCCTTTTTGACAACCCAACTCTGAAAAGTTTAAAGCATTTTGTGCTAGAAACAAACTGTTTTTGAATGTGATTCAAAACATACTTTTAAAAATATCCTGCAACCTGTGACAACATCAGTTAATGTGTTGAACTGGGAAAGGAAGTTAGGTGAGGTACAAAAAGAGAGAAGAATTGAAAAAAACTTTTAAAGGGGGGAAAAGTGTCTTTAAGCCATTAAGAAATAATGTTTTTTTTCAGTGAGTAACATGGACAATTAAAATGTTTTGCAGATAAGTGTAGAGAGGGTACCAAGGATGGAGGTCTGGCGAGGAAACTGAATGTGCAGAAAAATCTGTTCTTCTAAATTAATAAGGACATTCCATTGTGCTTTGTGCAAAGCCCTCCATTGATGATGCAATGATTTGCCGTCCAATATAATGGATGAACCAATGTTTCAAGAATCCTGTCTGCACCCTCTCAATATCAGCACTAAGTATGTGGGAAAATCTTATTATTATATGTGCTACTTTAAGAAATTGCTTATATCTTAGTAATTACAAATATAGAATTTTATGCATCAAATATAGTTTTACTTGCATGGTTTAGCGACTCCTTTCACCATATGACATAAAACAAAACTTAAATCAGAAACCGCAGGGGAATTGTCTTTGAACATGGACTGGACAGTTTATATTAACATATCCACCCTAAATGACTTGCAGTGTGTTGTAGAAGGGTCTCTCTGAAGAAAGGATTGCTGCTGTTGATGAAGCTTTGTGTTTTTGTGCAGACCAATCAGATGTAGGTTAAGAAGACATTGGCTCAATTTGACATTTTTCCTGCACATGTTGAAAATATACTACTTGAACATACAGGATCCATGTGCTGGATGGTTTCAAAATGCATGTCCATGATAAGAAAAGGGGAGTGATTCTATGTTCAGTCATGGGTGAATGGCTGACAACATAATTGAGGGTATTGATGGCTACCACATCCAAATAAAAAGACTGGTGATAAGTTAGGGTAGCTGAGCTTAAAGGTTAGAGAGGCAAGCCGGTTATGGAAAGGTCACTGGTTGAATCTCCTGCCCCAGCAGGCAAATTTGTGGGTGGGGGAGGTGAAAGAACAGTGCTTTCCCTTCCCTCAATATTAATAGCTTAAGTTCCCTTGAGCAAGGTGCTTCATGCCTAACAAAACACCCTAAAGGATCAAGAAACAAAAGTTTTCAGAGTTCAGAATCTAGTAACATCTGGAAAGGAACTTGCACGTCCACAATTACCACAGCATCTTCAGATTCAAATTGCTGGAATTCAATACATTATTTTCATAGCAGGGTTTACTGTTTTGGTATAACCAAATAATAAATTTCGTATAATCATTTGCAACTATAACTGTTTGCTACATAGCATGAGAAAAAAAATGAAAACATACAGAATTAGAAAAGGTCATGAACCCTTAAAACAAACAAAACAAAGAAAAAAAGAAGCGTTTGTGCATTTATTTTCAGGTTATTATTTTTTTCCACTGCCCTTTATTGCTAGACATTCTGTTATCTATGTCTGTGGAGGTTCTCAGTCATCCAGGTCATACTGAATACTTCAGTTCTGAGAAATGAAGAAGCCTTCAAGTCTTAAATAGAAGATCTTCAAGTCCAGTTGCCATGACAAGAAGATTTCGGCAAGAATTCTGTTATTAATCATCCCTAAATTGTTTTCTTCCAGACAGCTTCAGTCAGTGGACCAGACATTTGTAGTCAAAAAAATAGAACTAGAGTAAATGAAAATTAAAACAATAAAATAGAAATAAATAAATTAATCGATCAAACTTGGCTTATATAACACAGAAGAAGAGTGACACACCTAAACCAGCTGGATCTATTTATCCATGCATGATTCTTGGAAGCACAGTAGTGACTGCACTCCTTATTGTGGTGCGTGTATGGAGGGAATGTCTCGGGGCTCGTTTGGTGTTTTCCATGGAATAGCTCTGACTTCCATCATTGTCAAATTTCTACGGCATCAACTTAAATTAAGGTTTATTTCTGACAATGCAAAAACACAATTTCAAATCTGACTATGAAAAAACTTTCTCAATTACCAGTATCTTTTGCCTATTTATTTTGAAAGAACTGCTCTCAATGACTGAGGTGTCAATGAAATCTGTGAAGAAACAGCTGAGATATGGCTATTGCTCGTGTCATGGTGGTACCCTTGAATGCTATTAATGATTTTAAGGACCTACATCAACCAAGAATCTGGTGTATATAGAAAGGCAGGAAGTACACTGTATTAAACTCCAGAGAATCCCTTACAGAGGCATGCGCAAAAACAGCAATATATAACATTTATGTGATTTACGGGAGCTATATTTATCATGTTGATATAAACTATTCAACTGTTACCAGCCTCCACATTACTCCTGCAATTCATACACGTCAGCAGATCAAACAATTCCCTCCCCTCTTATACTGCCAACCTAAAACTAAACTACTTGTCGCCGCCTGTGCCTGTATGACTTTCAATAAAGACTTCTCCAAGGAAATAAGGGGAGAAGGAAACATTTCTCATCTCATCCAAATGCAGTAAGTTATGATACTGCTATGTATCAAACATTGATCTGAGGCATTTTGGGAAGCTGGTCATATTAAGAAGGGAGTGCAGTAGACTAATGTGCCTGACTGGGAGACAAATTGGTCCAGACATGCAGCAACACTGCCCCGGGATATATAGGGAGCTTGCATCACGTTTATTGCTTTAATGCATTTTAGTGTTAAGTGTGAAATTGAACTTCAAATTACCTACAATACATTGTTTAGTTTTAGTTTTTTTTCAGTGCTGTCTTCTAACCCATGGATAGTAATGAAAACAGTATAGCTGCAAGGTAAAAGTTATAAGGAAATGTCTATGGAGGAGAAAAAAAACATGTTTAAATGTGCCGTTTGGTTAACCTGGATTAAAAATACAAATTCAAATATATGTAATTTATGTATCATTGAAAATGCATCCTGATTCAAAGTTTAAAAAATATTGGCCAGAACCTAAAACTGACCACAAATGATGAGCCATCAAGCTGTTGTACTGGTTGTATCAAATTTGTTCAATGGAGACAGTGGTGTCAGTAAACATAAAACACCCAAAAGACCAAAAAAAGACCTTTAAAAAACCTGTCCCTCTTTGCAATAACTGTATCTTATATTAATAGTGCATGTAAATAAATTGTACATACCTTGTATATACTTTACATCTCTTTATTTTTATTTTAAATTGAGTTTTATTCTGTTCTTTTCACATGAATGCTTATATTTCTCACCTGTACCCCGTGAGCAAGAACAATTTCCCCCTTGGGGATCAATTCAGTGTTCTAATTCCAATTCTGATTCTGAACCTAAAACCCTTTATTCTACAGTATATTGAATTATATAAAAACATGTTGTGAGTAATTGCATTCCCATCAAGAACATATTTGCATGCATATTGCATATTTGATATAGTACAATTACGACACTTGTTCTGACACAAGAAACATGGAAGTTGCCAATAGGTTGGTCAAACATCTCAGTAAATTAGTTTTTCAAAGGAATTCTTTGTTTAACTTCACAAGAAGATTTCATTGTTTGGGATTCATCAGTTAAGCACATTCAGAGTTTAATGTAGTGCCTCTTTTCAGCTGCAGGCAATATCCTAAGGTGTCACCCTGTAAGCTGTTACCTTTGTGCTCAGATTCTGGAACAGTATGCCAGAACACCTCCTCCCCTTACCTGATTTGACAGTGTTTAAATAATACTGACTTAAATGAGACACCAAACATACACTACCTATTGTAAGGCTAAAACCCATTGTCATCATTGGTTTTTTTTCCACAATGTGGCTTGACATTAACAGAACTTAATGAATGCCAACAGTATTGTGACAATCTTGTGTTGAACAGCTTCCGCTATAGGCGGGCAGGATATTAAGCGGGAAGTTGCAGAGTGCAAGAGACAGTTGAAGGCCTCTGATGTGTATAAGTTTGGAGAGATTAATTTTCTCCAGTGCCGTGGATGGCAAATGCAAGCTATTAACCAGGCTTTAAATATTATAAAATGATATAATACATAACTTGCACATGCTCCCACACCATCAGTCAAAAAATGAAGAGATGAAAGTAGGAATAAAACTGTCACTAGAGACAAGTGAAGGGATCTTTTGAAACCTTAGGTAAATAAGACAAATCAGGCATTGAACATCCCAGGTAATAACTGATGCTATGACTTGGCATTTGCTCTGACATGCATTTGAGACAGGAACATTAAAAGATATCCACTATTTGACAGGTATCACAGTTCCCCCAGGCAAGAAGGATTCTCATTTTGATGAGTGTGTCAGTCACAGTGAAGCCTTTCGACGAGTCAGATCTCTCAAGCACTGACGTTCCTGGAATAACTCAAATATTACAAATGGAATTTTTGAAAAAGCTGAAAAGCTGTTTGAGGGAAGATTGATTATACCTAAAATACAAACTGTTTAGTTAGGATTGTTAAGGATTTAGTATTTCTGAAAATATACATATGAGAGATTTTACATGCCATATCATATGTTTTGGTTTGATAATATGATGGATAATGGATGATAATAATGGATTGATAAATGATTGTTATAAAATGTTTTTATAATGATACAGAAAAGGCTGTATGTGAAATGTAAATAAGAGTTGTCTTTTTACATGAGCTCAATACTCAGATTGCAATATTCAAAATTTCCGAAACCAATCATTCATAGTCAACGCCACTGAATTACTTGTGACTGAGGTTGACAGGACTGTGGAGAGATGGTGGACGACGCAGGGTTTTAAATGCCATGTTCAGCGCAAAGTGTAAATAGTTACTCTGTATGCATTTTTCACCGTGGCTTGTGCCATGTTCAGTATATGACACTCACACTGATTTACAACCCTCTCCTAGCTAAATAATTTACAGGGATATGGCTCTCTGTGCTTTAATGGCTGTTGTATAGACCTGTTTGCCTTTAAAATGTTCCACAGGCAAACAGCCATATGCCTGGATGGATGGTAGACTTCTCAGCACTGATTAATAGGCTACTCAGTACTTGAGCGCAAACAGGGTGTCATGAAGCTCAGCATAACCAGAAGCAGCCGAGACTCAGTTGAATTTGTGAATAGCCCTCAGTGCAGGGTTCTACAGGTGATACATGTGATGCATTGCGGACATAAAAATACATCTATTTTAATTCTTGATGTATCATTTATATTCAGGATACATAAGAGCCCTGTTAAGATATATAAATAGGTTGGCAAATCTATTTGTTGTTCTGAATGCCAGTTCAAAGAAACATAATGAGAGTTCTTTGTGTGAGGTCAAAAAAAGGATTTTATGAATGCTATGTAATCTAACATTGATTTAATGGTAGTCTATTGATACAACACTGTTAGGAAATTGAAGTTTGTTTTTGAGCTTTTGGCTTTGGTATTTTTGTGTGTGAATTTCCATGTGAAGTGACATGATGTGTTATTTATTTTCAGAGTTTTAATTTTCATAGTGAATTTGTGTTTTTCTCTTTTGTTGTCATTTCCTTTGTATTTTGGTTCTTTAGTGTTATAGTGTTATATTCTTGCAACTTATACTTCAGATAAATTACTTTACAATATG
Organism: Fistularia commersonii; assembly: GCF_037954325.1. Taxonomy (NCBI): domain Eukaryota; kingdom Metazoa; phylum Chordata; class Actinopteri; order Syngnathiformes; family Fistulariidae; genus Fistularia; species Fistularia commersonii. Next base: position 17,287,253 of record NC_141285.1, read on the forward strand.
TTCTGTCAACTGTGCTCTCTAAATGTCTTTTCCTTTAATCATTTCCATTCCTGCCCTTATGATGTGCACATCTGGATGAGCCACCTTTACTTTTGCTCCTAAGTCAGGTTTTATTTTTGTTTGATATTTTTTGAAATTCTACTATGTTGATGAAAAAGAAGAAAAAAAATAATATACCATAGAAGTGATTAATGATTTTTTTTTAAACAATGTACATCCATCCATCCTTCCATTTTCTCCTGCTTATCCGGAGTTGGGTTGCGGGGGCAGCAGTCAGAGCAGTGAGGCCCAGACCGTACTCTCCCCCGCCACATGGTCCAGCTCCTCTGGGAGGACCCCAAGGGGTTCCCAGGCCTGCCTGGTGACATAGTCTCTCCAGCCTGTCCTGGGTCTTCCCTGTGGTCTCTTCCTTGATGGTTCATGCCTGGAATACCTCTCCCGGGAGACGTCCAGGGGGCATCCTGACCAGATGCCCAAACCACCTCATCTATCTGAATCCCTTCTCCTCTCTATGCAGAGGAGCAGTAGCTCTACTCCGAGCTCCTCCCTGATGACTGAACCTCTCACCCTATTGCTAAGGGAGAGTCCAGCCACCTGTGGAGGAAACTCATTTTGGCCACTTGTATCCATGATCTTGTTCTTTCAGTCAATACTCACAGCTCGTGACATTAGGTGAGGGTGGGAACGTAGATCGACTGGTAAATTGAGCCGATACAGTGTCTGCATAGCTGCAGATGCTGCACCGATCTGCCTGTTGATCTCCCGCTCCATCCTTCCCTCACTCATGAACAAGACCCCGAGATACTTGAACTCCTCCACTTAGGGCAGAACCTTTTCCCCACCCTGGAGTGGGCATTCCACCCATTTCCTGTTGAGCACCATGGTCTCAGATTTGGAGGTGCTGATCCTCATCCTGGCCGCCTCACACTCAGCTGCCAACGGTTGCAGTGAGAGCTGGAGATCATGGCCCGATGAAGCCAACTGGAACTCATCATCTGCAAAAAGCAGAGACTTGATCCTGCGGCCACCAAACCAGATCCCCTCGACGCCTTGACTACGCCTAGAAATTCTGTCCATCAAAGTTATGAACAGAATCGGTGACAAAGGGCAGCCCTGGCAGAGTCCGCCTCTCATTAAAAATGGGTCCGACTTACAACCGGCAATGTGGACCAAGCTCTGACACCCATCATGCAGGGTCTGAACAGTCCATATAACGGGGTTCGGTACCTCATACTCCCAGAACACCCCCACAGGATTTCCCATGGGACACAGTCAAAACCCTTCTCCTGGTCCACCAAACACATGTAGACTGGTTGGGCAAACTCCCACTGTTCCATGACCATTACAAAAAACACCACAAAAACCCTAACCCTAACCCTAACCCTTACCCTAGCCTCCTGAGTCTGAGGTTCAATGACGTAGCGGACCCTCTTTTCCCGCACTGCTGAATAGGCCTTACCAGGGAGGCTGAGGAGTGTGGTCCCCCTGTAGTTGGAGCACACCCTCCGATCCCCTTTTTAAAAAGGAGGGTAAGAGGGTGCAAGTCCAGTGGCACTGTTACCGTCATCCACACAATGCGGCAGAGGCCTTGAGGAACCCAGGGCGGACCTCATCCACGCCCAAGGACCTGCTACTGAGAGATACTATTTGGCTGCCTCAGCAACTTCAGCCCTGGATTTAGGTTTGTCTGCTCCAGAACCCCCTGTCTCTGCTTCCTTATTGGAAGGCGTGTCAATGGGGTTGAGGAGGTTTCGGAATTATTCCTGCCACCGATCCACAACGTCTGGAGCTGAGGTCAGCAGCACCCTGCTCCCACTGTACACAGTGTTGACGGAGCACTACTTCCCCCTCCTGAGCCGCCAGATGATGGACCAGAATCTCCTCGACACCCACCAGAAGTTGTTCTCCTTGGTCTCGCCGAACTCCTCCCATGCCCAAGTTATTGCCTCAGCAACCACTGAAGCCACATGCCGCTTAGCCTGCTGCCTCCAGAGCCCCATAGGAGCCCCCAAAGGCCCAATAGGACTCCTTCAGTTTAATGGCATCCCTCACTGCTGGAGTCCACCAGCAGGTTTGAGCGTTACCGCTCCGACAGGTGCTGACTGCCTTACGGCATCTCGGACTCAACAGCCCCTGACTCCCTTTGTAGTTATAATTCTGCTTGGGGTGGGACTTGAAACTCCCTCTGACAAGGGATTCTGCTAGATGTTCCCATCAGACCCTCACATTACCTTTTGGTCTGCCAGGTCTGGCAGAGGGAGGCTACCCTCTTATCCACCGGGTTGAACCCAAACGCGCAGGCGCAGAGACCGGGGGCAATCAATATGAGTTCGGGCAAGGGAAAATTGGACCCAATGAGTTTCTTCTTCAGGAAGTCTTCTGATTCACACTTTGTCTGGTCCCTCACCTGGGACCTGTTTGCCTTGGGTGACCATTCCAGGGGCATAAAGCCCCCAACAACATAGCTCCCAGGATCACTGGGACAGACAAACCCCTCCACCATGGTCAGATGGCAGCTTACAGAGGGGTACACAATGTACAGTAGGGCAAAAAACAATTTAGCAAGTTCCCTCACTTAAAAAAATGAGAGGCCTGTAAATTTCATCTGAGGCTCACTTCAACTATGAGAGACAGAATGAGGGATAAAAAAATGGAGAAATTGACATTGTCTGATTTTTAAAGAATTTATTTGCAAATTATGGTGGAAAATAAGTATTTGGTTAATAGCAAAAGTTCATCTCCCTACTTTGTTATATACCCTTTGTTGGCAATAACAGAGGTCAAACGTTTTCTGTAAGTCTTCACAAGGTTTTCACACACTTGCTGGTATTTCGGCCCTTTCGGCAACGTGGACTTTCAACTCCCTCCAAAGATTTTTCTATGGGTTGAGATCTGGAGACTGGCTAGGCAACTCCAGGACCTTGAAATGCTTCTTACAAAGCCACTCCTTTGTTCTCAGGGCGGCGTATTTGGGATCATTGTCACGCTGAAAGATCCAGCCATGTTTCATCTTCAATGCCCTTTCTGATTGAAGGATACATGGGCCCATTCATTTTTTCCTTTACACAGATAAGTTGTCCTGGTCCCTTTGCAGAAAAACAGCCCCAAAGCATAATGTTTCCACCCCAATGCTTCACAGTAAGTATGATGTTATTTGGATGCAACTCAGCATTCTTTCTCCTCCAAATACGACAAATAGTGTTTTTCCCAAAAAGTTCTACTTTTGTTTCATCTGACCATAGGACACTCTCCCAATCCTCTTCTGGATCATCCAAATGCTCACTAGCAAACTTCAGACGGGCCTGGACATGTACTGGCTTAAGGAGGGAGACATGTATGGCACTGCAGGATTTGAGTCCCTGGCAACATAGTGTGATACTGATGGTAGCCTTTGTTGCTTTGGTTCCAGCTCTCGGCAGGTCCTTCACTAGGTCCCCCTGTGTGGTTCTGGGATTTTTGCACACCGTTCTTGTGATCATTTTGACCCCAGGGGGTGAGATCTTGTGTGGAGGGAGATTATTGTCGTCTTGTATGTCTTCCATTTTACAATTGCTCACACGGTTGATTTCTTCACACCAAGCAGCTTACCCATTGCAGGTTCAGTCTTCCCAGTCTGGTGCGGGTCTACAATTTTGTTTCTGGTGTCCTTTGACAGCTTTTTGATCTTGGCCATAGTGGAGTTTGGAGTGTGACTGTTTGAGGTTGTGAACAAGTGTCTTTTATACTGATAACCACTTCAAACAGGTGCCGTTAATGCAGGTAACATGTGGAGGACAGAGGAGCCTCTTAAAGGAGTTACAAGTCTATGAGAGACAGAAATCTTGCTGGTTTGTAGGTGACCAAGAACTTATTTTACAGAGGAATTTCCAATTAATTCACTGAAAATCCCCCAACGTAATTTCCTGGATTCTTTCCCCCCATTCGGTCTCTCATAGGTGAAGTGTACCTATGATGAAAATTACAAGCGTCTCTCATCTTTTTAAGTGGGAGAACTTGCATAATTGGTGGCTGACTAAATACTTTTGCCCCACTCTATGCCTGTTATTTATGTGACAAAAGATAGTAGATTAAGAAAAGGTACTTTAAACTAAAAAGTAATAGATATGTGTGAAATAAGATAATTAGAATGCTAAGACCTTCTTCTCCTTTTGGCTTTTCCCTTCAGGGGTCGGCACAGCAAATCAACCTTCTCCATCTCAGTCTATTCTCTGTATTCTCCTCTGTCACACCAACTACCTTCTTTTCCTCTCCCACAAGTAAGTCTTCACACATCAGTCACATATAAATCTTCTCTTTGGTCTTCCTGTCGACCTCCTGCCTGGCAGCTCCAATTCCAGCATCCATCTATTCTATAATAGAATAGAAGAATAGAATAGAATATTGCTTTAATCATCCCACAGTGGGGAATTTCAATACACACACAGCAGAAAATGGATACTGCCGTACAGGCTGTTAATGATGAAACTAAAAATAAACAAGAAATAAAAATAAAGAATGTAAACAGTATATAATCGGTATGCATGTGTAAAAGTGTTGACTAGCAGTGTCTAGGTGAATAGATCTATGGGTGAGTAAATGAGTGGGAGAATGAACGAGTGATTGAAAGAAAGAAGTCTATTGAGAGCAGACCTGGGTGTTAAACAGCTGAACAGCAGCTATAAGGAAGGGCCCATGAAATCTCTCCTTAACACAATGAAGCTGAAGGAGTCTGTCACTGCAATGATGTTCTGCACTGGGTGGGAGACATGGTCAATCAGAGCCGTCCATCATAGCTTTACTACGATTCTCCTCTCTCCTACCACCTGTACTGAGTCCATGGGACCCCCCAGGACAAAGCTGGCCTTCTTCAGAAGCATGTCTAATCTCTTCCTGTCAGTTGATAATAGGCTGCAGCTCCAGCAGACTACTCCAAAGAAATTGGCTAATTCTACCACAGTTTCAAAGAAAGTCCTGCACTCCAAAGGACCTGAGTCTCCTCAACAGGTACAGGCTGCTCTGACATTTCCTGTAGATGGTATCAGTTTTATGTGACTAGTCTAGTTTAACGTTCAGGTAAACATCTAGGTACTTATAGGAGACCACTCCTTCAATGTCCATCCCCTGGGTGTTCATCCCCTGAAGTGTGTCTGCTCCTGCGAAAACCCATCATCAGCTCCCTAGTTTTTCCTGTTTGACAAAAGGCAAGTCTGGAGGCACCAGTCCACAAAGTCTTGTATCAGTTCTCTGTATTCCCTGCCATAATCAACCTTGATGAGCCCAACAATGACACTCTTGAGAGACCGTCTGCAGGTGGCAGTTCTAAGACCTGTGCATTGTCTGAAATGTATAGGGTGAACAGGAAGGGGGCCATGATGGTTCCTAGTGGGGCCCCTGTGCTGCAGAACACCAATTCTTTAACCTCACATACTGTGGGCGATTAGTGAAATAGTCTAAGATCCACTTTTTGAGGTGATTGTTCATTGACTATGAACTCCAGCTTCTTCCCCAGTAGCAGAGGTTGGATGGTGTTGAAGGCAATGGAGAAATCAAAGAATGTGATCCTCACAGTGCTTCCAGGCTCCTCCAGAAGAAAAGGAGCTCACCCGATCATTGTTGAATGATCCCCCCAGGAACCAGGACCTCTATGACTCAGAAACTTATAAACTTCTGTCTAAATCAATGATACATACTTCACTACACAGAAAGCAAAATAATGAAATTCATACTGGCTGCAGACACTGCTACCTAATTCTGTATGTATGCCTTTGTGGGGTGAGTAAATTAAAAATGTTCAAAATTAATCACAATAACTATTGTGGCCAGTCCAAAATTTCAGGGATGCACCCAGTATTACCTAGTTCAGAGCCCCATGTAACCCACCATGGTTTCGACAGATTGAGTGCTTGCATGTTCTCACTCAGAAACGAAGGAGTAATGTCTTCTTGTTTTCCACAAAAACAAAACCAAATCAATTTGCCAGTGGAGAACAGATATCACAATGATGGATAGTCAACCATGCGAAATGCAAAATACTTTTCTTTCTTTCTCTATGTATTCATTTATTTAAGTTTTATTTAAACAATAAGAAAACAAGCTTTGAGGAGTTTGTGGAGCAAATCCGCCTGTTCCTGAACAAGATGGATACTCTAGAAGGAGCCTCATGTGATGGCTCCTGGACCAAGAAGCAGGGAGTCAAGCCCTTCCACAGAGTTTCATGCCAGGTAAATGAATACACCTTCCCTTCAGGCTTCCGGTTATTATTGTTCTGCCCCGTTGTGGTGATTTCACAGCAGGTGCACCACCGCTACTTTGCAGTCTCTCGCAAATAGCATGATATACAACAAAGTTAGTCTCCAAACCCAGGAGAAATCATCCTCCATATCATAAGACCATCACAGCCATGCAAAAATGCTGCACTGTCACCGGGTTCTTTGTTCAGTCTCTCTTGTACCTCTCCTTAGTCTCAGCGTGCCAAACACTCCCTGGCCTTGGTAATCCCCTCATACACTAGGTAGCATATAAATTCCTCAGGCAGCTAATATATCCACTTGTCTCCGGTGAGCAATACTTTAAGCCAAGGATATCAATTTGCTGTCTCTTATCTCATCACCCCCCATGTGTTAGAGGAGTAACGCCTCCAGGGTAAACTATCATACGCATATTTAAATTTGTCGATCCTCCAGCTTAGGAGAGACTTAGGTCACTTTTTAGTGGGGTTTTGTGTTCACGATTATCAATCTGTTCTACTTATCTCCACAGAAAGAAATAATTAGATACTATGACTCTCATTGGTAAAATTTTTTTTTTGCTGAATTACAAGTTCCCTTCTACCGCTCTTCATACTCAGGGTCACTGGGGGATGTTGGAGCCTATACCAGGCAGTCAATCGCAGGGCCACATATACAGACAGACAACCATTCACTCTCTCACTTACACATCTTGGCAATTTTCCCATTTTTTCCAGTAAACCTGCTGCATGTGTTTTGACTAAGGGAGGAAGCCGGAGAACCCGGCGGAATCACACACAGAACATGCAAACTCCACACAGAAAAGTTCCCTGTCAGAATCCAACCAGGTCCTTCATGCTGCCAACCGCTGCACCACCGTGACTCCCTTTATTACCCATTAGATACCCCTTATCAAACCCAGGGTTGAGAGGGATGCTGGGGGCCATCGGTCGAGAGCCGGGATATACTCTGGACTGGTCGCCAGTCATTCGCAGGGCCATACAGATGGACACTCTCTCATTCACACATCAGGGTAATTTTTACAGTTAACCTGATGCATGTTTTTGGATTGTGGAAGGAAAGAGGAACCTCGAGGAAACCCATTATGAACATGCAATTCCACACAGAAAGGTCTGTAAGTGAACCAGGGTCCTTTGTGCTGTGAGGTCAAAGCATTAACCACTGAGCCACTGAGCTGCCCTGTTTTACAAGTTGTCCCAGAAAAATAAATTCTGTACATGACCTGATTCATCATATTTGTGAACTGGTTTGTCTTGGAAACCAAGACGTATGTGATGGTGGTTGGGGAAACTCTTCTCATTTTCTGTTATCCCTGTGGGAAAGTTCTCTGGCCTGGAGATATCACATATGGTTTTGTCCGGCTTTGCACTTGGAATTCTTCAACAATAAATTAGTCCATCAGGATGGACGAGCCATCACAATTCAATGTGTCTGTGAAGGTTATCAGTCATCCAGGCTGTAGCCAATTGTCGTCAAATTTGTGATTTTTCTGTCATTGTGGCCTACATAAAACAGCAAGGATAAATTTACTTAACTTAACTACAAACTATTACGGCTATGATTAATCATATTGTGTTATTTATATAGTAATACTTGCTAGTATTCTCTGATTTTAGTGCACTCAGTGGACACGGCTATAAAGCTTCATCACTATTTACCTCCATCACTCTCTGTACTGGCATCACCCACTGTAATTTACTGAGATACATATCAAAATCTTGGATGCTTTGAGATTTCCATCATATGAGCGAGCTAATGAACAATTGTCTCTGCATATTCTGCATGCTATGTAATGGTGCATTCATCTGTTTAAACAAAGGCACTTGTTGAAAACTGAGTTCAAGCTTCAGATTTAATTACACAGTGTACACTTTGAGCATGGAACTGGTGTTGGCTGACTGTCTTTAGAGTAAATCCTGGCTCTTGGTCACAAAAAAATCTATCTTTTGAATATCACATGGCTAGTGGTACTTCCTATGGCTATATTTATGTACTATAACTGTATCACCTTTCGTTGAAATTCTAACCAGTGGGTGATTTGTCTCCATAAGAGAGTGCCATTTACAAGCAGCCATGCTGGTGTGGAACCCCAACCAGAGGACTTGTTAATAGCACACATCCACTTCACACCAGATGTTTTCCAGAACAAACCAACAAATACCAAGGGAGTTGTCAAAACCAATTTTCTATGAATGGTCGAACATGCTATAAAATTTTGAAAAGAGTTTCACTGTAACTTGCAACTTGAATGTTTTTCTCCTTTCGTCACATTCTTCATATGGTAAGCTTTGGCGTGACCAAGAAACAAGACACAATCCCACACTGAGATGATAGATTTGAACATGTGGTATATTTTTGAGGTTTCCCATTAGTGCAAACACAGGTAAGTGAAAGTAAAAAAAAAATTAAATCTGCAAATTAAAAAAATGTAAATTAATCAAATCAAACTTTCAAAAGATAATTATCACTCTCTGTGAAAAAAAAACAAAAATGTTTCCATACACATAATGAATTTATTAAGTAGGAAATAACCCATAGTTTCCTTTGGTACTATTTTTTTAATTTCACAGTGTTAAATTTCACACCTTTTTTCTGCAAATTTTTCTGCTATTACAGTGTCAGTTACCTTCTGTACGTATTGCCTACTGCATTAATCTTTAAGAAATACATTAATCGTTTGTTATTTTTATTATTTATGTAGGACGCCTACTGTAAACAGACAGATTTTTAGAAATACCAAGGCCTTAGGGACAACCTTAAATGCACATTATACATGCTACTCTTCACAGACCAATTTTGAAAGTCTATCCATCTTGATGTAATGGTCTTCCATTTTTATAAAACAGGATTTATTGAAAATCAGACCTGCGGTGATGAGCTCTGATGACAGCAAAAGGAAAATATAGAATTTACGACCTGCTTTTACAGCTGGATTTCAGGAATAATTGTTACGGGACATGACGGCGAGTTAGCAGTTATAAACCTGTCCTCCATATAAATTACCTAATCAGGAGATCCCAGTGGTTATATAAATTGAGCCACTCATTCGTCTTCAATGGCCTGTCTGTGCATATAAAACCACAATGACCATCATACTTTGCAGGAAAAGGGGGTAGCTGTTACTGTTTACAAAGTGAAGGGGAAATGGATGACTTTTTGCATGCTCAATCAACTGTGAAATGTCCATTTAATCATCCCGAACCCCCCCCCCCTCGTTTATTTGTGCTGCAGCATAGATTTACATTCCAAACATCCACCATATTAATCATTACTTCATCACGCCCTCCAACTGACAAGAAGCATAAACCACCTCAGTGTAGTACCCCTGTCATCTAATGTGTGTATGTTTCTGTCTCGGAGCATGCGTGTATAAGTTCTTGTGTGTACGCAAGCGCACATGCCTGTGAGTGTGTGTTTGTGATAGTGTGTGTGTGTGTGTGTGTGTGTGTGTGTGTGTGTGTGTGTGTGTGTGTGTGTGTGTGTGTGTGTGTGTGTGTGTGTACGTAGGTTGGTGTTGGGGAAAAACCTGGCCTTTGATTCACTCACCACTTTCTGCATAAAGCAGAAATATTCAGTTTAAGTTGCATGATTGCATTTTTGTAGTCTACTAAGATTATTGAAATGCAACTTTTCAGGCAAGCAAAGCCAAATACAAGTCAATCGCATTTTCTCTTCCTCCTCTTGATGGAATCAGAATGATTTTTAGTATTTTTGAGGAACTAACATCAAAGAAAAACATATTAAAGGAAAATATCATGACATCTTTGTGTAAATGTTTCTTCGGTTTTAAAAATATTATGAGCTTTGGCTAAATGGTACAAGTAGATGTTGATGAGATCAAAAAAAGGACATTATACAGGTACCAGTTTATGATTTCCCTTTCTTTTTCTGACAGGCTCGTTAATTCCCTCTGACACAGAGAAATTTGGGTCCATTGTCAGTGAAAGACATTTTTCTCACAGTATTGCAGTTTTTTTGCAGAGTCGCTCTGCCCGTCAATGTGAAGAAATTTGTGTTTCGACATCAAAAATGAATCCTTCATAAAAGAGTGGAGTATGAGTTTATCACCAAGTATGAGAAGCACGGTACTTATACCACTTTAAAACAAGATGCATAAATGAATGAATGAATGAGTCACACAGGTACATTCTAATGCATTTTATATCTCTGGCATTAAGTGGATTTGATACTGTTTACAAGATAAATGATGGGCATAAGGCTTTGGTAGTTCTGACTTTAATAAGTCTTTCATTTGAGCACAATCGTTTACTTTTACATAACGCACAGCCTCGACTAACAACCTTGTACTTGAAAAGTTGAAGAAAGAAAGAAAGAAAGAAAGAAAGAAAGAAAGAAAGAAAGAAAGAAAGAAAGAAAGAAAGAGACCTTTCTTCATTCTGATAATCTTTACATCGCACACAGAGAACTAAGGTCAACCCATCATCATATATATTCTGTATCACATGTGTATTATGTAATGGAAAACAGGATCTCAGATGTGGACAAAGCAATGTTTTGTTCAACCTGGTCGATGGAGACGTTTAGGCAGTCTTGAGAGTTTGCCATGCAGTAGCGCAGAAGAAGCTGAAAGCCTCACTTCACAGTTGCCAGCTCTTTTCAGGACTTTTTTTTTCTTTGACAATGCTCGTATGAATGTTTTAAGCATGAAATTTCTGTAGCATGGAAACAGAGCTGGGCTTCAGGAAATATCCCCTGTTAAAGAGTGCTGGCGCACCGTGAATGGGGAGCAGTCTTAGGGATCAGAGTGATGGAGGAAGACACGCTCTCTGTGTCCACGTCCTTCATCTTTTCTCTCCCATTTGAGGCCTGATATTTTCCACATGCTGATGACTGGCTGGATGTAGGTATTAGCAATATTTCAAAGACATGATGAACCTTTTAGCCCAATGGATGACAGATTAAAAATGCTTCTGTCAGGCCCCCACTGATGGATCCTTGAGGGGACTTCAGCACTTCTGTGTTGTAATTTACAAACAGCCCTGCTTCATGTAGTCACTAGCAAGCAAGGGCGTTGCAGTGCGGACAGAATGATGTATCACCTCGTCCCATGAAATGCCAATTTTATTTTTCACCAACAATTTCACTGCTGGAAACTTTTGAGCTTACCCACTGTCAGCAAATTTAAGTGGTGATTGAGCTTATTGCTGGGTTTGTTTGCCACAAAACCTTTTAAATTATCCTCTAACACTCTGCAGTTTGACAAAACATGCCAAAAAGCACAGAGAAAACTGATACATTTTGCCATGTGTGTTTTCATGAACCTGAAAGTAATACTATATGATGGGAATGTTGAAGGCCACTGAGAAGAGAAACAGGAAGTACAACAGAAGGCCTTTGTTTGGGTATCTATGTTGAGGGATTTAAATCCTTGTGGCTCATGCCATTACAACTAGAGGCAGGGCCACTGAGGGGAATATGAAGAGAGGGAGAGAGAAGGAAAGAGCTCCATCATGGAAAAGGGAGCTCCTGTCTGCAGCATTGGTCTGAGACAAAGCTGAGAGCTCCCAGACGCCCTGTATGATTAATGACTTATGGCCACACTGTGTGGAAGCCTGGTAATTAGCTACAGGCTGATTAAAGACAAGTAAACTTCTGCTGATAACCCGATTCTGTTTCTCCCCAGCGCCGACACTGGCATGTGGAAGCTCTTACTGCCAGGGTTGCAAGAAACAGACCAATGTTGAGTATGATGAATGTAGTCTCCAACAGGCGTATATAGGCTCTAATTTAAAGCTATTTAGCGTGTGACATATTGGCATTGTGCTCTCTCTGTCTCCCTCCCATCAGGTTTGTGGTTTGTGACGTCAAAGATTCAGGGGGCTGTTGTTTGAGGCTCCGTTTGGCATATTCATGAAGAAAGTTTTGTGCTGGCTCCTTTACTTTGCTGTCCCTGTTTTTCCCCCCCCTTTTTCATAGATTGCTTTTCCAAACATACACAGTTTCTACATTAGTGAACAAGACATGGCAGCCTGCCCGAATTTGTCAATTACCAGGTTTTACAGTTCTGGCAGTTTAGGACAAGACAAGAGACGGGCCAGAATGAGAACTGAATAACACCGGATTTACCTTTTGAGAAATTTTAAGCAGACTTATCTTAGACATGAAGGTGAAGAAACGGCCTCCAAGTTCCTTACTGGCAGCCAACATGACTCACAAAATCTTGAGTAGGAATTCTGATGAGTTGGGACTATTTCCCCAGGGTAAACAGATGGAGCCAGAGAATAATGGAGAGCTACATGAAAAAGCTAATGTCAGTTGTTTTGCATTTGAACTTAAATCCCCACACTGAGATTGCTATCACCTTTGATTTGTAGTTATTGTGCGCTTTCACCATATTACTTGGATGGATATAAAATGTTAATAAGCTGTTGGGAAGCAGATACATTCATTTTACCTGCCAAACATATTATAGGACATCTGCTATATCACTTGATCTAAGTATAAAGTGCATACTTGTACATATGAGTGGTCAGCAATTATTGCATGAAGCTGTTACTTTTGATTAACAGGCTTACGATAAGTCCCAAATTGTAAATGATAACCACTTTGCAAACTTTTTCTGCTCCAAAGAGAAGTTTGCAATCATTAGCATGTTTGAAAGGAGGCAGGAAAGTATTCTTAGTATTTATACTTTTATTTTATCCATGATAAAATTAAATGTAAAATACATAAGTCAATATTTAAATTCTGGAAATTCATCACATTCTTGTACTTTGCAAATGTACCAGTTTTAGTAGTTATTAAACTTCTTCAAGCTACTGCATTCCACAAATGTAACTACAAGCTACAGTCACAGAATATGATTGACATCACAATAATGAGAATTTTCACTGTACAACAGGCAAATATTTGTAAGTCAAAACAAAAAAAATGTAAGTGGGAAGTCCACTTATTTAAACCTCTAATAAGTGTTTATCTGGTTTCCGTTCAGGATGTTAGGCTTGAACTCAGAAAGTTACAGCAACTGCACATTTATATCGTAGTGAGTCACAAATGTTGGGGTTTATGTTGATGCTTGTTTCTGTGTGATTTTGGGGTTGCTGGGAATTTTGTGGGTGTGGTTTGGGATGCAAGGAATTCTGTTTTGTTTTTTGTTTTTTTACCTGGAACTGAGCAGAAACACTTAGTTGTATTGCAGGCTTGTGTGGCGTGGCTTTGGCCAACAGCAGCTATCGCTTATCAAACGGACGTTTTACCGTCAATCATGTGTTTTCCCTGACTAAAACACTACACTATGAAGAAATTTGCATAAATTGAATTCTCGGCTGGATGGTGGCGCAGTGATTGGCCTCATAGTAAGAGGCTTCCATGTTCTGACTTATTTATCAGCTTAAGCCAGTAAATAGTTTACATTGCATATGTTGGAGATAGAAAAACAAGTGATTTGAATGAAAATGAGATGATCAAAATGAAGGAGGCTTGAGGAATGTTTGAGGTATTCTGAGATGTTCTTGGGGCATCTTTTTGCCCCAAACCATTGCCAATTTTCAATTCTGTATACAACTGTTTCTCTTGTGCTAATCTTGGAATAAAACACAGCAGTGTTTTTTAATGTATTTATTTTTATACCATAGATATGTGATGATTGCTGGTAAGGGGAGGCCATGGCTACAGGGCAATTGTTTGCATGCTGAGATGAAATGGTCTGCCACCCACTCTTCTTCTATCACCCACTTTCATAATTAGGTTGGTTAACATTCTGCGATGTATGCAATCACACTGACTGGAAGCTTAATCACATTACTATTGAGTTTCCTTCCCCTACTTGCCCCAGGTGACACTTTGTAAGACCAGAGTTATGGTCCGAACCTATGGGATGATATTAGCTGCAGACACAAGTTTGTTCTTGTTCTCCACACTTGTGTGAAAACATTTAGCAGCTGGTGAGACAAATGAAAGGGGAAGTACGCTGCTCTGCAGATCACCAGGCTATGGCATGAAAAATGTAGGAAGAGCAGAAAGAGGTGCCACGTGTGTTAGTTTGGCTGGCAGTCCATTAGAGCTGATAGGCATTTCACTTACCAAAGTCAAATATAACAGTCTAGCTTTCATTAATATGAGGAAGGGTCCACGGAATCAAACCTACCATCTGGTTAAGACGACAGTATAATCTACAACTCATGATTAGGTCTAAGAAGTGGAATTTCGCTTTAATCTTTTTCGGGGCTTGAAATTTCCATCTGCACTGTGTGGCACATCATTTTTCTTCAAGACAAATGTGCTGTTTTTCATGTTCCCAAATTAGATCAGAAGAAAACGATTAATCATGTCATGGCCTGGGAAAGGAAACAAAGATCTGATTTTCTTCTCTTCACTCTTACTCTCTCTCTGCGTCCCTCTCTCTCTCTCTCTCTCTCGCTCTCTGCACCTTGTGCCCCTCCTCTTCCCTCACCTCTTCCGTTTCCTCTCATCCCTTTCATAAAAAATGGCTCCCGACCTCCTTCCTCAAGCACTTATTGTCTGTGCTTTCTATTTTCACCCATATTGTGGACAGCAGTCCTGAGTCAGATCTTCCTGCCTGTCTTCACGTGAGAGAATTATTTGTCCTGTCACTGCTTGGCCTTGACTTCAAAAGAAAAGATATGTGGGCTTGATGATTAATATGAAATGATGATGCATCTTCAATTAGAATGGCCTTCCTTCTTCTCTGCCATCCCTACGGCAGTGAACAACAGATGGTGGCCTGTTTGTATCTGACACCGCAACAAAATCTAAACAGGGAAGAGTGCAAGTCTGCGGGACTGCAAATTAGTGTGGCCACACAACTGTCAGGTGCTGGCCTCCACTGACAGTTGTAGCCCATTACAGGAACATTGATGTTTTCACAGTGTGACAAAAAGGATTCCTTTTTCCCCCGCCTTACAGAGGACCTGTCTGTCAGCCAGCTCTCAAGTCATAACAAATCACTGGCACTCAGCTGAGGCTGAGCATTGGGAGCGTCAGGGGAAGATAAATGACCTGCAGGCCTTTGAAGTGCTTTGGCAGTTCAGATGGCTCGGCTGCACTGACAGAGAAATATACACAACACCGTAACCAATAATGAGAACATTAAACATTCCTGCCTCCTGACAGGCTGACAGGAAAGCCCAGCCTGGCATCAATCATCTTCCAAGGCATAACCTTGACAATTAGTCTCCTTTCTGCCTCTAGCTCTCACCCTGTGCTCTCCAGACTCCAATACCCAGACTGCACTTGCTGCCAGGCTCAAGGCAAATAGGATGCTGAGGTTAAGATGACAACAGGAAGGCAGAGAGAAATGAGGTCCACTGTCAATGGACCAAGACTGATTCCCTAACGGTGTTCGTAGGTGACAGCGGCTGTGGGCCTAAACATCCAAACATGTCAAGGCATCACAATTCCTTTATGTGTCATCTTTGCCTGGATGGCAACAAAGCCTCTGAAGCTATGAACTTTTAGCCACCTCCTATCCACTGCCATCGGCCTGATTTTCTTTGACAGAATTTCCACTTTAATAAAGTATTTCTGAGATTAAGAACGCCACATGTTTTTTTTTAAGTGTGGTGGAAGAAATTTCAGAATTATAATCCTGTATAATCAATTTTGAAACATCTAGAAAGTTAGTTGAAAGATGCATTCTTAATCACATGATCACAATATTGCAATACTCAATCGTATTCATCTTTGAATTTATCGTTAATTTGTTGAATTTCCCCTTTCTAAAAGTTCTTGAAGAGTGTCTAGTTTTGACATGCTTTTTATCTATTGAATGATATTCCAAATAGTGCAGTATTTAAGGGGATAGGCCATCATCCTATATCTTATGTGTCATTTTGAGTGGGAAAGCAGATAACTCTTGGTGAAGTAATTATTTAAATATTGGGACATGCATGCTTTTATATTATACAGAATATCACTTCCAATATCAATGCTAGAAATTCCCTCACACAAACTATACCCTCAAAACTGGCACAGATGATATATGATAGGCCAGCTTTGGGTCAGCAGGGGGGCAAGTGAAACCTTGCTTAATTATGCATTCATTGCACATTGTTACACACTTGGAGCAAAATATAGAGCAGGGTATTTTCTTCATCAAACTGAGGATATTTTCTCTTTAGTTTCTGACATTTTATGAGCTTCTACTGAAAACAAGACACAGACCTTTGGTGTTTATATTGAAAAAATTTTTTTTTTCAGTGCAGTCTTTGGGACCTGTCATTGTTTGTTTTGTTTAGGATAACACACATTAGTAATAGAAAGCTGGCCTGTGCAGTTCAGACATGTATATCTCTTAATAATAGGTTCTGAGGAGGAAGAAGTCCTGCAGCTGTACCATATCTGAATACAGGATATCACTTGTATTTCCGACATTAGCTTTCCGTAAGTAAATCAAGTAAGACAAGCTGACCCACAAAATGTTTATGTTCTTCAGTTTCCAACACTTGCATACTGCCCTGGTCGAACATTTTGTTGCCACACGAGAAGAAATGATTTATGTGGAATGAAGACATTTCCCCTTTGACTAGCACATTTGCAAAAAGGTATGTCAAGGATGTGAGGTGGCTGGCAGAGGCTACCTTTCAAGAGAGTATTTATTTACCCGCTTATTGGAATAGCAATAAATATCTGGTTGACAAGGCCTTCTCATGGTTACAAAGCTTACCTGCAACTGAGCTGGATAATTAGCAGGCCCTGAAGATGATGTATGACTTTCATTACCCTTTGGGATGGGGCAAACTAAATGAGGACACAGCTAATTGCCATGTAAAGCAGTCTGGCATGATGGGGAAAAATGCAGGCGCTGCCTCTCTCTGTCTCTCTCTCTCTGTCTCTCTCTCTCTCTCTCTCTCTCTTTGCTCTGTTGTAAAGAGGGGCTCCTGTCGCGGTACTCGGACTGTGATCTCCCTCTCCTTTCTAGCCGCAGGAGTTCACCGGCTGTCCATAAATCAGGAGCTAATTTCTGCTGAAACAACCCTGAGTCATCAACATGGAATACAGTGACACTTTCAATCCTTACTATATTAAGTCTGGGTTCAAACATCACTGCCGTTTTCTTTCACATTCCTCTAACCTTTATTCAGTCGTTCGGTCTCATTTTGAAATTCTTGTATCAAACCAACTAATTTTTTTTTTCTTCCTTTGGGGTTGGGAGAGGAGGACTTAAGCAGACTCAGTATAAAAGGCTCTCTCGGGTTCGAGTAATGGTGGGGTTAAGTATGTTGGCATCCATTACAATGACAGAGCCCTCCAGCTGACATACCAGTGCAATCGAAGCAAGCTTCTCATTCATCATGGGTCACACAAGTGGCAGGGATAGTTGTATTTACATAGTTTAAATTATCACGTTGTGCTTATTGTTGAATGGTTCTCAAGTAAAGCAAATGAACTGATACTTCATTAAGTTATTAAGTCAAATCAAATTTTATTCATGTAGTTTAATACTCCTAAAACAGAGAAACCCTCAAGGGTTTTTAAAACAAGTACATTGTATAACACCTGATAGGTCGACCTTTGAATCAAGTGAGAAAACAGTGACGTAAAAACTAGATAGCACGCAGAAGCCTTTTATATTGTCATCCGGGGTTGAGGAATATTAGCATACTGCAATACTGCAGTTTTGGGCTTATGAATGATTTGAACTTTGTTTAAGTTTTTTTTTTTTTTTTTTTTGACTTACCACCAACTCAGAGAAACATTTGTTTTAACAACAGTGGTATTGAGTGTTTCGTGCTGGGCAGTCGATCACAGTGGTTTCTGTGAAAACGAGCTGGAAATATTGCTGTCATGGGCAATGAATATGCTAAGGTTTTGGTCCAGAACCCATGCTGAAAGATTTTAAAATACCAGTGCTGAGAGGTAGAAGAGAAACAGCCTTTTTTAGACAATGGAGCTCATTGACTTTTTCATGTGCTGCATTTAGCTGCTATCAAGATATGTAATAGATCCCAATCACATCAGCCACTTGCATGATTAGTAGGTGCCTGTTAGGTATTTACAAGTGACTGATTTTAGGCATTTGCTACACTGATTCAAAATGCTACCGGTACCTCATAAGTTATAGTTAGACGTTTTTTATTATGTTATAATATGGGATACATTGTATTCTGTCAGTTTGACACCAAGTTCCCGCATGATTTCTGTTTTGTCCTCAGCGTACCTTCATATCTCACCTAATGTATTAGAAGTACAACCATTTATTTTAAAAACAAACACACAAGAGAGACAATTTCTGTCTGATTTTAAATCTTTGGTCATGGATAGACAGCTGGCGCCTGCTTAGTAAGTCAGCTACTATTTAAATGTCCTGATTTTAGTAAATTGACACTTCCTCCGTATGGGGATTTCTACCAGAGCAGAGTGCAATGCCCCTTTACTATTCTGTAGCATAACAATAGTCAAGGAAGGTATATGACTTAAAAGCACTATGAATATCAGTCCTGGTTAATTTTGCCCTGTCTGTGGCCAACAGTAAGAATGTGTTTCAAAGTTACATCCAATGGGTCCCTTCAATTGCTAGATGCATCGATTACTGTGGGTAGCAAGCCTGCCTTGTGTAGCTGCTCCGTCAGTTATTATATTTGGAGTGAAAACATAAAAATAAAAAAAGATCCACAAAGACTTCACATTATCATTATCAGATTTTCGCACTGTTTCCTTGTGCTGCCCTTTGTAAATGTACATTTAGAGACAAATGTGCATTTGTATAGAAATATTGGGCAATTGCCAGCTTGCCAGAACAAACGTAGCACAACTTATGATTTGATATGATAAATTTAGTATAAGTATATTTTAAGTATAAGTGTATATTTTTTGGGGTCTTAGAATTTTACACAATTGTAAGCATCTAGTAAACAGTTTCCCACCACTTTGCTCTCGACTGTGGGAGAATTCATGTGCGTAACAACAAAAGCCCCTCTCATCAACAATGACACAAAATGTATCCATTAACTTAATTTACTTCATTTGAAACAGTAATCTCTAGTTTATTAAGTCCTTTGCAGAAGAGTGAACACAGCCTTTTTGAAAAGACATCTCATACTAATGAAGCGATTGTATTCTCTCCATGTGTCAGGTCTTGGAGCATTGCTAACCTCTAACAGACACAGAAAGGCCTTTTAGCTGTCAGGAAGGTTTTTGTTTGTTTCCATTAATAATGATGTTCTGATTTGAAACTTTAAAAATACAACCCATTTTAAATCTAGATAAAACAGGGACAGTCCAGTGATGTGAAGGTGTGTCAGCTCACTGCTCAAGAGGTAATCACACAAGTCAAACACTGGGCCAAATCTGCTCTAACATTGACCTACATTGCATTGAGTCTGAGTCAAATGAAATTCTAATATCATTCCTCAGGGCATATCTCTTTCAAGCAGTATGACATTGAGGGGCTCACTAAAGGAAATAATATTTAAATGATTTCTCTGTCAAAAGAGAACAAAGATTTTCATTTACAATGCAAAAAAGTGTATCATTATTTTTTCTTTGGTTTTTGCTTTAGTGATCCATTTTATTTGTTCTATTTATTCCAACTTTCTTCACTCATCTTCACCCAGAGACATCAAATCACATTATATAGCACTTTGTAGGAACCCACTGAATCAAGTATTTTATTTATACTGACAACGAGTGAACTCCACTGTTGGTTGAATTCCTGGATGGAAATGTTGCTGAGAACAGCAGGAAGCAAGCAGGCCCTGCTGATGCCTCTTGTTTATTTCAAGGTGAGAATTGTTTTTGTTCTCACCATTCTCACAACATAACGCTGTTCTTGGCCTCAAGCTCAGAGGGCTACACCTAAAGAGGAGGTGAATGATTCAAAGAGAGATGCTTCATTTGGCTTATTTTTTTTCGTTATATTTTTCATGTCTCTCATGTCTCATATACAACAGCAGGTCTGCTCTCCACAAAGTGTTTTTCACTCAGAACTCGCTGCGGATGTTATTTATATCAATTATTCGGAATGTAAATATTAGAATCCTCCAAAACGTTTCAAATGATCACCTTAAATTGTAATGAGACTGGTTTACCACTTATCTATCTTTTTTTGGAGGTACTTGATGAATTTCCCTATTACATGTAAGACATTTTGACAAGTCTCAGGTTAAATGAACATCTTATATAAATAAGTAATATATAATTGCTGAACTCAGTTTGGCGGCCTCAAGCGCAAGATCTTTAACAGGGGAGTATTATTTTGATTTTATTCAATCATGATATGACTAAATTTGAAACTACATTGGTTGTTATCTTTTCAAATTGCAACTTTGTTATCTTGAGCTCCATCAAAAGCTGTCTCTATGCATTACTATTATTATTATTATTATTATTATTATTATTAGTAGTAGTAGTAGTAGTAGTAGTAGTAGTAGTGGTAGTAGTAGTAGTAGTAGTCGTAGTAGTAGTAGTATGTCATTGCTCAGGACAAGTGGTTAAATAGCCTTAAAAATATAAATGCCATCTTTTTTGACAATCAGTAAAAGAAACACACTTTCTTTGTGTTCCGTTGCATTTTTAAATATGTTAATTACATGATAAACACCAGATACCCCAGCCTCCATCTGTGTGCAAGGCATTGTTCCGGAAGAGTGGCTGACTGGGACCCCTGCCAAAGTCAGCGACTTTAATGAAATTATCACTGATATCGGGTTTTTTTGTCTATTTGTTTAGTTGTAGTTTATCAATGGCCAATAATATCTACTTCCCATTTGATTGCTTTAAACGGGTACTATAATGTTGCCTATTTAGTTAAAAACTTTAATATTGGCTGATAAAAAGGTCATGCACTTATTCAAAAGGTTGTAACAGAGGTAATAGAAGCATCCAAAAAGAAGCCATGTTTCCAACCAAAATTGAGGATAGAGAAGAAAAAGCAAAAACACCCTCAACAATTCAGCAAAAAAAATTTTTTTTTTTTCAAATTTCAAATGTTCAAATTGTAATTTTATTTGTTAAATTCTTGAAAGGGCTGTGAAACAGAAATGTGCAACAGAAAGTATGAATCAGACATCACAGGCTTGCTGCATGCAAAAAGTTAAAGATTGGATAAATAAATCCAGTAGAAATCATACGCTTTTGAGTATGAGCAAAGAAAATCTAAGCAGGGGCTATTTGAGAGTGCAGGCTGGGTTTTTATGGTGATTGTCAAACAATTTAAAAATGAAATGTATATAATATTCTCTCAAACTGAAAACTCATACTCCTGAATAAAGATAGGAAAATGGTCCCCTGTCACACTGGGGCACAAAAGTGAGCGTCAACATTTCTTTTTTTAAAATGCGTATGTAAATTATTGCTACCAGTGGAAATATGCAGTTCTCCTGTCCAGGGAGCCACACAGTGTAATTTCTTCACATGCAAATACTGAAAGTGCTGCCATTCCGACACTTGCAATTTGAGGACAATTAGTGGTAAAACAATGGCAATCTCAGTTCAAAGTCAATATCTAATGTTAGCAAGTTGACCACTGCAATGTGAGGGTGTTGAATCACTTAGTGATATAAATATCACTCATAAGAAACAAAAGTTGACAGACCTCTCCAAAACATCTGCAGCATCTGCCCTCAACTGAACTTAAACCTGAGGACATTGTCCTCTTCATCAAATTAGAATGAGATGATTTATGTGCACATGCCTATGCGCTCACGCAGATGCACGAAGTCCTTAGAGGAGTTGTACTCAAGTTGTAAAATCCCAAGTGACTGACCTTGTGGTCATTATGTAAAATAATTCAATTTGCACAAATGTCAAATTTATCACGAGTGTATGAAGTTTATGCTTCATCCTTCAGGTGACATTTATCACTACAGTGAAAAAAAATAGATTTTTTTTTCATGCCCTGAATGTTATCATCTATGTCAGACAACATCTTGGAATGAATCAATATTACATATTTGTGTCATTTATGATCCTTAGGAGTTTTTCATCCATCTTTTTGGAAACCTCTCTAACATTGCAAACAAGCTGAACGTGTTAAGTTTTATGCAATGTCCATACAGATGCAATTCAATAGAGCTACCGCAATAGCAACAAGTAGCAAACTTTAGCAGTCATCTAGTCAGCTGCAACTAGTCTCTCTAAGCTTGTTTTCTGTGTGATTTTTGTGTTGTTGGGAATTTTGTGGGTGTGGTTTGGGGTGCAGTGAATTCTGTTTTTTTTACCTGGAATTGAGCGGGAAAAGTTAGTTGTATTGCTGGCTTATGTAAGTGGCTGTGGACAACAACAGCTATTGCTCATTAAACAGATGCTTTACCGACATTTTTTTTCGTTTGCTTGCTGTTTTTTTTTCTAGGAAAGTGTTTTAATTGTGCTAGTGTATGATTTCCCACCTTAATTGACAGCCAGTCATCTTCTTTTCACAAATAATCAATGCAAATGTAATTTTCTGTAGGGTGTAGAGCAATTTATTTTTACAGGTGCCATATGAGAAACTTGAACAGTGTTGGAGGGTCGAAACAATGCTAACAGAAAAGCCATGCATGTATAACATGTCAGAAAAACGGAATAAATGCTTTTTCATTCATGTTCTGATTGACCTCATGCGGGACGCACAGGGACACCCAAAGGGCCACATGTAGCCCCCAGCTTGTAAAATGCCCTCGTCTGGTGTCAAGTCTGCTGCCTTATCCTTGAGAAAAGTAAATAGTTGGGGTTCTGAATCTAGATTTGGTTTCCAGGTCCGGATGCAATTCAAAGAATGAACCACTATTATTTAAATCTTTAGATTAAACAACTTTTTTTGTTGACTCCATAAACCCGCCGTCCACTCTGACTGGCTTATCGAGCAACTCTTTAGCTCTAACATACCTACACTTCCTTTGAAATGTCAGTGAGGCTGCAGTTACACACACAGGCTCATCTCTTCTCTGCACTCTTCAAACAGAGGGAATGCTATTCTGAGTCAGTGGGAAAAACTGGCACACTTACTTGATGTGTATTGTTGTCCAATAACATTACTTCAATCGCATTCTTGTCCATTAATGGATGTAATTCCAAACATTTGTGGACCAATCAAATATTCAGTCTAATTTCACACAAATATAGGCTGTAGAATAAAGATTCTGGCTATATCTCTATACCTGTTTTCAATGCTGTAAAATACAACCAATACAATGAAGCTCACAGTGTAAGAACCTACTACTATACAGTAACCGTAACAAATAATACATGGTGACCCTGATGTGAACTGACAACTTTGTCCAGTCAGCAGTGTGGAAAGCTCTGTGATCCAGTTAACAAAATGCTTAACTGGCCAACCATGTAAAATTTAAAATTCCAAAAGCAGATGCTCACAGGAAAAATCTTTTTAATGGGGTTAAGTTGCAGCTGACTTTCTGCGAATGGTTCCATTTTTGGGCACTCAGAATTTTACCTGTAAATGGAAAAACTACATCTTCAGATTTTAACTGCTGCTGCCTAGCCAATAAGTGGAGAATTTGAAAAAGAAGTAATAAAAACAGGCTATGGACCTTTTTGTTCCAAGCTAGTCTAAATGCTGCGAATAAATAAAGGTTGCTGTTATTAATCCTTGCTAGAGACAAAACTTTATGTTCTCAGAGTAATTTTAGGGTAAATTAAAGGTTAATTTTCATGGAGGTTGAATGTACAACTTGCCACTTTATATGGGTGCAACTGATCAAAGTGACCCTATGTTTCTTTGATTATTTTAATCTTGAGATATTTCCTCCAAATTTGAACCATATGTTTAGTTCATATCTGCGCTACTCTAAGTTCCCAGACATCCAGAGCCAGTAGATTAAATGATACTTGTTTTTAGGAACAAAACAGCTTCCTAACAAATCCTCCTGGGATAGAAGTATAATACATTACTGCTGTTCCTGATCAACTGTTAATATTACGTCTCCACCTGACCACACGGAACTTTGAACAGTGCCTAAACTAGAGGGTCTACCAATAGTTCTATTGCAATGTGTTTATTTACTGATATTATATTCAACAGCATTTTGTTTTATCATAGTTGGCAATAAGGAAATAACAGGAACAAATGAATTACGGAACACCACATGAATCCAAGGCTATTATGTAATAAGGCCCAAATGAAACTGTATCCTTCTATCAGCTAACTTTGTTCGTATTTTTTTTCTAAAGTCTTGGCCTGTAGCTGAAATAAAACTGGTGGTGTTTTGAATGAAACCTGACAAGCAACAATAAATCATGCTAAATCATGAATCAATAACAAATGCATTCTAAATTATGAGTAATGGCCAGGCAGTCATACACCAACACAAGCACAACTCAACAGTCCATTCATTTCATGGCTGCACAAAATAAACAGACACATTTCTTTCACAACACTAATAAATTTCCCTGAAAAACTCAAAGAACAGTCCATCTGCTTCAAATAATTTTTAATTTCCTTTTCTGTCCTGTCCCCATTAGGTATTCCTCAGAGATATTCACAAAATTCTTTCATTTACCTCCTCCCATATGCATCCAATTACCTTTTCCCTGCACTGGGCTGGTGCCTGATCCCTCCAGAGTATGGCGCAAAATACCCCCACCTGTACGTTACGCAAACGTTATGCTTCTTTTATTATCTGTGAGAGGCTATGAGTCACTCAGCGTGCACTCTGGTGCATTTGGAGTGGGATTTTGGTTTGATGTCTTCTGGCTTTGGCCAGGAACACCTGCACTTTCTCTGTTTTTGCTCTTTCAAGGCTGATCTATTAGCTGGCTAAATGGCCAGGCAGATGTTCACAGGCCAGCCAGGGAGTTCCTATCCTTGTGACCATTTCAGCATTAATGCATGGAAGATGTACACATGGGGGTGGTGGAAGGTGACGCTTTTGACTTGATTTAAAAACTAAATTATTTTACATAAAAAACATATCTTCATCTGGGATTAACTTGGGCCAGCAGTAAAAATAAATTTATGAATATAAAATGTGTCTGCGACATGATGTTTGACATCAGTCAGCACTTAATAACCTTTGGTTCCCTCAAATGGGGAAGGCTGACACAAAGGGTCCCAAAGTGTACAAGATACTGATGGGTGAATCATGAGAAGTAAATAACTTGATCAGGAACAGCTCAGAGTACCCAGGACAACTGTCAAACATAGTTGTAAAAAAACTTGTATATTAGAGTGACAACTTCAGATTCCAGTATTGTCTTGAAATAATTGTTTGTTTTTGCTTGTTATAGATAGCCAAATAAATACTCTATTACTTCAAAAAGACAAAATGTTGCTTCAGCAATCAGTACTAACCCATCACTTAAATTGCCAGATATTTCCCCATGCAGTTGGCAATGAAAGAAAAAAACTCGCTTTTGTAGTTAATTGCCTTAAATTCACAAAACCTTCAAAACAAGACACTATATAAAAATTGGAAGGAAATCAACAAAAAAAAATACAAAAAACATTTAGAAATCGGTAGCAAGCAACCTAAATATTGGATGGCAATCACTGAATTAAAAATGTGAAACAAGATGAAACTGCAACACTTTTAAGACAAACCTTCACAAGTTTCAACAAAAGTAGCTTTAGAAAATGTAGATGATGCATCTTACATAATAAATTATCCTTTCCAAAGGACATTTTGAACAGCAAATGTGTATCATTTGAAAAAAAGATTGGAGAATGTATTTGAAATAAATGCATTTAATGTATATTTTGCTGCTACTTGCAATAGCAATTTAGTCAAATTGCAGCTGTGAACTGCTGCCATACTGCTCAGGCCATGTCAGATACATTGTGATCATATTTACACAGTGCCGATCACAGCTTCCACACTTTCCCTCATGCACAATGAGCCCCTTGGGTCATTCCAGCTTAAAATAGGGGCTGATGTATCTTTAACACGGGTGCTGTAACAGACTGGATAACAGGAGAGGGCTCCAAGGATGTGGCTTTGTTAAACATGAGGGCACCTGTTACAGAACCAAGGTCTTTTAGAGAAAAAGTCATAACTGAACTTAATGGTTGGCAAATGATCAACAAATTTAGTTTGCGGTTCAGCTGACGGAACTCTTCAGCATAAGCAACCTTGGTAGTATATGTTGGCACTGAGTAAGATGTCTGGTGAGAAAGAAATGTACTTGCCATGCCAACTGTTACCACCCAGCTGGCCTCACCAGAGCATCACAGTTGGTTCTGAAGGCCAAGTAAGATGTGTTGCCCCTGGCAATTTTACAGATCGTCTCTGCTGGAATGAAGCACTAAACAGGGAACAGGATACAGAGCTGCGAGTGAGGTGTAAATGTATGCAATGTGCATATGTCAGCTGTCATTTAATCTACAACATTACGCTTTATGTGTTGGATTCTTGTGGCATCCTCAGCTTTTCTGGGCTGCAAGGTATTCCTGCCAAGGGGACTAAGAAAGATCAACTCCAAAGAGAAATAGACAAGAGTAACCTTTGATTATTCAAGTCCTCAGTAGATTTTCAACTTTCATGCAAGAGTTCTGGGTAATTCTGTATTCTCAAACATCCCGTCATTGACTTTTAAACTAATTAATTTGCAAGAGAAGCTATTATAAACATGTAAGCTGAGAGAACTAGGAGGGTTCTGATAGCTGTTGGTGTAATGGTAAAAGATTGCAGTTAAGTAAAGTGCTCTTTATAGAATTTACTGGCGCAGCAAGGGATAAGGAGATGGTAGACGG
Organism: Fistularia commersonii; assembly: GCF_037954325.1. Classification (NCBI taxonomy): domain Eukaryota; kingdom Metazoa; phylum Chordata; class Actinopteri; order Syngnathiformes; family Fistulariidae; genus Fistularia; species Fistularia commersonii. The sequence continues at coordinate 17,314,085 of NC_141285.1, forward strand.
TACATGCCTGTTTCTTGACATGACAGTATGACAGTTTGATTGCTGTGTGAAACCTAAGAAAGGCCATGCTGGTTTGCTTTCAACCAGTTTATAAACAACACCAATGTGGCCCCTGCACACTCAAGTGGCTAATTGCTGACTTGAATCCCTTATCTTGCAATTGCTGAAGAACAACAGTTTTTACAAGTATGACAATGAATGGTGGTGGGACGCAGATAGGGGAATTTTATCTCTCAAGGTCTAACATAACTGGAGAACTATATTTGTCATGCTATTTTAAAGGTAATGCATACATAATGTTTCCTGGTTATGCTAGCTTAAAAGTGTAAAATCTGCATCTGCCTAAGCTTAAGTTGAATAGTAGTCAAGCAATGTGACTTTTATATATATTAAACTCAGGGCTGAATTCAGGCCTGACCAATTTAACCCTCACACTGAATATGATCACCCCAGGCCACAGTGTTACACTGCAGTCCGAACAATCTTCTCTGGTTCACAGGATCCTTGTCAACACCTCCTCTACCCTCAGATTCTTTCCTGTCAGAGCTACTAAATGACGATGGATGGAAGAACAGGTTGCATAATGCCCTTCTTCTCTTTGGTGTCAACTTACAATGTAAAACGCCTTTGACCCTCCGTCAATCACAGAGCAAGATAGACGTCAGGATGGGTCAGGAGGAAAGACCTTGGTGGGATGATAGATTTACAATAAAGATATAACAGGTATATGCCATACCATCTTTAACCCAGCTTTTCTTAGCTGATTATTTTATTATCATTATCATCATCATATTATTGCTATCATTATATTATTATTGTTATTATAATGACACTTATAAACACCATTTTCATATATCTTCAAATAAAGATATCTGTATAATCATACTGTACCAAAGCAGCACAGTTATACAGTAAAAAATATGTTTAAATGGCAGCAATTGTTCAAAATTATTCAAATGTCTAAATGACAATTGTTGTTAAATGGAAACACATTTAAAAACAATTTGCTAAAACTATGATCAAAACTGAATTATGTTTCCCTTATTTTGTGTGTGTGTGTGTGTGTGTGTGTGTGTGTGTGTGTGTGTGTGTGTGTGTGTGTGTGTGTGTGTGTGTGTGTGTGTGTGTGTGTGTGTGTGTGTGTGTGTGTGACGAACGCAACCTATCTTCCTTTGAAGATACAAAGGTGGTTGATGTGATAGAGGAGGATACAGAGAATAGGCTTAGATGGAGAAAGTTGATTCACTGCAGTGACCCCTGATGGGAAAAGCTAAAAGGGGAACAGGAAATTATCTTTACCAGTTTGTTGTTTTCTCATGGAAGCATGGCAATATGAATATTTAATGGATATTTTATATGTGATAGTGAGAAAATAGATATACAGAAAAAAATTCTATTTGTTTGAGAGTCAGATGTTTTAGAGATTCTTTTGCTAAATCAATTGGAGATGGTGAGAGAAATATCCTCCTATGCAGTATTAACCGAGGTCAGAAAACTGTAATAAACAGACAAAGTTTAAACTTTGGCAACTTCATTGCTACGGACTGTTATCTTAGGTATCAGTCAAAATAGCATTTGGTGAGCACCAGATGACATGGGACTTGAAAGGCATCAGGGGCATGGATGAGCCCTGGGGCTCCTGTTTCAGTGTTGCATGATTGAGGCTGCCAACCTGTCAGGCCCACCTGCCCAGTGGCTACAGCCAGTTGGCCAAGACAATGATTAACAACTAGGGTAAACTTACTCAGCAGGATCTCAGACACATTTGTGCATTCACTCACACGTAGAAGTGTTACATGATGCTTAAAGCGTTTTACACTGCTAGGGCCCAGTCCAAAGCTGGGATGACATCCATAACTGTGCACATTTCAAAATGATAGACTGACTCTTGTCAATAGAAGCATTATTCTAGAGATCAGCGACGTAGATTTATGCACTGTGTGATGCGGGAGATTACCCTCAATTCTGGATTCCATATCTGCCTCAAGAGTTCACCTCCTTCCACCATAAAAAGAAAATGACATTATAAGGAGTATACTGGGCTTGATATCAGGCTACCCAGCTCTGATCTCTTTGAACTTTGATAGCTTTGATTTTCATTTTTCAAGGTTGGTGCACTATTAATCTTTTGGTGGGTTATAAAAACTCGCACTGGGAGAGTTCTTCAAAAACCTGCAAGCTTGCCATCTTTTTTTTGGATACCCTGAAGAATGAGGTTCGATGATGGAACCTTTGCATCTGAAAATACCTTCTTACAAATAATAGGTAGAATATTCAACATCTCACATGCCAACACTGCTGTGCATTGAGCTAAATGTTATTTAATTCTTATGACAGAGAGTAAGGTGTGAAACTTCAATATGGAGTGAAAGAGAGAGGGGGGGGGGGGGAGAGAGACATTTTTGCAATATTGCAGTGACCATGACTGTTGGCTCATGGAACTGTTTTGTTAAATCTCAATTTGGTAAGTATTGCTGTTCCAAATGTCCCTCCAATGCCGGCTCTTCCACTTTTTTTTTTGCCCAGAACAGCAGCGACACCAAATACCCCTGTTGCCCATCTGATTTTCTTCAATCCAGAAAACTCCCAGGCAGCAGATATAATTCCTGTGGCAATTTTTTACTGAAACTGAATCCCTCGCTCCTCTTTCATACTCAACTTTTTTCTATTTCTTATGGTCATACCCACTGCTGATTTCAAGGTTCCCCTGGCGCTACCCAGTATGCTGTTTGTTGCACAGACTTTCTAAAAATACAATTTCTTGAAAAGTTTGTGTTGTTGAAAAAAAGGTTTGCCATGCCATTGAACAATGACCAAGGTAGACATGGGCCTTTGATCTAGTGATAAAGTTTAGATCTAGTAAACCCATTGAGGTTTGGAAGGACCTTCTCAATTCATATAGAGCCACTTGCCTTCTCATCTCATGTAAACACAATGCAATCTGATCAGATGTAGTTCCATTGTCTAAAATGTCTGTGAAAAGCTGCCAGTATGACAACTATTGAACATTTTCATACTGGTCCGTAAGAGCTGTCACACCCCAGACAGTCCCCCACAGGCACCACTAAAACAGTTATTTTCAGTTGAAAAGAAAACGCTTTATTGCAACCATGTTGGTTTTGATGCACAGTTAAGACTAGTTAAATGAAAATTTTGTTATACGATTTAATACAGTAGATGTCACTCATATATTGCAATCCGTGGTTTTTAATGGGAATGCAAGGTGAGAATGAATCCTCTCATTGACCATCTTCAGCCACCCTGGGGCTTTATAATATGACAGTACTTTGTATGTTGCAGATGCATTAGAATCAAAACACTATTTACACGTGTGGGACATAGATTCAAACACAAAATTTTGACAGGGTTTCAAGCTCACGCTGAAGTGCACTCTTCTTTTTTTGATGCGCCTGAAATTGCAACTTTACATTATTTCATTACATCATTTTATACACAGCTGGAGTTGTGTATTAAAATGAATAGTTCTGGAGAGCTACCAGAGCCCTGGTAGCACATATTAAAAAGATACATCCCAGGGGTTATATACAGTATGAGGCAGTCTGTAGTGTCCCATTATACCTTGATATATAACAGCTAGTAAGGGTAATATATGCTACAGTGTCCACAAACAGCAATAAAAATGAAATGCTCAATGCAGGATTTCATATATATATTACCACTGTCTGTTAATTCAGTGCATTTAAAGCTAAGGTAGAAATGGAGCTTATTTTTGAGCCAGCTTGATTATGTAGATATCAATATTGGGACTCAGCATGCAGAGCATAGTTAGTATTCTGGATTAGGCTCCTGAAAAATAGCCTATTTTTTATCCCTCCCATGAAACACTGCAGGCCATACCATTTCTCTAACTCCAATTAATACCTACACCTCATCCATATTACACTTCTGTGTAAGTGCAGTGTTTTCTAATTGCATTCATCACCAAAACCTTTGCTTAAGTTCTCACAGTATATTTATTATCATGCTAACTGGGCCTAAATTATTAAACCTTAATGATGTGGACACTGAAAATATGTTGTCCTTTATTTCCCCCACAGAGAATCAATGTAATACATTAGCAGTATAAATTAAGTAATACTTTACCTAGGCATGTTGCCGCCTTCAATATTCCCTTGGTGAAATGTATTATCGCAGTCCGGTGGGTTGTGGGTGCCTCTGGGGAGGAGATGATATAGTTAATTCTAATGAAAAAGCTTGGAGCTGCTAATGGTTTAAATGATACATTTGTGCAAGAACAGCGGAGAAAATACATATCAGAGTTTTGGCGAAAACAGGATAATTCACTGTCCCAGGGGGATATGATGTCATTGAACACATTATATATACTGAGACTCCTGGGAGGCCTCAAAATCAAGGAATGACTGCACATTCTAGTGTGATATATGTGGGTCAGCAACAGAAATGGGCAATATACGATAAAGTCCATCACACATAAAGGTTAATTACAACAGCCACAGTGGTCCTACCTATTTATGATGAAAGTGGTTGAAATTAATCAATTTTAGAGTGCCTTGTAACATTATGAGGTGTGAAAAGGTATAATGGTCTGACACAATGTAATCTCTGTCTTTTTAGGATACTAAAATGAGACCTTTATTTGAAAATTATAACAGCGGAAGTGCCAATTAACTAACTAAATACAATTTCAAATAAGGCACTTTAAAAGATGTTTTCGTCTGCATAATCCATCGAGTTAAAAAGTGGCTGGAGCATTAACCAGTAACATAATTTGAAATAAGTTATATCTTTAATTTAAGTTCCTCACTATTCTAATCTTTTTAACACATCTAAATGGATTTCTGTGCAATGCCTCTTTTGCAAGGTAGGAAGTAGCCCCTAGATAAACAGAGATTAGGGAGCATTGTCTCATTTCAAGTGCATCATCAATAACACCTTTCCTTAGAGTCACTTCAATTACATTAACAAGCTAAATGCTAGTGCAAGGGGGCATTTAGAGGTAAAAACACAAAGGACTACAAAGGTAAAGCCTGTGACGGATGACACAGTTTGAGGAAAAACAGAAGAAGAGTGCATCTGAGCAGAGTGGCCTTGATATTTGCCAGAGAGAGAAAAGGACTTAGCTCCTCCTGCCTTGTATCTCTTGCTACCAGGATAAATCCCCACTGATCGCTAATTGTGCGATTCTTCTTGTCTACATCAACTTCAGCCCGACAGGTTATTTCAGCTTGTTATCGGGAAAACATTTATCCACTTGGAATTATTACTGTGCTAGGGCCTCTGGTGGAACACAAACAGTAGTGAATCTTGTAGAGTTATGGTAAAGCCTCTCCTCATTAGATGGCCAATCGACTGCCGGAGCGGAGGTCCAATCCCATTCCTTTATTGAGTGTTAAGGAGACACAGACTGACATTTACATCTCTTGTTCCTTCTTGACTGGCGAGAGAGAAAATGGCTGCCATAGATCCTAGCTCAGAGGAGTGGCATGTAAGGTCAGATAGTGAGGTGCATCTTCATCTCTAAGCAATGTTTCATGGATGAAATGGGACATTTGCTACAAAGAGGAAAATAGGCAGAGCCCCCAGAATTGAATACAATGGTGAGTAATATGTCATTGTGATGAATAAGGAACTTTGTTGCATGGAACAAACCGGCAGAACTTCTCAAAATAAACCTGCAAGACGTAAACAAGACAAGTTACCTGCCTATCTCATTTTGTTGATAGTGACTTATCGAACCGAAAGGGAAGGAGACACTGTTGTGAATAAAACAGTCCACAACCCAGCTTCCCCTTCTAAGGTGCTCTTTCCATTAAGTGGCAATTACGGTCTACACCTGGCAACACAGAAGATGATCCAATTCCTAACAATGTTGCAGAGGAAGTCTTCCAAACTACCGTCCCAAATTGGCTATGTAGCTTCGACCCAATTAGGGCTGAAATATGGTAACTGCATCAGCTATTACAGACCCGTGGAGATTGCACTGGGAAAACTCCTGAAGGTTAGGAGGGAGTATGCTTCAGGAGTGATATGCTGAGCCCGCTTTTTTGCTTACATAGCAAAAAAGCAAGCCATGATGAGGGGACAGCATAAAGAAGCAAGAAGCCGGGGTCGGATGATAAATATGCAGACCTGGAAAAATATTCTGTGGACACTCGTAAGAGTAGCCGTAAACATTCTAAATACCTTGACAAAAGACCTGACTTTTGTACTTTGGACATTTATGGCAACTATTGTCAATATTACAAGGTTATCAACAGCAGTTTTGCCATGCTAATGCTGTCTGTCTGCACAAAATGTAAGGAGCTATAGGTTTTGCTGAATTTGCATTACAGTATACAGTATTTCAGCAATTTATTATGAAATATTTCTTTAATTTGCACTTCTGCCCTGCCCAATACCCATGTGATAAGCCACAATTCAGTTAGAGAATAAAACAAAAAGTGTAGAAAGGAGGCCATTAAATATGATTTTATTATGCAAAGAAAACATCAATTCTTTACATTTTAAAGAATCATCAGTATTGCAAAGAATTTTGGCAGATGTGCATAAAATAATGTTGCCTCCCGCCTGTATTTCTTCCTCGGTAGCTGGCTGTTGCCTACATGTGTTCATGACAGCAGGGTAACTAATGTTCCCTACGCCAGTAAAGGATTCTGATTTGATATAAGCATTCAAACCTGTCTGCCTTGAGATATGGCGTCTGTCACCCTCCGCTACGATTGATTTCCCCTTGCCTTTAAATGCAGTGCTTGCAATGCAAGCCAAGGACACTCGCCTGCCTGGTCAAGTAATGACAATCGTCTTTAAGAAATAATGGCTCGACTGCTGCTTTTGAAAAGTTACCAGGCTGCATCCAATAATGAATTCCCAGTCGATGACACATTGATAGATTCCTATTTTTCAGATGGGACACTGTAGCTGCAGTTTAATTGACAAGAAATGAATTCAGGAGGTTGGAAAGGAAAGGCAGGGATGAGATGGCAGGCAGGAGGAGGCAAGAGGGGGACTAAATTCTGTGTGATCAGCAAGGTTTCAAACAATCATTGGCGAAGTGAAGTCTCTGCCATATCTATAAGTCACCATGTTTTATAGGCCATTAGGATCTCTAGAGAAGGGCCATGTGGAGACCGTGGCTTTTTGTCGAAATTAAAATGTCAGAGAGGAAGAAATAGAACAAAACAGGGAATCTGCAATTAATTACCTGGCCATAAAAATTCAATAATCGGGAGGCAATGCTGTTTTCTGCACAGCAGTACTCCTGATCACAGCAAACTGGAATAGAATACATTCATCTCCCCAAATTACATTTCTAATCTAAAGGGGGTTATACTCGAAAGCTAAAGGAGTCATGGTGTGACTTCAATACGCAATCTTTAGCTTTCTGTATTGGGCAAGCTTCAAGACAGAAAACAAAACAGAATGAATAATCAAGCTGAATTATCAAGTCTTCATCAAACATATCTATGTTTTAGAATCATAGTGAAAAAAACAGAAATCAGATATGGATATAAGATAGCACATTGGATTTGGATTTAACCTTTGCTTTAAATAGGGCCATGTTCCACATTTGTACTGTGATGCAAGTGCTGATTCAGTCAAACTCCTTATCTTACCCATTAGTGATTAAGTAAGCCGAAGGAAATAGCTCCTAATGATTTCAGAATGATACATGTCATCAGCATATCTCAATGGAAATTCAATAGTATATGTGTTGTTAATGTGGGAGAGGATACAGCATAATGTAACTTTCATTGAATCGTTTGTCAAATAAAGTGCTTATAAACCAAGGCAAAAACATATAGAAAGAAATCGCTTGTTGGATAATGAGAATGCTGAGATGGTTAATGCACTCCACTAAAATGATTATAGCATTGTCATATTTCACACTGACAGAAAAACAGACTCCTGCTTAATCAGTCATTTATATTTACCTCTACGTATTATATTTAATTGTAAAATCTGCAGACACAAAACTTCCGGTTTGGTAGTCTCTTCATCGATATCCTCAGTGTCTGTAAAATTAGGATTATTGATGGAATCCAAGGTTTTCTGAATTCAGGAGTTGGGACTGACTTTTTCTTGGAGGTAGACACTAATAATTCCTACAAAAATTGCGCACTTCAACCACCTATAGCTTTCATGTCTGTATGAATTTTATGCCTGTATGAATTTAGGAAGTAGTAATGATGCATATCTAAAGTCCATTTTCTGAATTTAAGGAGGAGATTTCAAGTTTCCCAAGCCAAGAGTGACTCAAAATTTGTGAAATTGCAGATCATTCTTAAATAGTGACACTCAGAAGAGAACATTTACCACTGTGACTTCATTTTAGAAGCAAGTTCATGGTGCTTGGTTGTCACCAGTTTTTTGGAAACACAAATTGCCTTTTTGCAGTGATTGATTGTGTCTAGAGTTTTGAAGGCCCAAACAAGTTACTAGAAAAATGTCTGGCCTTACCGGACATTATAAAGTACTATTGATGCATCCACATTTGTGACATACACCCAAAATTTGTATTGGTTATGTACAGTGTGCACTTAGAAAGGTAACTCAAGTGTACATCATATTGACAGACACCTTTAAAATGAAAAGTGACACATAAATCAACGCTCTACCAATGTGAACACTGGGGTTGTCATCAGGAGAGCAATAAAGAAAATGGAAGAAAAAAAGGAATGTTGAATAATAGCGACGGAGTATTAAAAGCCTATTCATGCACTGATGATTGATTATGATTTCATGCGAGGATATTGCAGCCTTGTCCACTGAGCAACTCCATCTAGTTCTAAGCCAATCAAGATGTTCTTTCATTGATTAGTATTGGTTTTATGAAGCCCAATTAATCTCTGATCCTCACTTCGTAGGCAATCCTTTGTACTCACGATTGATGTCAAGAACGGAGCTCTAAAATTATCAAACCATGGGCAATGTCATGCAATGCCTTTGAAACCAAATCTATCGTTTGATTTGATTCTGTCTCTCTGTATTCGTTTTTAACCATCTTGTCCTTGTTAAAATTACTTCTGTATCAAGGTGAGGGAAGGTGACAGACACTTTTGCACACTGTTAGGGATGCCTTGTAGACATGCCGTAGAGATTCTCACTGAAGAGGGTGGCCTGCATGGGAGGAGGAGTGGTTTTAATTTAAGGAGCAGTGCAGCGGTGCTATATTTCACCCACTCCTGTTGTCTCACATTATCTTGGTAAACATCCCAGGTACTAATATGATATATCTTCAAGCAGGCGGTGTTTCATCTTGCTCCCTTTGTGATTGATGAATGACGGAGGGACGAAACAGGGGCAGAGATTTATGGCGCTCCAGCGCATAGAATATGTATGATTATCAGCTGTGTGGTGAAAGGAAGTCCATTTGAGTGATAGGCGCAAAGAGAAAAATCTACAAAAAGACTCAATTTCCCCTGAGAAGTCCCAGAAACATTTTTTTTCTTATATCAACGTCAAGCTCATTCTATTCCTCTTTCAGGAATTTTTGGTATTCATGTTTAACATCCAATACATGGTTACTAGGGAAGAAAGTGCTTTAAACATATCTTTTCATCCTACTTTGTTTCACAACATTTTAACAGCTCTGGCCAAGGTATGTACTTTCTGGCTCATGGTGGCAAAGCATTGAGGTTCCAGCAGACAGTGACAGATCACACTGGCTTTTTCTTTGTCCGCATTCATCAGCCTCTCAAAAATGTGCAGCGGTAATTGCCTGAGTGAAATGCTGTACATTATATTCAGGTATATAGTAATTCTGTCTAACCTCTGATTTAGTTATAATACCTATAGACATCTCTGAGTGCCTTAAACATCCATCTATCCATTAGCAATGCCGCCTTGAACAGTCAGCAGATCATTGATCGATAGGACGTCATCATAAATCTCAAATCCTATGCACTTTATTGATTCTGGCGAGGCACTTGCTGCTTCTCTGCATATGTGATTGTCTCTACCCACATGTGCAAAATATCCAATGGCAGCATTATCACTTGCAGACTGTATTGTTTTCTGCATCTGTGAATTACTGCTGCCAGCTTTGCTTGAATGACACCCCAGAGAGGACTTCATTTCCTATTCACCTAAATTTACATTTACACTGGGGTCATAAATAGTCTAATGCATCCGGGCAGTTAAGTCGGAGTAATTGTTAATTTGCCTTCTAGTGGACTTGCTAGACAATACGGAAAGTGAGCACTCAAATGTCCTGAGTGGAATAGCATCAGATGAATATGTGCAAAAATGCCACTCAGTGGTCATTGGTAGATTTTTCAGTTGAAAAGAATATTTATGTATATATATATGTGTGTGTGTGTGTGTGTGTATGTGTGTGTGTGTGTGTGTATATTTATGTGTATGTATAATATATATATATGTGTGTGTATATGTGTGTGTGTGTGTGTATATATTTGTGTGTGTGTATAACATATATATATACATATCAATCTTCTCCATCTAACCCTATTCTCTGTTTCCTCCTCACTCACACCAACTACCTTAATAACCTCTCTCACTACCTCCATAAATCTTCTCTTTGGTCTTCCTCGAGACCTCCTGCCTGGCAGCCCCAATTCCAGCATCCGTCTAACAACATATTCAGTATCCCTCCTCTGTACATGACCAAACCATCTCAGTCTGGCTTCTCTGACCTTCTCTCCAAAACATCTAACATGTGCTGTTCCTCTGATAGACTCATTCCTGAACCTGTCCATCCTGGTCACTCCCAAAGAGAACCTTAGCATCGCATCTTCAACTCTGCAACCTCTCGCTGTGCCTCCTGTTTTTATCATTGTAACTTTTTCTGGGCCTTACAGCATTGCTCGTCTCAACACTGTCTTGTACACATTTCCTTTCATTCTGGCTGATAGTCTTCTATTGCATAGTACCCCTGATACTTTTCTCCACCCATTCCAACCTGCTTGAACCTGTCTTTTCATTTGTTTTCCACACTTTCCCTTGCTCTGGACTGTTGACCCCAAGTACCGTATTTTCCACACTATAAGGCGCATCGGATTATAAGCCTCACCTTCAATGAATGGCCTGTTTTAAAAACTGTTTTCATATATAAGGCACATACATTATCAATATATATCATATATAAGGTACATAGAGTAGAAACTACTGTAGTGGCCGGGGTTGCGTTATGCATCCACTAGATGAAGCTGCGCTAAAGGGAATGTCAACAAAACAGTCAGATAAGTCAGTCAGTCAAACTTCATTACAGCATATAAACTGACGTTCTGACAACTACGTTCAGTCCCAAAATGACATATTGCATTCACAATAAGGCACCGTACGTACCGGTAGCTCTTACCGGTATTTGCGCTGCCTTCGTTTAAAACAATGTTTTTCCAACTCCATTTGTCACAGTTCAAAGCTTTTCATAAAACAAAAGCACCAAGAAGGACCGCCTCTAAATTTACTGATGATGTCGCTAGATAGCTCTGCTGCCTTTATTCGAATAGTGACTGTAGAGATGCTTCGACTTGCTTCGACTTACAAACAACCCACTGTTTGAGTTTGTCCTCCAACTGTGGCCATCTTGCTTTGTTTCCTCAGAAACTCTGTTTAGTCTTCTTTACTTGGCGCAGGTCATCTTGTTGCTTCCTCCACTTCCGTACCATTGATTCTTTAATGCTGAATTCTCTCGCTGTTGCTCCATTCCCGTGTTCTACTAATCGCCTTGAGTTTGTACTCTGCGTCGTAAGGGTGTCTTGGGGTCTTTATACACACACAAAAGGTGTGGGAATTCCACTTTACTGTTTTTTTTATCGCTGCAACTTTGACGACACCCCTTGACTACGGTATCCATAATCAACTGATATTGATCCATACAGTCATTTGGCAGACGTTTTATCCAAAGTGACTTACAGTGAAGATGCCGGGGATTGGGCCCCAGACCTCATACATGTGAAACATGCACTCTACCACTGAGCGATAAGGTGCAATCATGGTCCATGGTGATAGCTGTCCAACCTCACATGTCAGCCTGTCCATCTTCACTGCAAACAAGAAGGGGCTCAGAGCTGATCCCTAATGGAGTCCCACCTCCACCTTGAACTCCTCTGTTATGCTTACAGCACACCGCACCACTGTCTCACAGCTAACATACATGTCCTGCACCTGTCTAACATAGTTCTCTGCCCCTCCAGATTTCCTCATACAATACCAGAGCTCCTCTCTTGGCACCATCAGTTGTTCAAAGTACTCTTTCCATCTTCCTATCACTCGTCTAGCATCTGTCAATACATTTCCCTATCTATCCTTAATCACCCGGACCTGAAGTGCATCCTTTCCTTCTTCTTTAGCCTTACTACCTGTCTACTAGTGACGTGCGGTGAGGTTCATGGCTGGTGAGGCACTGACGTCATCACAGTCAGATTTACAAACTGAACTCTACATAGTAGCTCATTCACAATTTTATCGACAGCGGTTGACGTGTTTTGTTTAAAATATCATATCAGCATTCTTACATAGACAAACTGTCGCATAGGAAATGGCACATGTAAAAAAAACGCTATTATCTCTTACCTTTACTTATAAATGAAGTCCATGCGCAGCTCCTTCTGAACCATTGCTAACTTGCTTGTAGAAGACTTCCGTTTCTTTCTTCAGTTTTAAAAGTCTTTCTGAGGACAGAAAGTGAGGACAGTCGTCCTTGATCGGTCCTGTTCAGATGGTATGTTTTGAGTCTCTTCGCCGCCGAGAATGACCGCTCCACCGATGCTATCGTAGCCGTAACGGTGACCACCAGCTGGAGAAACCTTGTCGCCTCAGGAACACTTTGAATGAGATCCTTCAGGGCCAACAAGTTGAGAAGCTGCCCAGGAGATTGACATTCATCCTTCACCGTTTGTGAGATACACAGCCCGATGAGATCGGCAAAAAATAGCTGGATCGCTGCACTTGATTTGCTAACTGTTTACTGAAGCTTGCATTTCTTTTGCAAAACAGGATGCAAGAAGGGCTAAGACCATATTTTAGAAATGACTTGCTTAGATTCCTGTGACAACTGTATAAGTTAGTTTGTGGTCCATGAGATGATAAGTGGGTTTGTAATCTTAATAAAGATTTGATTTTGTATCAGCAGGGTATGACAGGTATGGTTTTAAACACCAGTTTTATCGTGATGAAAGTTCGGTGACAAGTAGCAGAGCTTCCTGAATAAAGATCAAGAATCTCCACACATAACGTTGGTAAGGGCTGCTTGGAAAAAATGAAAAAAAAAAATTGAAGTAAATGAATACATGAATAAATTAAAGGTTATATTATTCTTGAGTGTGATTCTGGTAGTGATGATAATGATACAGTATGACTTTCAAAAGCATATATAAGTTATCCTGCACTCATGGGATGCTGGAACCTATCCCAGCTGCCATTGGGCGAGGGGGTACACCCAGGGCTGATCACCAGTCAATCACAGAGCCACTCGGCACATATAAGGACAGACAACCATTCACTCACTCACTCATTCAGGGCAATTTTCCCAATTTTTTCCAATTAACCTGCTGCATGTTTTTGGACTGTGGGAGGAAATGGGAGAACCCAGAGGAAACCCACGCAGACACGGGCAGAACAAACAAACTCCACACAGAAAGGCCCCCCTGTCGTAATCGAACCAGAGTCCTTCATGCTGTGAGTGTAAAGCTCTAAACAACTACGCAGAATATAGAGTCATAAACCGAAAATTAATAAAAATATAGGAGCATTCATTTTGCAGGTAAAAGCGGTGACATACCCTTGACCACTTGAAGAGGTTTGTTAAAAAAATCCAGCTATGTAACATTGGATTTGAAGGGCAACAAATGCAGAGTCAAAATAACCAAGTTGCTTATGTTCATTCCGTCAGTGGTGAGATGTTGAAAGTTTTGAGATTAACCATTTCTAAAATGGAGCCCTTGAGAATTAAACAATAGGCTCCCTTAACACTAACAGCACTACCCTTCCTTGTTTCTCTTGGAGTACTGATATATGGGCAAAGTGTGACAGGAGCTCCAGTAAAACCCAGCATACATGCCAAAATACATTTTACAAGCACTGCTCTAATCAGCTTGTAGCCAGCAACTCATAAATTGCTTCATTGTATCTGGACTTGGTGAACAACACAGCTTATGGTCACCGGTGAGGGTTGGATATACAGCAGGCCATGATCTCTCTGAGTGCTCCTGGTGATATTTGTGAGTCAACTAAATAGAGGGTGGGACAACCCAGTGCCTTTATATCAAAAAATGACAAGAACAATCATTTATGTGCCTGTTTAATCAGCTGAGTGCATGTAGGCAAATGTTTGCATATAGCTGCATGTTTTGTTAGATGTAATGTGAGAGTACAAGTCCCCATAGCGCCTCAGCTTGGATGCTCTCACTCATGTGGAATGTCTGAAATATGCTAAAAGCTGTCATTACATCCATATTTAGTTACCACTGGAGGATCCATCAAAGGTTCATAACATCCCGCTCATCTGCATTCTCCAAATGATTTGAAACGCTCTAACAGATGTGTCACAATTCTAGTTAGGCAGTTGTTTTGTTCTTTTTCATCTCAGATGTAACCTTCAGCGTCCTCAACTGACAGGAAATGCAGTTTATCAACTGGTGATGACACCAGAGGAGGTGATATATGCAGGTCTGTACTTCCCTAGATAACTCAATGCCTGGTCCTCCTTTGCCCCTCATTACCAACCAAGAGCAAAATTCCCGCACCAGGAGAGTTGGATCAAATATAATCATACTTTGAAGTTTCCATTTGAGTCCCATGATACCTTCACTGAGTCCGGAAATGACATCCCTGTTTCAGAATAAAGGCACCTTGTCATCTCAATTAAAAAGTAGAGGGAATGTAACCAGAGACTGGAACCCCTGTCTCTGGTATTTAATGCTTTTTATGCCTTAGCTTTAAATGTATCACCACACACATACCAGCTGGGACAGTGTGGGTTCCAATGATCAAAAAGTAACGGTGTGTATTCGTTGAAGACCTAAGGCCTTTAAGGCCTCTGTAGAAAGGATTAGCACATGGCAGAAGTATGCACACCTTCAAGAGGGATATGTATACAGGAAATGTATATATTCAGGACTGACTGTGTTCTTTGTTCATAGAGAACTTTGGGCCCTTTTTTCCAATTCTAATCAGATCTATTTGATGGAAATGTAATAAATTTCATTAATGCCAGCTTTATACATGGACTGAAATTGCAGATGCTCCTTGAAAATGCCATTTGTCTCATCCAAAAACAGTGTGAAAGGGAGCTCTCAAGCTCATAGCTACTTGAATAAAAAAGTCAATAGTCTGCAGCAATTCTCTGACATATATAATACAAAACACTGATCCCTCCACTGAAATGAGTTGGCAGAAGTGGATTTTTAGTTGAACAACATATAGAACCCTCAGTTTTTTAATGCACTGGTCTTCAACTTCAACATTTCCTCACTTTTACATTGCTGTCAAATAAAACTCCTGCAGGGGAAAGTTAATAACCGCTCAGAGTACATCCTGTGTCTATGAAATCCAAGATTTGTTGCCTTTTATTCAAAGGGAGGAGAAGGTTGGGTTTATACACACAAGTGCCAACACGCATACACGCATATAGGGCACCTTCTGCTTCGGCAGTCAATAAGCACACTGTGGCTTTGCCAGCGCTCTATCTTATTTACAGGACGTTTGTTGCACTTGACATTTATCGTGACTCCGGGGCCATGAACTCCATGCAAACGCCATCGAAGCATTCAATGCCAAGGGCCCAGGGCCTCCTGTCTCAGCGTCATCACAAGTCTTTTCACGCTAAGATAAATTACTTCCACTGGACCCCGAGCAGATGAGAGGCTGGGAGGGGGGGAATGTCAAGACGGTGAGGGAGCTCAGTGAAATAAGAGGAGAGAGGGTTCAGTGAGAGGGGTGTTAACATCGAAGAAATACCTGGAGGTTAACGCCAGCTTCATTTCTCCCTCATTAATTGTTGGGTGCATTTACACAAATATCACTAACCATTATGAAGACAGCATATGGTTTGGCTAAATGCTCTTTAGATCTCAGAGGATGTAACACACATGACTCTCTTAGGTCAGCTCATGGCCACAGGACATAAAAGCCCTCCTTTACCATTTGACATGTGCAATATATCTTGAGGTCTGTGTATTTTTATAATAGACAAACCTTGTAGCCTTTTCAGCTTGGCTCTGATCAAACTAGGAAATCAAGTCAACAAAATCTAAAGCAGTATCTATTGTGGTGTTCCCAGATAATTGGCTGCTGGAATGACATGTATCTCATACTTGAGTCCAAGACTGTGTCCAACCAACTGTCTTGTAAATATTTCTTCCCCATACAATTAAACTACATTCTCAATTCCCATCAAAATGAAATGTAGTTTCTCCTACAGATTACAAATTTGTAAAGTGTTGCTCTTGTCTGGCATTCACTACCCAAACCTGGCTCCTTTTGTGGATTTTCTTTAATTCCTATCTATTTTACTTCCAAGACCCTAGTCTTGTCCTCTCTTCTATTTTTATATTTACTCTTAAAATACTAGTAAAGTATAACTCCCATTTTGCTTTTGACCTTATGATTTAGTGACTAATATCAATAATTAAAAAAAGAAAACCCAGAGTTTATCACATTCAAGCAAAAGTAGTTGCCAATTATAAGTCCACCCTCACTAGTTATGTTTTCAGCTTTGCACACTGTGCTGTTCCTGTTTCCTGTTTTAAATCATCCCATCAACGTCCTGCCTGCTTAGAGGTTCATCTACTTGATCTTTGATGTGTCATTAATTCTACTGGATAGTTGTCTTGTTGGTTCCAGTCATTTCGATTCCATTCATGGGCAACAGAAATAAAATTACTATCGTTAATATGAGTTATTTCCAGAATATCCCCTTCATATTTATGTTTACAAGCTAGAGAATGGTGTGATTAATGACCAACGAGACATGGCCACATTATGTCTATATGGTCTTAAACTTCTATGGTTTACATAGATGCCCCACAAACGTCCCCTTCTCTGCTTTCAGCTTCAAACTATTATTGTTGTTTAGAATAAATAAACACAGGTTCTCCAAAATGCTTCAAACCTGCTGACCTAGGCTGACCTTTCTCCTCTTCCTGTGATTGTGTGATGGATCCAGCAAACCCATTAGCCTATGTTGAATGACTAAATAATCTAAAAATACACTACTGAATCTGAGGTTGCCTTTACCATTACCATTACCATTTGGTGTTATGGTTTTGTTATGAGCGGTGGGGTTTTCAAAACTTGACTGATAACACTGCTCAGCCCCATTCCTGAAGCTCAGACTACTTTTAAGAATAAGAATAAGAACAACTTTATTTATCCCGAAGAAAATTGTTGAAAGCCGTATCTTGCCACTATAGTTTCCCAGCAGTGTCTGTACTTTGAACATCCCTAGTATTCCAATTCCCAAAAGTCAAGTCCTTATTGTCCCACCAGCTGGGGTTGGTCAGCAGGTCGTATGTGCACTTAAAGATTCTTTACTCGTAAATGGCTGATCGCATGGTTCGACTAGAGCGTTTTGAATGATAACCTCTGGTAGGACTACTTGTTCTGGTATTGTACTATTTTACTAGGTCTTTCCGGAGCCACAGTTATTGCATGATATCCGTAAAGAAATGCAGTACTGATATGAACAAAATCCTTAATATACACTGTGTGCACAGTTATTGGGCAAGTGATTATTTTGACCATATCATCATTTTATCCATAATTTCCAACTCCAAGCTGTATAATCCTGTATGCTTATTGGATTTAATTACTATGAGATGATGTGGAGTTGTGTAACAAGGGAGGGTGTGGCCCAAGGAGATCTCAACACCCTATATTAAGGTGTGCATAATTATTAGGCAGCTTCTTCTCAGGAAAAATGGGCAAAAAAAGAGATTTAACTGAGTCTGAAAAGCCAAAAATTGTAAAAAAAAAAAGTCTTTCAGAGGGATACAGCACTCTTGAAATATTGGGGCGTGATCACAGAACCATTATCCAATTTGTTGCAAATAGTCAACAGGGTCACAAGAAATGTGTCGAGAAGAAAAGACACAATTTAATCACCAAAGATTTGAGAAGAATAAAACATGAAGCTACCAGGAACCCATTATCCTCCAATGTGGCCATATTCCATAACTGCAACCTACCTGGAGCGTCAAGAAGTACGAGATGTTCAGTTCTCAGAGACGTGGCCAAGGTAAGAAATGCTGAAATCCAACCACGCCTGAACAAGACACATAAGTTGAAACATCAAGAATGGGCCAAGAAATATCCGAAGACAGATTTTTCAAGGTTTTTGTGGACTGATGAGCTTAGTGACTCTTGATGGACCAGATAGATGGGCCCATTGTTGGATCAGTAACGGACACAGAGCTTCACTTGGACTCGGGCGCCAGCAAGGTGGAGGTTGGGTACTGGTATGGGCCGGTATTCTTAAAGATGAGCTAGTTGGACCTTTTTCGGGTTGAAAATTGCCCCAAATCAACTCTCAGACCTACCGTCAATTTTTAGAAGACACTTTCTTCAAGCAGTGGTACAGGGAAAAGTCTGCATCTTTCAAGAAGACTTTGATTTTTATTCAAAATAACCATCATGTGCATCAAAGTATTGTAATGCGTGGCCGGCCAGTAAAGGCCTTAAAGATGAAAAACTAATGACAAGGCCCCTTTCTTCACCTGACTTAAACCCTATTGAGACCATTTGGACCCTTCTTAAGCAGGAAATTTACAGTGAAGGTAAACAGTACACCCCTCTGAACAGTGTCTCGGAGGCTATGGTTGCAGCTACACAAAAAGTTGATCCTGACCAGAGCAAGAAACGGACTGACTCTGTGAATGGAAGGATTGTGACTGTTATGAAAAAGAGGAGTGGATATATTAGTAAACTGAGGTCAATTTTCTTTGAAATTTCAGCAATGTTGATTTGTAAATTTTGAGTTTGTTTACTATTCTGACTTTATCGTTGAAAATAAAAGTGAGAAGGGAAAACAATTGTTTTTCATTTAGTTGCCTAATAATTCTGGTCATTTATAGTTACCTAATAATGGTGTACAATAGTTCTAAAATAACAACATGAATCCTCAAAAATACAACTTGCCTAATAACTGTACATGCAGTGTACACAGTCTTCTGGTGATGACTGAACAAAAATGCAATTACAGGATAGAAACTGAAAATAACAAAAATGCTCAATGTGTGGAGGCGATATAGATCCCTTTATAGGTAAAAGGGTAGGGAAGGAAGGGTAGCTATGCATTAAAAATGCCTTTGGTGCAGAATTATGAATGGGCCTACACCGGCCACCAAATCCTTGCAGCATCTCAGAGGGCAATATATCCTCGAACAGTCAGGGCCAAATTATAAATCGTTCTCATGGGTCCATATGATTCATTACAATGTATTGACAATAAATTACTAAAGTCGTTCAAATGCTTTTAACTTTACTGTGGTTGTAATTTACAAACCTTGAGAAGAAAAATGAAAATAGCACTGCTGTAATTTTTTTTATTTGACTGACAGGGCTATAGATATGGGGGGGGGGGGGGAATTAGAGAGCTGATGAAGGCTCATTGATTCAAATGCTTGATGTTCCTGGAGAAGGAAAAGGATGGCATTGAAGAATTTGCTTCAGGCTGCCTTCTTAGCATTGTACAGAGGTCTTCAGAGCATCTTTGACTCAGATCTGATGCAAAAAAAAGTTGTAATGAAATCAACAAAAACACACCGAAGGCAAGCAAGTGCCAGGCGGCAGTCAAGTGCACAATAAAACATAAAGAAACACTTATTCATACCAGGAAAGCTATTCTAGCAAAATATGCCTGCAAACAAAGATGCAGGGAACATGAGCAGGCTCTACACAAACATCTCTTCTGTTTTGATAATGACATGATGAAGATGTTTAATTGATTGGAATAAAACAAAATCTTGCACCAGTTGTTTTATATTTGTACATTTTACCAGTGATATAAAAGATCTTCACAGAGGCTATTTTTAAATTTTAAACTATTTTTAAGTGATGGCAAAAGCCATTCCACATCACAAGCACTACAAAGGTTTGGCCCAATGAGAGAGATGTCTTAGTGAGGCCTGTCCTCCTGCACAGCCGACATTGCCTTCAGGCAAACTCCATGAAAAACCTCAACCAGAAAGCTACTTAGTTTCCCTTCTCAAAGTCTCTAAAAATCCTGCTGTGGCAAGGTAGACAAAAAAAACCCCCTCCCCTCTCTATGAATTTATGTCCTATATGCCAAAAGTGAATTGATTAATTAGAAAGCTGAAGGTGAATGATTTAATTATATCCCTTGCATCTTTGTCAGTAAGCCAACTGTCAGACAGCAGTGAGTGGAGGCCTCTGTTGAGTACGAATGTGTGCGTTTGTGTTTCTACATGTCTTTTTACATAGAAAAAACAAGTATATCTTTGTAAATCACTGTGTGGTGGTTAGAACAAAACAAAAACAGGATTATGTAAATTCTGAACAAAAAGGCAGCAATGGGCTTGGAACCAGGACATTGTGGCTTTAGTTGAGAGGCTATATTAAGGCGTGTTTTTTCAAGTGGTTTGGGAAAACAAATGCATCATGAAAGTTGAAGTTCAGTTAACCACCTCTCCCAGAACTAACTTCTGTTTGTGGGAGAAATGTAGAACTTTTGGGTCCCTGGTAAGGTTATGACCTCTTTAACCCATTGCTTAAGGACACTTGATATATATTTTGGAAAAAGTGACAAAGAAGAGCACCGTCAAGATGTTTTGATCTCGGCAGACATGTAACAACTGTGTGTGTAGTATCAGATGAATTAAAGTCTCAACTAATTTATTTGGTTGATGGATCCTTTGCCAATACCTTCTCAAGATTACAGATGGTCAGCTTTTGTTGCTCTGCTAGGAAAGTACAGCGAGTGTGTGATCTTTTCACCTAGTATAAGAAAGACTAATAAAATTAGCCTTACTTCATTAAACCAAAGCTTTATTGAATCCATTTCATGGTATGTGTTTCATTCATGCTTGCTGCTTCAAATCGTAGATGTGGTTACATGAGTGATTAATCTTAAAGTACAGTAGAAGGGTGTTTAACTGTATTTGTAATAGAGGCTAGATACAATTACCTACCACAATAAACGTTCATTATTGCTTTTGCTGAATTTATTTGCATTTTGACAGTGTCATTACCCATGTCAAATTATGTGGCTTTGTGAGATAAAGATTCAATTCAATGCAAGAACATTTTTTTTTTTTTCCTACATTGAATATCTCTTTCTTTATTGAGTGGAAATCTCTTGGAACTTAACACACAAGATGAATTTCTTAACTTGTTGAACGTTGATTAACATATGCAGTTAGGCCCAGAAATATTTGGACAGTGACAAAAGTTTTGTTATTTTAGCTGCTTACGAAAAAATAAAAAAAAAAAAAATTAAGAAAATAAAATTATATAATCAATATGGGCTTAAAGTGCAGACTCAGCTGTAATTTGAGAGTATTCACATCCAAATTGGAGCAAGGGTTTGGGAATTACAGCTCTTTAAATGTAGCCGCCTCTTTTTCAAAGGACCAAATGTAATTGGACAATTGACTCAGCACACTGCAAAAAAAAAAAAAAAACAATAGCAAGGCTGTGTGGGCTCTTCTCTCGGTAACCTGTCAACAATTAAGCAGTTAAGAGGTCTGGAGATGATTCCAGGTGTGGCGTTTGCATTTGGAAGCTGCTGCTGTGAACACACAACATCCGGTCAAAGGAGCTCTCAATGATGGTGAAACAGACCATTCTGAGGCTAAAAAAAAAAAAATCCATCAGAGAGATACCAGTAATGTGGCAAAACATATCAACAGTTTTGCAAATCAACAACAACAAATCAACAGTTGGGAACATTCTGAGAAAAAAAGCGAGTGCACTGATGAGGTTTGGAACTCAAAAAGGCCTGGACATCCACGGAAGACAACAGTGGTGGATGATTGCAGAATCCTTTCCATGGTGAAAAAAAACTCCGTCACAACATCCACTCAAGTGAAGAACACTTTTTTCACTTGCAGTCAAAAGAGCAACACTCCAAGAAAAGAACTACACCCCATCTGCCATGGACTATACGTTATTGTATACGTAGATGGTTTACAACATCAGGAACCTTACTATACAATATACGAACGATATACCAATTATGCAAACATCGAGTGCAGCTATTGATACTGTTGGCCATATAGTTACCAAATCCATTCTTGACTGGCTACCATCCCTGATTTAATATAATTTTTTGTTGACAACCCCTTCCCCCTTCTGCTCATCTTTTATGTGGTATCACACAGGGTTGGATTCTAGGCCCAAATGTTTTCTTTCCTGATAGAATAACCCCAGTATTGGAAGAACCATTCATGCATTAATATCATCATATGATAAACAACATGTCTCTGGAGGTTCTGCAGTTACGTGCAGTGAGGTCTATGGCTGGTGAGGCACTGATGTCATCACAGTCAGATTTACAAACATATGAACCCTTCAGAGTAGCTTATTCACCATTTTATTGGCAGCAGTTAACGTGTTTTGTTTAAAATATCATATCAGCATTCTTCACATATACAAACTGTACCATAGAAAAAAAGAACATTTAAAAAAAAAGTCATTATCTCTTACCTTACCTTATAAATTAAGTCCATGCGCTGCTCCATCTGAAGAAAAGCATTGCTAACTTGCTTGTAGAAGTCTTCCGTTTCTTTCTTCAGTTTTAAAAGTCTCTCTGTCTCAATGGAAATCAAGTCGTCCTTGATCAGTGCTGTTCCGACTGTATGTTTTGAGTCTTTTCAGTGCTGAGAATGACTGCTCCACCGATGCTATCGTAGCTGGAATGGTGACCACCAGTTGGAGCAACTTTGAGATCCTTATGGCCAAAAAGTTGAGATGCTGCCCAGGAGGTTTACATTCATCCATCACTGTTTGTGAGCTATACAGCCCGATGAGATCCACCTAGTCTGCTATTGCTAATTATTATTCTATAGCCGAGTAGTAAGAAGGATCCATGGGATCACCAGTGCCCCCTACCTCGAGGCACCGTTACTGCGGGCCTCACTTATGGTCTCATCGCAGTTGTTTTATAATTGCTCAGCACAAGAAACATGATACAGTTGTCGACAAAAAACATTATTCAGCTAAACTATGGAAATTTAGTCCATATATTACAAGTGATTGAAAATTTTAATAGTGGCATACACAGAGACAGCAATATGGTCTCAGTGCATAGCATGCCAGAACAGTTAGCATAATCATTGTGGAATCCATAGTCACCGCACGTCTCCTCCTCATATTTGAACGGTAAATGTGATTTTTTTTTTTACTGATTTAAAAAAGATAGTAATAAAAATGGTGAAGTTAAGTGGAAAATAACTATAAAATAAATAAAACCATTTAATTTATTTTTTCATTTTACTTTTTTTTCTCTCCATTATGACAGGTGAGGCCCGGCCTCCCCTGCCTCTACTCACTACACGTTACTGGTTCTCAGTCATCCAGGTCATGGTGAATTCTTGTCGAAATCACCCCTCATTTGAGAGGCTTCTCAAACTGAAGAAGCCTCTCGGATGAGGGGTGAAACGTCTTCAAGTGAGGAAATTCAAGTCCATTTGCCACGACACTATACACATACACAATGACAAACAATGTTTACTACCTCTTTATTTCATTCCACAAGTACTTCAAATTGCTTGAGACCTATTACAATTCACACATCTTTACGATCCTTGTAAACCCTCATAGATTGTTTACTTCAGGTTAAATCTCATAATTCTTCTGTCCATAAATCTCTCCATAAATGTGGTAATGCGTACATTTCTGACCTTCTCAATCCTAATAGTAAGATTACATTCTTGCATTCTACCGCTCTGGCATGTTGGCTATACCACTGTCATTTAACTGTGTTCTATTTCTACTTTCATTCTGGCTCCAAAAAATGGATTTTGGTTGCTGCTGGTTTTATTTCTCAACACATTAAAACACAATCTTTTGTTTTGGATGGTTCCTGGCTAGTTGCAGACAGACACTGGCAGCGTATTTACTCACAGGCCCTTAACTATGACTAAAGTCAAACTTAAAACAATTTTGTTTCATCTCATTTTTATATTTTTTTTTGGAAAGGCAGGGTCGCAAAACAAAACAAAAAACAACAATATATACATTTGTTACACAAAATCTGATGTTTTGAAATGGTTAATGAGAATCAAGTTGAATGTTGGTTAACTGATTTGAATATTGTGGATCCTTTTTCATGGAGTTTGCATGTTCTCCCCATTCCGGCATGGATTTTCTCATTCTCTGGCCTCCTCTCACTGTTTAAAAAAGATACGGTAGTTTAATTTAAGACTATAAATCGTCTGTAGGTTACAGTGTGAGAGCAAATGGTTTTATGTCTGTATATGTGCATCTGTGACTGATGAGCAACCAGTAAAGGCAGTACCCTGCCTCGCACCAAATGCAAGCCTCTCACCAAATTCAAGCTTGGATTGGCTTTGGTGTACAGACAGCATAAGTCGTATAGATAACTGATGAAAGTATAATGAGGATGACACCTGAGAGCACAGCTACAGCTTCAGACCTGTCCCCGTATGTTCTTTTTCTTTGCCTAAAATGTTGACAGAGTTAAAAAAAAAAAAAAAAAAAAAAAAAAAAGTGAATGAAAAACCAAATGTTCAGTTAAGTTTGTATCTTCACTAGTCACTAATATCCTGTGCCACATCCTTGGATGTTAGGAAGTCTCTTCAGGAGCACATACAGCACATGTGCAGTTTGAAAAAGTATGATCAAAATGGTTCCCCTGATGTCAGTGCTGTCTATACAGTGGTGTCTTTAGAACTATTATTTATGTGCATCACAGTATTAATTCATCCAACCTGTTCATCGTTTACACATCCTCATACACAGTAGATAATTGTTGTATAACTGTTGGATTTATAGAGATGATATGTATCACTTGATGACAGAACTGAACCCTATCCCGTTTTTCTGGTAATTCAATATCTTTCAAGAAGTGTCATTAGATCTTTCAGTGGGTGTGATATACACCATTATAGTCATGTCTTTGGGACCTCAGGCCAATATCTGTCAAAATTCATGTAAGTAAAGTAATGGATATCCTGTCTTCATAAAGCCTTCATGCTATGGGGATAAACAACAACACTCATCTGATAACCTTGATTTTTATCTGAGCAAGAAAACTGCCATTATATTACAGATCATTGTATAAAGGCAATGACCAACGAAAGGAGACACGCTCCTCATGAAAAACCCTAAAGATAAATAGAGCAGTTACCGATGGTTTGTCAGAATACACTGAAGCTGTTTATAGCACAGGCCTCAGGTAAATAATTTTCTGTCCCAACAAGGCAAATGAAGCATAATTGCTGGCCCTTTAGCAAATTGAAAAATAGTGGCCATTGTTTTAACTGTTTTAGAATTGAACCGGCGGTGCCTCCTCTACTCTGTAAACCTGCATCAAACTGCAAGGCTCAATAATTATAATGTTCAGGATCCTTCTGAGGGGTGAAGAAAATCAATAGACTAAGGACAAAGAACCTATAGCCATCACTTAATTCTCTTATCACAGTGATTTAGGGGAAGAGGAGGATGTTAAATAACTGTAAATCTTTAGCTATGACTTTGAGGGTGCTTTATGGCAGTTCTTACAGCATCTCCCTGACAGAATGTCCATACCTTCCGCAGACCACACAATTTATAGCTTTATTACCCTTTGTTTTAAAGAGCAGGGGGGACATAGCAGGGAGGAAGGAGATAACAGCCAGCCCGTGAAGCACAGGGGTGGCTGGTAAAAAAAAAAAAGAGTCAGATGCCATCATCGACAGAGACATAGCTCCATGGCAGCTTTACGGCTCAGGAGCAGAGCTTCTATTTGGAGGGTGGAAGATGAGAAAGGGTGGGTTACCTCCCCTTCATCAAAGCATCACTCTTTTGTCTATCACCTGTGCCTCTCAACACATGCCTAAAATGGTACATGTAAAATCCATAGACCCCCCATTGGAGGAGCAACATTCAATTTCCATCACAACTTATCCTCCGCTGATCACATTAAGTCCACTTTTGTATCGACTTTACGGCACAGCTACCATCACACTTTCCTTGAGGTCACAAGGAGGACTGACAGAGGGGGAATGCTAAATTGAAGGAGGGCAGACAAGAGGAGGGAGTGAAATACTTCTTCACCACAGAGTCATGAGTTCCCCTGGACTGGGCAGATGCTTCCTCATATTTTCTTGCTGTGCTGACAAGTGGCTTATTGTTTCCCTTGATAAGGGTACAGTGTTCCCAGTAATCTGAATTAGAGGGGGGCGTAAGTCAACGAGACACAGGGTGAGACTGAATCAATACATAAAAGGAGATTTTTCATGGATGTAAAAGGCACAGTTATTATCTGTCCAAGAGCAAAGGCTCTTTTTTTTGTCTTGAAGCGACACTCATGGGTAGTTTTGTGGTGACAAATAAAGCATTTGCCTGAACCCTGTGAAAGTCATTGCAGTCAAGTAGGATGTACTAAACTTTGTTAATTCATGATAGTTATTAAACACCTTTGACCGAGTTAATACACTGCATTATTATAATAAATACATATCCTTTTGCTCTTATGAACCACATCACTCAGATTTAATCATTTTTAGAATTGTAAAACCTCTCTGTTACTTCATCGCTCCGCAGCCACATGGGAGCAGTGGAAACAACAGCTTGTTGAAAGGAACTGCTGAGTGAGCAGATAATTGACCCTTGGACAAGTCCTGCATACCTGGTTACTGTTGCTACACCTATCAAATACTTGAATGTGAGCCTATAGCATTTAGAGTTGTATCAGAATGACATTTGCCAAAGACAAAGTATTATTGACGATGTCGGAGGATGTCAAAATTAAAGTCAAAGCTCAATGTCACTGCCTCCATACCCTGACAGTATCAGGGTATTACTGACAGTACATCATCCAATGAAGGCACAGGCTAGATTCAGAACATAACAAACGAAAGAGGGCGAACAGTGCTGGCCAGAGAAACTGAGCAGACTAAAAACAACAGAGGGGTTGAAAAAGCCCTGCTTTCTGACCATCTTACATGGTCAGTGAGCAGGGTAGCAGCGAGGGTGTCCTGTTCCTGACAGCTCCCCCTAGAGCTAAGGAATACATTAACCACTGTGGTCGACAGGGGTGTTGGGAATAATTACTCACTCCTGCCATGTGACACCCTTGATAAATTAAACTACCCCTTTAAGTTTTAAAGGCAAATGCATATTGTGGCCATCACTTAGAGGCTGACCTGTCCGTGAGCTTACATTATTTGCTGTAACAATGTGTTACCACAACTTGGAAAATCAAAACAGCAGCTGCCTAAAGATGAATGAACAATCTGCCAGTGAGGTTAGAGGGAAAAAAATGAGAACTCTATTAAAAGCTGTGTGTATTTGTCTTCATAATTAATGAATTCTATTCCATCAAGCTGTAATCTAATTATGAAGAATGCCTTCATCTGCCATGAATCATCTACACTCTGTTAGACATGTTAAGGAAAATAATCCAGACACATCACTGAGATTTAATTTTTTTTCTTTGTGAACAATGCAAAAAAAGTTATTGCCAATAACGCAAAATGATTTTAAAACCCTGTAGCTAATGGCTTAAAAGAAAATGTAACTCTAATTTAATAATTGACAAATTAAGCCAAGGGAGCTTACATTTTTTGGCAATGGCCGTGATCCATAAAATCAGTTTTTCTAACAGCTGCATGTCTAAAAGAGGTAATTACGTTCTCTGTAAACACATATAAACCCTAGGCAAACTCGCCCAGCAGACGGCTATGGATTAGGGGTGAGCTAGAGATGTCATCCATTCCTCAATGGCACATCTGGAAGATAATTCAGAAAAATACAACTGGTGAAAGGTACTTTCAATAAAAAAAAATCTCCAAATAAAATTCTTCTTCGCAGAAGTTACAGAGCAAATCTGACAACCAAGAATAAGAGGAGTTGTGTAAAGAAACAAATCAAATAAATTTGACAGCTTTGAAACTGAGTAATAACATGAAACTTATTACCCAACATACTGAGCTTATATCAAAATTTTTAAAATGCCTGACAAAGAAATACCTTATTGTAAATGCTTTGATAAGACTGAGAATAACATTTCAGAACAACACTATATCTTCTTACACAGCCCTATGAGAAACTTGACAATTCCAGTTTAATCATTCTTTTTTGGGGCCAAAGTCGACATAAAGAGACCACTGGTTTTAAACTGTGAAATATCCCATGTCTCTTCCCTTTGTGCTCTTTGTAACACAGTGTAATGATCTCATTGAGCATCATATGACAGCAAGGCAGTAAGAAAGGAAGACACATAACAGATATAGAAACAAAATGCAATGTGTAAGATGTGTAATGTGATTAGTTAAGTCCCGAACCAAGACCTTCATTCATAGGAAGCAACAGTAAAAAGATCATAAGGCACATTAAGAGACACTGTCATCATGTGAAAGAACATCTGAGTTCTCAACTGCCGACATTCATTTTCATAATGACAGTGAATCTAGTTGAAAGCAGGGAGATCTCTCAATGGCATTAAGCTCCCCTCTTTCAACTTTGATTAGGTGGTTTGCAGAAGATGAAGAGAAATCATTTAGCAGGAGATAAGTGTGTCAGAAGATAATGGCTCCACAGGTTGAACTTGGTGAAGGAACACTGACTCCTCCGAAGGAAGCTGATGAAACACAGCAACGACCTGAGAAATCCAGGTGTGTGCGTGTGCATGTGTTTGCATAGATGCGTGTTTAATCATAGTTTACGCTGTGTGTGGAAGTGAATGTGTGGCAATATTTGTGTTGTCCCAAATGCAGCGCTTGATTTTGTACACATTTGTATGCATGTAGGTATCTGTTTGCAAATGATTTAATGATTTCACTTTCTTCTTTTACTTGCAGTTCTGTGTCTTTTGTAAAGATAGGCATATAATAGCACTCAAAACCAAGATGGCAAAATATTTTCTCTAAAAACTTGATCTCATCCTAATTAAACTTTATTAGCATGGTAATGCATTCAGTATGTTTTTTTTTTTAAAATATTCATTGCTAAAATAATCACCAAAAATATGATAACTGCTGTCAGTGACTACGTAAGCCGTCTGGAGATTGAAACTGTAGCTGTAAAAGTATAAAATCCTTCAGAATAGCTTTAAAAAACTTTGTGAATGTTTTTGCCCTGACCAAAACAAAACACAATGACAGGTACCAGTTTATGATATCCCTTTCTTTTTCTCACAGTCTCCTCAATTTCCCCTGACACAGAGAGAACGGAGGGAGATACAGCAAAGGCTGAGAGAGAGAGAGAGAGAGAGAGAGAGAGAGAGAGAGAGAGAGAGAGAGAGAGAGAGAGAGAGAGAGAGAGAGAGAGAAAGGGAGAGAAAGACTAAGAGAGCACAGGGACCTGAAGTGTGTTTAGGAGGAAGATGGCTGTCAGTAGCTGTCAATCGTCTGCTTTTTGATGCCATTGTCTTGGCACAGGCCTGTCTGTCTCGCAGTGTAGCAGCTATCAAAGAGTCACTCACAGCGGAGACAGGCACTGAGACAGAAACACACGGAAATACACACATTTTCTCATTTACACCAGACACCTAAACTTTGTGAAGTTTTGAGGCTGTGAATTGTGATGTTACCAACATTTTCACCTGACCTTGAAGCATCACGTTTTTAAACCTAAGGTAACATATACTGATTGATTTACATCCCATGTTTCATTTATTTCGGATATTAATTAACTACTTTATAAGAAAGTTGTATGGCAGTACACAGCTCTCTGCATTGACTTTTTTCATATACAGTATACTGACATTTGAAAACAGCTGTTGTGTTCCATGTTTGTAAACAATATGAAAATAAATTCTTATTTAGAATACTAAGAAATGTGAGGTCTCAGATAAAACAAAAAACTAACATTAAAATATTCCACTGATAAATTGACAAGTTAGTGTATTCAGCGATTGCAATTAACAATGCTGGCTCTGCCTACATGGATAAATAATCTTCTTTCCCCTTTCTTCTTTTCCTTTCGGCTGTTCCCTTCAGGGGTCACCACAGTGAATCATCATCCTGCATCTTACCCTGTTCTCTGCATCCTCTTCTCTCACACCAACTTCCTGCTCTCTTTCACTATATCCATAAATCACCTCTTCCATCTTCCTCCTGGCCTCCTGCTTGTCAGTTCTAACTTTAGCATCCTTCAATCCATATATTCACTATTTCTCCTCTATACATGTCAAAATCATTTCAGTCTGGCCTCTCCGCCTTTATCAGCAAAACATTTAACATATGTTTTCCATTCGATGGACTCATTCCTGATCCTATCTGTCTTCATCACTTGCAAAGAGAACCTCAAAATCTTCATTATTGCATGTTGATTAATAAGAGTGCCAAAAAAAGCAAATCAGTTTTAACTGGGAAATTGAATTTGTATTCAGATTTTCGTGTATTTCATTCCTGAGAAATTAAAGAAAATTTGTGGACAATTATGTCACTATGTCATTTACTGATCATGGAAGCAGCAGTGACTTCTTCATACACATGCACTTGTCCTACTCAGAATGGGGCAAGGTCTCACATTCTTTACATAATGATAATGGTAAGTAATAGTCAGTGATTCTGAAACCGTATGTTAATGACATTAAGTATATATTCATTTTTAATCTCTGAAAATCCTAGATCTGCCAAACTGAAAATAATGCCTCACTCTGGGGCTCATGAAGCAAATTGTGTCAGTTCTCCTCACCCAACGCATTGTGTACAATGAAACAAATGTGCCCAAGTTCTAGCAAAACAATTTGTAGCAGTGTGATAGTAGGCATTAGGTTTATTTAGATATAGATTTTTATTGCACAGTAATTTGCTTGAATTTCTTTTCTTAAATTTCCTGACATAACATTTGTAACATTAACAAAAGTGACTAAAAGATTGTTATTTTTACATTTAATCACTCCTCTCTTGGACAGCGGTCCACATCTCTTTGTCATGAAAAGCATTATAGTAATCCAGCTCACATCCAAGAAAAAAAACAAACATTCATATGACAGCTTAACATCCATATCAGAGTGAATAAAGCAATGGTCTCTGTGTTCTTGATGGAAATTAGTAGTATTTCAAAAGACCAAGAGAGTTTTAGATTTAATACTTACCATAGGTGGTTTAATGCTTCAATCCAAAAGCTTCGTGCATGTCTTGGATAAGGGATATGAAAAATATGCTAAATTCTATCTGTAAAGGGATCATTATCAACCAAGAGGTTAAGGAAGTGACATTGCCACTGCCACGTGTTTCAAGGGAGCATTAATAAACAAATTCTTTATCTTTTTCTGTTTTTGTCTAATTACATAGCATTTTTCAGTAGTGCTCAGGATAGGCCGTACCGATGCTGTCCTTGAAGGACTGCCTGCCTCATTTTTCCTAAGACAGTTCACATATAATGGCTGCAGTTCCCACAGCCCTTCAGTGGTCCAAAAAGGCATCAGTATGACTGTGCACAGATGACCAGATCACCACTAGGCAGGCTGAGGAGGACAATGTCTTTTTCTGCCAATCATATTGGTTCTACAGGGCAAAAGAGTTTCTTTGGCAGGTAGAGACAACAATGCGACAGAATTCTTTCACAAGTTCACAGCTCAATCCTAATCCTTTGCCTTTTGCAAAATCATGCCATTTGGCCCTGAACCCATGCTTAACTACTGAGTTCATCATGCATAAAACATTAAAGATGTGCAGCCAAAAGGCTGTGGCTCCCTGTTTATTGGCACTCACAGGTTCGTAAACCATTTTCATCCTTAGCGGGATGAGACACACATGCTCTGTAGTCCTATTGATGGCATTTAACACAGAATATAAACCATAAAACACAATAATAAACATGAGGGGGGCAAATAAATCAGATTGATAATAACCCCAAGGAGGGATTTATATAAACAAAGATGGAGTCTTTGTGCAAATTGATGGTAGAAGCTCTATGAAAGCACTAGTGAGACACTAATATAGTCTTATAAAAACATAAGCAATACTCTAAAGTAGTTTCATCTGTCCTATTTGGCTCCCTAAGTGCTTAAGTAATGTATTGCTTTCATAAGTTGGTAACTTCCTAGCACTTTCTTATGTTGGAAATATGTCTCCATCCTCTGGGTAGTATGATTAGGAATAAAACACAAACAGCATTACTGTGGAAAAAATTGAAATGGAGACATAAAGCATGAAAGTTGCATTGAGCTGATTCATACCAACTCGGTAACAAAGGCAAAGACATCTAGAGGTATCAATCAGCCATACACATTGTCCTCCTGGCACCCGCACTAATGCATCACCCCTGGATTACAGTAATATCTGCCTGATGGATGTGCTCTGAGTGGAGCAGGCCATGTGTACCTCAGACAACAGCCTCAGTCCCAGGACATAGCGCAGAGGAGATGAGGCCTCTGCTACTGGGGGTCCATTATACTCCTATCCCTCTCCCTTCCTGAGCCCAAGACCCGAGTCCGACACATCCTCCCAGTTCATTCATTCCCTCCTCTTTTCCCATTTCTCAAGCATTTCCAGTTGTGTATGTTCATGCATGCATGCCTGCTAATATGTGTGAGTCACAGGTCTCCACTGAGAGACCGACTGCCATCCTGGGGCACCGCCTGGGTTTCTCCAGTCAATTTTACTGCCTTCATTTGACCTGATGAATGGCTAGCTGCTTTATCAGCCCCTCTGCCTGCAATCTCAAGTGGTTCCCTGGAGCCTCACACTGCCTGTAGGTTTAGTCACTCTTTTTGCACATGCTCCTTTAGCTGCTCAAAGATACAGCAAACAGAATTGCACAATTATGGCTAAAACTATTTTGTGTGTACAATCCCAAAAGTGATATGCACATGAGGAAAACAATGCACCAATTGTAGAAGCCAAAAGTCCAAAGGCCCGACACATACACACAAGGCACACAGACATGCACACGTCAGCCAGCAAATCCATCATCTTTATTTCTTTCCCAATGTGCTCATAATTTTTCATGTGGCTGCACCGTGCTCTCAAAAATATTTATTTTTGCTGATTTTTTTTTCTTAAGGAAAAACAAAAGAAATCGCAATTCTCTTTCTCCCTGGCTCTTGCCAAAATAATCAATGCTTTCCAGAGAGGGACTTGTGGCGCAGCATACGTGGAGAGAAGGCAGAAGGATGCAGACATAGCTCCAGGGCTCTGGCTGCAGATAATAAGTGAGGAGCAGTCCTTGGGTATGTTTTACAGCTATCAAGACTCATCATATTTGACATGCATTCTGGTGTTTACACAGTCTCCTCCGTGAAATCCTCTCCGGCTACAGAAGGAAACAGGATGCAGAGAGCACACACAATGCAGCACGCACACATTCTGCACAAAAAAGTACTTAGAAAAGAGAAACCAGTTGTTGCCTTTGCTCTCTCTCTCTCTCTCTCTCCTTCTTTTCTCCATGTCCCATCTCTTATCCACGGCACAATTGGTGGTGTTAGCACCTGTCAGCTGACTGACTTCTTGTTCCCGGTGGCTTATGAAAAAATCATGGCTGCTGGGCTTCAGAGGCTGCTTTCCCATCAATATGAATTCACCATGGTCTTCATGCAACATTAGGCCAGGCCCTGTTTTCATACAGCAAGCCACACGCTCCTCCGTCTGTAATACACAAGAGGAAATGAAAAGAGTAAATAGTCCTTTTAGAATGTTGTATTCGATCATGGGTGGAACCAAGTCGCCTGTGAAAGCGACCAGTATACTTTGCTCTCAAAAGTACATTTGCTTTCCATACCCAGATGTTATGGGACTATGCTCTGTGGCCCTTGTTAGTGTATCTGCTTATACTATAAATGAAACAGCGATACTCTCAGACACCCCTGCTATGGTTTTTCTGCATTGTTGAAATCCAGGCATTTACACATTCAGTAAGCACAGTTCTAGCACTTTAAAGTTTTAGCTCTACAGCAGTATGTGGTAAAACTTGTTGGAGAGGAGCTGAAATTACCTTCAGTAAAATTACCTTGATGAATATTTGCAATACCGGATAATGTTATTATTTTAATCAAATAAATAAATACAACAAACTAAGTTACTAAGTATGCACAACTGATTCCTGTCTTGATAATTTCTCCAAACGCATCATAGGACTTCCATAAGGTGTCATGAGATGAGTGAGGGAGTGGTTTAAAGAAAAAAAAAAAAAAAAGAGGGAAAAAAACAGGAAAAAAAGCTGTACAGAGCAATGATTATATTTTGGATTTGTAATTTTATTATATCATATTTCTCTTATATTTGAGTGTTCAAATAAAAAAGAGAGTTATGCTTTTTTTATTTTATGTATTCATTTATATTTTAACGTTACTTTGGGAAATAACTTTTATCAAAACATATCCTCAAAAGAAGTCAGATGAACTGGCAATGAATCAATATGATATTGTCGTACATTATGTAATCCTGAAAATTGCAATAACACTGTTTGACAGACATAGATCAGGTTTTGTGAAAAACTATTTGTTACCTGAGCAAAATCGCTTGACCATTTTCAATTTTCTAATTATTTCCCGAAAACTGTTTCTAAAAGCTCCGTAATACATGACTTGAAAAACAGCAAGGCATCACAATTAGCCCAGTTACTTGTTAGCAGTCAGCAAATAATTTGTGGATCAAACAATGCCAAGACCAGAAAAAAAGACAGATAAATCACATAAGGGCTACTTGGTTCTTCAAAAGAAATGAATGCACCAATTACCCCACTAATCGCACTTAGCCCCCCCCAAAAAACAGAGAAATGAATGTATGTACATATGTATACGGTTTTGTGATGGCTTTTTGGTAGAGTGATCACTTCTGACTTCCGACTACTGGTACTTTGGATCCTTGGTGACTGAATTGCACTTTATGTAAGTCGCTTTTGTATAAAAGCGTCTGCCAAATGACTGTAATGTAACGTAATGTAATGAGGTGCTGCAGGTAGACACAGACATTTAATTAAGGGAACAGTTGAACTACCTGTCAGTACAAAACAGAACAAAAGGTCAAGATTGTCTAAAATGTTAATATCAACCTGCTGACAGTGTACTGAGCATTTGGTTTTGCGGACCTGCTGAAACCCATCTTCTTATATCTTTCATATCTCTATCTCTCCTGGAGTTTTAAACATGCTGAAAGTCAATTATCCACACCACTTCTCCCTGGCATCACTGGGCTAATACAAGCTGCTCTTGACCTTATGTTTGTGTGTCTTGCACGGATGGGAGTGCCATGCTTCTCCTTGATTGGATTAACTTCAGATGTTGTGTGTGTCTGGGTCTATTACACAGGCTGTGTTGTGATTTCAAACCTCGACAACCCCCCCAACCCTCGCCACTGTTCCACCCCTCTCGTCGTTTACACCTCCCTGAAGGCCTGCTCCCTCCATACACGCCACACATGCAGCATTGTCATGGACACATCGACCCTTGCGTGTGTGTGGGCGCGTGCATACACACATACGTACACACATGCTTCCAAGCAGTCATATCCTATAAGTCTCCTGCGCTGTGATGAGATGCCTAGAGAAACATTTCATCTCTACATCCACACCCTCTGTCTCTCTCTGCTCTGTTTTTCTAAGTCCAGAGGGGGTCATCTCAAAGGGATAGCTTGTAATCAACTCAATTAAGACAGTCTGATGTCTCATTGCAATGGAAAATTGGTCTGGGTTACAACACTGTCATTAACAACTCAAGTGTGTCTACAATTGCCGTAGTCAGATGTGAGCTAGACTTTAGGAAAGGAGGAAGCAGTAAATGCGGACAGGGAGGGAAACAGATTCTTGGTTTCTTTGTGAAATGCGAGCATATACAAGTAAAATATCTGACACACTGAAATATTAGTATTCAGATTTCACTGACAAACATCACGACGTGTTGCGGATGCAGCTGAACTGTATACATACCACTGTAGTTCTATCCAATCACACAAGATTGTAGCTGGGATACCTGATGGCTAAAAAAAACAATGGTAATTGTTTCTGGGGATGTGACATTTGTCTTTTTTGTGGTATGCTTAAGGTGTCAACACCTTTCAAAAAACCCAAGATTTTGCACTGTGTCCCACATGCCCAGCAGCTGCCTTTTGATCTTTTTGAGAACTGTCAACCTATTCCGTGACTCCATGGAAATTGAATATTGTATTTATTTACACACGAGGTTAATAGAATAGATGCCGGGGTGATTTGAAAGTCAAACAACCACACCTGCCATTCATTTCACACCAAGGCAGATCCTCTGTTTTGTTCTGCATGGCTTGGATACACAAAGAGAGGATGATAAAGAATTGAATGGCTGATCCTCAACATTCACCCTCCAAAATATATCTGTTTAATACAGCAGTGATAAATCCAAATTTCCATGATTGAAGATCAGGGTTTGGGAGTATTCTGCTCTAACCTCATCTGAAGTCTGCAAATGGCCTGATACACGTGTTGAGAAACACCAGCACCATGGCCCAGTTTGAGGAGAATCAGTGTTAATGCATCTCTAATCATGCACACTGATGCATATGCACGTGTGTGTCAGCCACTTCCGGACGCTTTAAACAGACTTGTCATGCCGGTAGACGTTCCTGTCAAGCTGAAGACAAATCTGAAGATGTCAGTTGAACGCGGAGAAATGTCTGTCATTTTGTTTGACGTCGGTCTCTCAATGTGATTAGCATCACTAAATATTCATGCGGGCTTATCAGAGCGTTGAGAGTGTGCCAAACTCACTGTTGTTATTAGAATACAGCTCAAAGGGACTACCTGTGATAAATGCACAAATAATGTAAAAGCCATTTGATATTACAAGGATGTCAATACGTGCTTCCCTGTGTCCTCCGAGACCATTTCACAGGTCAATTCAACAAGGGGAAAGTGATATTACCTCCCAGACAGGGGAGTTGGGGCCGGACACTGTGTGCCATGATCCTGTTTGGAAAAAAAAATAAAAAAAGTAAAATAAATAAATAAATAAAATAATTAAAATGCTTGGATTAGCTAAACAACACTGCCACTTGCTGGTCACATATCGGTACTATTCTACACAATGACGGGAAAATGCAACAACAATGTACCCACTTTTGCTGAAACGTCGGAAAAGGCTTTTCCTTTTATAGCTGATGTGTTGAACCAAATGCAGCCCAGCATATATATATATGGAGCTCATTTTAAATCAACTAAATTTTCTTTTCCAAGCATAGCTTGCAAAACATAAAAGCTTTTACAGTTAGTTGTGAGAATGTGCTCCCATCTCAGATGCTAAATACATCAAAACAGGAACCTCTTGAATTATTTTGTTTCATATTAGCAGTTGTAGGTGTCAGTTTTGTTTTCTTGTTTCTCCACCACATAGCTTTTTTTCTACCTCTGAGAGTGTGTGAGTGTGTATCATTGTGGCACTCTGACAGTCACGGCCGGGAGGAGGAACAGTGGTGTGCTCGCTGCAGATGGCAGCACACATTTTTTCATTCCTTAAACAGACACAAAAAGCAGCTGAGGGACCAGGGCCTGTCTGTAGAATGTGCTGGGGAAGAGTAGGTACTTGGCACAAGTAGCAGAAACAATTAGCGTCACATAAGCAGA
Source organism: Fistularia commersonii (assembly GCF_037954325.1). Classification (NCBI taxonomy): domain Eukaryota; kingdom Metazoa; phylum Chordata; class Actinopteri; order Syngnathiformes; family Fistulariidae; genus Fistularia; species Fistularia commersonii. The sequence continues at coordinate 17,351,690 of NC_141285.1, forward strand.
GGCCCGAAGCGGCGGGGGAGAAAAAGTGAAAGAGGATGGTGGAAAAACACAGCATCTCATTTCACCGTGAGGACCTCAGCGAAGCTGTATGCACACTCATAGACACCCCCTTCCTTTTTTCGTCACAATTCAAACATTTTTTTTTAGAGGCAGTTTGTGTCATGGTTCATTTAATTGATGTGTTCTTGTTGGTGGCGTGTTTTTGTTTGGATCTGTGCATTCTTAATTAGGGAACAGAAACAGAGGAAGCTCCATGTCCTTGGAGAGACCTCGCATCCCACTTACATCCCAAAAATCCTGGCTGCCATCTTCTCCATTTCAGTCTTTGATTTTGAAGTCTCAACATAACATGATGGAAATACGGCTCATGATAACGAGACTTGTTCGAGAAAAAAAAGCTCATTAAACTTTACTTGCTTCAAAGATTTAAAATAAGAAGGAAATAGCAATGTTAAAACATGACTTGTGAAAGGAGAATAAGTTGGAAAGTGAGCGAAAGCTCAGGAGGTCAAGTTAGAACAAAGCAGCTGAGGAGTTACATGAAGACCGGGAGATGGGTTTAACAGTGTGCTCAGAGGAACAAAACTCAAGCTTAGTCTCTGTACTTCTGTCACAATGGAGAATCAACCCTTTAAATGTTCATTTCACACACGTAACATAGTGTGTATCAGTATGGGGAAGCACGCATTCCACCTCTGTACTGAATAAAAGTTGTAAAGATTGTCCACATATCAGATCGTAATGATTCTACCAACTCATTTTCAACAAAATCCTTAAAATATATGAAAAGATTTTACACTAAAAGATCTCAGCAATGAATCAATGTCAAATGGATGTTTACAATTAAAGAGAGCATGCGGACATTGAGTTGCAATCAAACATTTGAAAAAAAAAGACAAATGTAAAAAGAAATGATGTATCAATTTGGATGTAAAAAAATGATTTGTCAAAAAAAAAAAGGTCTCCTATTTTGTATAATTCATATTATTCATTGTAAAGAAAATAAAAGTAGTTAATTTGGTGTGTCAAAGAAAAACCTTCATAAATACAGTTAAAGATAGCCAAAAGTAATTTGGCAAATAATTGTTATTATATGTAATTATTTCTCCATGTAAGTTTGGTTATTCCCTCTATTTATTTGAATCTTGTTTGTTATTTTGCATTAAGGCCATTTTAAGATATAGAGATATATACAGTAGGTCCTATTGAATAGTCCATGGCTTCAATCTAGTCAGTTAAGTCAGTCAGAAAAATGTGGATAGATTTAATTTTGATCTTTATATTATGATCTAGCACTTTGTTAAGACATGCCCTGTTGCTTTTATGAAAATCTAACCAACTAACTAACAATCTAACTAGACATCACTTGACGCTGCCTCTCAAATTTACAAATTAGTCCCTTGTCATCCAAATCATTTTGTAGCGCAATTCATATTCACATTTAAATGTTTTGTTTGAACATTCAATGTCAAATAGTCTTTTGGAACCTTTGATTTAGTATATTAAACTACACATATTGTATTCTGGTCTGATCAACTGCTATCTGCAAATATAAACTTTTAACTGCTGACATGTTACATGCAAATAGTAACTGGTTAGCACATTGGTGAGAAGTTCATTACTCTCAGTATGTGGTTATTTTAAGATGTAAGTCTCTTGTGTACAGAATTGCAAACAGCATAGCTTTTATTGTTTTGAACAGTGGTGTTCAATCATGATAACAAGAGGCAAAATAATCCCCATTCCTATTTCCTCCATATACAGTACCTGTGTACCTGTTGTCCATAATAGTATACACAGTATCACATGCCCCCCCCCCAACACACACACACACACGCACGCACACACACACACACACACACACACACGCACACACACACACACTTATGGTTTCAGGACCAAAAAAAAAAAAATAGTTGCAGATGCACAATACTACATTCAGAAAACAACTGAGTTATGAAATTCACTCCGGGCTGTCCTCAGACAAGGTTTCTGCGAAAGTTTTGTAGGAGTTATGTAATTTCACTCATTGAAGCTTGTAATTCCTTAAATCAAGAATATAAGATGAAGACTTCTTTTGTACCGCACCGACACATCAACCAACAGAACCACAAATTTGATGATAGACAACATTCTGATCAGACAGGGTTCAAACCTGGCCTTAAGTTTGCTTGAAACTTAAGGAAAAAAGCAAATATCAATAAATGTCTGAAAAAAAAGATATAACAAAAGGGGCTCTTCATCTTGTGATTTCCAGAAAAAAAACAAACTTGAAACAACACAGAGGAGACACATCAGACTATACTGTTTGGTTTATAAGAATGATCAATATGCCGACTCTGTCTCAAAGTCTAACCAAAACAAACAGACAGGAGGTTAATGTTCTTGTGACTTCTTAATACAAATAGTGACACCGATGGCAGTTGACTGGTATCTCAAAGCTAGTCAGTATTGTCCATCAGTTAAAACAAGAGCACAGAGCATGGCTGTAGATATCAAATTATTCTTCGGCATTGCACTCTCTGTTGTGCTAACAGGTATGAGATCATTGAGCATGAATGACATTTTGTGGGTTATCAGGTAGTTGCAAGAATTTCTTGTGATGGCATCTGATGGTCTATTATGGTTCACTAAGGAGTGGGACAGTCTGCATTTCTTGGGAAGAGCCACAGTGATGGAAAGAATGACCCTGTGCTGCAGTATGTTGTTAACAACTCTCTGAGGGAGCATCCAGTCCTCACAAAACTCAGACTGGTAAGAGTAATCTGCAAACTCACATGCACTTGAGAATTGTATGACTTTATTCACAGCTGGACTGTTCGTGGTTCTGAATAGCAGCTCTGCTCATTGTCGGAATGGCTTGATAAATGAACACGTCTCAACCCAATATTACTTTCACATTTTTAAGGTCACCCTTTGAAATTATCAATGTCATTAGTCACTCTTGTGCATAATGGCCAGATATCTGTAAAAACAAATTAAAACGCTTAAACCAGCATGGAGACATTTATGTTAGAGATCAAGAAAGTTGAAGTCATTAAATATTGTTCGATGCTAATGGCATTGCCTGTAGACAGTCAAAGCAGATTGAGTTTGATTTTGTTTGTCAAATTAACTTTCTACATGACATTAAATATATTGGAAACACATAATTGCCACAGTACACAAAGACATTGTAGTAGTTGTTATTTTGACCACTGGGAGGCAGAGCAGTGTAAGAGATCATGCCATTCTTCAGAGAAACTGCCACTGACTGCATATGTTTGTATGTTGTTGAATTGGGTCATGATGACAAGTAAATTCTGTTTCTTCCTGTAGAGAACCCTCGAAGATCAATGGAGTGCAATGTTGGTTGCAGCTGAACAAGCCCAGTTAATGGCACTTCTCATTAAAATGATCAATGCAACAAGAGCAATTGAAATAGGTAAAATGATGTCCAAACTCAATTAATGGGAAAATGACTTGTGAAAAAAAATAAAAATAAAAAATACAGCTACAACAAAAAAATTATCAAAGCTTAATATTACTTGAACAATTCTTCAAAATTACAATTTGGAGTGGGAAATGAAGAGGGAAACTTAATTTACAATCGCATGAGTTTATATATGAATAGATTGGGAAAAATAAACAAAATATCTGTTCAGTTACAGAACTTCAATTTTTCCAGAAAAAAAAAGAAATCAAATGTTTTAATGAACTTGCTTAAGCCTCAGAATTTTAGGTACTCTATTACAATGTAACTTTACGACGGTCTCCAAGTCTTTACTAATTCATTTATCTTAACTAATAAGTGTTACATTCTTATAAACATTTTTTGATGAATCTCTGACCTTGTTTCTCTCATTGACTCTTGCAGGGATGTACACAGGATATAACGCACTCAGCATGGCTTTGTCAATGCCAGAGAATGGATATGTAATTGCTTTAGAAATAGAGGAAATCTATGCGGAAATTGCTAAACCATTTTTTAAAGAGGTATTATATGTGTAAACTTACACTTTACAAGTTGAGTAAGATTGACTTTGCTCTTGTGACAAGTTCTGCAATCAGCACCCACATTCTCCCAGTTTGTGTTCACAAAACAGTAGCTCAGTTCAGTAAGTCATGGGGTGACACGATACAGAAAACTAGGAAGTCTAGTCATGCTTAGGCTTAATCTCTAGTGTTGTATCAACAATTGAAAGAAAGTTAATTGCAGTGTCTGCCTTGTGATCAAATGCCATAATAGATTTTTTTTTTCAAAATAGGCTGGAGTTGAGAAAAACATAGATGTACGAATACAACCAGCATTGACAACAATGGGTAAGTGATTTTATACATTTTTTATCTTGATCTTTGAAAAAATAAAAATGCAAAAAAGTTCTTGTGATGCAACATTTATCTTTGTCTTATTAGAGCAATTATTGGCAGCTGGGGAAGCTGGAACATACGACTTTGTCTTTGTTGATGCTGATAAAGTCAACTACGACAATTACTATGAGAAGTCCCTTGAGCTCATACGAAAAGGGGGCATCATTGCAATTGACAATGTAAGTACAGTGTAAGGACATGTGCCTGTGCCAGTTGGGCTCTGTGACTTCAAATGACATGAAAACACTTTGTGGATATCATTAGGTGCTATGGAGTGGAAAGGTTATAAATCCTGCCCAAAATGACAGCACCTCCAAGGCTATGGATGCTCTCAACAAGAAGCTCCACAAAGATGAGAGGATCGATCTAAGCATGATCACTGTGGGTGATGGTCTGACAATTGCTATGAAACGCTAAGCTGTCGCAAAGTTTCATTAAACAGAAGCAGACAACATAGTTTGGTATCTTTTTGGACAGCACATTTAATTCAAAATACTGAATACAAATTCATATAAGGAGTCATATCAAAGTGAGTGCAATGACAAAATAAAAAGGGGCTACAAAAAAAAAAGAATAAAACTTCAAGCCAGGGTTAAAAGATTGCATGCTACACCAAGGGTTTCTGCAGGTTTCACCAAGTCAAATGTGAGCCTTTTTTAGACCTTTTAAGACCATTGTGAATTGAATCTAAACCTATCTCTTGTCCATACTGGCAAGAGTATGAAATAAATAAAAGGCACATTCTGCTCTATTCCAATATTTGTTCTAGTCAATCATCTTTGGAACCGAACATTCCTGGTTCGATTCCCGGCTCCTCCTACTGTGTTGAAATGTTGTTGAGCAAGAGCAAGACACACTGAACAAGAGACACTGCTCATGGTTGGTCCATGATGGGTTAATTGCAGGGAAAGAATGGATAAGGATAATGGAAAAGGATAAATTATTAGAAAAATTGAGAGACCCAGAATTCCTCATCCAATCTATCTTTGTCACTCCCAAAGAGAATCTCAACACTTTCATCTCTGCTAAGCTCCACTTCTTGTCTTTTCCTCAATACCACTATTGTAAAACCGTACAGCCTCATTGGTCTCACCACCATCTTGTACACCTTTCCTTTTGCCTGACACTTTTCTCCAACCGTTCCAACGTGTTGAAACACATTCCTACCCCTTTTTTCCACACACTTCATTGCTTGGGACTGTTGACCCTAAGTACTTCAAATCCTTCACCCTGATCTTAAGTACTTAATTTTAGTCAAACATCAGCACGAACAGGCCCTTAACTTAAGATGAAGTCCCTCTTAATGAAGTGTGCCAGTCCAAATTGAGTAATATAAGCTTTCTTGCCCTTTCCACATTTAAATGTTATAGCAATCTCTGAATCTGGGAACATGGTCATAAAAACCCAACCGACATCTTCTTTACTGGAATATGACTGATGTTTTGCAGTGATATGCAATATCCAGAGTGCCCCCACTTTAAATGTTGGCATGGATCCAAACAGTGCTTAAAGGTCACTAATTGAGGGTCTAACCGTTGTGCTGAAGCCAGGCTTCCATGTTAACGCACTGGGACAAAAATTAGTCATGTCCAATGTTCCCACTAAGCCACGCATTTGCACAATCGAGCACTGCTCCAGCGTTCTCCGTGCACAGTAAAGCTGAACTGTAAATAGATTCAACAGATTTATTTTATTTACAGCTCAGCTGGGATATTATTTTATGCGCTGTGTAGATTTGCTGTGCATGGAGAACACTGGAGCAGTGCGCAATAGCACAAGCGAGCAGCTTAGAGGGAACACCGGTCATGTCAAGTGTGTTTGTTGGCTTCATACGACCAGTCAGTGCAACTGCATTGCTCCGATACCCTACCTGTTGGCAGTGAACATTAATAGATATGGGTTCTGTATTTCTTCTGTTGTTATACTACAATGTAACATAAAGTGACACCCTATCCACAAAAAATAGAAAAGGAGTAACCAAACTCTGTAATTCAACGTTGTAACATTCATTATTTTTCTAATTAAAGACCCGGCAAACTCTGTTGAAGACTTTTTACTGTATTCAACCTATATTCATTCATAATATTGTATTTTAGACTTTTTAAGACCCTGCAGAAATCCTGTGTATATATATATATATATATATATATATATATATTTATATATATCTTGTCTAAAATGACAATCTAAGAACTTAGAACTCGACAAAAAAACTACAATCTAATAACACAGTGCTCAATATGACTTACTTCCTGATGATAAAATGTAAAATATTATTTACATGTTTTCAACATTACTCATATAAAGATTCAGGAGGATCAAAGTGGATAAAACCAAATAAACAATTTAGACAAACCATTTTGAACATGTTTGCTTATCCAAATAATTTGCTGCGAAATGGAACTCATATAGAAAATATCCTAACTATTAGGTGAGTGCGTAAATAACACCAGCAGAAAAGGTGGCTAGATACTATAGATACTATAGACAGATAAATAGATAGATACTATAGTCGCTACAGTTCAACTCTAGAGTTTTGACAGTACGTCCTCACACTCTGTGTTGAGTGAAGTCACCTGTCTCTCAGTACACTTTGGACCTACAACAAGAAATCATTCAGACACAAACTTGAATATTCCCTGATGAATTTAGCTTACAAGCTACTGTGATGACAACTACAAGTAAGACATGGAGTATTTGATCACCTGGAGAAAGCAGAAAAGGAGAGGAGACCAAGCAGAAATTGGAGGCTGTAGAAGCAGAGGAGCACGGCACTGAGGAGGAACTCCAGCCGAAGGACAAAGGTCTGTAGCAGCAAGTAGTAGACAGTCAGTGCTGTACTGGGCAGAAGCATGAAAAGTGAAATTCCTGAGGCCAGAGACTGCTCACACAGATTTCCCTTCCAGCCTGTAATGAGAAATAACCATTAAGTCCTGATAAGGTCTAGTTCATACACTCTATACTCTATATCCATAAATCTCCTTTTTGGTCTTTCAAGGCCTCCTCCCTTGCAGTTCTAAACTCAGCATCTATTTACCTATATATTGGATATTTGCCCTCTCTGAATGTCCAATCCATCTCAGTCTGGGATCACTACCTGGATTTCCAAAACATCTGGCATGTGCTCCCCTTCTGATGCAGTCAGTTGGGATTCTATCCATCCTCATCATTCCCAAAGTATTTTAGAGAATTTAATTTTTAAAGATTGATGAATCAGATACTTAGTCTAGGTTGAAAGAGTTTTTAATGTTGAAAAATCTTATAATGTTAAAAATGAAGTATTCAGGTTATTCCCAAGGATGGCTATTCATTACATTAAAATCTTGAAAGTCCCTGCAGGATGTCACTAAATCATGCTGCAAAATGCTCCTTCTCTAATGCAGTTCAAAAGAATAGTTAGTATATTTGTGATTTATTTACCCACCATAAAAGATCCTTAAAGACTCGAGTCCAAGAAAGATTACAAGTAGCACCACATCAAGAGCCAGGTTATCTGATGGGTATGGCAGCAAAATACCTAGTCAACAGAGAGAAGAGTAAATCACACTACTGTAACCCGGGAGTCAAAGTATGAAACAGACTTTTCAATTCATTCCAAACTTGAAAATCAAGTTTCAAGGCTTTTTGCCTTTTTGGTTCAACTTAGGCTCTCACAGAGACCTGTGATGGTCATGATCAAATAGTAACAAGCATTTCTGCTACTAATAATTTAATTTCATTCATTGTTATTTAAAAATATTATCGCATCATATAATGCTTTGAGTATCTGGTATCTGAGATTCAATTCAGTGATGAAAAGCCCCCAATAACTTCTGTTTTCATTTACAAAATTATGGTCAAAAACATGATCTTAATGACTGGAACAAGACTGGTTTGCTTTAATTGATATAGAAATATAGCTGGATATTTCCACAGACTATTCAGGAGGTAACCATTAAAATGGTAACAGGAGCTGAGGAGTCTGTTTAGAAATTTTAATTGAAATAGTAGTGTGGTGCACCAAACATGCCAACAGACCTTTGTAGATAAACATCAGAACTTCTGCCACATAGAAAGCAGCAAAGTACCAACTGTTGAGGTACAAGAGGATTTGCAGAACAGTTGAAGACAGCTGATAAGAAGGTGGTTAAGATAAAAATTAAAAAAAATATATATATATAAATCAAACAGATCATGTCATCAGATGGAGTGAAGGATACAATTGGTTGGCTTGCTGCAGGGAAACAGATAGAACATAGCTGTTAGAGCAAATGGGTAAATTACAGATGAAGCTTACCATATGGTCAAGAATATAATCAGTTGGGAGAAGCCATACTATTTTTGCACGTTTAATTATAAGAATGGCAGAAATATTGTGAGTCCTAGATGTTTGAAAGTATTCTTATATTCAACTGATTAAGCAGTCTAAACAACGTTAGCCAATCGGCATATAATTCATTTGATTATTTTTTAATCCAACGAAGAATTCAAATCAAGATCAACTGACACCCTAGGCGTATGTTAGGGTGAGAAGAAACCGAAAACACTCTTGACTCCAAACATTCTGAGACACGGACGAGCATCATGCTTTGCGGTTATTACAAAATAGTAGTTACAGTTCATAAAATTAATAGAATTTTATCGATGGGTTTCAGTATGTTTAGACACTAAACACCAAGCGATGGTCTCATTCTTAGTTCGTAACAACTAAATTAGCATTCTAATTTTACCACGTAATTTTAGTCTTTCATTTATTTGGTTAGCTCTCGGATGTTGATACCTGTTCTCACTTCCGTTAACGAATATCAGCTAACCTTAAGCCCTATTCACTGATGGAAAACGGAACAGAAACTTATTTGGCGTCAAATGAAGCAACGTTACGGGAGATAAATGGATTATGACAAGTTTATTCAACGCTACTGTAGCATGTAACTTACCGGGCGCCATGTCTAATCACTATGGAAACAGCGTGGAGGAAGAGATTCTTCTTCGCCTTTCAACTGAAATTGCAACAGCGGTGATTTACTGCCCCCATTGGCTACTATATCGTACTGTAATCAGTAGGCTTAATTATAGAAACTGTCTGTAAAATAGTCACAATCGATCGTGTGACAATAACGCGTTTTTATTTGATATGTTCTACTGGCAACTGTTCAATATTGTAAAGCAGAGATGTGTGTGTAATGATGTACAAACAATCTTTATACATGAGCTGTTATGTCAATGGAGGTTCTCAGTCATCCAGGCCATGGTTAATCCTTGTCAAAATCTTTTCTGGCAACTGGACTTGAAATATCTTTCTTCTGTAACATAAGAACCCCATTCAAACTAGTTTCTGCAAAAACTATCCGTTCATGGCTACCAAGACAGGGAGAAACACTATCTAGATTTTTTTCTCAACACGCGCACACACACACACACACACACACACACACACACACACACACACACACACACACACACACACACACACACACACACACACACACACACACGATTATAGTTTCAGGACCATGAAAACATAAAATAGTTGCAGATGCTAAAATAGTTGCAGATGCACAATAATGGTTTGGTCATGTGCAGAGATGGTTTGGTCATGTACAGAGGAGGGAGAGAGAATATATTGGTAGACGGATGCTGGAATTGGAGCTTCCAGGCAAGAGGTCTCGAGGAAGACCAAAGAGAAGATTTACGGATGTAGTGAGAGAGGATATGAAGGTAGTTTGTGTGAGAGAGGAGGATACAGAGAATAGGGTTAGATGGAGAAAGTTGACTCGCTGTGACGACCCTTGACGGGAAAAGCCGAAAGAAGAAGAAGAAGAAGAAGTTGCAGATGCACAATACTGCATTCAGAAAACAACTGAGTTATGAAATTCACTCTGGGCTGTCCTCAGACAAGGTTTCTGCGAAAGTTTTGTAGGAATTATGTATTTTCACTCATCAAAGCTTGTAATTCCTTAAATCAAGAATATAAGATGAAGACTTCTTTTGTACCGCACCGACACATCAACCAACAGAACCACAAATTTGATGATAGACAACATTCTGATCAGACAGGGGTCAAACCTGCCCTTAAGTTTGCTTGAAACTTATGGAAAAAAGAAAATATCAATAAATGTCTGAAAAAAAAAGATATAACAAAAGGGGCTCTTCATCTTGTGATGTTAAGACAAAAAAAAATACTTGAAACAACATCACAGATGAGACACATCAGACTATACTGTTTGGTTTATAAGAATAATTAATATGCCAACTCTGTCTCAAAGTCTAACCAAAACAAACAGACAGGAGGTTAATGTCCTGTGATTTCTTGATATAAATAGTGACACCGATGGCAGTTGACTGGTATCTCAAAGCTAGTCAGTATTGTCCATCAGTTAAAACAAGAGCATGGCTGTAGATATCAAATTATTCTTCGGCATTGCACTCTCTGTTGTGCTAACAGGTATGAGATCATTGAGCATGAATGACATTTTGTGGGTTATAAGGTAGTTGCAAGAATTTCTTGTGATGGCATCTGATGGTCTATTATGGTTCACTAAGGAGTGGGACAGTCTGCATCTCTTGGGAAGAGCCACAGCGATGGAAAGAATGACCCTGTGCTGCAGTATGTTGTGAACAACTCTCTGAGGGAGCATCCAGTCCTCACAAAACTCAGACTGGTAAGAGTAATCTGCAAACTCACATGCACTTGAGAATTATATGACTTTATTCACAGCTGGACTGTTCGTGGTTCTGAATAGCAGCTCTGCTCATTGTCGGAATGGCTTGATAAATGAACACGTCTCAACCCAATATTACTTTCACATTTTTAAGGTCACCCTTTGAAATTATCAATGTCATTAGTCACTTTTGTGCATAATGGCCAGATATCTGTAAAAACAAATTAAAACGCTTAAACCAGCATGGAGACATTTATGTTAGAGATCAAGAAAGTTGAAGTCATTAAATATTGTTCGATGCTAATGGCATTGCCTGTGGACAGTCAAAGCAGATTGAGTTTGATTTTGTTTGTCAAATTAACTTTCTACATGACATTAAATATATTGGAAATACATAATTGCCACAGTACACAAAGACATTGTAGTAGTTGTTATTTTGACCACTGGGAGGCAGAGCAGTGTAAGAGATCGTGCCATTCTTCAGAGAAACTGCCACTGACTGCATATGTTTGTATGTTGGTTAATTAGGTCATGATGACAAGTAAATTCTGTTTTTTCCTGTAGAGAACCATTGAAGATCAATGGAGTGCAATGATGACTGCAGCTGAACAAGCCCAGTTAATGGCACTTCTCATTAAAATGATCAATGCAACAAGAGCTATTGAAATAGGTAAAATGATGTTCAAACTCAATTAATGAAAAAGGAAATCTGAAAAAAAAAAAAAAAATACAGCTACAACAAAAAAATTATCAAAGCTTAATATTACTTGAACAATTCTTCAAAACTACAATTTGGAGTGGGAAATGAAGAAGGAAACTTAATTTACAAACACATGAGTTTATATGTAAATAGATTGGGGAAAAATAAACAAAATATCTGTTCGGATACACAACTTCAATTTTTCCAAAAAAAAAAGGAATCACATGTTTTAATGAACTTGCTAAAGCCTCAGAATTTTAGGTAATCTATTACAATGTAACTTTACAAAGGTCTCCAAGTCTTTACTAATTCATTTATCTTTCCTTATAAGTGTTACATTCTTGTAAACATTTTTTGATGAATCTCTGACCTTGTTTCTCTCATTGTATCTTGCAGGGATGTACACAGGATATAACGCACTCAGCATGGCTTTGTCAATGCCAGAGAATGGATATGTAGTTGCTTTAGAAATAGAGGAAATCTATGTGGACATTGCTAAACCATTTTTTAAAGAGGTATTATATGTGTAAACATACACTTTACAAGTTGAGTAAGATTGACTTTGCTCTTGTGACAAATTCTGCAATCAGCACCCACCTTCTCCCAGTTTGTGTTCACAAAACAGTAGCTCAGTTCAGTGAGTCATGGTGTGACATGATACAGAAAACTAGGAAGTCTAGTCATGCTTTGGCTTAATCCCTAGTGTTTTATCAACAATTGAAAGAAAGTTAATTGCAGTGTCTGCCTTGTGATCAAATGCCATAATAGATGTTTTTTTTTTAAATAGGCTGGAGTTGAGAAAAACATAGATGTACGAATACAACCAGCATTGACAACAATGGGTAAGTGATTTTATACATTTTTATCTTGATTTTTGAAAAAATAAAAATGCAAAAAAGTTCTTGTGATGCAACATTTATCTTTGTCTTATTAGAGCAATTATTGGCAGCTGGGGAAGCTGGAACATACGACTTTGTCTACGTTGATGCTGATGAAGCCAACTACGACAACTACTATGAGAAGTCCCTTGAGCTCATACGAAAAGGGGGCATCATTGCAATTGACAATGTAAGTACAGTGTAAGGACATGTGCCCATGCCAGTTGGGCTCTGTGACTTCAAATGACATGAAAACACTTTGTGGGTATCATTAGGTGCTATGCAGTGGAAAGATTATAAATCCTGCCCATAATGACAACATCTCCAAGGCTATGGATGCTCTCAACAAGAAGCTCCACAAAGATGAGAGGATCGATCTGAGCATGATCACTGTGGGGGATGGTCTGACAATTGCTATGAAACGCTAAACTGTCGCAAAGTTTCATTAAACAGAAGCAGACAACATAGTTTGGTATCTTTTTGGTCAGCACATTTAATTCAAAATACTGAATACAAATTCATATAAGGAGTCATATCAAAGTGAGTGCAATGACAAAACAAAAAGGGGCTACAAAAAAAAAGAATAAAACTTCAAGCCAGAGTTAAAAGATTGCTTGCTAAACCAAGGGTTTCTGCAGGTTTCACCAAGTCAAATGTGAGCCTTTTTTAGACCTTTTAAGACCATTGTGAATTGAATCTAAACCTGTCTCTTGTCCATACTGGCAAGAGTATGAAATATATAAAAGGCACATTCTGTTCTATTCCAATATTTGTTCTAGTCAATCATCTTTGGAACCGAACATTCCTGGTTCGATTCCCGGCTCCTCCTACTGTGTCGAAATGTTGTTGAGCAAGAGCAAGACACACTGAACAAGAGACACTGCTCATGGTTGGTCCATGAAAGAATGGATAAGGATAATGGAAAAGGATAAATTATTAGAAAAATTGAGAGACCCAGAATTCCTCATCCAATCTATCCTTGTAACTCCCAAAGAGAATCTCAACACTTTAATCTCTGCTAAGCGCCACTTCTTGTCTTTTCCTCAATACCACTATTGTAAAACCATACAGCCTCATTGGTCTCACCACCATCTTGTACACCTTTCCTTTTGCCTGACACTTTTCTCCAACCGTTCCAAGGTGACGAAACACATTCCTACCCCTTTTTTCCACACACTTCATTGCTTGGGACTGTTGACCCTAAGTACTTCAAATCCTTCACCCTGATCTTAAGTACTTAATTTTAGTCAAACATCAGCACGAACAGGCTCTTAACTTAAGATGAGGTCCCTCTTAATGAAGTGTGCCAGTCCACATTGAGAAATATAAGCTTTCTTGCCCTTTCCACATTTAAATGTTATAGCAATCTCTGAATCTGGGAACATGGTCATAAAAACCCAACCGACATCTTCTTTACTGGAATATGACTGATGTTTTGCAATGATATGCAATATCCAGAGTGCCCTCACTTTAAATGTTGGCATGGATCCAAACAGTGCTTAAAGGTCACTAATTGAGGGTCTAACCATTGTGCTGAAGCCAGGCTTCCATGTTAACACTCTGGGACAAAAATTAGTCATGTCCAATGTTCCCACTAAGCCACAGTATTCCCACAGTAAAGCTGAACTGTAAATAAATTAAACAGATTTATTTTATTTACAACTCAGCTTGGATTTTATTGTGCAGTATAGATTTGCTGTGCGCGGAGAACACTGGAGCAGTGCGTAATTGCGCAAGCGAGCAGCTTGGGGGTCATGTCAAGTGTTTGTTGGCTTCATACGACCAGTCAGTGCAACTGCATAGCTCCGATACCCTACCTGTTGGCAGTGACCTTTAATAGATATGGGTTCTGTATTTCTTCCGTTGTTATACAACAATGTAACATAAAGTGACACCCCATCAAAAAAAAAAAAAAATAGAAAAGGAGTAACCAAACTCTGTAATTCAACTTTGTAACATTCATTATTTTTCTAATTAGACCTGGCAAACTCTGTTGAAGACTTTTTACTGTATTCAACCTATATTTATTCATAATATTGTATTTTAGACTTTTTAAGACCCTGCAGAAATCCTGTGTGTATATATATATATATATATATATATATATATATATATATATATGTATATATATTTATATATATATATATATCTTGTCTAAAATGACAATCTAAGAACTTAGAACGCGACAAAAAAACTACAATCTAATAACATAGTGCTCAATATGACTGACTTCCTGATGATAAAATGTAAAATATTATTTACATGTTTTCAACATTACTCATATAAAGATTCAGGAGGATCAAAGTGGATAAAACCAAAGAAACAATTTAATTGAAATTTTTAATTGAAATAGTAGTGTGGTGCACCAAACATGCCAACAGACCTTTGTAGATAAACATCAGAACTTCTGCCACATAGAAAGCAGCAAAGTACCAACTGTTGAGGTACAAGAGGATTTGCAGAACAGTTGGAGACAGCTGATAAGAAGGTGGTTAAGATGAAAATTTAAAAAAATTAAAATATAAATCAAACAGATCATGTCATCAGATGGAGTGAAGGATACAATTGGTTGGCTTGCTGCAGGGAAACAGATAGAACATAGCTGTTAGAGCAAATGGGTAAATTACAGATGAAGCTTACCATATGGTCAATAATATAATCAATTGGGAGAAGCCATACTATTCTTGCGCGTTTTATTATAAGAATGGCAGAAATATTGTGAGTCCTAGATGTTTGAAAGTAATCTTATATTCAACCGATTAAGCAGTCTAAACAGCGTTAGCCAATTGGCATATAATTCATTTTATTATTTTTTTAATCCAACGAAGAATTCAAATCAAGATCAACCAACAACCTAGGCGGGTGTTAGGGTGAGAAGAAACCGAAAACACTCTTGACTCCAAACATTCTTAGACACAGGCGAGCATCATGCTCCGCGGTTATTACAAAATAGTAGTTACAGTTCATAAAATTAATAGAATTTTATCGATGGGTTTCAGTATGTTTAGATACTAAACACCAAGCGATGATCGCATTGTAAGTTCGTAACAACTAAATTAGCATTCCAATTTACCACGTAATTTTAGTCTTCCATTTATTTGGTTAGCTCTTGGATATTGATACCTGTTCTGACTTTCGTTAACGAATATCAGCTAACCTTAAGCCCTATTAACTGATGGAAAACGGAACAGAAACTTATTTGGCGTCAAATGAAGCAACGTTACGGGACATTAATGGATTATGACAAGTTTATTTAACGCCACTGTAGCATGTAACTTACCGGGCGCCATGTCTAATCACTATGGAAACAGCGTGGAGGAAGAGATTCTTCTTCGCCTTTCAACTGAAATTGCAACAGCGGTGATTTACTGCCCCCATTGGCTACTATATCGTACTGTAATCAGTAGGGTTCAATAAAGAAACGGTCTGTAAAATAATCATAATTGATGGTGTGACAACAACGCGTTTTTATTTGATATGTTCTACTAGCAACTGTTCAATATTTTAAAGCAGAGATGTGTGTGTAATGATGTACAAACAATCTTTATACATGTGCTGTAATGTCAATGGAGGTTCTCAGTCATCCAGGCCATGGTTAATCCTTGCCAAAATCTTTTCTGGCAACTGGACTTGAAATATCTTTCTTCTGTGACACAAGAACCCCATTCAAATCAGTTTCTGCAAAAACTATCCGTTCATGGCTACCAAGACAGGGAGAAACACTATCAAGATCACACACACACACGCACACACGCACGCACGCACGCACACACGCACACACGCACACACGCACACACACACACACACACACACACACACACACACACACACACACACACACACACACACACACACACACACACACACACACACGATATAATTTTTCTGATATGGATTTAATTTAAAGGAACAGCTTGCTGATCACGACTTAGCCTCTTTTGCTCAAGAACACAATCAAATCATTTGAGAATAAACTTGAAAATTGCAAGTTTAACATGTCTGGTTATCTGAAGGAGTACCAAAGCCTGGTCAATGTGAAGATGGCTTTCGATGTGGAGATACTGCCAGGTGAGGTTTAGGAAAGACAATAAGATTAAAAAAAAAAGGAAGTCCTATACTTTTAAAATTTTGTATATTGATATTTTGTGCATTTTACATCAAGCGAGGGATAAAATGTTTGTTCTACACATTTCTGACATTAAAGTGATGTGCGATGCTGCTGTGAGTTAAAACTAGATTTGGTATGGCAGCAGTTCAACACATTTGTACCTCAATTTTATTTTGAGAAATTAAAATATAAATAAATATTTTAAGTCACATTTTATACATTAATAGTTTCAGCAGCCATCTTTAGTCCACACTACCTATAGTCAGACAGTCAGTGAAGCCATTTAATCAGGAGAACGCAAAAAAAACAAGCCCTTAGGAACATGCAAAAACAACTAAAGGGCTATAATTTTTTTACCTCTCAAAATCTCCCTTTCTTGATATATTTTTAGTAGCCTAGCTAATTTTACCAGCCTTGTCTGAATGAATGATGAATAAATAATGCTTGTATAATGTATAATCCCTGTCTCACAGGAAATTTCTTAGAGGTGAAAAAGCCCGGCTTTAATTACACCCCAATTAACACAACAACAACAGCCACACTTCCTTGTCCCGCATTTACCATCAGTCCCCTGTTTACACCCTCCACTGTCAGAGCAGTCCTGGAGGTCCAGAGATTATAACAGAGATGACCAGGGAGATCGAAATGTTATAATTTGAGAGATAGACTTGGAGGAGACAAGCAGGAATTGATCAGCCAGACTTTGCCTACAAAAATAAAAGAGGCAAAGAGGGAGAGAAGCATAGTAAAAACAGTATTAAGGAAAGTGAGCAATTGGTTAAAAATCAAGTGCAATGTGTGGAAAGTGCAGTATGTGAATACAAAGGTGTGGACAGAAGGGTTCTTGATGGTGAAAATTATTCCAAAGAGGCAAAACAAACCTAAGCAGTGACTAATCAGTGCAGCAGTACTGATACAAACTTAAGCATAGCACAAAGCCATCAAAAACACTGACGTCTTGAAAATTCTTGCTGTAAAAGTAGAGCATTTCAAGCCAGACATCCCTCTCAATCAATTCCAGCCCTTTGATAAAAAAAAAAAAAAAAAAAATGAATCTGTGGTTAGATCTATGAAACTGTTGATATCCTTGCTAAGACCCCAAGGAATTAGACTAAACTCATGCATTCGGCAATTCTACTCAAATACAAGGCTGAGTAACCACTTTGGCTTCTGAAACAGCTCTGGATACATCTAAGAATAGAGAATCAGTGATCAGCACATTAGCTATTAAGAGTCTAGTAAACCTTCAGAATGTAAAGACAGGGGGAAGAAGTCTGGAACAGTATCCAGGGTGGAGGTGGGGGTCAAAAGGCATTCATTCCTGAGTTAAAAAACAAGTTTTTTAAGTCTTCCCACTTAAAAAGATGAGAGGCCTGTAATTTTCATCATAGCTACACTACAACTATGAGAGACAGAATGAGAGGAAAGAATCCAGGAAATCACATTTTAAGATATTTATGAATTGGTAAATTCCTTGGTAAAAAAAAAGTATTTGGTCACCTACAAACAAGCTAAATTTCTAGCTCTTACAGACCTGTAACTTCTTCTTTAAGAGGCTCCTCTGTCCTCCAGACGTTATCTGTATTAATGGCACCTGATTGAACTGGATATCAGTGTAAAAGACACCTATCCACAACCTCGAACAGTGAAACTCCAATAAAGCCAAGACTACAGAGCTGTCAAAGGACACCAGAAACAAACATATTTGTAGACCTGCACCAGGCTGGAAAGACTGAATCTGCAATAGGTAAGCAGCTTGGTGTGAAGAAATCAACTGTGGGGGAAATTATTAGAAAATGGAAGACATTCAAGACCACTGATTATCTCCCTCCAACTGGGGCTCCACGCAAGATCTCGCCCCCTGGGGTCAAAATGACCACAAGAACAGTGAGCAAATATACCAGAACCACTCAGAAGGGACCTGGTGGGTGACCTGCAGAGAGCTGGGACCAAAGTAACAAAGGCTACCATTGGGAACACAAGATGCTGCCAGAGACTCAAACCTGCTGTGCCAGATATGTACCCCGTCTTTAGCCAGTCAAGGTCCATCTGAAGTTTGCTAGAGAGCCTTTAGATGATCCAGAAGAGGACTGGGAGGATGTCCTATGGGCAGATGAAACCAAAATAGAACCTTCTGGTACAAACTCAACTTGTCGTCTTTGGAGAAAGAATGCTGAGTTGTATCCAAATAACACCATACCTACTGTCAAGCATGGGGGGGGGAGACCTTATGGTTTGGGGCTGTTTTTCCACAGTAGGGACCAGGACGACTGATCCGTGTAAAGAATGAATGGGGTCATGTATCGTGAGAGTGAAAACCTCCTATCAGCATGGGCATTGAAGATGAAAGGTGGCTGGATCTTTCAGTCTGACAATGATCACAATCACACACAACAACGAAGGATTGGCTTTGTAAGACGTCTGTGTTGCCCTATGACAGCCCCAAAACATCACTGCTCTGGAGATCTGCAAGGAGGAATGGTCCAAAATACCACAAACTGTGGTATTTTGGACCATTCTGAAGACTTACATAAAACATTTGACCTCTGTCATTGCCGATAAACGGTATAGAACAAAGTATTGAGATGAACGTTTGCTATTGACCAAATAGTTATTTCCCACCATAATTTGCAAATAAATTCTTTAAAAATCAATTTGATTTTCTGGATGTTTTTTCCTCATTCTGCCTCTTATAGTGGAATGAAAATTACAGTCCTCTTTCATCTGTTTAAGTGGGAACACTTGGACAATTGGTGGCTGACTAAATACCTTTTGCCCCACTATAGGTATTATCATCAGCGGAACTCAAAGCACAATACCATTGGTCATCTTTAACTTCATCTGGGCTCTTCCAATCGGTTAGTTTAGATAGGCACTTTTGCCATTTCTACTAAATCAAGTGAAAATGGCATTTTCAAGTCACTTTCATATACTGCACGTGTTGGGGACATGGATTTACCACACAATATATTTCACTAAATTGTTCCTTTGAAGTCACTTTCGATATACCTGTATCTTGTTGTTGCTGAAATAATTGCGAGTCATGTTTTCATACCAAGCACTATATTCAAATTGAATGGTTCTTAGCCATACCCAAAAGCAGTTTGAGTTTGAAATCAAAGACTGCTTTTAAACCTTGTTGACCCTTCTTTTACTGCAATTGTGAAATTGAAACAAAAGTTGAGAATTGAATACCATTTTGTCTGGCCGAGACTGCTGTTTCAGGAAAAAAGGACCATTTGTCCTTGAGAGATGTGAAAAATAACTGATCATTTGATTAAAGACAGGATACTTACTTTATACTCAGAACTAAAGACTTAAGTCTTATAACAGAGGGTTTTTCCTTAAAATTCTTTCTTGGTGGTTTTAAATTAAATCCATCAATGGCAACAGTGTCCTGCCCTCATGAAATGTGCCCCCCCTTTTAAAAATGCAATATGCAAAATTGATTCTTAATGGACACATTCCATTGAGATGTGTGAATACCTTGGGGTCAACCGCTTTACATGGTGAGTTAAAACCAGCTGGGCATATTCTCACTTGTGAAAAAATGAATAGGAACCCAGAATATCAACACCAGATTCATCCATCTCGAAAAGGCCTTAGGTTGCTGGTGGAAATTCAAGATCACATGTAGTGAATGCGTTTGTGAAGTTCAAAGACTTTATTGAAAATCTTGTCGCACATATACATAAGGACTTCGATGACTTCTTGTGGGCTCTGCCTCTACCCAGGAGTGGGAAGCACCTTAAGTGCTTAATTTTGACTTTAGTTAAACCTCTTCCAGACAATAAAATCTGACCTTACTGTGAACAGTAACCAAGTGCACCAGTTGTCTGTTTGTACACATTAATTCTGCTTGGTCAGCCAAGTGTACAGGTTTCCCTCAAAATCCACAGACCCTATTCAAAGCAACCCAAAAACTGCCCAGTTTAAGGGAGGTTCGCAAGCAGATCATAAGGCTGTGATGGCTGACTAACAAAACAGAGCTTTAGGCTTGTCCTTCTATGCATCAACAGGAACACTGCAGCAGCATTTAAATAATTTCAGAAAATGCCAATATTACTTCAGGTTCAAAGATTAAAACTGAGGCATATCAGATGATCAGTGACTTTAAAAAAAAAAAAAAAAAAAAAAAGGGAAGTGACACCACAAAAAATTACCCACAGATTGTTCTTACATAAAACAGAGTGTCTGAGTTTGGGTTGATCACAATAAAACCAGAGTGGATGAGTGGATGACAGGCAAAGGGATTCTAATGGATTTCATTTTTATGGCAGTGCTGGACAGGAACGACATTATATATAAATAAAATGCCACCAGCTGACTTGACTTCAACAATTAGTGTAGAAAGCAACAGAGACAAAAAGCACCAACTTGCCCTGGTACTGAAGTTTGTTGTTATACCTGTAGTCTTTGAACCAATCTCTCAAGATCCCCTTGCTGGTAGAAGTTGGAATTACATTTAAGGCCAAATTCTTCTGATATTCCCTAATCCCTTTTGTAGGAAATCTAGGCTTCCAGTTCCAAGCCCAGGCCCAGTTTATGGCCTCCTGCATTGATGTTCTTTCCATCAACCAGGCCAGAGAGGGTGAGCTTCACACCTATCCAGCAAAGAAATGAACATTTTCAAAGTATGATCAGGTAAGACATTGTGACACTTGACAGCAAATGCAGTCAATCAAGTATTCCATAAGTACAATATCATTCTTTCTCACAGAGTTTATAATTGACTATTTAATATTTGCTGTGTTGCATGCATGCATCTCAAAATAAAAGCACATGACTTTAGAAGTCCTGTTTGCATTTTGAATACAACCTCTTCATCTGAAAACAACTCACCTGGTCTAAGAGTTTGAGTGTACCCAACACCAACAAGGCTATTGTTATTTACTTTAGCCTATGAGGGAGAAAAAAAAAAGAAAGTTTGTACAAGATAGAAAAAAAGGTTTGAGTCATCCAGTAAGCTTCTGCATTACTCACGCTAATAGAGGCATCTTTGTCCAGCTGGTACTTGGCTGCAATGCCAAAGCGTGTGCTGTTGCTACCAGCAGTCCATGCCAGGTTGACTGCAGTTTCCAGTGTGTCACTAACTTTCTGGTAGATGGAACCTCCAAACTCAGCTCCATCATTGCTTTGAAGAGGATAAATATAAGACTTCACTGAGAGCATTGCCATTTAATCCTGTTCAACAACATCAAGAGTTTTTCACTGTAGCTTTAATCTGTTAATTGCCATAAATGAAAAGGCTGGGCATAAGGAAACATACATTTTTTTCTTTATAACAAAAGAATGTAGAAGGGGCCATGTTTGTATTGGTCCGATTGTAGAAAATCAAACAACACATGTACAAACTGTTTTAGATTTTGAGAGAAAAGATATATGCTCAAGTAACTTATTTTCTGGTGTGGCTAAAGAAAAGCTGATGTCAGAGCTAAGCAGCACAAAGCTTTAAAGTATTCTACTTACACATTGGTGTGTAACTGGAAGTCTCCTGTCTTGTAGCCAATAGCGAAGTTGTTCTGTGTCATCTTGGATTTTGCGGTGTCAAAGGTCATCTGGTAACCAGCAAGCCACCCCTCATAGCCAACAACAGCCGCTCCGTGAATGGTGGGGCCAGCAAAGTCGAAGTCAACATCACAGCCCAGGTTAACGTACTCACGTTTGTAGGCAGTCTTGATTTTGCCACTCTTCTTGCTGTCAAAACATTGGGGGAAAATAAAAACACTTAGCTCCAGTCACTGTCAAATGAGCTTTCACATAAGAACTTGAAGACGTTTTTCCAGTTTACATTTATATTTAAACACTTTCAATTCAATCTCTATTACATTTAAATTGTGGTTTAGATACTTCTACCACATACAAACAAAAGTTTCGGCATGATCTTCATGTGTATTTCTCTGCAGGAGATTGAGACCAGTTATAACCATCCCTACAATGTCCCTTCTCCCATGTATCTGTTCTGCTATTTACAAACACACACACACGCGCGCAAGCATCCCTTTATTATTTTCACTATAGCTATACAAGTTCACTTTCATCACAGTCTCCTTTTAATGGGCCAGAGCTTTCCTTTGAGCCTTAAATGATAATCGTCATGTGAGGTATACAAGACATCAAAACATTTAGGCATCAGCACCTGGAAATGTTAGTAAAGCTGAGTGAAATATAAAAAGAGGGAAAAAATCCCAATACAAAAAATCCCAATTCAAAGACAAATGTTGGCTGACTGATAACTATGTTTTGCCATCAGCAAGTTAGTTCCATGTTAGGAGTAAGGTCGAATAACTAGCTGCAGCTCTTGTTAAACATGTGAAGCACATATCAGGTTGCCTGGTCATGTGGGGGCAGAGCATACATCATTTTTGAATAACAGTTTCTAGTGCATTTACATGAAATAAGAAACATATCTGGTCTTATATGCAACAAATTATCATACCCAGTGTTTGGCGAGAAGGTTGTGTCAAAAGTCAGCTTCAGTCCCTTGGCAATCTGAAAAATCATTGGGGGTTGGGATTAAGCAAATACAATTAGGCATTTTTAAACCATTGAAGTTGAAGTGACAGCATTAGGTGAATAAAAGGCCTGTGTATTTTTCTTACCTGATCTTCAACAGTAATCTCTGTTCCCAAGGTGTTGTCAGTGTTCCACTTCTCAGTGAATGTCAGGCCATACTCTGATCTCTTGTATTTGGTTTCAAGGCTGCCTGCTACTTTGCTGGTGTCAGTGTTGGAGGAGCCAGCTGTTTTGAATTCCTTAAAATCACAAAGAGGAAATTAATTAGAAATTACAGGACTCTCTGCACCCTTACAATTGGTCATTAAGTTTCACATGAATTGTTACTAGTTTCTACCATCACAGTGCTAAAAATCAAGATTCCTTCTTTAATAACTAAATGGATAATTTTGGATGGGAAAAAAAAAAAACACGACACTAATCATAAATTATCTTTGCATTCAAGTGTCACCAAACCTTCAGGCACATGTTACTGGCTATTAATCCTGACCCCTCTTATTGTGCAAAATAACATTTATATAAATATAACATTGTACATACTTAGAAACAAAACATTTAACAATGAAATGACATTTTTTTATTTTATGTGATACACAACAGGTTTTAAATTACTGGATACTTCTTTAAGTTCAACTGAACCATCTTCTGGATGGCAGCTTGTAATTGTTCTGATGCAACACAAGACAGTGCAAGTGTTTATTACAAATTACAAAACCTACAGGATTCTACATGTATTTGAAATTTTATTGAGTGGAATTTTATATATATATATAAAAAAAAAACCACACTTACCACTCCACTGACTGACTTTGTTTTGACATCAAGCTTAACCAAGCCAAATCCTGAGGGCAGAAGATTTTTTCAAAACTATTAGAGAAAGTCTGCCATTTCACCTACACCTGGCTGCTGCAACATCTGCAACTATTATTACAATTCAAGAAATCCTTACCATATCCCTTATTGAAAATGTCCTTGGCAGACTTTCCCAGATCAGCATATGCAGGAGGAACAGCCATTTTTTTCTGTAGACCATTGCAGAAATACAACTCTTATTTTCACTGCATCACTGTCATGTGCAATGTATTTCAAATGAACATGGTGACTCAACGGCTGTTGAAACGTCTCCTGAATTTAGGAGATCTGTCAGAAATACACTGTAATGTTCAATGTATTTAAAATGAACGTGGTGACTCAACAGCTGTTGAAATGTCTCCTGAATTTAGGAGATCTGTCAGAAATGTGCAAGAAGTACAAAGCTGATGGCATGAGTGAAAGAAGCAGGATTGAGGCCTGAGACATAATCTGTAGGGTCAAACCATGAAACAATTTTACTAAATTGGAGATTCAAACTGAATGCATGATGTAGCCATTTGATGTTCCCAATAGACTAAACAAGAAAGTAAATACATTCTGAAAAGTGAAACGAGGTGGCTATTAGATGATGGCGACTTAATCCTTTACTACTCCCCACTGCTCAGTGGCCGCCCAATGCAAATGTTCATTCAGGATTGGTTAAACACAGATGATTAACAATTGTTAAAAATTACCCACCAAATTATGAGTATTCAAATTTCCCTCACCTCAAAAAATGCTTTTCTGATTATGACACCGCTAATAATTAAGGAGATATGACTAATTTATGGGTTGACTCTGATATCCAGCATCTCTTGTAGGTGACTCACTAGTCTTGATATCCATTACAGGACATTTTCACAATGGACATTTCTAAAAATGAAAAGTTGTTGAAATTCCTCTTTCCCCATCAGATGCAATTCCATGATGGTAACTTCACTATACAGATAAATGACTTATTATGTATGGACATGTAACAGCTCTTCTCTCTCTCTCACACACGCACACCAGGTTAGATGCATAATATCCCATGGACAAGGTTATGGCGAGAGAAGCCATTTTGCACCACCGGTTGTCCAGTTCAGTTCTGCTTGTTATTCAATTACTGCTCTGCATTAGTTGGCTTTCAGATCGAGGCGTGGCAAGGAGTATGCCGGTGCCAATTGTAATGAAGTGTTAGTTGTGTGCTCTACTCGTACCGCTACAAGGCCCGAGGAAGCTTCACGTGAGGTTAACTTGCAGGTCCTACAGAAGGTTGACATTCATAACTAAAATTCCGATGAGTAAATATTGCCGAATAACCCGTCATATGAAGACCAGCTCAACTGCTGCGTTGTTATTCCTTGACATGTGACAGACACCGCACGCCGTGAGTTGCTAGTTTAGCTCTCACTGTTAGCCTACCAGAGTACCGGTGTCTCTAAAGCAAGTTTTGGCACTGAATCCCGCGGGTTACAGAGTAGATTAAAGATGCCATGCTGATTGAATAGATCTCTTACCGGTAGAAGATGGGAGTAACGACTGAGTAAAGTGAGTTTTATGAGATTTCCTCACACCGCACTGTAGAGGCAGGCGTCACCGGTTGGAGGACGAGCTGAAGGAGACTGCACTGCAACGAAATCCAGACCTATCATATCCTGCCGCAGGACCCAGGGCGTCTGCATATGCGCCTGATCAGAAATACACAGCGGTAAATAGTGAGCGGTGACTTTCTTAAAAACCTTTCTTTTAATTCGACAACACTAAAGCAGCCTGCCTACGCAGGACACACGTTTCTACACTTTCCCCCTGATATACAACAGATGACCAAAGCTTACGATTTGAATATAGCTCCATGCATTTGTAAAGCAAATCGGGCATTATTGAGAAGAAAAAACCTGTATGTCAAATGTCAAAAAGCGAACACCACTGACAGAAATCCCCAACATTTATGTAGATATAAAAAAATTCAAAATAGAAACCACGTGACAAGTTATTACGTTATATAAAGTATGGCGTGAGAAGACAGCATCAATTTACACTACTGCTACTTGATCTACATTTACTACCTGTACCACCAAGGATATGCGTGACAATTTTTCTCGGAATACTTAGCAATTGACACGATTTTTTTCTTGAATTTAGTTTCTTTTAATAAACATTATTACAGATAGAGAATAATTATTATTTCCTTGAGCACTAATTAGACAGGCATTACCTACCAAGAGTGTGCAGTAATTCAGAGTAGCTCAATATACATCACTGGACCCTTGGAGTACCTGGAAAAGTGTTATGTGCAGTTGTAGAAAATGTAACTTCTTTTTTTTTCAACTGAGAAACATAGAAGGAAATATTGAAAACACAGCATCTGCCTCAAATTTATGGAAAGTGATACATCTGATTGCCACGAGAGATGAAAATGTTGAACGGTGATGGATAGCGCCTCAGGTTGTCAGGTTGACAACCTTTTTGACCTTGATGTTACAAAGGACAAATGTTCAAATAAATACATTAGGGATCTTTTGGTAGGTAAAACTTACTATGGCTATAGTGTGTTTTGTCTTCTCTATATAATGATTTAAATCGGAATAAAGTATGATTGATTAGTAATAAATTCTGTCTAAACAATAAGCTCGAGGAAGTCTCTCACAAAATTACACACGAAATATATCCAGCAAAGAAACATTAGGAAGATTTAGAATTGATATTTGTGATTTCTGTGGACTACATGAAGAATGTATTGTACATCTATTTTTATTTATTTATTATTGCTTGTACTCAAAAAAAAAAAAACAAAAAAAAACTGGTTAAATGTACAAGCCTCTACCGAGAGGAGAACTGGATTCTCTCTGCAGCTGCAGGATAAGGACATATTTCTTTACCATGAAGACTGCATCAGGAAAAGGGACTTTGTTTCTTTGGTGCAACTTTCATAAAAGGAAAAGGACTAACATGAAACCAAACTTCATATTTTTTCACGGGAAATAAATCATTATAGCACCACTATAAATGTACCTCTCGATACACATATTTATCTATACATCTTGTTCATAAAAATTAAATAAACAAAACATTTTTGACCTCACTGGTTGGTCGTCGCATATTGATGGCATCATCGTTACACAAGTAGGTGCGTCTATTCAAAGCGACGATACCCGAAAGCGCGATTGGCGCCTTGTTTAACTACCTATCGCCGTTGTTTGCGCTTGCCGTCAATTGTCGCCGACCGATTCGCGTGTTCGGTAATGGATTACGGGAGGGAGAGAGTGGTGGCGCTGGTGGATATGGACTGCTTCTACGTCCAGGTGGAGCAGAGGCTAAATCCAGCCTTGAAGAACACTCCCTGCGTTGTGGCTCAGTACAAGACGTGGAAAGGGGGCAGGTGGGTTTCTGACAGAGATTTTGTAACCTACGATCGGTGCAACTGACTGTTTCATAAAGCACAAAGTTTGTCTATTTATGTGGCCCTGCGATTGACCAGGGGGTATCCCCTTCTCGGCCGATGACAGCCGGGATAGGCTCCAGCATCCTCCGCGATCCTGAGTGCCGGATAAGCGGAAGAAGATAGATAGGTTTTATCTTGAAATTGTTTTTTTCTGATTTGAAACATGTTCTTTTCCGCCCTGATGCATGTTTTTTCGCGCCTTCATTTTATGATCAGTCAATGTCAGCATTAGTCTTACAGTCATCCATGCTCGAAACACGTCCAGCTTCCGTGCGTCTCTTCAGTTGCAAGGATGATTCGAATTGTGGCTTCCGTGATGGAAACTCGGCCACCTTCTTTTCTCGCTCTACAGGTTTACCTACAGATAACAGGATACTCAAATTTAACATCTTCTAATTATTTTTCTGTCTGACTTTAACATAAGTTTTAATGACATACCCATCCTCTTAGTATCATTGCTGTGAGTTATGAGGCCAGGACTCACGGTGTCACACGAAACATGTGGGTGGATGATGCAAAGCAGCTGTGCCAGGATCTCCAGGTGGCAAGAGTACGCGAGTCTCACGGAAAAGCAGACTTGACATTGTAAGTGCTTGCTTCAGTTTGTTATGTTAGTGACACATCTCCTTGATTTATTTTTAATCCTATTATGAACCTGTATAGTTATAGGGAGGCAAGCGTGGAAGTCATTGAAGTGATGTCTCGCTTTGCTGTGATTGAGCGAGCCAGTATTGATGAAGCCTACATGGATTTGACTGCTGCCGTTCAACAACGGCTAAAGGACATAACAGACAAACAAATACAGCCAAACCAGCTGAGGACAACCTACATCCAGGGTTACCCGCAAACTTTTTCAGACCAAGAAGTTGCTAAAGAGGACACTGTCTTGGATAAAGGTAAACGCCAACCAAAAGTTGCAAATTGCTGACTACCACTGTTAAATAAATCGACATATTTCTGTTTTTTTATAGTCCACAAAATATGACAATAATTGTACTTTCAGTGTTCAGACATTGATCTAATGGCTGTAAATAACTTTGTTTTGATATAGATTATCAAAAAGCTTTGTCAGCTCACAAAATATTTGCGAATCTATTTCTTCCTCCTTTCCTTTCGTCTACTCGCTTCAGGGATCACCACAGCAAATTGGCCCCTTCCCTCTAATTGTATTCTCTGTATCCTCTTCACTCACTCGGTAAATTAATTTGATAATTTTCAAAATTATCATGGGAAATTGTCATGGTTCAATAAAAAAAAGTTGGTTGCCTTAATTGTCAGCATGAATTCCCCATTTAAATACAAAAGAAAATATGAAAGCATCAACTACAAATTGTCTGTAACAATCAGCAACCTTTATCCTGTACACCTGGAAGAAGTTCTCCAAACATCAATATTACCTGAAAATCCCCTAAAAATGGCATATATATGTGTGTGTGTGTGTGTGTGTGTGTGTGTGTGTGTGTGTATTTATGTGTGTGTATATGTATGTATATAACTAGATGACTATTTATCTCCAAGGGGAAATTAAATCTTCATTTGCCAGGTATATGAAAACATTACGATAAGAAAAAAATAAATATAGAAAACAGTAATAACAATGTAAAAACAAAAAGAAAATAAGAAAAACCAAACCGTGGTAGAGAAAACAGCAGTGCAGTGAACCAGATACCCGTGTGTGTGTTAATTAAGGTTCTCTAGTTCAGCAATCAAAGGTCTGGAAGAGGCAGATGTGCAATAATAAAACAAAAATAAATAAATAAAAGCCACTGGAAACTATAAGGAAAATTCGAATTGAGAAAATTAAACAAGTCTTATTACTTAAAATTCAAAATACTAATACTATTTCTATTGTTAAAATAATTGTGAAAAGTTTTAAGTTAAAAGTAGAAATAAACTACCTCTGATAATTTTCAGAACACACACCGGGTGGGTGTGTGGTGTGTGTTTGCACAGTGGGGAGAACAAGTATTTGATACACTGCTGATTTTTCGGCCTTTTCCACTTGCAAAGCATGTAGAAAGGTCTGTAATTTTTACCATCGATACTCTTCAACTGTGAGTGATGGAATCTAAAACAAAAATTCAGAAAAACATAATGTATGATTTTTAAGTGATAAATTTGCTTTTTATTGCATCACATAAGTATTAAATACATCGAAAAGCAGAACTTAATATTTGGTACAGAGACCTTTGTTGGCAATTACTGAGACCAGATGTTTCCTGTAGTTCTTGACCAGGTTTGCATACATTGCAGCAGGGATTTTGACCCATTCCTCCAGATTTTTCAAGTTTCGGGGCAGTCACTGGGCAATATGGACTTTCAGCTCCCCCCAAACATTTTCTTGAGGGTTCAGCCACCCCTTAGTTGCCCTGGCTGTATGTTTCACTGCACTGTATATAAAATCTTGAAGAAAAAAATCCCTGTCTATTCCATATTGCCTCACTTGAGTTTCAGCTCTGGACTGAATTTCCAGCTTTCCAAACTGGATATTTTGAAGCTTGTTATTCAACAATATTTTTATGTTTGCCTGCAGAAGAGCGAAGGTCCCGAGGTCTCCAGCAGTGGCTGGCATCTTTACCTGTGCACAACTCATCAGAACTTCAGCTAACCGTTGGGGCTGTAATTGTAGAGGAAATGAGAGCAGCAGTAGAGGAAAACACAGGTTTACGCTGTTCAGCTGGAATTTCACACAACAAGGTAGTAAAGTCTGTCATTGAGTATTTAACTGTATGGTACAACTGCAAAACTTCCACATGGTCCCTTCTTTTGTTTGTAGGTATTGGCCAAACTAGCCTGCGGTTTAAACAAACCCAATCGACAAACCGTGTTGCCTTTGGAGTCTGTGACTGAACTTTTCAATTCTTTACCCATTAGTAAGATGTATGTTTATACATATGACATACATATTAAATCACATTGATGCATACAGTAACTAACTTTGTTGTACGTCATATTTATTCCTGCAGCCGTAATCTGGGAGGTAAAATGGGCGCCTCCATTACAGAAACTCTAGGAATAGAGAACATGGGAGAACTTACACGCTTCTCTAAGGCTGAGCTGAGTCAGCACTTTGGTGATAAAACTGGGTAAGGTGATCAAATAAATGTAACCATTGTCTATGGCTACCTTGTACATGAAATAAAAACAGACAAATGTCTGATTTAACTCTTGAGCACCCACAGCATTGAGTGTTTATGATCCTCCCCGTAGTCAGTGGCTGTATGACCTTTGTCGGGGGATTGAGTTTGAAGCAGTTAAACCCAGACAGCTTCCGAAGTCAATAGGCTGCAGTAAAAACTTCCCTGGAAAAACGTCGCTGGCTACTAAAGAGCAGGTAGTGTTTCTCTGGTGTTTACACAAGTTTATTGAACGAATTGTCAGAGCTGTCCTTTTTTTTGTTATTTTTTGATCTCACATTGTCAAAAAAATAGTAATTTCAAAATGTAGTTATTTTTGCTTATTACTATCAGATCCAGGGTGTTTTTTTCCTGTCATATAACTAACATTAACAATGTATTCTATTTATGCTTACCCATCTATTAAATAATGGTCATTATATCATTATTTTTCAAATTGTTATGTGTATGATTAATTATTTTTAGATTGGCTTAAAAATTGATTACTTCTGTATAAGGTGCAGTACTGGCTTCATCACCTGGCTTTGGAGCTGGAAGAGAGGCTGTCCAAGGACAGAGAACGGGTGAGAGCATCCTAGTTTATAAGAGTGGACATATCCATTTCTGAGTTCACAGACATGTTTTATACAGTAATTCAAATTAAGTTTCAAACCAGAACTGGCCATTTCTAACCCTGATATAGAATGGTCGTGTGGCAAAGCTGTTAACAGTTGGTGTACGTCAGCTGGGGGACAAGAGGCCCAGCAGTTTTTCTCGCTGCTGTGCTTTGGTACGCTATGAAGCTTCTAAAATATCCACTGATAGCTTTGCTATTATCAAGAGTCTCAACACAGCAGGGAACCACCAGGCAGCATGGTAAATCAACATGATTACATCTCTTAACGCATGTTCAACTAATCCCTGAAGTGATGCTGTTATTTATTGTGATTTTTCTTATATCATGTCCATAGGACGCCACCCCTCACTATGCTTCACCTCTCTGCTGGCAAATTCAATGATGCTCCAGCAGCAGGAGGGATAGCTGGCTTTTTTTCCAGTGATGTTTCTTCAACACAAAATCTTGTCCCCTCCAACCAGACAACCACATCACTGAAAAATGATATTGCATGCAAACACACGGGCAGCATTCAGTCTTTTCAAAAATCTGCAGAGAAACAAAGACAGACAATAACAAAAAGAGAGGACGATAAGGAAGTTAGCATGAATCTCCCATATAAAACAGGTAGAAAGTTGGAGACAGATATTGATCAGCCTGTTACTTCCCTAAGTATTTGTTGCCACTCAAAAGCTAATTCAGCCAACCTGCATTCTGGAATTTCTTCTTTCTTTCACAAGAAAAGTGTTGAAAGGTCACCAACTTCTGCCCAAACCTCAAGCAAGCCAGAAAATAGATCAGGACCTGTCAGTCTTGTAGACTGTGAAGACAGTGTTAAATCAGACCCACAGGAAATATCCACTCATGTAAAGGGTAACTCGGATTTCACATCTTGCCAACAGCCATGTGAAGACTTGAGGGACAGACAATATACTGAGGCTGAGAGAAATGGCAACCCTCCCACTGGCGTGAGAGAAGACCTGATAAATTGTGAACGTTGTGGTCAGGATGTGCTAGTCTGGGAAATGCCTGAACATAGTGATTATCATTTTGCCTTGGATCTCCAGAACTCACTGTCTCCCTCGACCGCCAACACCTCTTCCAGTGTCTCTCAAAGTCCCCTGAGAATAGGACAAGCAGGTGCAGCCCCGTCCTCCCGGAGTAAAAAAAAATCTAAAGGTCAGTTGGGAAACCAGCCAAAAAGACCTCGCTCCCAAAGTGGAAGCACGGGAACCCTGGATTCCTTTTTCAAGAGAAGTTAAGGACACTCCTATTTGCTGTATTTTAAATGCTTTTTAAAATTTAAATAAATGCTTGTATTGTTCAAGAATGTAAATGTAAGAGAAAAACAATTAAAGTTGATAATGCATTTTTAAAAAGTTATTCGTGAAAGGAAAAATTTATTCTTAAAATTAATATATCAAACATCTAAAAGTGCTATCTGGACATAACTCCAGGCTGCGAATTGCCTACATACAATATGAAATAGGAAGACGTTTCGGTTGAGCAATGGTGGAAGTGAACAGATGTTTACAATACAGTAAATTATTTGTATTCAGGTAAATATTTTAGCAAATATATTTACAAATGAAACTAAAAAAAAGCAGTCAATGAGTAGTGAAAAGATTCCTCAGTGTTATACTATCAAATGTTCCTGAATGAATGCTCAAGGCTGATGTAGCATTTTATAGCTACTGACATTAAACAGACCTTTTAATTTGTATGCTATTTAAACTACCTTTGAATTATACATCTACTTGTTGTACAGCTTGTGGACAAGTGAGCTCATGATGAATCTGCATATTTTCATCATATGCTTGATGTATTGAATTTCAGAATTTAAATGATTTAAAGTAAATGTATATGTTTCTGACAGAAGTATCTACCCAATTCTACTTACATTCCTTAGATGGGTTTGTTAAGTCTGAAAAAAATGTCCTCAAGATAAGTTGTTGCATAAGGAGATGAGTCACCTTAAGTTGTATGTACTTTACCCATGGTTAACCTATTAT
Source organism: Fistularia commersonii (assembly GCF_037954325.1). Classification (NCBI taxonomy): domain Eukaryota; kingdom Metazoa; phylum Chordata; class Actinopteri; order Syngnathiformes; family Fistulariidae; genus Fistularia; species Fistularia commersonii. The sequence continues at coordinate 17,384,903 of NC_141285.1, forward strand.
GTGGTGTGAGTACTACAAAAAAGTTGAATTTCACATTTGCTTGCATCAGCCAAGGTGTAGATTAAGAAAAACAGAACTGGGAACATGATGCCATTTGAAACATGAACAAGTTGAAGACAGTGACAGTTTATGCTAAGATGGCCAACTGTGACCAACAAAATGAAGTTACTACTAAGGAGATAAAGTTTTATTCATGTACACCATAATACACATATTGGATCTGTACATAAATATTGCATTCCATGCACCACTCCCCCCAAATCTAAAATATTACACTTTAAAAGGGAAAACAAGTCATAAAACTGATTTCAAAAAGGGAAGATGTATCAGGGCCATTAAGAAGACTGCAAAAGTAGAAATCATTATAAAATCTAAATGTAGTACAAGATATATAAAATACCCCGTCAGATGCCTTGAAACAAACTGCCATCTGATACTCAATGCTAAAAACATTTTGGTTGAAATGCATTCTTAGTTTTTCTCTACTGAGTGCACAAACTGCATTACAACATTGATACAACAAAACAGAATATATTTGAATTGTCCTGTTTATAATGTAAGTGGGACATCAATGTGTGTATAATCACATCAGCATGCAGGTAAGAGATATAAGGCCAAATGATAGCCTTTAAAAGCGTAGCTTTTTTTCTTTCAACTTTCTCAAAGAAATAGTTGTTTCAAGGAGTAGCACCAACTGAAGTAATTTGTAACAACACTATGGAACTTTTGGTGCGTTAAAAGGCAGTTCCATCAGGCACTGTTATACCTCTTCAAAGTTATCAGTAACTTAACTGAAGAGAATGTTGAAAAAAGTCATCATTTTCCACTGAGCAGTTTCAATATAACTGCATCAATTACAAGTTCTGTAAAATATGTAACGCCTCAGCAGAAATTATCTGCAGGTCTAATCTTTCCCAGAGATTAGCCCCCCAAGTCAGCAATATAAACATTATCTTGTGTAGTTTGAGTGGAATGCTGTCTACTAAAAAAACTACATTGACCTGAGTAACTAAAACACTTAACATGATAGGCAGTGAGATCATTACTATCTCACCCCTCTCGTGAGGCATAACTTGTCAGTAAAAACACGATTCAATGATGAATTGATGTGGAAAAAAGTTAAATGGGTGATTTTTGAAGTGAATCACTATGGTAATCTGATACACATAATCAATCTGGATTAAGCACTGCATACTATGCAATGTTTACCCTTGCTACATAAAGTGCCCATGTCAACATTAGCGTTCAAATCAACATTATTTGGCTTTGACCAGCTGTCACTGAGGACCAAGATGACTACCAATTCTTTTGCTATTACCTCAGAGAATCCACTTGCAGCTATTAGGAAAAAGCTATCACAATAGAATATTCAGGTACAGTACGATCAGAGTTTTTTTTTCTGTCAGGCACTATGCTGGTTAAAGCTGCTGTAAAGCAATGATAATAAGAACATTGATAACACCACACCATGTCCAAACATTTCATACTTGTAAGTTAGTAAACAATTGTCATCTCACAATAGATCACCACTGGCAGGTATGATTCAGTGCAGGTTCATCACAAATTTCTGCATGTGAATGTGTCTGTTAAGGTGCAGTTTTGGAGTAATTTGTGCAGCTAGCACCTTAGCTTTATGGCTAGTATGAGAAAACCATCACCTGAAAGCAATCTACTGGTATTTACACTGGCAGCAATCTACTGGTCTGTTCACTGCAACTGTGTTCACAATGTCCAATTCCAATTTGGACGCAACTATTTTGATTTAACATTAAAGGTTTTACATACCAGATGCTTCCTCTCAGCTATGATATTCAAAACAAACACTCTTAGAATATCTGTACAAGACAGCAGGATATTAGAAGTTCATTAAAATGTGCAGCAAAGTATTGGTGAAGGGAATAAAAAGCTTTGGAAAAAGGCAATGAAATCCAATGTGATGTTCTGGTGTATGCCACCGTGTTGACTGTCCATATGTGGAATCTGAAGCTTGTTTATAAAGCACTTTTGTTGTGGGACTGGGACGGTCTTTTCTGGTTCCTTATTCTGACAATATTTAGACTTCCTCTTCATCAGTGTGGGACGGATGATATTGTGTGATGGGTTGCAACTTGGTGACATGGCCAATACCTTTGGTCACACCCTCTCTGAAGAGCACCTTTGCTCCAACCTTTAGGTACTCTGGGTGCTTGATGAATTTGAAACGAACCACTGCTTTCTCCCCTGTCCTCAGCTCCTCCTATATCACATTCATCAATCATAAGAATTGGAGGAATCAGAAAGTTAATATGTGGGTTTGGGGATAATGAATGAAGACAAAAGATAAAGGTAACATATCAGTGCACCTGAAGTACACGTTCCACAGTTCTATGTACCTACTACTTAATGTTAGCTCGGTAGGGTAACCATGGGCAAATTTGTGTCCAATCATTCCCCATAATTCAGTCATTTCTTATTTGTCTGCACGCTGATAGATCTTCATGCAGAATTTCTTAAAGACTGCAAATACTTTGTTGAAATTTCAAAGGAGTTTGAGCAGCTATTTAGCTTTGAGTGGTTCAATTTTTCACAAATGCATACACTTTGTTCAGGCTGAGCATAAAAGCCCTTGTTCACATACACAGAGACAGGCTGGATCAGTAAAAGGCTCTAACACCTGCAGATCTGTGCTTTGAGGGTAGCTAAGAGCTCAGCAGATAAAGGCTCAGATGGCTTACACACAAATATACACAGCAATTAAGCTAAGCAGCAATATGGAGCCTTTTTTAAGTTGGTGCAAAGACAACTTTCAAATTCACATGTCACGGATTTGACATACTTGACTTGAGATAGATGAGTAGAATGTATACATATGTTCTTTTGTACAGCTTTTAATTATGTTTGAAAATTGTTCCCCATTCACTTTAGTGGTCTGAGTGGGAGTTACAAACTTGTCATCCTGCAACGCATCATTTAAAAATGATTAAAAATAAACTTGCTTCTTCTCTTAGCAAAAGCTTAAGAAACTACTTTTTACCTGAAATAATCACTTAATAATATACTAAAGAGGGGTCAATTGGGCCCTGGAAACATTTCAGTCTGAGAACATTGGCTTCAGACATTCAATAAGTAGCCTTTGACAATTTGATAGTTGTTAGTAAATAGGTGTACTAACCTTGCCATGCACAGCTTCAACGATTGCAGTCTGCCTCACATTACCGATGTGCACAGTAACCTGAAAACCTTTGTGGAAGGTCTTGGAATGGAAGAGTAGAACAATTTCTGCCTCAAACATCCAACAAATGGTTGGGTCCATCTCTGGACTCACCATTACCATACCCTGAAAGAGGAAAATGAATGGTTTAGTTTTTAAAAGTCCACAAAACTGCAGGCAAATTCAACTGATTGTCCCACTAAACACATATATCTATCTTACTACTGCTTTGATGCCCCGTAAATTGTAAAAAAAAGTATTACATTATCCTCAACATTTATACTTATGGCTCTTCCTATCAAAAGTAAATACATTTGCTGTTTTAATTGCATTTAAGATGCAAGATATTTCCCAGAGTTTGATTTACTTTTTGAGCTTAACCTACTTTTTGAAATACAGTAAAAAAATGAATATTACAAGAGTCTGTCTTACCTTGCGTAATAATGACCGGTCGAAGTTGCCAAGTGCAAGTGTGGCAGCCTGACCTGCCCGAAGCACCCTGCATGTCGAACGGTTCCTTTGGATGCTCCCAACGGTCAGCCTGTGGAACTGCCCTGAGTCTGTAGGCCCAACTACAAGATGATCTCCCTCCCGGCAAATACCACTAAGGTCCAAAAGGGATTATTGAGTCAAAAATCCCACAAAAGTAAACAAATTTAAAAGTATTTATATTCCAACAATCTAACCTGTACAAGGTACCTCCCACCACTGTCCCCACCTCAGGCACTGTGTAGATCTCATCTACCTGCAACAGAACGTTACTTGCATTACTCAAATTATCAAAAGCCTTCAGTTGTTTAAACTGTAGCTTTTAATGTCAAGCTTGCATGTAAACTTGTGTCGCAGACTTACCTGAAACTCTGTTAACTGCTGCATGAGCTCTTCCTGCTCCTTGGTGTTGCTTAGGGGAGGAATTATGTTGAAGAAGACTTTGAGTAAATCCAGACACTCTCCAGACACACTGGACAAGGTAAATATTGGTGTGATGCTGCCATGGAGAGAAAAGTCAAATGATCAGAACAAAACAACAAGAGGTGCACACACAGTCATTTCTTTTGGAATTGCTATTATAAGCACTTGCAATTTCACACAAGAATCATCTAATCATATACACATATATGCTCATATATGTAAATGTTTCATACTTTGGTGACTGAGCAAACTGTTGTGCTGCTGTGACAGCGTCATCTGTGCTGCCTATGACCATTGGCACCTTATTACAGCCTGGCTGTTTCAGGACTCGGTCCAGCTGTCGCACTGTACGCTCCACAGTCACCCGTGTACATAAGTCCACTTTACTAATGACAATGAAGATTGGGACCTTCAGGGCCATGGCTAGGCCAAGATGCTCCCGTGTTGTTCCAACTGAAAGAATGTAGACATTTTGCTTCAATTAGAGGAATGTAATCAGAATTAGGATCAACTTTACTAGCCAAATGCAGTAGTTTGCATATATAAAGGCTCTAACTCCTAATAGTCTGTATTTATGCAATAAACCTCCACTGTATCTAGTGATCCATCACATGTAAACTCAAAATGCATGTCCCAAAAAACAAGGTTAATTTCCAACTTCACTTTAAACTGTGGTCCTATTTAAATCCTTTTGCACAGAGACAAATTCTCATTTCTCAATTTTGTGGTAGCAGGGTCTGAGTATTTGGTATGGTTTTTGGCCTGAAATGATCATATTCTATAGTTAAACCTAAAAATTACAGAGGTTCACAGCACTGTTTCATAACTAAAGATATTGCTCATGACCTGCAGACAGACACAGTGGCCCCTATTTGCCTGTGGCATACTGAGGACGACGCTCATTCTTGTCTTGGCAACTGGTCTTGAATTCGCTTGAAAAAATTTCACTGCTCATCCGAGAGGCTTCTTCGGTTCTAATGACCTATGGGGAGTTTCCTAATATAACTGCTAGGCGTTTGGTCGAGTCTAAGTTATGGTGGCTTGTTGTGTAATTGTAAGAGTTGATCTGTAGAAACTAGGTGTAAGGGAGGTTGTTATGCTATTTGAGGTGTCATTCATTGGAACAAATGAGCCACTTAGTGGGATAGCCTGGATTGGAATATGAAAAGGTAAATCTAAACAAAGGAGTGAAACCTGTTGGATCACATGAACTGAGAATCATGTGGACGTTAGCGGGGTGGTGGTAGTGGATCTTTCCTGGTTGTTTGGAGGGTGCAGATGTGGCTTGCCTGTGTGCAAATACGTCTTGTCATTGATCCCAGTACGGCATTGTACTTTTGTGAAAGGTTGTGTCTGTGGCCCCCTCCTCAGTTCAGAGAGGATTTTTAGAATTCGGATGAATTCAGAATACAGATGTTGTTGTCTTCAAGCAAATCGCCCCTGTCCTTCAGGTGTAGGTGGACCACAGAGTCCTGTCCTGAAGTGGTGACTCTGTGTTCGGCCATCCGTTTGTGCAGAGGTTGTTTGGCCTCTCCAATGTAGACATCATCACAAACCCCATATTTGGAAACTCCCCAAAGGTCATTAGAACTGAAGAGCCCTCTCTGATGAGGGGTGAAACAACTTCAAGTGAAGAATTTCAAGTCCAGTTGCCTTAAGACAAGAAGATCTCGACAAGAATTCACCATAATCTGAATGACTGAGAACCACCACAGACATGGCCCTCATTCTTCACCCCAATTTCCTCTGGATGTAACGTTAGAGCAGGCACCCATACAAACAGAACATTAGAGGCATCAGTAAGAAAATCCAAATAAAAAAACTATCTTTTCGAGACAAGGGTATGAGTTTTGTTTATTTTTTTCTTTGAATTTGAAGACAATTAGTCTTCCTGTTTTTTCCCAATTCAATGATTAAATGCGGTGTTGTAATACAACTTCTTATCAATCTCTAATCCCTCTTTACAATCCCAAATTACTTTAAAGGTATGTCCAGTACAGAACATGGTGAATTTAGTCCATGTGTTTCTCTGCCAAAACATCTAGTGGTTGTGCGTTGCTGTTAAGTCAGACTTGTTGGCAAAAACAGTTGCTGAGTGACCCTTCTGCAAGTGTCAGTTTCACCAATAATCCATGTGTCTGAACAGAGGTACATCTTGTAGGTCACAGATCCTTGCATGGATGGATAGTATTTGAGATATTTCTGGAGCAGTAGTGACAAGCAAGCGACGATGTTTGGTGTATGACATAAATTCAGAGAAACGCGGTCATAGCAGGAAGGCTCAGCTACAAAGTCAAGTTGAGGTGAAGATGAACGCTATGTCTGTTCAACCAGACAGGCAGCCACCTATTTAAGGCCTGTTCCCAGTAACAAGTTCACTTTGAAATGGGTATCCATGCACACATTGAAATAGCGTGGTGCAGGGTGTTACGTAATTGTCTTTGGAACCGAACACTCCTGGTTCGATTTCTGGCTACTCATACTGTGACAAAGTGTTATTGTTGACACTGGACCCCTAACTGCTCCCCTATTTACTATGCACAAGAAAATAAGGCAATGCATTGTAGTTTGGTCAACCTTACCATTTTTAAGCTGTAATGGCATTTCATCCATCTATCAATTATCTACCACTTATCCTGCATTTAGGGTCGTGGGAATGCCAGAGCCGTGTCATTGGTTGAGTGGCGGGGTATACCCAGTTGACCGTAGTTGATTGATTGTCACTTATACAGACGAACAATCACTCACTCTCTCATTCATATGTGTAACAAAACCAGAGAACCCGGAGGAAACCCACACAGACAGAACATGCAGACTCTACACATAAAGGCCCCCTGAGGGAACTGAACGAGGGTCCTTCATCCTGTGAGGTGGAAGCACCTACCACTATCGTACCATCTTGCCCTAAAACAGCCTACAAAACCATGACTTGTATTACATGGCAGCTTGAGTGCAAGCCACAGTATGAACCAAAAACATCTTAACATTTCCACACTTTGAATAGGCTTTAATACGCACACCAAGGAAGCCTCTACTGTGGTTCACAAGCAACAGTCTATTCTTAGCTGGAACAGACTGCTCAGCGTAGCGTCACCTTCTCACTTTGAGTTTGCAGAGTTATGCGAACTTGAGAAGTGTCAGGATGGCTGAGTGGTCTACGGTGCTACATTCAGGTCGTAATATTCCCTGGAGGCCTGGGTTCAAATCCTAGTAGTGATTGTGTGTTTCCGCCTCTCAAAACTACACTGTAAATAAAGGCCTTCACATATCTTTCTTTAAGATGTTGCTATACCTCCTGCTAATATGATGGGGAAATTTTACAAATTTATTAAATACTCACCAATGCCGGTATTAGCACTTACAACCAGCATTGCAAAATCAGGACAGTAGCTGGTAAGGCCAAAGATGGTGGTCTTTAGGTATTTGTGGTGACCAGCCAGATCAATGAATGTGATCATTTTGGAAGCACTCTCACAAATCTCCTCTGCTGTACGAGACTCACTGTAATTCACAACCTAAGAAAAGCCAAGTGGGGGATGTTAAGTTGTAATGCAAAAAAACGAAGTGCAAAATATACTGTTTTTATATAGTAATTGAATAGTAATAGGTTATGCCTGAACATTATTAACATCTTGGGTTAAATCAAATACAATTCCTCAAACTTGGGCAAGTAAATGTACTCACTTCTCCTTTACTATTAAAGCCTAGGATTTCAAAGCTGATGCTTGAAGTTCGCCCAGTTTGGATCTCATGAAGATGTCTGAACAGGTTCAGCCTTGCTCTTCCCCTTCCATTATCCAGCTCACCCTGTGTCAAAACACCCAACAAAGTGGACTTGCCGGAGTCCACATTACCTAATACGGCAACTCGTAAGTCCAGGAACTGCAAAAACGGATGAAGAAACATTAAAAAAAATGAAAAATTACACAGAAAAGACAAACCCTGGTTTTACGGTGAAAATCCTGACCTGCTGGTCATCTGGCACCTTGCGAATGAGAACTTCTGCAATCTTACGAGGCTTTTCAAAATCATAGTCCACCTCTCGATCTCGAAGGACGGTGATGTCAGCCCCCACCCTTTTTGACCAGGGAACAAACACATGCAGAGTTTGGATTGTAGAATCAAACATCAGCCATTTGTGATATTGATGCAGCAATGTTTCGTTGTTTCGGAAAATCAGAAATTGGTTTACATTTGATCAGAACATTATTATTATTATTATTGTTACATATTATTAGCTTCTTTACTTACCTTGACCTGTTGTTTGTTTTGGGGGAATAATTTAATATCATGGACTTAATAACTGAATGAGGACTTCCTAAAATGTAAATAAGTCATAATATGTACTCACTTCTCGGCCAGTTTATGGAGTGTTTTTAATGATGCTCTCATGTCTTCTTCTGAGAGTCCCACCAACATTCCATTATCTTCAACGCCAATTTGATATACAGCTTCACCTCGACCCTCCTGCAGGCGCCACTTCATTTGTGTTGCCAAGTGCTCAAACCGATTTTGTGTGGGGTTCACAAGCTTCAGCTAGACAGGTATATGAATATAGACATAAATGCTAAACTTAAACTTAGATTTTTGATATAAAGGCATTAATTAAAGAAATAATGTGGTGGAAAGCAATAATCAAGATACCAATCTTGGCATTGCTAATCAACAAACAGTTGATTAGCAATGTGTTTTAAACAGACAATACTCTCAGCAATAGTAACACACATCATAACAGTATATTAATGGGTAAGTGCTAATTGAAGATCTTCAAGGTAGCATTCTTATAATGGGGGAGGAAGTTTACCATGAACATATTAGAAAAGCACATTAGAAAATTTGAAGAAAATGTCTGTGGAACATATAACACATGCTCACCTTGTACTCTATATTACCCTCTTCAGCCTAAGATATGAAAAGAGAATCAAATAATCAGAGAGAAAACAAACTGTAGGAAAGGGAAAAAATAAAATCACTGATTTGTTAAAAGACAAAAGAAAACCACTTCGATTGAGCGGTCAGTACAATGTGAATCGATACTTTTGTCAGTTTAGTCTAACAATGTAGCCTACTTGAATACGTAACTATTAGATTTACCACCACTAGTCTACTACTACTACTACTACTATAAAGATGTAAAAATTGATTTTTATAACGTACTGACCAGTATTCCTACGAGGGACAACCCCCTCAAAAATAAAAGCAGTTGAGATCATAGCAAGAAGTCTTTTGTTGACATGTATGCGGAAGCAGCAAGCCATAAACTATTTCCTGAGATGTCGCATTATTTGAGCATTTTGCCGAAAGCGTAATGCCCATTAACACAATCTGGCTGTAAACAGACAGCAATAATTTGTTTTGCAATATTGGAATAGATATAATTATATAGTAAGAATACTTCTAAATGGGTGCGAGCGAAAAGTTTCCGCTAGCTTATTGTGAACATTAAAGTTGTTGAGAAGATAAAGCAATATGCAATATGCAAACGTGTCAGTCGTTTTTAGTAAAATAGTATCATTTAAGTGCGGGGGGTTACTTTATCGCGACACAGGACGGTCGAGCAGATACCCGCCCCCTGGTAAATATTTACAAACACAGCTGTTTCCTAGCTGCTAGCTAGCACACTAGCAGCCCACAAATAACAAGTGACTTTTGACTTGCTTAACTCACATTTTGCTGCTAAGCAAATGTACATGAAACTAGATATCTCCGTAATTTTACATTAACCAATCTCTACGCTTTTCTCTTTTGTTCTTCTTTCAATTACCGACTAGCTATCCTACGTGTCACTGAAAGTTCAGAAAAAGGCACTTGGGCATAGCCAGTAAATGACAGGACAATCGAGAATACGAAAATCAACTTTATGTATAAAAGAGCAATACACGTGATTTTTAGTTGATGTGTTTGGGGGTGCTCATCATGTGTCACGAAAAACATGAACTTAACATCGTATTGAGATGACAGCCGCCCTTGTTGTCGAATTGTGCCCTTACCTCGGGAGGTAGATACGGCGTGTTATTGCTTGGTTTGAAGCTGCGAAAAGATCGAGCCTTTGCTTTCTTGTTCTTTCCCGAAGCTTTTTTCCCCAACTTCATACTGGATGCAACACCTTGAGATCCCGAGTCTTGCCCATTTCCTGCACCGAATAACTCTGATACCCGCGCATCCATCAGGTACTTCGGGACCTAACTCTTAAGCTTTCCACTACCTAGGTGAATCTATAGCGATAAAATATGTCGTAGCGCGCACATGCAGGAATTTAAAAACATCGAATAAAACTATCCCAAGAACACAGCAACCGGATCATAGGAAAGGCACAGACCACCCCAAACTCCCCAAATAGAACAATTACAGCGGAGCTGTTGGTCAGGGAGAAGCTTTGTGAGTTAACAGGGTAGCTACGTAACACTTCCAAATGAAGCGGTATGCTTGATTCATACACCCGTCCGACAAAAACGGGCGGCCCTCTACCGTTTCAATACTCTAGTTCGGGTGAAGCACCACTTGTCGAGCTACTCGGGTAACCACAGCAAACATTAGCGCTGCGTTGCAGCGCTTTGCGTCAGACGAAAACGGAAGTACCCTCCTAATACGAACTAGCATTGCAATGCCCGAACACAGTTATCACAGGCGGTGGGATAGCCCTATCAGCCAGCTTCCCCTTTCACAGCGTGAGCTGGGGGTCGGGCTGGGGATAGGGGTCACAGTGACATCCCGACGTCACACACGGCCCCTTCAGTCAGCGTCCTGCCGAGGGCGGCCAGAAGGTTAATATCTAGTTATCAGTAATATTAGGGGGTAGTCAACATTGTATGTCATAATTTAGTTATCAGCAATGTGAGGGTGCAGTCTGTAATATTCCGTAGGAATATGTTGATGCTTTAATGCTTTTATGTTGATGCTTTAATGTTGATGCCTTAATATTGATGCCTTAATGTTGATCCCTTAATGTTGATTCCATGACGTAGATGCTTTAATGTCGACGATACGTATACTATATAAGCGGTATCATCCAACCGATACTTGGCTTCTTCTTCTTCTTCTTCTTCTCACTCTGGAATGTGCTCTGCCATTAAAGCAAACACCCGTTCTAACGTCCCACTGATCGTTCTTGTACACACGGTACATTTCTCGAACCGAGAAACATTACATAGTCTATGTCGTATGTCATATGAGCTTATATCAATAGATGAATTTCGATTCATTCGCTTATATTTGCACTCGTGGTTGCTGGAGTTGATCCCAGCTAGGCAAGAGGCGGGGTTTACCTTACTATGGACTAGTCTATCACAGGGCCCCATGCAGAGACATAATAACCTTTCTCATTCACACGTCTTGGCAATTTAGAGTACTCATATAATTCACTGCACGTTTCTGGAGTGCGTTTGCAAAAATAAAAATGCATAATCAACAGTGACACCAATCATAGAGCAACAGTGCCACCATGCGTTGTGTATGACACAGAAATATAACTGAATATTTGACTGAACTTCACCTTTACTTTGTACAGCCATTCTCTTCTTTCACAATGAAGACCAATGTTATGATGTAACAAACAAAAACTAACGAATGCACACACAGACAAACACACAAAAAAACAAACAAGCAAAAAAAAAAGAACAAAATGCTCTGCAGTCTGAGTCTGAAGTGGTTTCCACACAGGAATTAGGAAATTTAAATAATCAAAGTGTCTTGGTCACTGTCACCTAGTAAAATTTCTAGATCTAAATCCCAATCTGTTATCTTCCAATATCTCTTGTCAGTTCAGTGCATCTGTTTGTCCAGAGCAAAACTTGTCTCTGCTGAAAGTGTGGCATACATGAGATTCCAAATCATTTTCACCTGAAATGACCCCCCTGCAGAGTTTGCAAACTACTTTGTGTAACTCTTACTGTCCTGTCTTTGATTTTTTATGCTCAAAGATTTAATCGAAAAAGACAATGTATTGAGTTATTGTGTTCTGTGCATGTGTTAAATGCATTAAGAATGTAATTAAAATTGACTATGCAATTTAATTAAGCTTTAATTAATGTATATATATATATATATATATATATATATATATATATATATATATATATATATATATATATAATTTTTCTTCAGCAGCTAAAAGTGATGCTCATGCACATGCTTTGTTCTTACAATATTGTGTTTTCATAAGGATTTGGTTTTATGCATTCAATGAAGTTCTGTCAAATTCGCTTCAATTTTGGAGGTGTGTGGGTTTAAAAATCTTTATGTAAAATCTTTATGTTTGCAGTCATTATCAATAAATAGCTCAATTTTTGAGGTGTGATCAATCTTATTGTGTCTTTTTGGAAGCATTTTACTCATATTGTCACATCATGATTAGAGGGATTTCTTTTAAGATTTTATGAAACTTTCTATAATTGTTTTGTCATTTGGTAAAGCAAAACAAGACTTCAGTTCTGTAATGTCAAGAATACTATTCCAAACCATTCTAAGGGTCGAAAATTGGGTGACCATATTCAGTCAGTTGTGATTTTTCTTACTGAGAAATAAGTTTGCTGTGGTTACCCGAGTAGCTCGACAGGTGGTGCTTCACCCGAACTAGAGTATTGAAACAGCAGAGGGCCGCCCGTTTTTACTGTTACACATACTTTGTTCAGTCCAAAGTAAAATACACATACGAATACAAGTACTTGTTCTTTTTTTAATAAATGAAAACAACTTTTTACAGAGCTCAAGACATGCCAAAAGTACAACTGTTGAGTTGTTTTTTTTCCATTCGGACTCAGGTTTTTAAGAAATGTCAGCCAACTCCCCTGTGGATAGTGAATAGTTTCAGAGGTTAACATTTCTGAAACTGAACACTGATTGGCCAGGCCGCCTCTGATGTAAGGGTTCAGCCCATTCCCCCTGGCTGAAAGAAATGTTTTCAGATGTGTGTGGCGTTTTTGAATAATCACTACTGCATCCACACTTATCTTCATCACCGCTTCAGTTCTGTTCTTCTGTTTAAAAAAAATGAAGTGTTCTCTTGTCCTTCTGCTCTATGCAGGACTACTGCACACTGCACATTCCATTCTCATGGATAAACTAGCGGACAACAAGATTTGTGGAGATGCAGAGTGCTCACGTAAGTCACAAACACAACTGAAAACTGATTTTGCCCTGGAAACAATCATTGATTCGGTATTTTAAAGATATACTTGATAAGTTGATGACCTATGCGGTTCAGTTTTTTTTTCTTATGTGTGTTATCAGATGTGTTGTCCATGGCCATGGCTTTAGATGACTTCATAGCCCCCGATTGCCGTTTCATCAACATCCGAAAAGGTCAAATGGTTTATGTGTATTCTAAACTGGTGCCAGAGGGAGGCGCTGGAGTCTTCTGGTCTGGAAGTGTATGTTGCAACTGCTTGAAAGGATTTTCAGAAGCCATTGAGAATGAGCAGCTGCTATGAAAATATGTCAGGAAAGCCATTTTCTTAGACGTTCCACCCATTTATGCTGTTATTGTTAGGTTTACAGTGATCGCTATGTGGACCAGATGGGTATCATTGGATACTTCCCTGCAACTGTGGTGAATGAGACACAAAAGTTTGTTCAAGATGCCGTCAAAGTTGCCACAACTGTATGTAAATAATCATTCTCTTCAGTTGAAAACAATAAAAAAAAGAGTTTGAAAAATCAAAAAAATTGATCTAATTTTGATTTTAAATGATTGTTTTTCCAGGATATGGACTTCTCCTGTGCCTAAGAAGTAACAGATTGAAGCCTTCTTTTTCTTCAATTATTGTGCATAATTTAGTAATTTAGGCAACAAATGTAGAACAGAACATTTTTTGCAAGACAAAATCATTTGAAGTTGTCCCTGACATAAAATCAATCAATAGACCTTGACAGGCCACAGATTAAGTCATATAGTAGATCCCTTTCTCTGATGCACATAACTATCCTTTGCTAAATAGCCATTTTTCCCACAACAATAGAAATTGCTGGTCATTTCTAGATGTTCGACAACTTAAGATGTGGTCACAGTACTCGATAATTTTGGCGACATATTTTTAAAAATGTTTTGGATAGCTGAACTGCTCAGGATCCCTTCTCACTGACATTGTGAAATTGATTTGAAAAATTGTTCTAGCTTGCTGCATTTTCAATTGTTTTTGATTCTGCTGCCAATTATTTTCCTTCTTTATTTTTTATCCCTAAAAATATATATTAATTGCTAAATATTATGTTTTGATTTATGTCTCGGTCAGAAATGTATTAGTTAATTTTTTGGTTTATCTACAAAAACATAATCTTAAAGATTAATTGCCACAAAAAAAAAATACTGTCAAAAAACAACCAGACTCTTAAATGGTTATTCTCAGTACGCTGTTCTATGATAATTGCATAATTTCTCTCTGAATGCAACAAATCTGTTGTTAAATATTAAAGGTTTATGAAGCTGTTTTCTTAATGTTCTTTGTGTATTGTGTTTTGTTAAAATTGCAGTGCTTTTAGTTCCCAGGGCCACCACAGCCAAATAATAGTACAGTTATATAATCAATCGTGAAAGGCATAAATAATTGATTTTTCTGTACCTATTTCTGTTTTAGAAAAGACAATATTCATCTGTTTATTACTCTGGAGAAAAGAATCCCCCACCCCCCCATCAAAGTATCTGATTTAACACACACGCATGCACACGCACACGCACGCACGCACGCACACACACACACACACACACACACACACACACACACACACAGGTTTAAAGGTGAATGTAACATCTACATTGAATGTGGTTTTGCTTATTTCACTGGAAGTAAATTCAGTGTGCCCTTATGAGTTTTCATTTCCCTTTCTTATGTGAATGGTGACAACTGCATATATTGATCTTCGGGGCTTGGTTTTCTAATGTGTTTTTTCTTACCCCAGGCATATCTGGAAAGGTGGGCTTTCCAGTTTAGAAAATAAGGCTGTCACTCATGAGATCAATGTCCTGTCCCTCTCTCTACCTAGATCAATACAAATCTGTTAAAAACATAGACAGCTAACAACAAATGTCACTGAACAAAAACATCCCTCATGTTGTTTTGCATTGTTCATTGAAATATGTGTCCAAAGAAGATATCAAATTATAATAAGAGAATAGAAAATATGTGAGTTACTGAAAAAAAAGGCATTTTGTCCATCCCATTTAACACTGATTGCCCATTGCTGTATATGCATGTGCATTAATGTAAACCGACAAAATACACAAACCACAGCAAGTTATTCTTGAGTAAAGTCAATCTTCTGTCAGACAGCTGTGGCTTTAGGGTGTTACCATGGTGACAGGCAAGGATACTGTGTCAGAAAAGATTGATGTGTGTGTGTGTGCGTGTGTGTGTGTGTGCGTGTGTTCCCTGTTTAAAGGAGCAGCTGCCGAACAGGGGCTACAGTAGATGCGCTCATGTTTTTTTAATTTTTTTTTCCATTTAATGTCACATACACACCTCTTCCACAAGCAGCACAGCACCTACATAGAGCTGTGAAATCAACTGCTGAGCACCTGAGCTTGACATTTTAGACTAGAGGAGCATCAGTTGTTGTTTAATATTTTGCTATTTTCAATTGATACAATGTATTTGATGCTGTGAAAAATGTTTTTTAAAATTAACAAAAATGTTACTTAATTTTAACCGTCTTTTGCTGATATTAATACTTAATCTCAATAAAAAATAAAAAAAAAAATTCAACTTTTGTTTGAGGAACAAAAGAAACCAGATCATTTTAGGAAAATGACTAACAGGTTTCAGTAGACATGTAATGTTGTGCATGACAGTAGCAGAAATGACTGAGGATAACAAAGATTGGACATTTAAAGTATAAACATATTGTCTGTTGGTGGCCCAAATACAGTAAGGATATTAATGAAACAGTAAATGATCACCCCTTGCAAACAACAGATTGTTTTTTAAAGGGTGGAGTTTACTAAGAAAGGTAAATATGTCATCCACTGAACTCTTAAAGATATGCAACTGAATGTATAATGAGGCGAAAACATACCAACTTTCCACAGACAGGCACCCTGTCGAGATCAAACCGGGGACCTTCTTGCTGTGTGAGGGAGGTGCTCACCATTGAGGTGCCATGCCGCCCCCATTTGCTGTCTGCAGACTGCAGTTATCAGTCGTTTTGCACTCAGAAACATTTTCAGCCCTGTATTAAAGAATACGGGACATCTTAATCATTGACACATTCATCACTTGTGTATAATGGCAATACATCAGAAATAACATTTTTTAATATTATTTGAACAACATTTAAAATCTACCTGGAGCCTGGAAGTGCATTGTATTCTTTTGTTTATAGTTGACACAATGAATCTCATTATGAAAAAGCACCTGACGCTGCGAGTCATCCTCTTTTGCTGAATAGCTGCCTAAGATATGAAGGGGACATAAAAATACATTAATGATGTGGTGAAGAGAAGCAACAACTATATTTATCATATTCTTCATTTCTTGGTAAAAAAAGCAAACTTTTTATCTTGTCTTCAATGTTTACCAAAATATTACAATGATACAGAATTGAATTAGAATTTATTTTACAAGGCATCTATATTTTTGTAGTTGACATTAGAGGTACTAAGGGTTGGCAACATGACTGTCTGGTTTATTTACATTTTTTAGTGCCTAAATGGTTCTTGAATGATTGGGGCTGTGGATTTTCTTTCAAGTTTCAGAAAATGCCAGGTTTCTAAACTAAATCAGTCAATCAGCCAGTATCAATCAATCAGTGGAAAAGCCTAAGGGCAAGGGTGTCTCTCCTGATATCTTCCACAGTTCAAATCACATTTGTCTGTGTTGTTTTGTGTCAGAATATCTGACTGCCGATTTGCCATGTCATGTATATTGAAGCTGAATCTCAAAGATATAGTCACAAATTAAGTTAACAATAGTGATAAAAGCACATCTTCAGCAACATTTCTTTTCACTATCTTCTTCTTTTCTGTGTGTGACTGTGTGTCAGTGTTATATCTGTGACTCATGTAATTGCACAAGCTCATGTAATTCTACTCATTTTCTCTGACAAATCCATTACAAAGAAACCACTGATTTCATGTGCTCGACCTTCTAAAACTCAGTACTCTACATACCTAATACTTTAGGAACCAGCTCTACTCTGGAAGAGAGGAATAAAATATGACACAAAAGTCTTCATTTGTGGAGAGAAGGTTTTATGAGTCATCTTCATATTTTTATACATTTCCTGTACATTGCAACCATTGTGGATGTAACTGTGACACCTTTCTGAGGACAACCGCCTCTCACCTTTCCAGCCCAGGAAAAACAAATTCCTTTCATTTCCTTTACCCCTTCTTTTTTCCCATCCAAAATTAATCTATCTATCTATCTATCTATCTATCTATCTATCTATCTATCTATCTATCTATCTATCTATCTATCTATCTATCTATCTATCTATCTGTCTGTCTGTCTGTCTGTCTGTCTGTCTGTCTGTCTGTCTGTCTGTCTGTCTTTAAAGGAAATAGATCTTCAAATGAGATATGAGATATCACATGGAAGTGGCTGAACTGTATGAAGTTCTTGCAGTTCATAATGATGAAAGTAAAACAGAGGAAATGAACAGCATCACAAGGATATTAAGGGCTGCTTGAAATAAAAAAAGAGCACATCCAAATAGCTTGTTTTAGTTTGTTCCAAAAGGATAATATGAAAATCGAATACAGTCCATCATAATCAGTAATGATTGTACAAAACAACAATTTTCCTGTTTCATCAATTTTAATTCCCCAGAAATTGCAGAGGAGGTTCTGGGGTACAAAGCCGCACAGTCCAAAATTTACAACAAAGTTCTGATGAGTAAATCATGACCCTGTGATTCCCCCCCAGATTTTGCTGTGGATCACATGGGAAACAAATAGAAATAATGCCAATATAACCGTATCATATAACTAAACATGATCAGCTTTGACTAATATTGTCAACAACCAAAAAGAAAATAATGGTTTACCTATGATTTTTCTCATCAGCCTCTGTTGTCATGACACACTCCTTTCCCCTTCATCATATTTCTCATGTCCATTCTCAGTCGGTCCCCGTGAGGCTTGGTTATCACTTGGTGTGCTCATAACTGCAACCACAAGGATGCAGGGAGGAAAGACAAAGTTAAATGAAATTATGACATTACAGTGATAACAGAGTACAACCCTTTCACAACTCTATTCAGTAACGTTGATTGTGGTTCATTTCTAAAAGGTTGAATTCATGTGTAAAATACATGATAATGAGATGAGAACTCTTCATTGTGATGAAATTGGGTCAAAACAGTAAGATGTGTCATCATGATATGGAAATCACAATCATTAGATGGTGAATAAGGCTAATATAATGATTTTGATTGTTCTCTTTCTCATGTTGGTGACTTCACCTCATTAAAATTACTTTTATGTAATTATTTTACTAAATCAGCTTTCTACTAAAACCTCTAAAATTACATTCTGTCTTAACCAAATCTAATGTGTTTGTCTTGTTTTATCTGGAATGTGTTTGGTACCTATTGCATATTTTACACACAATAGTCAGTCTCTTCCATTCAATAAGCCTTCACTAAAACAGATTTGATTTCACCTGAGGATTGTATTGTCTATTGCCAGTTCCAGGGCTTTTCCTTCACTTAACCTGATCCCCAGCCAATTTCTGCCTCAAATCAGCAGGAGAATAACTGGTTGATTCAAGAGTATGGTAATTTAAACTACTGAAAAAAGTCAAATAATTAGATGCTTTTTAATGTCATTAAAGTTCCATTGTCCCTCATGGATGATACGACTGCCATACCTTACAAAAATCTGTGGCTCTAACAAGACTTTTAAGGTTTTTCTTATATTTTCAATATTCTTCTATCATTTATTCATTGATTTTCTTGAGTCAGCTAAAAGCAAGGAAAACACTCGCCACATTTAACAAATACAGTTCTCTTCTCATTGTTTCAGTTCAGTTTTGTGATTCACAGGCCACATATATTTCATATGAATAATGCATGTGTTTGTGTAATACCATCGTTGAAGGTCTTGGAAATGCTGCCTGCTGGTTTTTGAGGTTTATATATCATGACATTATCGCAAAAGGAAAACCGTTGATGTACAAGGCTTTTCAGTTTAAGACTAATGAAAATGATTGAATTCATCTCCTTTTAAGTCCTTTTTAGAGTTCATAATTGATTTTTTCTCATGTATATCAAAAATAATCTCCAGACATTATACAACAATTAACAATTAGGAGGCAATTAATAATGAAAAAAATTGGGCTTTGTCCTTCAGTAGCTTTTTAGTGGAGGCAAGTAAAACCTTCTAAAATCTGTCTTGTCCTCAAATGTTTTTACAGAGTGGTTTTTGCAATAAGTTCTAAGCTACGAATAGAAGGAGAGTGTTTGTCATGACAACCAATTACCCATTACAAAAGCGGTGGGGCTAGGTAAGGCACTGATGTATTGAAATAAAATTTGGTTGCCAGAGGATTCCTTGATGAGTGTGTGCGTGAGTGTGTGTGCGTGTGTCATAGTGCGTCCATGTTTCTGTATATGTACAAAACACGACCACAATCATATGGTAATATTTCTCTGTGTAACCCAACATGCATCATTGCTTGTATGAAACAGAAAAAAAAATAAAAAAAGTAGACAAAACAAAACAAACCCAGCAGCAAAATAAAACACAATTGAAAACCATAAAAGACTTTGTAACAAATGTAAGTAAAATTGATTTCAAAAACGTTTGAAAGGTTAATTAATGGAATTTTTTTTTAAAATTTTGCAAAAGAAAGTCCATATTTATTCCTCTAAGCCATGTAGTTCTGCATTTTTATGGTCACCCATTGTATCTTTCAACCCTTGCCTTGTTATTCTGAGTAATATCTGTACAGTATTTTAATAAATACATCTTGAACCTATATTTGTTAAGGTGTCCTCATTAGATGTGTGGGGAAAATGTTATATAACAATGAAATTGGAACTTGCTTTGCTCTCAGCTGTTCTGGTTTGGCAGGCTGCCCTGCAGTGTATTGCTGTTTTGGAGGGCCTGTGGTTCATTTTATAGACGAATCAAATTTGTTAAGCTTAATGGTCCTTGTATTGATTGGTTGGGGTATCCTCACAAATTGTTGGGGCAGAATGAACAATGAGACTCTGATTGAGCATCTCTAAATGCATTTGAGCACATAGTTTTATTGACTCTTGTGGAATAGCGAGACTGCACAAGCTATTTACACACTTTGGTTGTTGCCTGTTTTTACAATGGACTAATGGATCAGTAGATAGTGAACAAAGTATTGGAGATCCTACATGGCTTACTTGCCTTGTTGAAATAACATACTACTACTAATAATAACTGATAATAGTCGCACAGCTTTATAATATTCCAGTATGTTAAATATCATTAGAAAAGTCATGAAAGGAAAACAATATG
Organism: Fistularia commersonii; assembly: GCF_037954325.1. Classification (NCBI taxonomy): domain Eukaryota; kingdom Metazoa; phylum Chordata; class Actinopteri; order Syngnathiformes; family Fistulariidae; genus Fistularia; species Fistularia commersonii. The sequence goes on from NC_141285.1 coordinate 17,405,431, forward strand.
AAATATGTTGATGTATTACCTTTCTTCTGTCAAGTAAATTTGGAGACATTTAACAGGCACAGAGCAGCTAATTAGCGCTGGTTACTTCATAGAATGGCAGTCTTATCACTTCGCTCCTTTCAAGTCAGTGCAACAAGTGAACTCAAAGGAAACTGTGACCAACACATAATCTCAGGCTGGATCTCTATGCAACATCTCACATCTGTGTTAAGAGTCTGCTGAAAGGCGACAAACTCTGTTTCCATGAGTCATGGCTACAGCTTATGTGTGTAATGTTCACACATAAAAGACCTTTTCAGCTATGGAAAAGCACACTCACAACACACACAATTGTAACATTGATATTTTTTTTCACAGCATTGTTCCGTGTCCATTGTAACCTTTGTTCACAGCAACTGAAGCGTAAATGTCAAGTGATTGTGTTAATATGTTTAGATTCACTGTAAGGTTTACAGGTTATAATTGCTCTTGATCAGGTTATTTCCCTCCAGTTTCATTCATTCATTCCTGGCTATTTTTTGAGCTTGTAAATAGCCTATTTTTGTGACTTTGTGTGTTGCTAAAGTGCTACAGCACAAGTTACCTCCCTCATTGCTAGTCGTATAGCCACGTATGCTGTACAGCATACCAGAAATATCCATTGTTTGCTTTCTTAATGGACTGTGTTCTTTGGCTGCTAGTATGGATGTACTGGAAAGAGGGTTGGAAACCTCCGAGATATCGCAACCATTAGTGCTATTGTCCTAATGGAAAGAGCATCAGAGCCCACGCACTGAAATATTGTGTGTGCTGTGTGTGTGGACTGCCCCCAGCGTCACCATTTCTAGCCAAGGTCTCCTGCCCTGTCTGCTTTTGAAAAAGGGTCAAACAGGTCAAACATGCACATGTTTATTGAGGACACAGAGTTGTTCATTGCCTCTGACAGTGGTCATCAGTAGTGCTGATTATTACTTTTTGTTTTAAAGGACCAGACTGTTGCTCAAATAATATGAACTCTGTCCCACCAAACATTACAGAGATACTGAAGATGAAAGTTGCCAAGACAAAAGATTGGGGCAGTCTCACCTAGCTGACAACTAAATGCGAGTATAAAAAGGAATGGAAGAGTTGGCAGGGTTCCGCCGTGCTGAGAACTTAGTCAAGGTGAAGAGACTTGATTGGAAGAGTTTGATTTCCAATGGTGGCCAATATAAATCATTAACATCTATTTGTTTATGGTGTTTGATTTTGGCAGGTTGGGTAGTACTCAGCATGATACACCATTAACAGCAATTAAGCCACTGCTGTCATACTATCAGCTTAATATCTGGTTGCAAGCTGAGCACAAATGTTCATCTCAGAGGGGAGAATTACTTCTCAGTGTATTGAAAAGTTAATGTAAACAAGAAAACAGCACTATATCGCTAATTACTCTTCTGCTGCTCGTCAAATTGCCAGACATTTATCAAATTCAAAATCTTAGTTTATAGTTCCACTTCCACCTTAACAAGGGCTAGTGCAACTTCTCAGGTTCAAACACCCCAAATTAGTATGCTATTAGTATGCTATACTATTGAGCCCTCTACTCATTTGGAATGGCTTCAGTGACTGCGAGCACAAACATTTTTGACTTTTTTCACAGTTCTCATTTGGGCATATTTGCTTGTAGATGAATAATTATTTGATACAGATCTGTAACTGCAACATCTCTTCAAAGAATTATCATTTCTATTTATCCCAGAGGTGATTGTCAAATATATAATTTTCAAATGCTTCAGAACTCATTCATGGTCAGAAAATGACAGCAGCAGTGTGTACTGGCTGTTTTGGACACCTTTGATTAGAAAGACCATCATTTTGCAAAAATAATCTATATTTGAAAACACAGTCATTAAATGACAGAATAAACTTTCGCCTTTTTCAGTGTCAGATTCGTGAACAGAAAATCACCAAAAAACTCACTGTCAGATAATATGTTTTTACAAATCAAATTAGGCCAGATGTTTTTTCATCACCGTTCTGATGAAAGAAATTCTTTTCTGTTGGTGATTTGCATGCCCTTTAATTGGTACTGCATTCACTAAGGCTTACAGAATACTCACCTTGGAATAAATAGCAAACAGAGGTAATTAATTGTTGTGATTACGCATAATCTGTTCTGTGCACAGATGTTTTTCTATTCCAATTACACAAAATTTATTTGGGGAAAATGGTTTGACTAACAAAGTAGGTAGCAGCATTACTCAGATCATTCCGTAGTTGCTGTTCACAGGGACAAAACACCAAAGCCTCAGGCTGGTGTTGGTGAAGTGTTTTTACAGAGCTCATATAGAGCTATTGAAGCCAAGCCTCAAAATGATGCCAACACATTTCTTTTTAACTTATGCAGGGACCTAAACAGGTAACTTGAATAAGTGAAGAAATTGTAACTTTTTTGGTAATTTCTATTAGAATTATCCATCTTTGGCGTCTAATTTCAAAGGCTGTGCGAAAAAAAATGTGCGAAAAGATATGTGTACCTCTGAGAATGTACTGATAATGTATGTAATTATGATATTTAAGACCTATGAATTGCTGGAGACAGTACATCTCCTACTTCACACTGATATTGTTTGAAAAACAAGAGTTTAAATGTTTCGTATTACTCTTGCGTCTGCTTGCGAATACTTGTACAGGACAATGTGGAGAATATTTATGATGTAACAATCCCATTTGGCTTTAATAGATGAGTAATTATAGAGCCCAGTGAAGAGTTAAGCTTAAATCATAGTCCTGCTTTCAAATTCTGCATTTGTTTTCCACAGTGATGATGAAAAATTGTAGAGTAAGAGGAAGGAAACAAGGAGACTGGATTCAATTTTACATCTGAGTGTTTTGAGACGTGTTTTAATCTCAAGGCACACTCAAAACCAGGCAGAAGCACTCTCCAGAATATCACTGGTGGCCCATTTTCATGCATCCTGCTGGGAGAAAAATAAAAACATCACAGTGCTATTTGCCGGACCACAGAAATGAAAGAAGTTGTTTGTGCTAACCTGAATTACCCTTCCCACTGTCTATCCTGAGACAGCCTCAGCCTTGCTGAGGAGGACATAAACAACACTTACATGTCAACATAACAATTTTTAGCTCAGTAGGGGAGGATAAGATGGAGGTGAGAGGTAATGAATAATAACTTGGTGATTTGCAGAGGCAAAAAGGCTGGAATGAATGAAGTCAGACAAATGAGTGACAAATTCAGTTACTCTGCTCAACTGTATTGGCCTTTCTGACCTTATGGCACATCAAACCTAACATAACCTTATGTTGTTCTCTGCTATCTACTTCTCCAGCTGGTCTGATGAAAGTAATAGATCTGTACAATGTGGTGTTAGAGTCCAATGCGCTTGTAGATGAGATGCAATTAGCTCCTACTTCCTTTGTGACGTATAAATGCAGTTTGAACTTCTTAGGTTATGGGTTCACGGAAAGCCTCCAGAGGAGATATCATGGGTAATAACAATTTAACCTTTTTCCCAAGGAAACGAGTATAAGCTTCTTGCTCATCATGAGCCTTTCATTTTAAACAAGCATAAAGAATAATGAAATAATATTTCCTCCAGATTTCCAAAAATAATAATAATAATAATAATAATAATAATAATAATAATAATAATAATAATAATAATAATAATAATAATAATAATAATAATAATAATAATCATCATCATCATCATCATCATCATCATCATCATCATCATCATCATAAAAATAATCATGATAATGAAAATAATTATTGCTACTGCTATGTTTTATTAAATCTATTGGTAAACTGTTTGGTCAAAACAGAATTTAGGAACTAAGAATATAAAACTGTCTTTATCCATAACTGGAAGACCACAGTCAAAGGTAAAAATAAGCAGCAAAAGATGCTATGGTAATGATATTTTATCATTTGTCATGTTATTATGAATGGTTTTTTCAGGGGGTTTTGATATCTGTCTATCTGTCAAGGATGGCATCTTATCTCACAGAGCCAGAGGCTGGGAGTTGCCTTGAACGAAACAGATAAAGAGCAAGAGCGAGGGAGAGAATGAAACCATTAAAATTGAAGATACTGAAACTATCCATACTATAATCAATGTGGATACTACAATCCTCCACTCAGTCCAAGATATTGTGTCTCATAACACTGACTGGCACAGATAGAGCTGCATCTAAAATGACAGACAGCTATGGTGAAGGACGAGAGAAGAATTTTTGCTCAAGTCCTGTCATCTGGAAATATTATCAGGAATTATAAGGGAAATTGTAAATTAGTAAGTCAAGGACTTCAAAGTTCAAATGAACAGTTTTCAAGGATTTTAACACTAAATTGGATTTTGTTTTCTGCATTAAGAGCTGTTGCAAGCATAACAACTTAGTTTCCCATGAGTATCTGCTGAGTTTAAATGCAAGGTGAATAATTACCAAGCATCTTGTTTGTTTTCTAACATGAAAATGTGACCGGCAATGGACACATGGCATTCATGATAGATTTTCAACAGAGGGATGAAAGTAGATCATGTCGTGGTGTTGATATTTGAGCTCCACTGAGCTTATTCCCTATTGTCATCAACAATATACCATTTGATGAAAGCTGTCACTTGGCTGTCTCTGCTGGTCTGCACATCCTGTAGCTTGGAAGATTTATGGTAATTGCACTAAAATGTAACCGTTTCCTCTTAGAAATTAAATCTTACTTTACATTTACAAGAAAAAATATTGATACTTGTTTTAAAAAAATGTATTTCTTATTCTGATTCTGAAAAAAGACGATCACTTTTTCCAATCATCTGTCTCCTCTCCAAGTCAAGCATGTCACGTCATATCATGAATATCAAGTGACAGTCAAGAAGATTTTGACATGGGATAAAGTTAGGGTCACTGCCACGTGGCCTGAAACAACCTCAGTGAGAAAAAAAACGAGCATTTCAATATAGACCTTGTTGCAGGACACTGCTATCATTACACCTTGCAGGTGCAACATGTTAAGAGTGGTCAGATTCTTAGAGTGGTCTTACTCTTAAGAATGTTATGTTTCTGAAATAATGTGCTTTTGCAACAAAATGTCAGTGCGGTTTAAAAATGAATGTGTTTTTTCTTGTGGATTATCTGGGGACTTGATTATCTGTGCTGTATCAGCTTCTAGCAGCCTGTCTAATCTCTTCTTGACTTTTTAAAACTCGCATCAAAATGACAGAGCCTGAAATCCCTCCATCCTGGATAAGAGTAAAAGATTATAGATTCTAAACACGTCCCCCAAATCTATAGATGCACATACAGTACACTGAACTCAATACAAAGCCACAGCTTTGCATGATCAAATTATTTCCTTTTAGACATTTTCTTTCCCTTGGTTGAAATCAACAAGCTGATGCGGTCAAAGTATTGATTCCAAATTCAAGAACACACCTTTCTGCTTCTCTACAATACATCCCTTTTTAATGAAAATAAGCTGTGTCTGCCACGCCTGGATTGCAAGTTAAACTAATACTCTCTATGTACAATGAAAGCAAGGCTTGCTCTTATGCGTTACCACAGGGTCAGTGGGTTTTTCATTCACTGTCATGTCATTCAACAAGAGAAACACACAGGTGTTGAAAAACACTGACACTTGTGTGCCGACTCATTAAGTAAATATTGATAATCAAAATTGGATTTTCTCGTTCTTTATTTAGTTGTGTTTCACAGTGTCTAATGTATGATCTTCATCATCATTTTAAACTTAGCTAGAATATATGACTTTGAGAGAAGTGAATGAGAATCATCAAATATCACATTTTAAATCAAATGGTAACATATTAAATATTCTTTTAATTACAATACTGTGCAAAAACGTATTAATTTTGTCTGTTGAAATGTTTAGACAAAGAAGAATGAAAAAAGGCATCTGATGGTTGACGAGAGTAAGACTTTCGAGACAGACGTGTAACTGCTTTCATTTTAAATGAATTAACTATCACAAAATCCAACAACAGCAATCAAAGTAGATTAATTCAGGCTTATACTGCATGACGAATCCTGTCAGTGCTAATTTGAGATAAAAGGAAGGTGAAAACAAATTATGGTCCATTTTACTCAACCGTCTTTCACAGCTATGGTCTCTGAATGCCAAAAGAGACTTTTAAAGTAATAGCCTCTAAATCATGTATAAAAATATAGCAACTCAATTAACTAGTGGTTCATTTGAGCTGTAAAATATTTCTTGGTTCTTCAGACGTGTTTATATACTTACAGGGTTATTACAGATGACTGCTTGGGGTGCATAACGACACACTTATTAAACTGCATTAGACATGTACACACTTTGACATGCATCCGCCATGTCAAACTGAGTATGTATCTTTTTAATTACAAGCACACCTACATGGAACAGAGGTGTCATTGTTAATAAGTCTTTCCACGGGGAGACTCAGAAGAAATACTTGGTGATTTGTCTAAACGGCAAAATCGCCCTCTTGAATATTTTCCATGGTGTTAAAGAATATAAAGTACCTATGAATATAAATGCAAAACCTGATTGACAGTTATAAGCATACATCGGTGAAGAATTTTCCAGTGATAGAGAAGGGAAGGAATCTGGCTTCCCCAAGCTAAATGAGTAATCCTCAAACAGAAGAGCAGCAGGAGTGTGGGAGGAGAACTGCAGGGAGGATGGAACTAGTTATTGGAAAAGCAGATACAGTTGCAGAAAACCCACCTTCATTATTTTCCCGTCTTATGCCATTATACCTGATTCGTGCGCTGTATTATTCCCACGTTGCCAAGCCGTCTAAAACTGACAAGCGAAAACAATCATTACTGAGATGAATTAGCATTCGTTAAGGCGGGTAAACAGAAATGATAATATTACAGTCCTCACAAGGCTATCCCTAGTCTTTCCATATACTGTCAATATGAATAATTCACAAGGAAAATAACACTGTAGACAAAAACACCAAACATTTGTAATCAGTGAGTTATGGAATGAAATCACAAAATACACCTGGAATCCATACAACACCCGCTAGTTCTGGTAATCACACTGATAAATCTTGTTGCTTTTGTTTATGCGTGTGCACCCCCTTGTTGAAATATTCAGATGTGTCAAATGTGGCTTCAATTCATAGAATAAATAGATACCACTATCCAACAGATGGAATCTAAACATGGTGTTTCTTGTGTTTCCTGAGCAGAGGGCTTTTGATGGGAGAACCTGCTATTCTTTAAATGTGTAGCTGAATAAAAGGGGACTCACACAGAGAGGGAGCATCTTTACTTAATCTATGACAGCCACTACCAAGTCTTTATGGCACTATTTAAAGAACCAAAATAGTCAAGGCTGCTAGCTGTGCAGCAGCAAGTATTCACTTTGGCTTTTCTGCAAGGGAAATCATCACACCCACAGGATCTAATTTCTAGCTCTGCCTCTCTATTGTCTCACATTCGCACCTAACTGAAATCCACAGAAGATATATCCCATCATGCCCAGGAGGCTGGACTCATTTAATGAGGAGACTGATTTGCAGTGTTCTTTCAAACAACCAGATGGTCCTGTCCAAATGACCAGTTGTAGTCTGGAGAGATTTTTCTTACATGCCATTTTACAATGGGTCAGAGTGCTTATAACAGACGTCAGCCTTCAACAAAAGGGTAAAAGCATAACGGAGAATGGTGGTGTACAACTGTAGGTCACCTATGGACTTTAGATAACACATATAACACATCTAAAAAAATACACATTCTCAAATGTCAGCATAATCAAATTATTGATTATGGTTTTGAATAATTAGACACTGTCTGTCTTTCAGTTTATTACCTAAATTACAACTGATAATTTTTAGAATCAGAATTGTTTTTTGCATGATCCCTGCTTAAGTTTATAAAAATATATTGCAAAATTGTTTGTGATTTAACACAGTTTTAAAGGAAATATCTTTCCCTCTGAGAATTTCCCCCTTAACTTGCCCATTCCTTTAAGGAACTTTCTTCATATTTTTGTTTCTCAGACAATTGGAATAAGCAGACGTTAGAACTGCCAGGCATGAGGCCTAGAGCAAGAACAAAAAGAAGATTTATGGATGTAGTGAAAGTGTACATGAAGTAAGTTGGCGTGAGCGAGGAGGATACAGAGAATAGGGTTCGATGAGGAGGGGTTGATATGCTTTGGAGAGCTCTGAAGGGAGCAGGCGAAAAGAAAAGAAGAGGAAAATAGCAATCAGCAAATACACATTACAGTTGTCTGCATGTGATGAGCTTGTGTGTGTGTGGTGGGGTTGGATCCCCAGATTTGGAATCCTAATAATGATCCCCCAAATTCCCCTCAACTGTAATGGGGAGGCGCTCTCCAAGGTGCTGAAAAGTGCAATCGTGCTTCTCTGTCCAAGAAAATGTGGAGACACACCCTCCGGAGCCAATTGGAACAACGTCACGCGTAGAAACTACCCGAGCAAGGAAGGTAACTGAATTACAGATGAGAGGAGGAGAGATCGAACTGAGGTCCAGATCATAAAGCTTCATCATCCCGGGCAAAACAGCCGCCACAGCTCGGTCCAACTTCCAGCGGTCTCATAAGCTGACAACAAGGAGATGCTCCCGCAAATGCTTTGATTCGACCTCCCCGTTTTTATTCCTCCTCCTCCTCTTCCTCCTCTTCTTCTTCTTCTTCCTCCTCCTCCTCCTCCTCCTCCTCCTCCTCCTCATCCCCCGCCACCTCTTTCATCTCCTCATCCTTCCATCTCTAGCGAGGAGCATCCCGCGCACTGATTTCACTCCGACGGGCAGGCAGACAGGCGGATTGACAGAAGCCAGTCACGATGCGCGGATCTCCCCGACATGGGACAGCCGTGGGATTTATAGTGCTGCTTAACGCGTTGCTGTTGGCGACACAGGCTGCAGACAGAGTCTTCACGGACCATATTCTGGTTCAGTTGCATGAGGAGGCGCAGGATGAAGCACACCAACTTGCAACACAACATGGGTTCCACGGCGCTCGAAAGGTAAGGCTCACATTGCGATGCATTTCTGAGGTTAAGAAACACCGTTCGTCCATTAAGGTAACTTGAAACGTGCATGTGGTTTGCAGCGACGAATAAAAACGGTGAAACAATAAATTGTATGTTTTTCCGGGCGATCTCACATGCGCAATTTAAAGCATCAGACGAGAGGGTTTTTTTTTCTTGGGATTTCACTTCACAACACTTTTCCCTAAATTTGATGACGGCATTCATTCGAAAACAAAGACACTGATCAGGAGGATACCCACAGCCCAAGGCTGTAGGGGACACTACTGTGTCTAGGCCATTTATGTTTATTTGGATATATCTCATTACATTGTCCTATAAAGGAAAGGGCACCTCTGTGTTGAATTCTCCTTTAAAAGCGCAACCTATAGCAATAGCAGGGGCTTAATCTAAACATGAAGGACTTGAATTTCATCCAAGAGAAGTCACTGAATTCCAGTAGAGTTTAGTGTGTATTTTTAAGCTTATGTTAGTCGGCATCTGTTTTGAAAACAAAACAAAACAAAACAAAACAAACAAACAAGCAAACAAAAAATCTAAATCACAACAAACAATACAAAAACTATTCTTTCTTTAAAAAAACATTTCTGTCATTTATGTTATTTATCTTGCATTGCCTTCCCCTCCAGACATTGGGTGACGCTTTCCAGGGGCAACACAATTGATTTAATCCCTTCAAAAATGCAACGCACATCCATAGATGTAAAAAGACATAACAAGTCACACATTGGAGAGTGATAATTTTCACACAACAACTGTGTGTATCTGGGTATGTGTATGCCTTGTCACATGTCAAAAAATAATTGTGTGTGAAATTGCCATGGCCTTATGCAGTGAAGCGAATCAGTGAGCAAGAAAGTGTCTGGGCTGTTCTGAATGATGATCATCCTTTTCCCCCATTTTTACCTAAACAATACAGATATTCATCTCTATGATACTGTTTATTGTGTTTATTGTGTAGCAGTTCCTTTTTTGTACAGTAGATCACCTCCCCCACCCCCCTTTACTGCCTCCTTGCCTTTTAGGTTATGTAATCTGCAGCTATATTTGTCTTAATAGGATATGTGCCATTAAACAATGGGTGTAATCTTTGAATTACCTTCTATTTTTGCTTAATTAACAAGATGTGGCTCGATGGGAGGGAGGCATGCATAGAGCATTAAAAGAAAAAAATGAAAATGCTTATATCATCTATGCTCAAATGACAAAAAAATCCTACATAAATTAAATGTTAGGTTTTGAGAAAACAGTGCAATAAGAACATTAAGAAATGGAAATAATCTAGTATTTGCATGAGAATTTAATTTTTACATTAGATCTGACAGGCACATCTGAGAGCATTTACACTGAGGACTGACCTGCACCCTGGCTGTTACCAAAGCATAAGGGGGTCTTTAATCTGTGCACAGTGCTCGAGGAAAAAAGCCCTGGATGATGTATCTAATTTTCCTGCCCATGTGATGTATTATGGTTGCTGCCCATATTGTGCTTCAATACACAAAAGTAGGCCCTCTGTGAGAGCCAGGAAATCAGTGCCCTTGTTCAGTCCTGGTGGATTCCATGTTCTTCCTTCTCCTCCTCCATGTCTGATTATTTCATTTTGATGTAACACTCACAACACTAGTGACTGCTGGGTATATTCTACCCGTTCTTATTTTCATCTCTACTCCATTTTCCTCCCCTCCCTTTTTTTCATCCAGGTTCCCTTCGGAGAGGGGCTTTTTCACTTCTATCCTCAGGACACTCCGCACAGGCGGAGCAAACACAGTATTCACAGACAGCGACTCCAAAAAGACAGGAGGGTAGGAACACATGGGCACACACTGGGAAAATCTCACTATCTGCACGTGCACACAATTACATGGCTCCTCCTTTTACTTCACATGAAGAGTGGATATTATCAGCTCATCAAAAGGAAATGCAATGTGAAATTTGAGCTTTAACAGCGCGACTGACATAAAAAAAAAATATATATAGATATATATATATATCTATATATATATGCCTTTGAGATGCATAGATATTGCATTTTACATCTTAAACAATAGGGCGAATATATTGGATAGCTTATTACTGTGATATCCTATTGTATTTGAGATTGTAATAATTTCAGAGTCTCCATACAGAGATTTATCATTTTTATTAAGACGGTCGGGAAACAATGATTCTTTGTCACAGCTCAATCTACAAAAATTACCATCCTGCATCTAATGAACAATAGTTATTGCACTGGAAATATTTATGACAATAATCGTCTCTTAAGCAATTTTTTTTTTATAACTGGGCTTTGCTAATACATTGAAAATATTACAGAACTACTTGTGAATGTATCTTAATATTTTTTTTTTGCACATGTATACTTATCATTTTCAACCCCTCTCATGAAGCTAATCAGATACATAACTAAAGATGTCACAGCAGGTGTGGCAGCATCTGAAATGGAATGGAATAGGTCATATATGATGGTCTCATACATGTTTAACTACATAGTCCATGATAATTCAGTCATTGCATTAGCTGTAAAACTTTGAAATTACGAACAAACTTTTTGAAAATCACTCATTTCATTTCAGTTTCACTCATACTTTATTGATATATTGATTGATTTCTTCACCTTTTTATGAAAGCTAGTTTAATAGCTTTGGACGTCAGGGGATGTCATTGCGGGCTTGAGAAAACACTATTCAAAATTTTAAAATGCTACTTCATTAAGTGTGAAATACTATTCCAAAGGCCATTCCAAAATATATTCACAATTTATAAATCCAGTACAATTCAAACAACAGCATGCTTTATACTTGAGCTCTGCCCTTTGTTAGAAGGACTGGAAGTGGAGGTACTCCTGCACACAATCAACTTACATCCTTAATTGCAGGGCTGAGGTGCTAATGAAAATAAATGTGAGCCACTTCAGCAAGCTAATATTGCTAATGGAAGTGAGACAGCATGGAGACAGTCAGGTCTGCATTCCAGAATCTGGCATAATCAGAGGCTTGACACGCTCATATGCAACACTGCAGTTATTGATTACTATGCATCACTGCAATGGATCCGGTTTGGTTGTGGGATTTAAAGCTGCTTGTTTGTCATGCTGAAATGTCTTTCACTCATCCTTCAAGTTGTTATATCTTGTAACACTGCAGATATGATTCTCTCTCAAAGAAACAGTATGACCTGTAAGTGCTCCTTTTTGCTTTTAAAACATTTTATATATTTAAAGATGCCTTTAAGACCCACATTTTCCAGACTTGCAACCTTGTGCAAATAACTGCAATGGTAGCACTGAAACAAAATGATTTTATTCTGTTGGAACTGGGGAACTAGCTATCTTTTACTCTTTTCCCTTGTACCATGTTTTTGCATCTTTCTCTTACTTTTGTCCCCCATTATCCTAATACACAAATCAGGAAGATAAAATCATAGACTAAATCTTGTAAATGACCTGCATTCTATGACCCAGAAACCCACCTCCAAAAGCCAAGCGGGAATGAAGCCTGGGGGAAAAGGGGAAGGCTGGCTTGGTCTTTGATTTAAAGTGTTGTGAGTTGTGAGTGAGCAGCAGGCAAAGGCAGAAATTGGCAGTGGCGAATGGGCACAGTTTGATATTGTGAGTGGGCAGTGTGACATCCTGTCTCAGGGGAAATAACAGCACTCCTGCCAAATGATGGAATAAATTGATGATAGATGAGAGAAGGGGGAAAATGCTGGGATAATTGAGAAAGTGCTGGTCGTTTCAATCCAAATGCGAATGAAATTATGTCATGACAAATGAAACATGTGACTGAATCCAAGAAAGAGAAAAGGATTCTTCAAGAGAGAAAAAGCCATGAGAAGACACTGCTAGTCATTTCTCAGGTCTGTCATTTTGCAGGATTTATAGGTGCACAGATTTACAGTGTGTGTTCTTCCTGATTACAAGGAGCATGCAATAAAAGACAGATCTGGAGGAAAAGGATACAGAAATTTGAAAGGCTATCTTAAGTGCTGCTCACCTCCCTTATCTGTGATGGTAAACATGCTTGACAATGCCCCTTTTTTCTCAAATTGTATTTGCTATAGGTAAACACAAGATACAATGTTTTTTTTTAAATGAAACGTTTTAATTCTGTGAATGTTGTTCTGCGTTATTATCTATTAGTATCTCATGGGCATTAAAATTACAATAAATAATGAAGTTACATGGGAGATTGAAAATTCATCTTAAAAAAGACATACATTTTGAATTAATTCATCTGTACTCCAAAAAAGAGTGGTAACAAGCAGTTTGATAATACAATATCCACCCATCCCTCCATCCATCATCTACCACTTATCCTGCACTGAGGGCAACTCACTCATTTAGGGCAAATTTCCCAGTTTTTTCCAATTAACCTGCTGCATGTTTTTGGACTGTGGGAGGAAACTGGAGAAAACCCATGTAGACATGGGGAGATTTCTTTAGTGGCAGGTGAGTAGGGAAACATTGGGTCCAGCTGCAGACCTCATAACTGGAACAAGAGAATAGCCCGCTTTATTTACATTTGGAACGTTCTTCTTTATGATTAAAAAAAACAGAACACTACAAAAATTCATAAATTGTTACGCACGTTTCCCTTTAACTCATCTTTTTTCACGTACTTATTTAACAGAATTTTTTTCCACGTGAGATCATACTATTATTTTGCATTGTTTCCCAGGTGAAGAATATTTTAGAGCAGGAGGGGTTTAGCCGTCAGAAGAGAGGCTACAGAAATATTAATGATATTGAAGTCAACATGAGCGACCCTCTGTTCACCAAGCAGTGGTATCTGGTGAGTAATCAGCTAATCAGCCATTCTCATGCAGCCTGACCTTTTGTACCAACCTGCATTCTTCGAACTTAATCACACAGAAACCAGACATATTCCCCGCTACTTTCTGAATCAACATTGTTTTTCATTCTTTAATTAGCCATTACCATTCACACCACCTCCTCACTGAATTTCTGTTGCCCGGTTTCCTCCCTACTTGTTAAGCGGTAATTGGCTAGTGATGGCCATTGTAATGCACAGACTTAAGGTCATTTTTCTGGCACATCAGATGGATGTACAGAGAGTTTAGTAATGTAGCAGTCACTGACATTTACCTTTCTCATTTTCAATTTCATACGCATGCACAAATTCTCCACAGTGCTCAATTCATTTAAGGTAACTCACCTGTGTACTATAAGTCACTGATGTCTTAAGTGTTGTCTGAATGATTAGATTAACACAGGCCAGGCAGACGGGACTCCGGGGTTGGATCTAAACGTGGCCGAAGCTTGGCAACTGGGGTACACTGGCAAAGGAGTAACCATTGCAATCATGGATGATGGTGAGTTCACATACTTCACTCCTGTTTCGAAAAACACTAACACAGACCTGAAAGTCCACAGTGTGATTACTTTATGCTGTGATGGACACAGACCCTATTTTATGTTATAATTTATGGCACGAACAGAATACTCTTAGGGATATGTGATGACTACTCCAGTAATGATTTAGTTTAATTATGCATGTGTTGTATCTGATTTGTCATTATTTCCTCACCCACTGGTTAATGGAGCCCAAATGTCATGACTGAAAAGAGAATCTATTCTTCTGCCACAAATAAACTTAATGACAGTGCATTTAACACACATCTATGGATATAAATGACAAGTATTTGGAAACATGAACTCCAAGTATTTTTCTCTCTTTGTTTATACTTCAATATCATCAGTTAAATATGGTGTGACCTAATTCATTCTGTTTGCACAGTTAACATGAATCTACATCAACCGCCACAGAAAAAAGAAAATCTGCATCACAATTTTTACAGATGCACACCTTAGGTTTTTGTTTTAAGCACAATTAAAAAAAAAAAAAAAAAAAACCTTTAGAAAATCACTTTACAATCTGTTACAGTATTAACAAATGGAAAAAAAAATCTGTCGCATGCATGTACTTTGACAAAGCATCTAGTAATGCACCTTTCTATTTAATCTTATTCTATTTACTATTTGTTGATTGCGAATAGTGACCGTATATTAATTTGCACCATACTATGTATAGATCTTATTAGGTACCACATGTATATAAATTATAATGCTGAAAGTTTACTGTCTAGTTTACCTCTCATAATTTAAAACTGTGTATAAAAAATGTCTGTATTTACTTGAAGGTGAGGGTTTGTTAAAGGCCAATTCACTAGCAGTCCCAATATGCTATAATTAATGCTCTTTAAAAGAATCATAGATGATTTATGTGATCTATAATTAGTGTAAATGTGGAATTACCTCCTTATGTGTTGTTTTTATTAGGAAGAGGTCAAAGTAATACGGCGTAACTGGCCTGGTAATTGTCAAGTATAGTTACCGGTACTTATAGTAAGGCCCTAGTAAGTTGGTTATACTGACTAATTAGGACCAAATATTCAACCAATGCATACAATAATAAGCATTAATGTAGAGTTGAAAATATATATACCGGTACACATCATAAATGGTGTTAAAGGAAGAATTGGCAGAAGAAAAATGTGGGTCAGTGCTGCAAAGCAGTTCATTACCTCTCAGATTAATGTCAAAATCACATTTCAGGCATTGACTACCTGCATCCGGACCTGGCATCAAATTATGTGAGTACCTCACTGTTATTGAAATTAATATGTTCCTTTATTGCTGTAAGGTGGTGTTAATAACTGAACCAGGAGCCCAGTTGATAGTTTAGTGTGTGCATTCTGTTGTCAATGACAGGTGTCTCTCTAGTTGAATTCATAGCTGCCGAGTTTCCTTGTATTCCTGGAGGACACAGAGACAGGAAGATGGCCAGCCAAGCTATTTAATGTTAATGCAAGCTGCACTGTGGCAGGCACAATGGCAGGCCGATCAGTCACAAGCACAGATAATGCCAGGGTAGTTGGTGCTGCATAATGTGATGTGCTATCTCCAGAATACTGATAAAATGTTAAAAGGACAAGAAGGACGTACAGAGCAACAAGGGGATAGGGACATTTGTATTTGTTTTGGCCATAAAGTTTGCCATCGTCAGCTTGACTGCATTGTGTGCTTGGTTGTCTTGCGAGGATATGCTAATACAAATCAGCTTCCTTCAGCATAAAATCCTTGTGCAGTGTGCCTGATTTTTCATAGCATAATGCTGTTCCTTGCTCACACTATAATGTTGGCTTGCCTCTGCATTTACTTGTTCGTCAAAAAAGATGGGCCTTTGACCAAATATAACACTAAGCTTGGGTATACAAAGCATTCTGAACTGCATTGCTTGAGTGTGTTTAGCGTAGAGTGAGAGTATATCTTCGTTGCATTGTAATTCTATCAGCTGAATTAATAAATTAGCATAGATTGAAAGATATTTTGGCCCTGCACCCTTCAGTGATACTCTATTGTGTATTTTCAGAGCTATCCATGAACTTGTTTTGATAAACCAAACATTAAGTATACCAATGGCGGAGTTTTCTTTAAATTGCTTGATTTTAAGATTTTTGATTTTGATGTGATGATTTAATAAAACAGGTCATGAGATAAAATTAATACAGGTAGATTATGTCCCACAGAGAAATTTCACTTACTATACAATTGCATGGTGAACATTTATCAGATAAACTGAATTGAGTTTTATTTTTAACAGATGACAGGCACAGATGATCAGTCATCTGTGAATGTCATAAATGTTACTTATAAAAAATGGCATTACAATCAAAATCAATTTCAAGTTGAGTTTCAACTCATTTCTAAACAGGAGCAATTAGATTGCACTTGTATTTTTTTCTTTGTATGTTGGGCTGTATCTATACTACTACTGTACTTGGATACTGCAGTGCATACACTTAACCCTGTACCTATACAGTTTGTACATTAGAGACAATGAAGAACCTTAAAGAGAGATGGTTGAAGAGACACATCTTTATGTAACCTACAAAGAATATATTACTGATCCCCCTTTTGCACACCTCATTAAGGCCAGTTATGACAATGTACTGTTACCACACAGATTCTCTCTTATGTTGTTTTCTGATGAAGTGAGGATGAACAAAGATATCTTGGTATTGAAATTTCAAAATGTATGTTGTAACTTTTGCTAGAACCAAAGAAGCTACGGTATTAGTCTGTCTAAATGACACTTTTACCTCATATTGCAACTACTGTTAGACTTGTCCTATGTAAAAACACGAGAACTGTGTGTGTCAGATATTCAGATAAACATCAAATTAACTGACAATTAAAAGAATAAACCATAAGAAACATATGGGGGCGTTCTCTTTGTAGCCTGAATGTTAATATGTAGCAATATCTTTGATTGTTTTATTTGAGAAAGTGGACATTAAGTAAAACACTAGTTAAAAAGTTAATAAGTAATGTTAAGTAAAACATTATTCATTTGATAATTCCCGCTCTCAGATAGATAATTTCAGTTTCAGCCTCCTGTAGGCAAAGTAATTATTTGAGTCTACGATGAGAGTTCACTCTCATCTCCCTTACAGATACTACTATAATATAGGTAAAGGACTATGAGCAGGTGAGGATCTTCTGTGTCTGGCAAAATATAGTACTATATACCAGGCTACTCATAAGGAATCAGGGGAAGAACAAACTGGAATGACATGAAAAAATATGAAGTGCACAGCAAGAGATTCATGGGAACATCATTTATTTCCAGATCTCAGCATTTCACTTTCATTAAGAAAAACAATGTCATGAGCACAAATTTGTTTTTGAACAGCGTGTTCTTTTCTGAATTGTTCAGCTGTGCTCCCCTTTACTCTGGTAAGCCTACGTTTGTTTGAAAAAAAATTTCCATTAGATCAACCCAGGTTTTTCTATTTTGCCTCTCTCTTTGTTGCTGACCAAGTCACCTCTTGTAATCCCTGTCTGCACTCCAATAACCATATTTGTCTCTTATCCACCATCATTGCTACACAATGGACATATTACTAGGTGCAAAGATAAAAAAGGAATAGCCCATGAATATCAAGTCCCCAAGGTTCAGAGTTGGTAGAAATAGCCAGAGTAAGTTTTAGAAGTAAAAGACACATTACGTGTTTTGATGTGAGCTTTGAGTAAGAATGCGTGTGTGTACTAAACATTATTACTTGAAGATGTTTACCTCTGTTCATCCATTTCATGTATCATCATGGTTTTGATTTTCAATTTTCGAAACGTTTTCGCATTATTATATCTTTAATCTGCTCATCTACTAACATTCTTGGGTTCTTATTTTCTCAAACTGATGCAATCACTACAGTTATTTTGTTCTACAGTTTAGTTACACTTGATCATTATGCTTAATATATCATTATCAAAACACACAAAATATCCAAGAAACACTCATCAATAGGAATGATTACTTGTCAGAAGACAGGTCCAGTAACTAGCGGCCTTAAATTTCTGTTCCCCCAGGGTCAGTCAGGTATGATAATAGGACTTGTTGACTGCGAAGACCATTTTATTCACACACCCGTCATATTTAACTGTGAGTGACCCTGTTCCTTGTAGAGAAGAATGTTAATCCGTTTTATCTCCAAAGTGATTTGGGAATTTTATTTTTAAAATATAATTTGATTACATGTGTATTGGGTGGAAAAGCAAACAAATGAATAAACCAATCAACCACTAAACACAAACAGACAGACAGACAGGGAAGCTAAAAAAATCCACTCCCGGAGACTAAAAATGTTCTGATAATGTCAGCCCCCTTCTTTGAAATATACATCTGATGTGTCTCTCTTGTTGTTTTTCCTTCCGGTGTATTTGTTTTATAAATATGCCCAATTATTCCTTCCAGAATGCAGATGCCAGCTATGATTTCAGCAGCAATGACCCCTACCCATTTCCACGCTACACAGATGACTGGTTCAACAGGTAAAGCTCCCCCAGAAATCCTCTGTTTATACACATATTAATTCAATTTTTGTGTGCACAAATGTCTGGTTTCCTGAGAGTGTGGCGACTAGATTTTCTCTTCACATAGTGCCATTAAGACATAGTGATGCAGTATAAACAGAGGCAGTGTCTTCGACAGCACAAAAGAAAACACAACATCTATTTTTAGTCATGAGATAAGGTTAATATAGGAAGTTCACAATAAGTCTAGTCTCCTCTGAGGGTCTCATTGTTCACGGGGTGACCCTCTGTCTGATAACATTTTATCAGCCCCCAATCTCCCAGTGAATGATCCACTGCCACCACAATACATGTTGAATGACGGAACAAAGTGACATATACTCTTAATCTATCTGTCCTCTACCACAGTCTCCATATTAGCAGAGATCTAGATACATGTCTTTGCATTACTGTATGGTACTGAAAATGGGAGTATTTGAATTTTTCAGTCTGGCAGTTGCTGACTGTCAGCCACAACTCACTGACTAATCAGCTAGTTATAAATAGCTTCCTGTCTGTAGCAAAGCATGCTGGGAGAGAGTATTTGTGTCCCAGAAATATTCCTGTGGGGAGCAGAAGGATGGAGGGAGATCGAAACATAGCACACAATGTACAAACAAAATAAATATGCAGAAACGTACCCTTTCTGATAGGGAAGACATTCATCCATGTGCTCTTATACAAATTCTCTTAAAACAGAGATATATGTGAATCATGAAAAGGTTCTATATTCACACACCAAAGGTAAAGTTTACACTATCTGTGGGCAGAAGTCCGTTAGGCTATAAAATTTACAGTGATAATGTTGATTTCAACATATGTGTGGCTAACCTTTTTTTTTTTTTCTTGGTAGTGCCCAATGTCATCAGCTAGCCTGATACAAAGTCTAAAAAAATGATCCCAGTCAAATCCCAAAATATAGGATATGTAAATTTATGTAAATTTACTCAAAATCATCTTTAGTATATTCTGCCTTTTGCTGTCACCAGTCATGGCACACGATGCGCTGGGGAGGTGTCTGCAGCAGCCAACAACAACATTTGCGGTGTGGGAGTCGCCTACAACTCCAAGGTGGCAGGTGGGTGTTATAATGAAGCTACAGTTGGCCAGCAAGAGGAATAACAATGAGCAGACGGCAACACCAGGAAATACACATGAAAAAGATGGTATGATGACAGCAACATAGATAAGAAGAGGCTGATTTATAACAAAGTGAAAGCATTGTTGTCATTGATTGCAAAGGAAAAGCATTACAATGTCTGGCAAAGCATCTATGGATTTTTTTGAAATTAGAGCCACAAAAAATGATGCAATGGACCACCAGTTAATCATATTTTGATGAACATGCTGCCAGGCAGGTGACATGCCTTTCTTGCTATTATAACAAATGTGTAGATATGCAGCATTCTTTTATTTAGACATAATTGGTATTACATCCCAAATACTCCCTTGTGTAACTATTTCAACAACGCAGACTTCCTGAAGCACAAATGATTCATAATGCACATTCAAGAAAAGTTCAAAGGATTTAAATGTAAGAACTATGTGGACATGTCCTCCTTCAGGTATTAGGATGTTGGACCAGCCCTTTATGACGGATATAATTGAAGCTTCATCCATCAGCCATATGCCGCAAGTAATTGATATCTACAGTGCCAGCTGGGGACCAACTGATGACGGCAAGACTGTGGATGGACCCCGAGAGTTAACCCTTCAGGCAATGGCTGACGGTGTAAACAAGGTAAGGTAGTTGGACATTAGTGGTTTCAAATGATTTATCCATTATTATTATCATAATAATAATAATTATTATTATTAATAATGATAATATTACATAATTTTAACCAGTCCAATACTTGTGGATCAGATTAATTTCAACATTGTTTAGGAATAATTTACTATTCATGCACACACACGCACACACACACACACACACATTCAGAAGAGAGTTTCAAGGTTGCAGCCGATTAGTTTTTTTTTGGGCAGACAAACTTCAGCAGGGCTCTCAACTGCGTTTCATTAACTGTTCTCAAGTTTCGAAAGGACACTACATTGACTTACATTATTTCAATCTGATTAAACTGACTGCATTGACATGGTGACAATTTCCTGCCTGATCAAATATAATTTCTAATGTGCAGGGTAGCATTGCACAAATAACTGTAATATCAAGTCATGTAAAGAATATACCAGACAGATACTTTTTTTAAAAAGGAAATGAAAGAAACAAACATGTTTTCCCCTTACCTCCTAAAACTAGCATGTGTAGCACTTGAAACACGGTTTGCTTCAGGACGATAAAATAAAGCAAAAGCAATAAAGCAAGAAAAAAAAACTTCATTGATGGAGATAATTATGGTGAACATTAAGTAACATTATCCCCAATGTTAGAGAGAGATGCTTCTTGTACATCAAGTATTAATTGTGTGATGTAAATGCATTTGCAGTTTACATGAATTGTGCAGCACACAGCTCAGTCCTTTGCTTTATAAACAAGGAAACCTAAAGAAACATCAGAAAATGAAGGAAATACCACTCCTGCTCCACTTCATCCTTGGCCTTTCGTGTAAACATGTTCAACGTTTGCTGAAGTGGATGCTCTTCCACAGCCGGCTTGAAATCTGAGATGTTTCAGGAATGTTTATCTTATTATATTTCAGCTTTTATATGGGAACATGCGCTACTAGAAGCACCAACATTTCAAGAAGAATTGAAATCTGCATGTATCTCATTAGTGGCGACAAATGTAAATTTACTGATTTTAGATTTCAATAAAAATGTTATGTTTTCTTTCTATTGTAGCCACAGTGTTAGTAGATTTCATGAATGACTGCTTATAATTCCAGACAGGACAAATTTCCCAGAGTATCAATTTCTGACCCTTCATACATTTCTACTTTCATAGATTTCTAAAATGTGGTTCAGAGAAGATCATTTATTCACTCAGATAGCATGGTTGTAACACTATTTCAGGGGCGGGGAGGAAAAGGCAGCATCTATGTGTGGGCATCAGGAGATGGTGGTAGCTATGACGACTGCAATTGTGATGGTTATGCCTCAAGTATGTGGACAATCTCCATCAACTCAGCCATCAATGATGGACGCACAGCCCTCTATGATGAGAGCTGCTCCTCTACTCTGGCATCTACATTCAGCAATGGACGCAAGAGGAACCCAGAGGCTGGTGTTGTGAGTATCACTGAAACACGGATTGTTTACATAAAAACATATTTGGTGTTTAAGTTGTTAAGAAAAAATTGGTTCAACATTCAGAAGTTGCTGATGGTGACGAATAAAATTACATCACCAAAATACTCAGTCTCAAAAGTGAGCCATTATTCATAGACTGACAAATAAATAGCTTGTTTTCAGTTTGGCCAGCAGGCATTATGTCCATTGCCGTACAGGGGATTTGACAAAACCAGTGATGAGACTTGAGGCACTGTTGTGCAGTAATTGTTAACGGGTTTTGAAAATTAGAGGCACGGTAGAGGACTAGCTCTCTCCTTCCACATCTTCCACATCCACCTGTGCCATTATTTCACTGCTTTCACTATTATATTGATATTGAAGGTATAATGAAAAGGTTGTTTAAAAAAAAGCAGAGTGGAGAAATAAGCACTTACAGTATTACATTTTGCCAGGTTGTTTTTATCAAAAATATAAAAACGTGACAAAAAACAAAAACATGACAAAAAATGCTATGGCTTAAAGAGTTACTGGTTAAGTTTGTGGTCTGTGGTCTGTGCTTTCCAATATTTTCGTCTAGTGTGATTGATTTCATCACCAGTGTTATTTCAATTAATGTATTCATGTACCAAAGACAGAGTATAGTCATAAGTCGGTATCAGTATCGCAATAAAGAAATCCCAAGGTTTGTTTCCAGAAAAATCTATTTGTTTGAATATGTTTGTAATGTTATATATGTTTCCATATAGGATATTGCTATAGTTGTATTAGCAGGTAATAAAGATTTTTCTTTTAACTTAGGAGAGGGAACTCAAAGTATTAATTGTCAGTGGTACAGTATTTTCATACTTTTGGCTTTTGGTTTGATAAGTGTTTTATTTATTAATCTATTAAATTATTTTCTTCCAAAAATTGTTAAGGCCAGTCTGGTGGCTCAGCAGTTCATGCTTCCACCTCACTGTAAGAAGGTCCCTTGTTAGATTCTGACAAGAGGCCTTTCTGTGTGGAGTTTGTATGTTCTCCCCATGTCTGCATGACTTTCCTTAGGGTTCAATGTGTCCTCCCACAGTACAAAAACATGCATTAGGTCAAACGTAGAGGCTGAATTGTTACTGTATATGTACTCTGTCTGTTGCCCAGTGACAGCTGGGACCTATCCCAACCCCGCTGCAACCCTGAGTGCAAGATAAGCAGTATAGATAATGAATGCATGGATGATTAAATTAATGACATTTTGAAGGCAAGGAAGAGAATGTCAGGATTAAATGCAGAGAAGAAAAATGGCCTGTAGCTCATGGGCTCATTCATAGCTATTTGAGATGTATCTGAAGAAACATTAATACCAGGGGAAAAAGCCTGGAAAAATGAGTGGATGAGTCAGTTTAATTCAATAGTCCTTTCAACTTCATAATACATAGTCATATTATCTATGTGATAGATGCAGACTGTTTGATATATGATGCTTCTCTCCCCTGACTTAGGGCCCTATGGTGATGTTCTGGTCAAAGTTATGAAACTGGATTATTTTGTAAACCAGCTGAACTGTTAAGCCTTTTTACAATCTATACTATGCTTGTATATATAAAAAATCCCAGTGCACAAAGAAAGCAATATTTGTCTTTGTGATTATGCAAATCTCTTCTGGCTGTTGACAAAGCCGCAGATATTCCCCAGGGTTTCCACTCTAATTGCAATCAATCTCATATCACTTCTAATTAACCATCACATTAAAAATAAAGATTTATGTAATAAATACAACCATAAATTGTTTGCTAACATGTTAATCCAAGAGCTCTTCATGTCCTTAAATACAATGAACCTTTATGGCTCCAACATTTGTTCACCTAACATGACTGATTTACTACATTTACTGCATTCACTCACAATTCACTCACATTAGTACCAAAGGACAGTGAGATCATGTTGATTCAGTTTTCACATGCTTCTTAAAAAGTTTGGCAAGTTTTTTTTTTGCAAAAACATGAATTTAAGCATTATTAAGACAAGAGACAGTTAAATTACTGTTTTGAAACTGTTTCCTGAACTGATTTCTAAATGCTGGGCATCATATGATCATGAATAATCCTTTTCAGCTGACTATGAGCTGAGCTATAGAATTGGCTAAGTTAATTCTGGTGACACTACAGTTGAATGTCAAAGCTAAATTCTGCACTGTGATCATTTACAATTCAGCATTCGAAATCACCAACATTCTCAAAGGATTTCACTTTCGGTGGTTTATTTTCATTTATATTATTGGCAGATAGTCAGTGTGGGATAAATACTACAATATTCTTCTCCAATGTTTAATATCAGGCAAGAATTAAAATGTACCACTCTATCATATTTAATTACAATTCAAAATGTAACACGTTCTCATAGAGATTTGACTTACAGAGCCTGCTGTAAGAATTGCAGTACACCCCCACCAGTAATGTAAAAGCATTTAAGTATATTTCCTTTTTGTTAATCAGTGGATGTGGGGCTCAGTGGATAAGGTACCGCCTTCTCGTAACTACACTTCTGTTCTTTTTCTTTTGGTTATATCAGGCCACAACAGACCTGTACGGAAACTGCACTTTACGTCACTCTGGAACATCTGCAGCAGCGCCAGAGGCAGCTGGTGTTTTTGCTCTGGCTCTTGAAGCTAAGTATGTAGTTCACTGTCTTCATATTGTAACAATTGCCCCAACAACTCTGACTTGTGTTTTGTTACCTTATTCAACTTATCTGGCAGAGGGAGAAGCCCTCACGAGAATGCTAGATACCACTAGTATTTGAATGACCACATTATACCAGATTATTTTATTGATATCAAAATGAGGGTGTTTTTATGGCTGAGCTGGTGAGTCCTTCAGCTCAGGTGTTGAATTGATGACCTTGATTTCTTTGATCAGTCTCCATGTTGACCTATCCTTAACCTATCTGAATCATGAAACCAGTGTTCATAGATTTGTGTAAATGTGGATTGTAAAGCCTTGGGGAATAAATCATAATAAGTAATATTTTCATCAGCTAATTTGTGCCAATGAATAATTACAGCATAGAATTTTGATTCAAATTTGAAACTGTTGCTATCTTCGATAATGCCAAAGCCCATAGATTGATGTAGTATTTTCAATATTTTCACTCAATAATTTTGAGATGGGTCAAAACAAACTGTTCATTGTCATCAGAAAATAAAACTGTTTTTGACAGTGAGTCCTACTTGGAAAATTTGGATTAAAAATTAAATCATGAGAGAAAACAAAGAACTGGGCATTTTATAAATCATGCATTTGCTTTTAACACTTTCTGCTGTTTTTGTATCTTTACACTTTCAGCTCAGTGTTACAATTTTCCCTTCACGTACGCACAAGAAGGACATATTTACACATGCACATTTATCACATTGATAAAAAAATTATATAGATTTAAATACCTGACTTCAGTATTTCAGTCGAAGTTCTTTCTGTATATGGAACCTTTTTTTTTTCTTTTCAGGAGAGAAAAATTCTTAGAAACAATTTTCCAAAGCTTTGACTCATTTATTCTACAAGCTGTTGATCTACTGCTTCTCAAACCTCCGTGGAGACCCTTGCCTTCCTCTCGGGCACTTTATTTTGCACATTAAAGGCTGAAAAGAATCTGCTGCCATTAACCAACACCAGCTAGTGGGGTTGAGTAAAGAACACTGTTTGCTTTGCACACACCATAATGATGTTGCTGTCGGGAGGCGCGGATGTTCATCCTGTCCAACAGCAAATAACCAAAAGCAGTTTGAATGTGTGTAGAGCCTTTTAACTGCCCAAACACACTTGAACACCAGGAGTCAGTGAGTCAGCCAGAACAAAACTGTTATGGCCAAGATAAAGGGTACACAGAAAAGGTAGTTATCTGTTTAAAAGCGCAAAGTCTTCAGGTTTTAGACATTTGAAAGCATGGGCTTTATTCAGAACATGAACCTTCTTTCTACTACTTGTTGCTCAGGTTGCATTTGTCTCCCGGGCTATGGACTATGTTTAACATAACTCCTCTCTTCTCTGGTTACTTGCTTCTATACATTAGCCCAAACCTGACATGGAGAGACATGCAGCACCTGTCAGTACTGACCTCAAAGAGGAATCAGCTCCATGACGAAGTCCACCAGTGGAGGAGGAATGGTGTGGGTCTTGAGTTCAACCACCTGTTTGGATATGGCGTGCTTGATGCTGGTGGCATGGTGAAAATGGCCAAAGAGTGGAAGACAGTGCCTGAGCGTTTCCACTGTGTAGCTGGATCCATCCAGGAGTCCCAGTAAGTCATTTTACCATCATGACATTAGTTATGTATTTTTATCAGCTCCAACTGCATGTTGCATTAGGCATGACACTCTGTATGTCCTCAATAAACAAATAAAAAAAAGATCAGCACAAAATGCATAAATGGACCTAAATGATATGTAACCAAGTGAAATATGTGCTTCATAAAGCTGTTGGTTAACACATTACATTTGATGAATTAAGGTGAGTATGCCTCCTTACATGAATTCTTAAAACAAAATATACAAACATGGGATATGTTAAATAATAAGTGGTAATGTAATTTATCTTTTTAATTTTTTTTATACTGTTGTGATTATGGCTTGATATCTTACGGAATAAAAATGTTTTGAAATTCAAATTTTAAAAAAGGTCATGATGTCTACCAATAATTTTAACATATTCAGTCATAAAGTGTTTTTTTATCAAAGCGCACCAAAGTATCTTGTTGTCAGGGACACGACAGTGCACGACCTGAGG
This sequence comes from Fistularia commersonii, assembly GCF_037954325.1. Classification (NCBI taxonomy): domain Eukaryota; kingdom Metazoa; phylum Chordata; class Actinopteri; order Syngnathiformes; family Fistulariidae; genus Fistularia; species Fistularia commersonii. The sequence continues at coordinate 17,432,256 of NC_141285.1, forward strand.
TCTCTGTTAACCTATTACATGTTTTTGGACTATGGGCGAAAACCAGAGAACCCAAAGGAAACCCATGCAGAGAAGGGGAAAACATGCAAACTCCACACAGAAAGGCCCCCTGTCAGAATCGAACCATAAACCAGGCAGAAATTGCCCACTCCTACTAAAACAAAACCTCCAAACCACAGACATAAGAAACAAGAATCCAATTTAAAATCAAAAAGAAACTTATCTCAAATGACTTCTCTTCAGTTAAAATTTCAATAGTGATATTCCATAGATATTTACAGTTAAGGTCAAACAACATAATGGACATTGTGCAGATATTCGAGAATTTAGAAATACAAATTCAGCATCTCGATCTATTCTTGAATGCTATAACTGCCCAGGAAAGACTACAGAATAGGGCCCACATTTGCTTGCACCATGTCCACGACATATGTCTTAATATGTTAATTTTTTTTTTTTTTTAATATCTTACTAAGTTGTAAAATGTAGTGTTTCTTACATTTTGTATTGATGATTAATCTATGGGTGCTATGTCATCGAGAAGCATATTTTAATAAGATTTCCCTTAACTGGCTGCAGCTCTGAATGAATTCCAAGTCTCTCCCTTTATCTTTTACCTCAGCAGCTGCGGTTAAAACATCTGTCTTGGCATCTTATCCCATCTGTGTTTGATATTATCTCTCCTTGTACCACACTATATTCTTTTGTTTTCATCTATAGGCCCCTTCACTCAAATTGCAGGCTATCTCTGTCCCTATCTCTCACTGGTTTGCTCAATCTTGGTTTCACAGTCTCACTGTCTGTCTCTCGCTCTCTCCACCTGATCTCTTCATGGGGCCGTTGTTTCCTCACACTTTTATCTTTGTTTTTTTCTTGCCACCTTCTGCCTGCCTCACTAAGATTGTGCATTCAATCCACCTACCAGAAGCTAAGGGTCAGAGTCATGTGATGGCCTGGTGGTTTGCCATGGTTAGTCCCCTTATTCTCTTCAATTACACTGCGACGAATGCCTCAGTATGCCCTGGAAACTCTGTCAATTAGAATGACTGATGGGCATGAAGGGATTCAGGAGTGATTGCCTGCTTGTGTGAACCCTTTGCTGAGTGAACACTAACAGCATGTTGCTCTGATCAACATCAGGTGGCTTTCTCTACACAATCATCATCATCTCCAGTTCTCCTTAGTGTATCTAATTAGTGCCTGAAAACACTATAAACATATGGCAGGGCCTCTCTTGAGTGCAGTACCAGATTACCCTTATCTTTTTGCATCCCCAAGAGAACCGGACTAGCTATGCAGAATGTAGCACTTCCACTTTTCCCCAGGCATGGTTATAATTCAAACCCCTTCGTCACTTAAAGATGTGTTTTGCCTGTACTTCTTCCAGTTTGATGATTCAGTTATAGTGCTCTCCAATGTATGTCCAGAGGACGTATGACAATATAAGATTGGCTCCACGATCTACTGACAAAACTGATCTTTGCTCTTTGAGTATTGCGATTTTATTTCCTTGAACGAATCCTCACTCAATCCCCCCAACACACACACGCAAACAGACACACATACATACATACATACACACACACATATTCAAAGGTAATTGTAATATCCATACAAAGGTTGTGTCATTTTTTTCTAAGTAAATTTGAGATTTAGGCAATATCCTAATAAATAAATATAAATATATATATTTACATTGATCATCTTCACCATGGACTAGATGTTTCAAGCATTCAAGAGCGATTAAATTCTAAATTTAGCCCACAGTTTGTTGTGAAGTCAAACACCCTTCATATGTTAATGAACCAGATTTACAGTGGGCACAAAGCTATTTTGTTCAATAATTATATGAAAAGAAAACTCATAACACTCCAGATTGCTCGACCTGAACAGAGCACCTCAAACATATAACATTTTTGTATTACAAGCTGATTTTAAAGCCGTGATTTAGAGGCTATGCTACTGGCTTTGTCATATTTTTTTCATCAGTTCATTGTTTCCATAGCAGTTCCATAGGGTGTCTGCTATGTCTATTGTGGTTGGTAGAGCGATAATTACTACAAGCCCACCTCATGATAAAGTGTCAACGGTGAAAAACATAGAGCAATGTATTATCTCTCTCCCTGCCTTATGACCTAACTTTGTTATATTTCTTGCTCATGAATTGACAGATTGTGCAACACAATGAAAATCATTTTGGGTATGATTTATTGCTGTCAAAATCTTCTTTGCGTAGCATTTTGACAATAATTTGACTGTGACCTGGATGAATGAGAACCTCCACAGACATTTTGGGTATGACTTTTCTAGAAAAAGTGATGGCTGTGCACAATGCTATGCAGGTGTGATTTAGTGTCATAGGCTTATAATATTAAATATATGAAGGTAGTTGGTGTGAGAGAGGAGGATAAAGAGAATAGGGTGAGATGGAGAAGGTTGATTCGCTGTGGCGACCCCTGAAGGGAAAAGCATAAAGGAGAAGAGGGAGTCTGATTAGATATTTTCAAAAAATTGTATTATGTAATATTATCTATTGTACTATACATTTGATTGTCAAAGAGCTATTGTAGCAAAGAGATGTTTTGTACTTGGACACAAATCAAACCCTGCATGTGGTTATAAATCCCTACAAATGAGTAAACATCATCATTGTCATACAGTAAATGAGTCATATAAAGTCCTTGTTGAAAATAGGAAGAAACAAGGTTTCCCACACTTTTTTTTTTCCTCTTGCACAAAACATACATTTTCATTTTAAAAAATAACAGTTATGTTATTACAAAAAACATGTTGTAAGGTCTCCTTGCATGAATTCTAGGGTGTAACTGTAAAACACCCTACTGTGAATTGTTCTGTTTTTCTAGGAATTGCAGTTTACTTCATCAGCTCACTAGTGTACTGTCCTCGCTGTGCTCAGCATCATACTCCTTTAATCATTTTTCCGACAGAGTGGTGTTCTGCCATTCCATGTTGACCCTGATAGTGTACATCCTTCCCCCCATTTTCTTCTGCCTGTGTTGCAGCCTGAGCCTCCAATAATGTTATTAAGAGTCCTCATCGCCTTTGTACACCACTCCTGTCCTGCTGTGTTCTCGCTCTTTCTTTCCATTACCCGAAGAGTTAGAAACAGCAGTATATCTTTCCAACTAATAAAAACCAACAAAACCGACACCAACCTACTTTTTTGTTATGCTCTGAACGATCCTATTTTGACAAAAAGAAAGAATGAAAAATTAAGCCGAAATTAAGAAAATAACCTCTCAATAACCTCTTTGGCTGCTATTGTTGAGGTCTTGCAACTCATCTTCAAGAAGAAAAACTTTTAGTTCAGTTGCTATGACAAAAATTGACAAAGATTAACGCTGGCCTGGATGACTGAAAACCCTTGACACGTGCTAGAATCAACAAAGTGAAATATACTCAATTAATTGAAAACTCAAATTCTTAATCCTCTTTCCCAATTGACCATACTGAAAATTAAAGTTAATATAAATACAAATAAATATTCCCATTAAAACACAATGAAACAGATACTGAATTAGTTATCCAGCATATGTAAATCTTTTGGATTGATCCTGATCGTTTTTCAGGATAAAGCAATTTCTTTAAAACCCAAGAAAAGCCTTGCCAGAGACAAATTTCACAGTAAGGAGAGCAGACATGACACTTTTCATCACTGTTATCCTACAGGGATATGTGATCAAAAAGACGCTTGATGCTTTGTTAGTGGTGATAGTTCTAAGGGAAAATAGGTCAAATACTTCTAGAGGCATTCAGAGACAAGACAGGTGGGCTGCAAGTAGCTTCTTCTGTTGCACTTGTGCTTGCTCACTCACAGCTATGGGGATGCCCAAAGTAATTTATCTGTGATGATTTTTCATTCTCATTCTTCTCATGTTTTCCCTCTCCTTTATATTTTTTCAGTTGTAAGACAGTTGCAAAAAAAAAATAAACATGACTGGAGCAAAATGAACATTTGTCTATGATCGATATAGCCAGAAAAAGCCTTTGAATGAATGAGAGTGGCTGCACCTGCAGTTGTGGTGAGTTTTGGGATGGGAGCAGTCCTTGGGCCAGGGGGTGTGGCTGCTTTACTTCTCTGGGTAAGTGTTGGAGGCCCAGGGTTCCGACATGGATGAGCGTCACCTCTGTATGGGGCTAACCTATTCCTGTGGAGGATGACCCGTCCTCCCCTGGGGGGCAGCTGAACCCTATATACCACCTCCGCCAGTCACTCCAATACCTCACAAGGCCCCACCCATTGACTGTCAAGCTTAGGGCTCCGACCCTTCTTCCTCTTTGGACTGTACACCCACACCAGGTCCCTAGCCACATAGTCCCCAACCCCGGCCCCCATCTCATAGTTTCATAGGGCGTACTCTGGTCCTGGTGGCATCGCTGGTGTCTTCAACATATGTCCTGAGCACACCCCAGTAGAAACTTTGCCAGATGCAACGTAGGGTTTTTGTGACCTCAAAGTGACCTGACCCCATGGTTTCATGTGAGGCTCTTAACTTGATCTCAGTGCTCTAGGAACCACCCCCTGCTACCTCTCTTCCCCTGTAGCTGGCTCTTCCCAGGCCCTTTCCAGTAGCACTTCGTCTTTTACCCGGAGAGCCTCAAACTTTGTGAGCAGACCTTTAATTGTCGGCGAAAACACAGCATTCTACTGTGGCCTCTGTCTTGACTCCACCCACTGTAGCACTGGTCTCAGGTCAGCATCCTGTCCCTGCTGAGCTCTCAAATATGGTTCGTCCACAACCAGCATCTCTCTGCAGATTGGTCCTTCTCTAAACTGCATGGGGCTCTTTCTTGCAAGCCTCCCTCTTGTCACAGTACTGACAGCTATTGGCAGCACAGGGGCTCCTGTGCTTCAACCTGGTTCAACACTGCCCACCCCCATCTCATCCTGCCAAGCATCTGTGTCCAGGATGAATGGCAGATTTTGGTCTGGGGGAACAAGGATGGGTGACTCAGTCAGGGCCTCCTTCAAGGAGCCGAAGGTCTGCTCACACTCAGGCGTCCAGGAAAAATCACTGTCTTTTTGCTGCAGGCGGAGCAGGGGTGTGGCAATGCAAGAAAACCCATGCACGAACCGCCTGTAGCAGGACACCAGCCCAATGAAGCTCTTAAGCTCTCGAATACTGGTGGGGACCGGCCAGTCTCTCATTGACTACACCTTTCCCGGCGCTGCTGCCTGCGGCACTTGGTGAGCCAAAACCAGGATCAGCAGCTAGCTTCTCTACCGCTTGTCCCAAGCGAGCATAATGCTCTGTAACACAGTCAGATTCAGCCTCACGCCCCGACGTACCCGGACAAACGTTGTCCATTGTCTACTCCTTGACTGACAGACGAGCGTTGGTCTTTTCTCACTGTGCCGCCATACCTCCAGTTGAAGAAGTAAGCTTGTGTGGGCTCACAGTGTCTGCAAAGTTTGGTCGCTTAAACTCCGGTGTTTTACCTCTGACACCAAAGTAATGTCTGCATCGACATGCTCAACAATGATGATTTGGTAATTTTATCAAACTGTATCTTTATTTTCGCAATTAAACAACGGCGGCTTCACTTATCTTCTATCTCTGTGCTCACACCACCCACCATGCCCTTAGCTCCCTTGCAACATTCACTGCCAGTTGGAAAACACAGAACTCAAAACTTCCGCTAACAGTACCGCAGGGTCTTTACAATATATTTATTTGTTTATTTTTGCTGGTGCGGATTATGTTCAGAAAATATGGTATTTGTTTTATTTCATTTTGCGGCTTAGGCAGGGAATATGTTTCTATATTGTTAACTTGGATACCTGATATTCCATCCACTTCCTCCCAATAAATGTTTTTTAAAGATTTAAGATTGTAGATATGTCTTTAATATAATGGATAATATAATAATATCAAATGTCTGGTGTAAAATATTAGAAAGGATAATATTAGATAAAATTATATGAAAATACCCTGTCATCCCATATCTAGAAATAACATTCTCAAGGAAATTATTCTGAGAATTCCAAATTACTTATCTCATATAGGTATGAAATAACCTAAAAATCACAAGAAATGGTCGAAGGAAAAAATGAGCAATTGTAGAACAAAAAAAAAAAAATTATTTCAAATGCCTCAAATTGTATAGTTAATAGAACTAGCTATCCAAGCTTAAACACATTAAAATGACGCAATGAACAGAGTTTTCCATTTTTCTGGGATGGGTTGAACTTATGATTTTCTATAAAAAAGAGCATATCATGAACCGTACTGATGCCATACCAATACAAATCCAAATGCATTTCATAGTACAGGGACAGGTTTCCACACTGTACAAATGACAATAAACACTTTGAATCTTTAAATCTTGAATATGATAGCCAAATAACTGGTTTCTGAGCATTTCAATATTCTTTTTTTTTCCTTGTGTCTTTCATACATGTCACCGCACAGTACCTACTTCTTTGACAGATAATAAAATAGTGCAAATATATTTTTTTTATATCTTTTCCAATGATTGATGGTGTCATTAAAACAGACTTTGTTGTCAAAATGTTTGACATTTTGGTTGATTTCCACTGCTTTCCATTTTAAATTCCAATGTACTGTGAGGATAATGTGGATGATATATTATTTGTCTCTGTACCACACTGTCTTAATGTGATTTATCTGTCTCTTCCTGCAGTAAAATCCAGTCCGGCAATAAGTTGGTTTTAGCCATCACCACTGAAGCCTGCCAAGGCAAGGACAACTTTGTCCGCTACTTAGAACACGTACAAGCAGTGGTCACTGTCAACGCTAGTCGTCGTGGTGACCTCAACATTAACATGACCTCTCCCATGGGCACAAAGTCCATCTTACTGAGCCGGAGGCCCCGTGATGATGACTCCAAAGTAGGGTTTGACAAGTGGCCCTTCATGACCACACATACCTGGGGCGAGGACCCTCGTGGGACCTGGGTCCTTGAGGTGGGCTTTCGAGGTGAGGAGATTCAGCGAGGTGTCCTGAAGGAGTGGACCCTCATGCTGCATGGAACACAAAGTGCCCCTTACATAGACCAGATAGTGCGTGATTATCAGTCCAAACTTGCCATGTCAAAAAAGGAGGAGCTGGAGGAGGAGCTGGATGAGGCAGTGGAGAGAAGTTTGAAGAGTTTGTTGAGTAAAAACTAAAATCTTATCTGCATGTCTCTAACTCTACCACTCCCTCTTTTCTTGTGCTTTTATTCTCTAAATTTCAGTGCATCTCCTATGTTCTTGCCACTCCTTTTCCCTTTTTGTCAACCTTTCCTCACCCTGCTTTTTGTTATAAGGCATTTCAATGCTAAGCCCCAACATTCGAACAGTTGCCTGTTATCAATCTTAATAAAGGTACAGCCTCCAGTAATCCGTTCTACACAGAAAAAGCAAAATATACCACTGCATTTTTACACTTTCACACAATTGTACATAAGCCAAATGAGATCCACTCTAACATGATTTTGCTTTAATCGCCATGTACCTCTCTTCTGCCAACTGTTGTACAGTTTGTGACTGTAAATTTCTGTGTCATTCAACTTAAAGTTTATTATCTTGCAAACAGATCAGTGATACTTCTTTTTGTTTATATTTTTGTGACATGCAATATTTGTATAACAGAGAAAAGGAATATGATTGAGTTGCAGCTTGTTGTTCTCAGTTCATATTTCATAATCTATGATAATAAATCTATTCAGCTATTTATTAAGGCACTTGATTAATTCGCAACACACTTCTTAACCATGTGTGTTTAAGTAGCATGCCATGCTCTGTCAAAGTTCCAAAACTTTGACCAAAGCAAATAGTTAAATAGACAGAGATGAGAATGTGTGATAGAATGTCCATTATGTAAACAAGTCTGCAGCATTTACCACAAACAGCACCTTGATCGCAGCAGTCCAGGTTGAATCTTACTCAAGGTTTATTTGATTTTATTTGTTATAATGTGCTGCTGAATAAAGGAGGAATTCCCTTATACAAGGAGGAGTACTGAGACTCATGCTAAAGTACTCCTTATTTTTAGGCAAATGTAGCATATATGTGTGATTGACATATCAATATTGTAGTTAATGAGAAAAACATAAAGGGAATGTAGCTTTCACTGCATGTTTAAGATGTTTACTGCTGCCTCCTTGAACGCCTAAACACCAGGGGGAAAAAAACATTGCCTTATGGCAGGAAGGAGAGGAGCAGGGCAAACATACTTTGTAGAAATCTGGTGACATATAATGGGAAATAAAGTATTATATTTTGTCTAACTATATCGAATAAACAGACTGGTAGTCATCTCAATTATAAAAAAATGTTGTATTATCTGATATTATTACGCTGTAATATTTTCTCTTCAAATGAATCACATGCCAAGATGTATGCACAAATTGCTCAAAGTTGTTAATGTGAGTTCTATTTTTTAAATGTGTTTGAGCTTTTTCCTTTTCAGTTTTCTTTCCTTTCACAGTGTCAACTGGCCCTTGAGGTACAAAGTTTAGTTGCAGACTTGGGATCACCATAATAACGAACACAAAAAATTCAAGCTTGCTTGTGAGACTTCCATTTTTGGGTATGGTGTTCAACACACATTAGCATACGCACACTCAGTTCACACTTGCTGTTTTAGAATTTCAGAGTTTTAAGGTTGATCTAAATCAAATTTCAAGGGTTTCAAATCAGACCCCAGAACAGAATATTTGTTGTTCAAATTCTTGACGGATGGCAGGCCATTTTCTCTTCTAAATAATAATTTTAATAATTCTAAATTTTAATTTGTGGTTGTTATTTGCCTACCACTGCGATTGACTGGTGACCAGCACAGGGTGTACCCTGCCTCTTGCCCGATGACAGCTGGGATAGGCTCCAGCATCCCCCGTGATCCTGAATGCAGGATAAGCGGTAGAAGATGGGTGGATTTCTGAAAGAAAACCAGTAATAGTTTTATGGCAACAAAATGAAGCTGACAAACAAACACACAGCATATAGCAAACAGACAACACACTAATGTCCTAGCTAAGCGTGTCTATCAGTGAGATCAGTTTATGGGTTGATGTGCAAAGTGTTACATTTACACTGTTGTCCCATGAAACAAAGACTGATCAAATCCAGCACATAAGGCAGGGGTGTCAAACTCATTTCCCATGGCGGGCCACATACGGCCAAGGTAGATGTCAACTGGGCCGGACCAATAAAATAATGGCATACTCAGCAATAAATAACCAAAATATCATGTCTTTCCTCTGTTTTGGTGTAAAGAAGTACAAGAACATTTGGAAAATCTTGGAATTTCATGAACAATCCCTTTACAAAACATTGCATGAAACACCTCATATTTCCTTCGACAAAAGTGAAATTTACTTCTATCATTCACATGTATGCATTGCAATCATGTGATCATGCGATCCCACTGATTGTACAAAGGCACAAAACTTTAACAAGTAATTGGTATTGAAAGATATAGTAATGCACTTTAAGATTAAATGAGACTTATAAAGAAAGGGATTTTTAAACAATTTACACATGTGCATATAAAATCTGAATTGAATCCCTGCCTACACCCTACAAACTAAAGAGTGCTATTAAATGAGTAAGGAAGAAAGTGTTCACCTGTCCTGTAAATGTGTAAACTTCATACATGAAACATGCATACACATACAATACATACTGAAAATGTATGGAGTTGCATGAAAATTGAATTCCACCATACTCGTTTGTAGTGAAGCTGGTGACTAACTTTAAATTGCACATTTTCACTAGCAATTAGCTAGCTGGCTTTTACCGCTGCTTCGCTGATTTCTCGGCTATGGGTGAAAGTGGACGCTGTTTCCTCAGACCGGCCAGCGATTCGTTGATCTTATCTCTGCTCATTTGTCTTTGCAAGCTGTCATATTTTTCGCTCTGATGGGTCTCGTAGTGGCGCCGTATATTATATTCTTTAAATACCGAAACTTGTTGGAAGGTTTCCCATGCGTCTCCGTAAATAAATAGGACGTAGTCCGTTTTTCTTTGAAAATTCTACACTCTTTAACTACTTTTCTCTACTTTGATAACGACATTTTGGCTAATGAGGGCGTAGCGGGGAGGTGGAGAACAGGGTAGAAAAAACGTCATAACAAGCAGCAGGTGGTACATTGATAACGTCTGCTGATTGGTCCGTCTCAGTGATGCAGATTGCCGTCTACTCTGACCAAAATAGTGCGCCCCCTAGCGGAAAATTCTTGAATTGCATTTAATTAACAAAATAAATCCTTGTCTCTTATGCATTTTTTCACTTTCAAAATTATCCTGCGGGCCTGGTCGAACCCCTTTGCGGGCCGGTTCCGGCCCGCGGGCCGTATGTTTGACACCCCGTGACACCCTGTGACACCCAATTATTTTCCCTTATGTCATAAGGGAAAATAATTAGCAAATATGGGCCAAAAAATGTATCTTGGTTTTTACCCAGATCACAGATGAAAACAACATTACTTGAAGTTGAAGGGTGGGGTAAATCAGTGTTAGCATATTGTTTGTGATCTGTTATTGTGACAATAACATGTGAAGCACTCATTCCTTCCGCAGAACCAAAGACTGGCTGATAACTGTAATGCGCTGGATGTGATATTTGTTAAATCTTGCTTTCACACGGCTCATGTTGTCCTCTCACTGCCTCTGAATTGAGTAGCTGCTTCTTAATCCAAAGGTTGGGCATCGGAGTGGCAAGCTGTGATAATAATAATTTTCTGCTCAATATGTGATTCATAGAAGTTTAAAAACTTTTTTTTGTAAATAGCAAGTACCATTGGGATACTAACAAAGCTTGCAAGTAAGAAACCAACCAAATGATCTGGGAATTGCAGTTTGGATTTCGGCAATCTGTTCAAAAGCTCCTTTGAGATGGAATTTCAGTCCATGAAGAGGAAAGCCTATTTGTCACCTCCTTATATTGAGGCAAGTAACAATTTTTATTTCATTTATTATTCATGTTGCTTATCCTGCATGCAGGGTCGTCAGGAGCCTACAATCAATCCCAACTTGAACTGAGTAAGACGCAGGTACACCCTTGACCAGATGGACACAAATAGACACACAAGTGATCTCTGCTGGACTCTGCTCAGTAGGATAAAGATGGGAGTACGCACATGGATGGGCCCCACACTGGCACTGAGATGATGCATATGCAATATAAATAGTTGCAATATATATTCAATTAAGGTCAAGTAAACACTTTTTTCACAAAATCACATAATGGCAGTGAAAAACAGCAGTTCAACATCTAGTTCCTTTATTTAATTAAGTAAGCGCAGGTGTATGCTGAATGCTATTCCTGTATAAAAGTTGTTAACTTTGATTATATACACTTTGTATTATATACCTTATATTCTATACTTTTTGTAAGTCGCTTTGGATAAAAGCGTCTGCCAAATTACTGTAATTTAATGTAATGTAATACACCTAAGATTTTATTCATAATTCACAATGAAGCCAATTTGTTATTCATTTTTTCAGTTCATCAATTGATTTATTCAACCCTTGATGAACCAAGATAGATTTAAAATCTATTTTAAAATTGAATAGTTGTGCTGAACATATACCCTTTCTTCATTGCAAATAATTGTGTTAATATTGTCTTTCTTCTTGAGACATATTCGACTGGAAGGCAGTGAACATTTGCAACCACCTGTGATAGAGTTTAAGAATATACATTCTTGTAGATAGTTCAATTTTGACTTTCATAGCCCTGGGTTTGTGAGATTCTTAGCGCACAGTCAGACTCCAAGTAAAAAAAGGGAGCCAATTGATGTTTGAATTTTCTTTATTTTGATTATCAAAGCAAATTAATACACAGCAAAATTGTGCTGAGGGCAGGCAGTGGCATCCAATTGAACAAATGAGCTTAGGGGAAAAGTTGGAATTCTAAGACAGATTTCAGAGGGGTGGCACAACTCACTTTTTGTAATTTTTTTAGAGGTGGCATGGAGCTTTGTGTATTATTTCTCCCAAGTTTTCAGACAGTAAAGGACTATAGCATGAGCATGCATGTCAAGTCGAACAACAACAGCATAACTTATGAAATCATCAAAACGTGTTCTGAACGCAAGACCAGAGACTGCAAGCAAATAGAGCATTGAATATCAGAGCAGGAATGTGAAGTTGGTCTTGAATCATGGTTGGTCTCAGTTAAAGACAAACACATTGTCTTCTTTTTGGACAGTAGTGTTTGGATGGTCTGTTTCCATTACTATTTTCTTGAGGGTGTAGTCCATATTCGACTTTGATGGATATGACCGAAGCTTTCAGATGATTTCAGGTGGCTTTTAATGTTTCTTCTTGCTGGACTTCTCAATCATAGTCTCCACCACCATGGAAGTTTCTTCATAACCCTTCACCTTGCGGCCATTTGAGTACTTCTCTACTGACTCCACCACCTCCACCTTCTCATAGCTCATGGCATCTGGGGTGAAACTGCTTGAGCTGGTGCTAGTGCTGGAACTTGAGCTGGTACTGGCGCCACGAGGAGCAGGCTTTGGGGTTGGAATGGGTCCACCTGGGCCATTGTCATTGTTTTTTTTTGTATTTGCAGGATCGGTAGCTGGAGTAGTATCTTTAGGGCCAGACTTTGGGTCGGAAGGTGGAGGTACTGGATTTGGATCTTTCGACATAGGCTGAGGCTCCCCATTCTTCGGTTTGTCTTTGCCACCATTATCCTTTCCTTTGCCTCCCTTATCATCTGCCTTTCCCTCCTTGGAAGGTTGCTCAGGACTTAGTGGTCTGGGCAGTGGTTTGGGCTGGGGAGGTGGGGGAGATGGTGTGTCATGTCTGAAAGGTTCAGTTGGAGAGGGCCCATCTCTGATAGTGACAAAGATGTGGCCAGCAGATGGAGTCGAGGTGCAGAAGCAGGGGTCAACGTAACTTCCTTCGCCAGTTACAAGGACATAACGACCCTTTGTGTAAAAGTCAGCAATTGGCTCAGGTTTCTTGTACTTCCTCATTCTATCTCTTACGATGTTACAAAGAGTGTCAAAGGCTTTACTTATTTGAGCTCCATCAGGAACGTCCTGTGGAGACATTACAGTGAGTGCAGGTCTGTGCTCTCTAGCTGTCACCCTCTCCTCCTGCACCTCCTCAGAGAAGTTTCCCTTTGATTCCTCATCGGCAGCTTCTCCAGCGGCTGCCCCATTTTTCTCCTCTATACCACTATCCATGACATCTTTGGGGGTCAACTCTTTCTTCTTCAGGACCTTCTTTGCCAAGATCTTCTGGCGGGGCTTGATGTTTGTGATATCTTGTATGGCCTGGGTGAGATCTGCAAACAAAGTCTAAGCACTCAGCAATACTGAATTAGTAGACTAAAAGAAAAAGCTAGAGATAGCCTGTCCACAGGCAAACAAAGACATCGTTTGAGACAAGAGCACGGAGATTTAATCTCTGAGATAAAGCACGAACAAAATTACAGATTACTATATGCATTAAAAAAAAAACTAAATAATGTGCTGAATATGTCCTTACCTCTCCCTCTATTTGATGCAGAGGGTGTATGCGTATAGCGGTAATTCGTGGTAAACAGGGTAATGGGAGTGCCAATTATTGCTGAATTTAACCTGCAAGAGAGAGCAAGGAAACATTTACCAATGTACCAGCACATGATTTTGGGACATTTGTGAACCAACTCTGCTACCAGTTTTTACTTTGTTAAAAAGTTTTCCGTATTTCCCTCACAGTGAATACAGTTTAACTTATAATGAATCCAATTATATGAACCTCTACAATTATACCTCAAGTGTATGAGTCTGTGGGCGCATGTCATCGTTACCTGTTGTCTTCGTTCTCAATGATCCGTTTATACCGTTCCAACTCATTCTCCAGAGATGTTTGGTACATGGCCAGGTGGCGGCATTCACTGGTAAACTTCTCGAGGGACCTCTCAGCTTCCTCAATCTCCTTCCGCAGACATTCAATTTGCTCATTGTACATCTGGATTTCATCGTCATAACTCTCCTGTGCATTTTTAATGGCTTGCTCCAGCATTGCAGTCTGAGGGACGGAGGCAAGTTTTTTCAATTAATGCATTTTGATTAAATGATTTTTACAAAATTGCATAGCCCATTACAGCAGTTTACTATAACAGTGCCCTCAAAACTCATTAATAATACAATATCACTTATTGCCGATGACAGTAGGGAAGATAATAAAACTTAATGGAGATAATAAATGCAAAGTGTAATGACAAACTTTTACTGCTTTTTGAGTAATTTCTATCAAAACAATGCATTTTTCTGATTAGATAACAGAACCAAAATGTCAATATACGACATCTATGTGTCTTCATGTCTTTCCATCTTAAAACTACTTAATCCAAAAAGATCAGACGTTAATGGTGAATAACAAAATAAAGAATTTTTTGCGGCTTTCAGTGGAATGTTGTTGGAATGAGCCTGTCAGAACAAAACAGTCATTACAAATAACAAATACCGCTTCTATGGGCATCAGTGTTTCTATTCAATGGCGAGCCATTCTATCAAACACCTGATTTCTTGTGTACTTAAATGAAATGAGTAGGGAGCAACTGACATCTAGTGGCATATTTATGCTATAAAATTTTAGACTTCATTGTGGTAAGCAGGTGCTCTATAATGGAGGCTTTACCTGATAGGCAAGACAGAGGGAAAGGAAAAAAATTATATAAACAGTGGTGAGTTATTTATTTTGACAAAATATCTCTTGAAATTGCTTTCACTTGCTTCCCTTGTTTTCCCCTTTTTATTAAAAATGCCAGTCTATGATCTTTGCTTTAAATTTTCTCGAATTGTAGGCTATGGATTACAGAAAACTTTTCAATATAGTTTTGAGTTTATTCAGCAGGGGACAAATGCATTCGAACCAAACATGTGATGTCTTTATCTGTTATCTTTATCTGTCAAAAAGGGACCAAAAATCATTGTTATGTATTTAATATGTATATTGGCTTTTGAAAGAGGGGGGAAATGTCCGTAAAGGTCATGTTGTCATGGTGATCATCTGACCCACCTCAGCCTGTAGACGCTGTTTTTGAGATTGCAGCTGACAGAGGGCGCTCTTATATTCTTCCAGCTGACTCTGGAGCCCCGGCACCTTTCTCTGAGCCAACAGCTTCTCCTGCTCCTTCGTATAGAAACAAATATAATAAACAAATAATGATTTAGGACACACACACACACACACACACACACACACACCACAGACCGAGATCCGGAAAGTCCAAGGCACTGTCTTTCATAATTAACATTGAGACACCAAACTAACTAAAGAAGGCTGAATGTTTTCAAGTGAAATTAATTAAAATATTTCAATTGTTTTGACTTGAAATCCATGGGGAGATCTCGTTTTCGCATGTTCTTACTTTTGTGAGAGGTTGACCTGAACTTATTTTGTTTCCATATACTTCTCAAGCCATTCAACATTTTTGGGCATTTTTCTCAAGAAGGCATGAGTAACAAATACAAAGGTGAGTACAAAGTGCACCTAAGTTGACAGGAAACACATAAATGTAATTTAAATGAAGGGTGATATCTATTAAGTCATAATTTCTCATCTATGTGCATTTATCTGGTTGCAGTGAGAAGGCACCTTCTCATATGATCAATGCTCTCATTTTCCATTAGATAATTAAGTGATACCCTGGTGAAGAAACATTTGACATTATTTCTCCTCTTGAATATGCTTTGATTAACTGGTCATCAATATAGTACATATAGAAGTGATATGGAAGAGATCCACAAGATCACAAAAGATCTATACTTTCTTTTACTGTCTTTAGCCAATTCAATAATTTCAACCTATAGAGTGGCATTGCATCTAAGATGTTTGTAAATTCTGCTGAAACAATTCAATTATCCAACCATTATCTTCCTGCCCACTACTATCCCAGCTAGTGGTGCACTAGAGGCAGGGTACACCCTGGGCAGTCGCCAGTCAAACGCAGGGACAATCAACAATTCACTCTTTTTACCAATTGACCTTCTACATGTTTTTGGACTGCTGGCAGAAATTGGAGAACATGCAAACTCCAAACAGAAAGCCCCCCAAGTGGCAACTGAACCAGGGTCCTTTATGCTGCGGGGCAGAAGTGCTTACCACTGCACCACCGTGCTGCCTCAAAGAATGTCAATCACATAATTGAGACATAATTAAGAAATTTACATATTAGTATTTGTTCTTGACTTTTGCCTCATTTGAATTTTCTGCTGGTTTGCTCATGTATGCTATGTTTTTCTGTCAGTGCATTTTGCTGCACAAGCACAACAACACTTTCAGGAACACAGAGACAAATGCAGTTTCAGGCAACCAATTGGGAGAAGAAGCCAGTAACCTCATCAACCCCAGACACATAGCCAGGGTTGACACACATGCAAGCACCATCTTCTCCCTCGGGGACTATAGCACACAGACTCACAGACACAAGCAGGCACTCACACACACAGACCCACAGTGACAGCATTAGTGACCTCACCTCAGAGATGCCCACTGACACATTGGGAACGAGGGGAAGTGTCTGGTTGATTTGCTGCAAAATGTTTACGTAGGTCTGAATCTCTGCAAGGTTCTGTTAAGACAGAATAGAGGAAAACTCAGAAGGGTATCAAAAGGAATACAAAGCCTGAAAATATGGTGCTCTAAAATTATTTTTGTATATTTTTAACTGGAATGCAGAAAATAGGATTCCCTTTCTAAATTTACATAGGTGAATTGACACCGAGAAATAAATAAGCTTTGGAGCATAAGTCATTTTGATAATGAATTAAATCCAATGTTACATGTTGTATCTATATATATTCAAAAGCAGCACTAAAGGGTAAAGTGTAAGGGTAAGACAAAGGGTAAAAAACAGAGAAAGGCTATTGCCTATAGAAACCTCTGTCAGACGCATTTTGCAAGAGCATTTTTGTTTGTCTCAGCTCTTTTGTGGCCACACACTGTGCTACCATTTAATTGGGCAGTGTACTTTTCCTTTTATTATATTATAAAAAAAGTACATCTTTCCCAAGTAGTATGTTAAAGTTTCATGGTCCCTCACTGAGGCTGTCATGATTTCATTTTTACATCAGCAAGAAAACTACAAAGCATATTCTTTGTGATGTCTTTGATATTTTGCTGTACCTTTCATGTACCTTTCACGGTGTATACATCGATAAGAACAGAATATGGGGAATACAGAATACATTTATGATAAACTATTGTGTATCATCTTGGGTAAGTATAAAGGGAAAAAGCTATGTTTGGTTTTTAATTTACTCTAGAACCACTGACCTTCTTGTGTCTATCTCTGGTGGAGTTAATGTCATCCTGCAAGAATTGGGATTGTATTTGAAACTCTAAGTTTCTCAACAGAGCACTGTCTGCCTCCTGTAAAAGAAGAGAAGAGAAGAGAAGAGAAGAGAAGAGAAGAGAAGAGAAGAGAAGAGAAGAGAAGAGAAGAGAAGAGAAGAGAAGAGAAGAGAAGAGAAGAGAACAGAACAGAACAGAACAGAACAGAAGAGAAGAGAACAGAAAAGAACAGATGTTTACAGTGTTCTTTAATGGTTCATTTATCACTTAGAATAGAAAATAACAAAACCATTAAGCTAACAAGTCGTTCAATATGATGCAGAGAAAACAATCAATATACAATGACTATACGAAAGGAACAAAGAAGAGAACAGAAGGAGCCAGTGGCTCGAAAATGGCGAAGCTATTGTCTGGTCACATCAGAGTTTGTTAACATCTGTCAAAGCAGGGGATTGGCATGATGATGAGGGCTTGGAAAGAATCCTAAATTTTTCATCAAAACAATTTGGTTTTTGTTTGCTGGAAATGTTACAAGTTTACCTGATCTAACATGGAAAGAAAAAAATATTTTTCTGTGTGTAAAATCTTAGTTGAAAAAAATGTTAAAAATAAATAACTGGTGCTGTACCTTATTTAATTGTTCCAGAGTGCTCCGGAGCTGCTCTTGAAAGTCACATTCATTTCTGTATCTGTAACACAAAATGCAACAGTAATGTGCCGAATCTATGCATGTGAAGCAAGGGGGGAAAGTTATACATAGAGCAAATACTTTAAACAATCAGACAATAAGGAAAAAAAGGACATATGCAAAAAAAAAAAGCAGTTTCATCTACATTCATCAGTTCATATGTGGAAGACAATAAGTGCAAATGTAAGATAATATTTTTATAGGCATGACATTTTACAATGACAGATCTTCTTTCAGCTTTTGAGCTGGGTCGCCACAGCGAATCAAACTTCTCCATCTAACTCTATTCTCTGTATCCTCCTCTCACACCAACTAACTTCATATCCTCTCTTAAATACTTTTCTTTATATTGTTTGTTTTTTTTTGCTCAAGGTTCTGTAAGTTTTTGAAAAAACATAATTGTCCTGATTATTTCAACATATGTGCTGTTTCAAGGTTGTATTGCACCCATTTATGAAAAAGGTGAAAGTGAACATTCCCTGTCCAATTCAAAATTTATTTTGGTAATCCGAGTTACATAAGACATGTTTCCAACTCCCCTCACCTGCAAACACCGGTGAACAGAATGCTTCACGCGTTGAAATGTATCTCTCTTCACCCACTGACTCAATCAGTCAATATTCTGCTTGATGCATCACTCATTTAATGGAGCAGTTTTTGTTCTTGTCATCAGATTGTTGTAAAAACAATTAGCTTCTTGTGTAAGACAAATGTAAACCTATTCCAAAACACTACAAAGGTCCTTGTCAACGAATAGTACCTAAATATTATATGAATATTGAGAATGTAATGGGGACCTTCAACACTAGCAAGAAATTGACCTTTACAAAGGAAATTTTTTAATTAATTTTAATTAATTTAATTTTGAATCCCAACTTAATTGGGTGGCAACGAACATTAATGGAAGGTATAATACAGTGTCCGTGTTACCTTTATCTAAAACGCTGTTTTGTGAAATCTTTAAACATCTAGGTCAAGCTAAGCAATCCCTCAAGGCTGAGTCTGACCTTAACGTACAAAGAAGACCAAATCCCACACTTTCTTACTTGCTTGTATATTCATCCAGCATTCTGCAAGCATCCTTCAGCTCTCGTTCCAACTTGTTGCGGTCGGAAGACAGCTCTCGGATTCGTTGTCTGTTGACTTCGATCTGCTCTGTGAAGGCCTCCTCTAGGCCACTTGCCTCTTCCATTCGCTGCAGAGTGTCCAGCTGCTTTCGGAAAACAGCATTTCGCTGCTCCAGGACTCTGGCTCTGTTGATGTACCGGGCAAAACGGCTGTTGAGCTCCTGAAGGCTCTCCCAGCCCTGGATTGCTGAGATACCCGCTGAAGACTCTGAGCACTCCGGTTCCTCATCGAACACATCTGAGCGCTCGTACTTTTCCTTGCGCACCTCACGCAGGTAGCTGGTCTTGAACATGGTAGTATGCGTCTCTCCCCGGGCAGATGCTCTCCCTGGAGTTTTAGCTCCCCTTCAGCTCCTTTATTGTGTGAAAACTTGGGTGCTCACCCTTGGCTGTCTCATGCTAGACTAAACACTGCACAGCACTGGCTGGTGGCGAAATAGCCCAGAAAACCACCCCCTTGCTGTGGCCATACATGCTGCAAGCCTGGGGCCTTCCAGAGTTTATTGTTGCCATTGTGGCAGAGATTAGAAGAGCCATGCTGATGATGACAAAGCGAAACTACAAAAACACACAAATGGTCAGTCCAGGAAAGCACTGGGTGGTCACACACCATTATTATGGTTCTTAGTCAGCTTATTTTTAGATCCCTGTTTGATATGGGAGGCTGTTAGCTAACGACAGGATAGACGCGAAATTTCCTGCTGTGCAAATTTTGTGGACTGTAGAGAACCAAACAGACCAAAATGACCCAAGCTTATGAAACCAACAGTTGTTTACAAGTCGATACAAATCCTGTTTTGAGTCACAATCACGAATGCATAACTCATAATCCTAAAAAAGTGCGAGAAATTTGGTTTTACAATCAGAAAAATATTATGGTAGTGTTAAGAATGGACAATAACACTTCAATCAGATCAAAGCAGTCAAGTGTAACCTATGACTTTGCTAAACAGATACAAGTTTTTCAATTTAAAAAAGGTTTTGCTGTTTTATAAGCTTGGAGTCGAGGTACTATAAGTGTGATGTTCCGCGAATCCGAGCATTTTCTGTAAAAAAAGGAGTTTGTACTGAAAGCCTTCAAGCGGAAGCAGGCAAACACCTAAAATAACGATCTGTAGTAAAACAAAAAAAGAAAACAGAAAGGTGAAACGGTAACGAGTTAATGTCACAATGTGTGTAAAATCCCTTCTCCAAAACAGCACTTACTCTCTTGTGAGCCTGTGCTGTCAACGTCACATGGCTTCACATCACTTCTTCTGTTTATTTCAACCCCTAGCTATAAACCGACATGTCTCAAGGGTTGATGGTTTCAGTATAAATGTTAAGCAATAACTGCTACATACAGTGACACATGCTCATTAAAAAAATTTGACATTTGCTTTCTATCTTGTTCTCTGACCAAATGTGTATAAGTGTAGATCAACATATACCAAGGTCAACACATTTGTAGAAGCATAAATGAATGTCAAAGCTATTTCAGATATATGAGCTGATGACTATAAGAAAATAGCTGAATATACTGCAATCTAAATGATGGTTTACTGCCACAGTTTAGCCTTCACCAATTACTTCTTACCACTCCTACTCGAGAAGTATGGCTAAAAAAATTATATTTCTTGAAGGGCATCTGACTAAGCTTTTCATGCAACATCTGGCAAAATAGCTGAATCAGTCCAGTTGTACATTATTTTTAAAAAAAAACAATATATTTTTATTTGTGTGTAGCAAAATAGATCTCAAAGCCCCAAATATCCTCATAACATTTTCCCAGAACATTAAGTAAATTTTGTAGAAAATAAAGGTTAAAAAGATGGCCCCGGCACAAACTTCAAACTGTAATCTGGTTTCATTTTAATTTTCCTAAAAAAATGTTATTAACATGAAGACATATCTTATCATACAATATTTACGACCTATGATTTGTGAATAGGCCAGTGATTCTTTTATAAATAAAATTATCGGCCTGAGATATAACATCAACTTCCCAAGCATATGGATGGATAATAATGCCTTGTTTTTGAGGAAAAAGCAACATATCAATGTGTATAGGTAAAATATAAGCCAGTATTCATACAGCAGATTTTCACTGTAGTTTGTTGTGACACAGCTTTTACAGAATCCTTTTCGGACAGGTTACTCCACAGTAATAATGCAGATGAAAATATTATTCATCAGGCAAGGCCACCTTTTTTCAATGCATGGATAATTCTGTGGCTTTGCTGTTCATTGTGCAGCAAAGTGCAATGTGTTTCCTGTACCGACCAACAACTTTATATCACAGCCAGCATTAACTTTAGTGCAGAGAGTGATCCTTCCCTCCCCACTAGCATAAGGGTATCATTGGCCTGTTATTGGTTCACCAGGCATTGCCGTTTGGATTTGTTGTGTCATAAATTGTGGTTTACATGGAAGGCCACACAGTTTTACCAGGTGTCTAGCAACACAATTTTTTCTGTGTCTCACAAATTATCTTCAAGAAATCGGACCACTCACTGCTTGCCATAAGATAAACTTTAACAGGAGTAACTGCAATGACATTGAATTTAAACTGTGAGTAGTTTTAAGTGTGTGGCAGATTGGTGTGAATTATTCTGTTTAAACATACAAATAGGTCGCTTTTTCACATTGCACAGAATGAAAAAACTAAAACTGTTAAAAAGCAATTTTTGGACAAACCATGATCCACAAACGTCGGCAAGCTCAACAAAATATAAAATCTCATTTATATATTTTGCCTGGATTATTTTCAGTGCTACCTATTCTCCCATAACATTTTCAGAAATTAACATCTTAACCAGAAGAGGCGCAGTAGGTAGCGCTTCTGCCTTACAGCAAAAATGTCCCTGGGAAAATTTCTGTGTGGCGTTTGCATGTCCCCCCTTTGTCAGTTTGGGTTTCCTCCGGGCTCTTCGGTTTTCTCCTACAGTCTATATGCATGCAACAGGTCAATTAGAGACCCCAAGTTTCCCAAAAATGTGAACGAGGGAGTTAATGTATGTCTCTATTTGTGGTCCTGTGATTGATTGGCTACCATTCCAGGGTGTACCCCTTTCACCCACTGGCAGCTGGGATATGCACCAGCTTTCCCATAACCCTTACTACAGGATAAATGGTATGGATAATGAATGCAAGAATGAATGAAAGAGCATCTCTCCCTGTCCAGTGTCTCACAGAAGCCATAAATCACTTAGAGGAGACTCAACCATCATAATACCCGCCATTCCATCTATGTTCATTCTGCTAGAGAGTTGTAAATATAAGGTCAGGGTGAGATTAGGGAGCTCGCCAGTGCTGGAAATGAGGGTCTACACTGTGTACATAAACTGTAGACTCTACAGTTTATCCTGCTGGCTGGGACTTTTGTGCCACGTAGATACAATCTAGCAAGTCTATCCAAGTCCAGCCTGATATCAAGAGGACAATAAATCTTTAAAAATGGGAAATCAGTTAGCTCATTATGTTTTTCTTCCTCTCCTGTGTGTCCATTATGGATGAAAGATATATAAATTGATTTATTTAATCTAAGTATTGTGTACTTGCAGGCTCTCTGCAATCATTGTAATCTTTCACACAACATGTTCTAGTTCCTATTGCCAGTCCTAAGTAGCGCTATAGAAATATCCTGCTGGCTTTTCTTTCACCTTATCTCTCCCTGTTGATTAACTATGACCACAATAAACAATGACTGTCTGAAAACGTGTGGGCCTGGCTATTTTAAACACCAAAATATGGCAAATTAGTAAAGCTACTTTTTGGAGTGAAATCCCAACAAACATATCACTATATCTATTCATTTATCCTTTTACTTTTCTGATACAAAGTGGTGGTACTTCTATTTAGACATCTAAAAAAATACAAAATTGAATTGAATAAGACTATTTAGGCATATTTACTTATAAAGTCAGCTAATTTTATGATAACCTACCCATTTAGAAAACAAAGTTATGACTGACTACAATGTGAGATAAATCAAGACCAAACAGGAAGATGAGCTACAACCGCGAACAAACCAGAGCATATCTCACACTACACCAATGAATGCTCAAAACATTTGAGAGAACTAACTGTGGTTATAAACTTAAGATCTCGATGCCACTTGTTCTTAGTATGGTCAAACCAAAGAACAACATTCCACATTTACTGAAAGAAACCATGACACGTGTTAATGATTGGTGTTGGTCTCAGATTTGTAGACTTTGTCACAAAAATTTGGAATATCAGGTGAGCAGCCTCCATCGCCCATTCAAAATGCTCAACTAGCTATTTACAAGGGCAAACAAGAGCCCATTTGTGGGATATATTGCAGTGTGGAGCTATATGTGTCCATGACTATACTAATCATATGTACATAAGTTTTTTTAAACAGGTGTGTCACAAAAAATTCTTTCTCATCAGCATTCAAATGACAAGACTTGCATTTACAAGAGGGATGATTTTGGTCCTTCAATGTGATAATGGCCACTTCTTGATGTGGCTAAAAAGTATTTTTTTCTCATGTCTGCTCCACAGACATTAGCACTAGTTGAGAAGAAACTGAGAATGCAAGAGCCGACAAGTATTTGCCACCCAAGGCAAGTGACTATATCGCCAGTGATAGCAAAGTCTGTACCTGGCACATGTAGATTGATTGTAATGTTCCATCGCTGTGACCTAAGTTACAGCTGTAATCACACTTTTTAAAGAATGTGGCCCATGTGACTCAGATCACCCCCATGGTGAGTGATAAGCCCTTATCACTTACCCACACACATCTTGGGATATATGTGGATCTGTCCACTTGTGATCAGATCACACAGAATGCATGTTATATCAGGTCTGAATAGGGCAGCTGAGACTATGATTGCAATCATTGCGTTGGCAGATGAGAGGTACTGTATAACCTTAATGATCCTCCCTGTCTGTTCACTCTCTCAGAGACAGGACGGTTGAACTACAGCAGGGCCTATTGCAGAAACTGAGGTTGTAGCAAACACCAGCGGTAGACTATAATTCAATGCGATTCAGAACAGAATAATCAATATCTAAGTACAGTAAGTCAAGTCAGTTTTTATTTATGTGGCGGTAAATCACGACAGAGTTGTCTCACGACACTTTACATGTAGAGCATGTCTGGACCATACTCTTTAAATTGATGAATGGAAGCCCACCATTCCCCAATGAGCGAACACTTGGCGACAGCGGCAGGCAAAAACTACCTTTTTTCAGAAAGAAAACCTCAGGAATTCTTTTTAACATCTATCTGTATCAAACTATTTTACAGAGGATACACAGTCACACAGAGAAAGAGAGCGTGAGAGAGAGAGGGTGACATTGAGAGAGAATGCAAGTGTCTTATAGAAACAGAGAACAGAGAAGGGTACGAGAGTTAAGTACAGATACAAAGGCACATGGATCTATCGCTATTAATACCATTAGCACCGACAGTTACATGGTAATAACCAAAATTATACAATTTTAACTTTAATAGTCATCAAATGAATAGCAATGTTGGACACCTGGTGGGGCCGTTGCAGTAGATCAAGCCACGTACCATTGGAGAGCCAAAGAACTTGTGAGAAGATGTGAGGTTACTCTTTGTTCATGCAACAGCAGTGCAGACATTTTAGGAAGAATAGGAGGAATGAGTGAGTTAACTATTGCCATATTCTGCTCTCTTGACTTTACTTGCAACTGATGGGCAACTATTTGCTCCATTGTATATTTTTAGCTTTTCTCTAATGCCCTTCATTGACTCTCAGCTCTTTCCCGTGGTTCTTCAGCCCATATCCTCAAAATGTAATAGCATAACTTTTCAACCTTGCCAGCATGTTCCATAAACAATTTTGGAGACACACTTCATGTTCAGAATGCAAAGTCCACATTATGCTTTCGAAACCCGATTGAGGATCAGTGAAAAGCTCCAGTACTTCCTATTATGTGAGCACTCAAAGAAATTGTAAATTCTTTCTGAGAACACTAGCCTGGGTTCATGTGGCTTCAACACTCAACCGGATTTTGGGACATCTATTTCTTGCACACAATGGGTCAAGTTATAGTATTTGGAGTCAATCCTTCCACATCTGCACCAGTAAAACATGAGGTTCTGTATGGCCACACCTTTCCAACATGGAATTTAATAAAAATTAGTGATATGCATTTATGTATTTGCAACATGTATTCGTAACACAGCATCCTGAAGTGCTTGCAAAAAGTGTGTGTGTGTGCGTTTGTGCGTGGGTTGAGCGCACGTCAATTTTACACTTTGACAAGGCGGATTAAACGCCTCTTCAGCCGATTCAACCTCCTACACCTGCACGCGCTTCGGGTTACGTGTTACGCGCTGCGCGTCATCGTCCGATTGACTCGCTTGGAGCAAGGAAACAGACTTTTATTCTTCTTTAATATTTTTTTTTTCCAAAGAAGCGCTTCAGTGAAGATCAAATCACACAGGAAGCAGACCGTCATTTCCAGAGCTGCGGGAAGAGCAACCTTTCTCCGATCCTCGAAAGACCATCAAGTCAAAAGGGACTTAACGCCCGGCAGAAAAGACTGCATGTTCTACATAATCTACAGCACTGGGGTAAGTGCTTTGACTGTTTGCATTCATTCCCTCCAGAACAAATGATCCCCTTCAGAACACAGATATTTCTTTGGCTGGTTCATTACTATTCTGTCTTGAATTGCCTTGCTCCATAGTCGTCTATTTGGAGATTTGGGCTGTTTTTTTTGGCAATATTCAGACTTTTTCAGAGAAAACCTCCAAAAAGATAGACTGCAATTCATATTTTTGTTTTAGATGTGATGAAACTGAAATATATGATTGCGTTAAAATGTTCAGATATGCATGCAACAATTTCAGAGTAATGCAAAATGTGAAATATGTGTTTATGCTTTTGTGTGAATGTGTGTGCTGAAAATCCCATCATCATATTCCACTCATACTGATATATTAAGAATATGTCACAAGATTATTAAACTTGGCTGTCATGGTCAGATCTGTGTTTTTTAAATAATGGTGCATTTTTAGTGTAAGATGCCTCATTTGCATGCATCACCAGAAGTTCTTTAAAAAGTTAAGGACAGATAAAAACGAAGATAACTAAACGACGTCATGCGACACTGACATTTGTAGCAAAGTCATCCTTTGCCTTTCTTTTTGCCATCATATTTGCATTTAAGAAATATCCGATATACTTCACATACGTTGTTATTTAATTTTTTATTAAAATTAAGATGTCTATTTGGTTGCTTTTTAACATGTATGAATTTGAACACCTTAGTACCTTAAAATTAAATGCCTAGTCATCACGCCGGGCTAAGCTTTTGGTGGAGATAAATTACCAAAAGGCATTTGCTTGAAATAATGATCCAACCAATATACATTCTTCAGGACAGAATGTCAGTAAAACATCAAGTACACCATCAATGTAACATCTATTGCACTGATATCACGTAGTGTCATATCATATTGCTGTGACTCCTGATCGGCATGAATAATGCTGAGATAAAGCCTTTCTGTTTCAGGTGAAGATGAGGTGTTTCCAATGGTGATTCATCGCCCTCATGTAGTTGCCTTCAAACAAGCATTACAACAGCTGTATTTCCATTGATCCATTAGGCTAATGTAAAACATAATTTAATTTAGCTGATCAAATTCTTTTTTACATAAATTGATCTCTTACTGAAGCAAAAAAAGTGTTTGTGCAGAAACATGGGGGAATTAAACATCAGCCATATGGTAATTGCTTACACAGAAATGCAAGAAACGGTCCCAGCCATTAAAGTGGATCATTATATTGACTATAATGATATGGACTATGGTATCCCTCCTGATGAGATCCCAGACACCACACAGGGCCAGGCCTTCTTTGTGGCAACCATCGTAATCGGTGTGGTGTTAGTATGTATTATGCTTGTTTGTGGGTTGGGAAATTTTATTTTTATTGCCACACTGACACGTTACAAGAAGCTCCGTAACCTAACTAACCTGCTCATTGCAAACTTGGCTATCTCAGACTTTATTGTGGCAGTGGTGTGTTGCCCTTTCCTAGTGGACTACTATGTAGTCAAACAACTTTCCTGGAATCACGGGCTTGTGCTGTGTGCCTCTGTCAACTACCTCCGGACTGTGTCACTTTACGTGTCCACAAATGCCTTGCTTGCAATTGCAATCGACAGGTGGGTCCATTCTTTTTGCGTCTTCTCTGTATGTGAGTGGGAATCTGTGAGTGTCAGAGGTATGCTTTTTGCAAGAAAAAGATTAACACCCATTACTGTTTGTATTTTTTCCCTTAATTTTGCCAGTTTTTAATATGAAAGACTGCTTGTCAAAGGAAGTACCATGTGTATTCAGTCTCAAACAGACTCAAAATCTAACAAATAGTAAAAAATCTTCTTCCTTCATCTGATTTTCTTTGTGTGTTTTAAACATTTCAACTTTATTTGTTTTGGTCAAGGTTTAATAAAGATACATCCAGTTGAATCAACAAACAAACTGCTGTGAAAAAAATCTCCTTCAGAAGTTTCAGCAAATTGCCCTCCTCTGTTCTTGGTTCAAGATGTTTTTTATTCCCAATTCAAATACGACAGCTTGGACAGCAGCTCTATGCTTCAAGCTATAATGCTCCAAGTCAGTGAGATATGCAAGACACACCTCAGATATTTCAAATACTTAGAAATTGTATAAAAAATTTAAAGGTAATCACAGGTTTCTTCTTTATTTTGAGATGATGACAAAGCACATTTTAAAATCTGCTGTAAATAACAGCATACTGCCTTGCTGGATAAAATAAGTCACTCGGGATTTTGGCCAGGCCTTGGCCTAGCCTCTTGTTCCTCATTAGTTTACATGTATCTTTACAAGTACAAATTACCGATGTGGGAGCAATCAATTGTTATGTTTTGAATGGGGCTTATGTCTTCATGTTTGAATTCTGAATCAAAGCACACTAGTCTCAAGCAAATAAAAAGCCCTACATTCTTGTAGTTGTTGTTTTACATTTCTAACCAAGTCCAAATGTGTATGTTTTACTGCAGTGGAATTTGAAACTATGAACTCCCAAGCTGAAAAACAGCACATGTAATTTTATGATTTGCTGTAATGATGTTGCAAAGCAGAATTGCTTGATGTAGTTGAAGAAATACCAGAGGCAAAATAAAACAAAACAGTCAAGTACCATTAGTCCTGTTGACAGACCTGTGACATATGTATGCCAAAGATTTATAATAGTGAAGCCAATGCAAATACCATATCATAAAAATAGATAGGATAAAGTTATCAGGGGAACCATTATTTTACATCAGTCCCAACCAGAACAATATATTTTTTTCCAGTATCATTTTTTTTTTTTGTAGGTTGTTCAGCCATGAAAATGTCATAAATACATTTTCGCTGTGAGCTGCGGTCAGTTTTTCAGTTATTATTTTATTATTTCACAATTTTTTTTCATGATATGTCCATAACTAATCAAAGCATCAGATTTTTCATCCTCTTTCAATCGAGTAACACAGACTCTGCTTGTCAGACAATCATTTTTGTGAAATAGAACAAAAGTCATCATATCGAAAATAATAGCTATAAAGTTGTGACACATTAATGGATACAAGATCCGTTGTAATTTATAATACTTTCCTACTTTATTTTTCCTTGGAGCGGTTTCCTTCAGGGGTTGCCACAGCTTACCCTCTAACACTACTCTGCAGCCTCTCCTCGCACACTAACTCACTAATCTATGCTCTTCCACATACATCTATAAATCACCTCTTTGGTTTGCCCTTTAGGCCTCCTGCCATGCAGCTCCAACCTCAGTATCCCTTGACCAATATACTCCACATTCCTCCTCTGTACATTTATGAAACCATCTCAAACTTTATCTCCAAATCATCTAATGTGTGCTCTGTTTGACTTGTTCCAGATTTTGCTCATACTTGTCATTCCCAAAGATCTCTGTTTTTCCCTCAGTGCTACTGTTTTTAAACCATACGACATAGCTGGACTCACCACCATCTTGCGCACCTTTCCCCTCATTCTTGGCGATCCTTTTCTGTCACACACCATACCTGACAATTCCCCTCCACTGTGTGTTCCAACATTCTTGCATGTCTCATCATCTCACTTCAGGAAATTGTAAATTCTAATACTAATTGTCAAACACTTGAGAAATTATATCCAATAAATTCCATAATCTTGCACCAATTTAAAAGTTCTGGTGCTGTTTTCCTGACTTTGCCCCATGTGGATTTAATTTATGTGGATTGATATCAACTGATTTTTTCTGATAGTGGGCATCTATTCCAAATAGTCCCGTTGTGCATAGATTCAGCGTCCAAGCTGCTGTATCATATTATTATCTATTCTTTAATCTTCTTGCTAAACCTGTAACAACCTTTGTATTCCCCCACCATGGGCAAGATTGTAGCAGTCAGTGGTAGATAGCACCAGATCACCTAGCTGATCGAAGGGTGATTTAAGGTATGAAAGAATTTGTTATTTGTTGGGTGAAACTAAAACACTCAGCAACACTTAGTTCTAAATTAGAATGATGTTAAATCTTAGTTTCAGAACTACATTAATGCATATGTGAAGATTCCACAGTTCTAAACCCACACTCAAACTACATAATTTTCCAATGAGTTCTAGTCTTTGCAGTTGAAAGTCTGTCAATATGATGTGAATTCCAAGGATACTGTTAGCTGAGACAGATTTTCTTATTTTAGTGTAATTTTCTAATCAAACTGTTAATCAATTTTTAAATATTTTTGACCTAGCCTATCTATATATGGGTAGATAAATACAGCGTTTAAGTTCAGTGTGCACGGGATCTATTGTGCAAACCGAAAACGCTTTGAAAGTAGGTCATCTGGTGGCACGTGTCCCTTTTCAAAACAATATATAGTGTGTATTGCAAATGTTCCTTCAGTAAAAAAAGGAAAAATATTTGATAAAGACATTGACAGCCATCAGACCACAGCCTGAAGTGTCCATGATAGAAACAAACAAAACCAACCAAACAAACAAAAAAATGAATTAAGAAGACTGCTGACCATCTGCAAAATAAAATTATATTTAGCAGGTTGGAAATTCCAAACTTAATACCCATGCCTTAGTAATTAGCCAAGGTCAATAGTTATGGTTTGGGATTCGTGAAGATTAGCAATCAATGTAAAAATAAAAATGTGTTGATTCTTGGGATTTGACAATCTGCCAGCACTAAAAATATAATTTCTTAGCTAACATAACAACTACAAGAAATTGATTTGAACTGACTGAACTGCATTTGATACTTCATGATCACCTGGATCACATTGGAGCCCAAAATAGGTTTGTAAACAAGAGAACATTCTATACCGTGAGATTTTATCCATAATACATACCCTTTTTAGTGAGGGGTAATTGCAAAAAATATAATGGGTCTTCGAGCTTGTAGAATTTCAGCTAAAGAGCTGACTCTTTAGATTGTAAAGAAAATAGTTTTATATTTATGATGGTGATTGATTTAATTTGAAGAAAGAATTGGTTTTCGATCCCTATTGCTTTCCATTTGGGTTAAAGAATGGCGAAAAAAGCCCTTTAAAGTTTCCCTCATTCAAAAATAGCACCGACCAATATGAAAGTTCAGTTCACTGAATAATGTAGAAATGTGAATGGGTCATATATTGAAAATGTATCTTAAACGAATGACCAAAAGCAATTCACCAAAGCCATTGAATATGCACAGCACTTGGACTGCCAAATAATGCAGACTGTTTTATTACATTGCATTCGAATCTTTCCCCTACCTTTTAGATACAAATCTATGTGTTTTCTTCCAGGTACATGGCCATAGTCCATCCTCTGCAACCTCGTATGAAGTATCAAACAGCCTACTGCCTGATAACTTGTGTCTGGATTGTTCCCATTTTGATCTCAGTTCCATCGGCCTACTTTGCCTCTGAAACCATGTATCCTCATGGTGGTACCACACCAACCACTCACAAAGTCTTCTGTGCTCAGATCTGGCCTGTTGACCAACAGGCCTACTACCGCTCCTACTTCATGTTCATTTTTGCGGTAGAATTTGTTGGGCCTGTCTTCATAATGGCATTGTGTTACACCCAGATTTCCCGTGAGCTTTGGTTCAAGAATGTTCCCGGTTTCCAGACAGTGCAAATTAGAAAGAGACTGCGCTGTCGACGCAAGACCGTGATGGTCCTCATTGGGATCTTAACAGCCTACATCCTGTGCTGGGCACCATACTATGGTTTCACGATCCTGCGAGACTTCCATCCAACGCTGATCTCCCGTGAAAAGAATTCACTGGTGGCCTTCTATATAATTGAATGTATTGCCATGAGCAACAGCATGATCAACACTTTTTGCTTTGTCAGTGTTAAAAACAACACAGTTAAGTATCTGAAGAAAATTGTATTGTTGCGCTGGAGGTCAACATATGCCCCAAGTAAACCTGTTGATGAAATTGATATCAGGACCATGTCCATGCCAGTGACAGAGGAGATTGAATGCATCCATCTAAGCTGAGGGCTATTGCGATTCGGATTGTTCATTTACCCATACTACATCTTTCGCTGTGATGTTGATATAAAATATGTTCAACCGGTTCGATTTTAAATTGGGGAAGATTGTAAAGAAGAAGCACAAAAAATAATCATATCCTTAGAGAAGAAGTAAGAAGACAACAGTTCAAATGTTTTTGGTCGTAAGGAAAATACTATAGTACTACTACGAGAGGGATTAGGAGAATGTATTTATTGTGCCATGAATATTGTGAGTTTACAACGTATACTGTGAAATGTTAGATCAAATGGAACTCTTGTACATAAAAGACGCTACTACAAGTTAAAAATAATTTTGTCTTGTCTGTAATGTTTATATTTCTATACTTTTTATTTTATTGTAATAGATTTGTAGGAGGATCTGAATAAAATTCACATTTTGACCATGGATTACATATTTTTGTGTGTCTTTTTTTTCTCTTGAATATGACCATTCAGTGACTTGTATTTTATTGTTTTTGTAACAGACCAATAAAATAGTAGTCGCACTAGTGGCGGTAGTTGTAGTAGTTCTTCTTACATGATTTGCCATCTCTGCCATTCTTTTTTCCTCAAAATATTGTGGTAATAAAGAATGATAAATTACAAGAACCTGGTTTTACAAGAATTTTTTTTTTTTTTTCATTTTTAGTAATTCATGTCAAAAGGTGTTTTTCTTGGCAAGTGGCTTTAACCCTTTCTTGCAGTGAGAGACAAATAAACCACATGACCAAGAAGCTTACTATCTACTTCTATTCTTTAGAAAGCAAAAACTCCTTAGTGTTCCAAGCGTTTTTTCCCCAAAACAATACATTGCAGCTATTCATATGCATTTTATGTGACAAGTATATCTGACATGGAACACATCAACAATCAAAATTGTCAGATAATCATGTTCTGACATTTTATTACCGAATGCACATTAAAAAGTACACTAAAGCAGATTTCAACTATTCTGACCTCTTCTTTGAAAGTCATACTTAGGAGTTTACATCCACTCATAGGTGAAAGACCTCAATCTGACTTTTAGTTTGCTTCAGTTTTGGACACTGGCTTTTCTGTATAAGCTTTTTGCATTGTTTACTTTTATGTTGTGATTTATATATTTCATCACTTCATCACCCCTTGTGAGCCATTGTCCATTTCCATTAGAGCTCAACCTATCTACTTTTTGCCTTGTCTGCATGACACTGTACTCAAAACAATGGTGTATGGATTATAGATCCAGAAAACATAAGTTTGGCAATAAAATAACTTCTTTTTTTTAAACAGGGGTTTAGAATGGCAATTTTGTATTCATAAGCTCAGAAGTTGACTTGGTCTTGTGTTTTATTCATCTGTTTTTTTTAACAAGCCCATGGTATCAATTAAGAACAGATTTGCCCTAACAGCTATTACCATTTTGATTGAATTACATAAATGTCCAAATTAAAAGTAGGACATAGCAAGATAATCCTACTATGTACAGATGTGGATAATTCATACAAAGTCATTCAGAGTAACCACTTATTGTTGATTTTTGACTGCCCTCCACCTCATTGCAGTTGTTCGTATTAGGATCCATAGTTTGTTGTGCCTTTCTACCCATCAATTTCTAATTCGTATCTTTCGATATTCCATTTGTTGATCATGAGGACCCCCTTTTTCTAGACCATCAAGTCAACATCTGCTTGCACTCCTCTTGAGTTGTTTACTCAGGACAAAAGGAGACACTTATCATCTCTGTACAGCAATTAACACTCATTTATTCACTTATTTAGAGAGACACAGACAGTTCACATAGGCCAGCCATCTAATCTATATGTCTTTGTTGACCTTCTATATTTGGACCCCTTGTATCGAGGCGACACATTGGTGTTTTTGTGTGACCTTACCAAATGTCAGATGTAATTCAAATGTGTAAAAGAATCAGAGGGGAAATTAACTAGGACTCACCACTACCGCAAGAAATTCAATTTCTCTGCATATGCAACACAAATATAACTTCTTGCAGTATTTTGGTTTAAGGCACAATGATCCAAAATTGTTCTGGGCCCTGCAGACCAAGAATTTAATTTAATCTGAACATAATGTCCGGTTGCTTTTTCAATTATTTTTTTTTTAAACTGTTCTTTCCCTCTTTGTGTAACAACATGTTTAGTTGCCAGTCAGCTTAATCAGAGCTGTGTACTGGAACATGATGGTTCTGGGAGAGTGTAGCTCTGTCAATACAATGAATAAAACAGGGGTTCTTTTCAATAGTGTTTGTAAGTATAGTTTCATCTTAAAAATAATTTTGTTATTGGAGGTTTAACAGTTTATACAGTTTGGAATTTTCCCAAAGGGGATCAATGAAGTATTGTCTTAGATTAACTGTCAGTGTGTTACCTTAGTAAAAAAGGTGACTGACATGTATAGAGATGTTCCAGGCAGCAACCTTTGCTTTTCCTGGGGGCTTGAAAAAGTTGGAAACAGTTTTCTGTGTTTATCAGGGTTGGATAGTCTTAAAAAAATAACTGGAAAGGATTCAAATGTGTGACAAAAAGATGCTTATATCATCAGTTTAGAGATGATAATCATCTGAGTTCATGAAAATATATCCAATGATTGTGTCTCAATAATTATTCATAAAATGCAATTATAGATATGAAAGTAACATCTAAAGTTGATTGTCACGTTGCCAGAAACAACTCTGCTGTCTCTGCATACTTCTCAGTCATATGCACTTTTTTAAAGAAGTCTCAATTAATTTTTTTAGATCCTTTCCAACTAATCACTCATTCAAATGTAACATGTGAAATTAAGTACACAATGATAGTACCATGCCACACAGATGGCCTTTCCCTGCAACAGGTTCTGGATCTTCCCCAGAGAAAACATCCCTCTTGCTGTTAAAATGAAATGTACTTCCGCTGTGCTTATAAATGAATGAAGAACATGATATAATTGGCATAAATAAACATGCCTAACAGTTATGTCTGTCTCTGCTGTTATCACACCGCAGCCCCACCACATTTAATTAAACTGAGGCCAGACAAGCAGCTACAAAGTGACATCACAAAATTCTAATAATGTGTTGAAAAGGAGCTGAAAGGGCTTGAATGCACCAGAGTCAAATTATAACAACAGGGCACGGCCTTTGAATGCAGCACCATCATCTGATCCAAACGGGAAGTTACTGAGTTCTGAGGTGACCTTTGGGTGCCATCTTGATTAGGAGCAGCTGGCAGCCTGGTTCTTTCACCTGTTTCTGATGTTACAACCAAGAACACACACACACACACACACACACACACACACGGACACACAGACAGGTGGAGGATTGAATAGTTTTGCATTAGCTGGTTGGAGCAGTGTTTCCCAACCACTGTGCCATGACACATTAGTGTGCCATGACAGATTATCAGGTGTCCCCACTTTCACCTGATTGGTCCAAAAATTATTTATTCAACAGAAATAATGTGTCTGTACATCTGTCTGTGTTGGCAGCATGCGGTGACAGGCAGAACAATTAAATGCGTTTCCACTAGATGGCAACAGGTAGTAAATTAACCTGTGTATCTACCTGCTGCTGCTCAAACAGCAGAGTAATTATTCAAGCTTTGAGTGAGACAACAACAGTGATATGGAATGGAAAACCATTTTAAAAGAAAAAGTATTCAATCAGGACGAGCTGGTCTACAACATTCTGACCCAGGTGAAGGGTCGGAAGTTTGAGTAGTGATCAGAAGAAAGTAAAAAAAGGGGAGCTCAAGACAGTACAATGAAAGGTTAATTGTGTTTCCTCAATTCCTGCAATAATATCAGCTTTGTGTTCAACCAAACGGGGGCAGATTTCACACAAGGTAAGTAAATTGAGACCGAAGTTTCATTTGATTTAATCAAAAACATCTTTTTATGTGGTGTGCTGTCTGATTTTTCTAATGTAAAATATGTGTCGTGGCTCAAAAAAGGTTGGGAAACACTGTACAAGAACTGAGGCTGTACAAGAACACAAGGGGTAAGCCTGAGGTCTCTTTATCTGGACTCGCAAATGCTAGGGGTAGAATTCTGAACATCACTGTCCCCCCCATCATAACCTGCAAACCTGGGTGTGGTCCTAGACAGCCACCTGTCATTATCAGCCACCCCCCTCGGCGATTGTCCACCCCATCTCTCGGAGCCCCTGGCTGCCGATCGAACCGGTCTCGGCTCTTCTCGGTCTTGGCTCCTCAGTGGTGGAACGAACTCCCGAAAAAGGTCAGAACAGCAGGGTCGCTGCCCAATCTTCCGCCGTGAGCTGAAAACATACCTCTTCACTAAGCACTACCATACTAATCGCACTTAGCCCCCCCCCCAAAAAAAACCAAAATAAACAAAAAAAGGAAGAAATTAATGTGTGTGTACAGGACTGTCTCAGAAAATTAGAGTATTGTGATAAAGTTCTTTATCTTCTGTTATGCAATTAAAAAAAACAAAAATTACTTTTTCATGATATTATATTTTGAGACGGGATTTTCGAGTTTTCTTAAGATGTAAGCCATAATCAGCAATACTAAAATAATAAAAGGCTTGCCATATTTCAGTTGATTTGTAATGAATCCAGAATGTATGACATTTTTGTTTTACTAATTGCATTACAGAAGATAAAGAACTTTATCACAATATTCAAATTTTCTGAGACCATCCTGTATATGGTTTTGAGATGGCTATTTGGTAGTGTGATCACTTCTGACTTCCGACTACTGGTACTTTGGACCGGTGACTGAATTGCACTTTTTGTGAGTCGCTTTAGATAAAACCATCTGCCAAATGACTAATGTAATATAAAGCAATATGGGGTTAAAAAAGAAAACACTGGGGTATTTAACAAGAAACATCTCGCAGCTATCTTGCAATAAAGTGATGGTTGACACTGGTTTAGCATGGTGTGTTTTCAAATCAAACCTGGAAACAAAGTGTGACATATGTTTCACCAGAGTGACTCTGTGTAAAAATGTTTCGATTGATGAGCCTGTCAAGCTGTTTGTTTGCTCTCAATCATTTCTGATGGAAATTTCATTCAGGAGTGTAATCTGTGTTCAGAGTAACTCGGGGGAAAGGGTTTGTTTGAGTTGCAAAGCCTATTGGAGGAACTCTTAAGTACTAGTGTCAATGTAATTCTGGCCTGTGATTCGAGCTTTTAGCAAAGCTTGTATGTAGCGTTCATGGGTTACAAAAACATCTATCAACACAGACTCTGAGTCGCTTTTTTTAATCACACTCTGGAGATTTGCCAAAAAGGACATGGTAGTGAAATGGATGGAAGGAGTATTCTGAAAGTGAATTGATGGCAGAGGTGAACTTTCACTTGGATTCTTAGCTGGTGCAGAGGCCAAAATCCAAGCCATCAACCTGGGCCTTCCCTTAAGTTCTGGCATGAAATTGTAAATAGACAACATGGTTCCATTTTGACATTGGGTGTCGTCAAGTCTTCCAAAAATGTTTCTTGACCGCAAAACCTGTGTTTTTGTTCTTTTTGCTCATTAGAACCAAAATTGCTCAATAACATTTTGTACATTTGCGATACTTTTGTTTTCCACCGGTTGCTATAGCCCAGTCCTCCTGGGTCTGGTTTTTTAATCCCTGTAGAAAAATTTTAACTGTAGAGTGAATAATTTGCAAATCTACCTGGTTATCCATTATCTGCTTACAATTAACATCGTGATCTAGCTAAAGCCTGTTGTGAAAAAGTGACTTTCTTCTTATTTTAACATTTTCATCCCTTTTTCATAGAAAAGCTTAATCATTATTGTATAGTGAAAATACAACAACATAACAATTGGCTATTAACATTTAAAGCTAAAGACCTATTTTTTGGTTTTAAAGAGATACACACATCTTTTTTTATTTTTAAAGAAGATTTGTGAATAACCACTGGCATAAAGGCAGTGTTAGGATACACCTTGCTCCTCTCACTTTACTCCATTTAAAAGCAAATGGCAGAACCCATTTCACATCAAGTTGCTGTTGCCAGCAGCAATCATGTTCAAATGATTATCAAATGCAATCCAGTGCTCTTAGGTAACCCATTTTCGGAAGCACTTGTAACGCTTGCTTCCCTATACTCACATTGCCTTAAGCTTTGCAGGCAGGAGACTTTTGGTGACAGCAAATCGTTGGTTAGCCATGAATAATGATAGTAATTTCACCTCAGTTAGTGCCCCCCTCCATACAGTTGATCAATACTGTTCTGTTAACAGCTTAAATGAACAACTACTGATTTGTCAACTTTACCTTTTGTCGATTGTTGCTCTGGAGCAGTAACATATTTTGCTACTGTGTATGTATTGTTTTACATTTTTTACAATTTTCTTAATTTGTTGAAACCGAGAATCTCAGGATTCAATACCCTTTCATAATAATTGTATCACATTTTCAAAAAAAATGATTATTTTATCCATGACAGACCTATGCGTTCTGTTTCTTGTTACATTAAAAATAAGGATTTTGGTATGGTACATTCACATTTAAACTTTTATTTCTTGATTTATCTCTACATTGCGGTGCTTCACAATTGTCTTTTCCAAAGTAATGTTGAGTCCATGTGGTTTAATTATTGTAGGAAAATGGTGGTTCTTGATGCAGTGCTGTCTGAATGATTGGATTTTCTTAAGTATTTTAATCATGAACTATCAGGGGTAAAATTAAGCCATTTTTTTTCCAATGTTTTTTTTGTGCTTAGGAGACATTGAGTCATTCCTAACTTTAAGGACAGCATCATGCAGTAGCCTACATAGCATCCCTTTTCATTTCAGCCCCACCAAGAATCAAATCAGACTTTCCATCCCATTATCAAGAGTTGTAACTGTGACTTAACCCTCTTAAGTCAGCATGTAAACATTCTCATATCCATCAACCACCACAAGATTCCCTGTCATTAACAATTGCTCAAACACAAGCAGACAAAGCAATCATATCTTTTAAGTGACAGTTTTTTTGTTTTTTTTTTGGTAAAATGCATCAAGAGTCTCATGATATTATGACATAAGCTGGACAAATAATTTCTAAGCGATCTAAATTTGTGAGTAGCACAAATAGCAACAATGCATTACTTTGAAGCATGTCATAAAATATGATTGCTTTATGAAGCTGCTTTGGGTCTATTAAATGATAATCATTGGTCATAACATTTTTTTCTTTCAGCTACTGCCTGCCCTACTACCATATCTCACCACACCCTCCTGAAATAGTCAGTATCAATGCTTACTAAAAAAGAACATCTTTGCTTTGCAAGCTGAATGTTAAATAATGACCTTACACAGAGACATTTTCATTTTCATGGTGAAGGCCGCAGATACCAGACATTGCCAGTTGAAATATTCACATAAAATATTTCAAAAATGCAAGAACCATAATCAGAACCAATAAGGGAGCTGAGCTGTTTGTATGGAGAGTCTGGTTCTCATTGTCATGCACAAAGTAATTATAATTAAGCTTTGATGAAGCTGTCATGTTCCACGGATAGTGAAAATGGATCCAGAGTGGGTGAAAATTTAGCCATCAATATTATATGTAAATAGTATGAGCTTATGCTTTTGAATAAAACTGTCAAATATGACATTATGGTGGGATTGTTCCAGCATACAAATTAAAGCACTGCTAATTGCATTTTCTCAACAAAGATAAAAATCTTTGAAAATTGCAATTATCAGTCAACGTTCTCATTGCTTTCTCATGATGTACTGAATTCGTTATGCGAAGGGGCCACGCCATACCTCGACATTTCTAGGAGGGCAAGACGCAAGCTGACCTTGTTTCCTCTTAAAAGCTGTTCTATGTACCCCAGATCATGTCAGACTGTCTCCTTTTCCATTTGTCAAGTGTCAACAAGAAAAGGTCATGAAGTAGGTGGATATTTCAGGTTCAATATTGTATAACATGGTGGCATCTAGATATTCTGTTTGAGTGGTGGATATTCTGTTTGACTTAAAGACTTAAATCAGGCCTTTATTTTAACTAAAACAATACTTGTATCAATGATTCTTGCTATTGTAGTTGTTTTTTAAAAGCATTATCATCATCTTTGGCTTTACTAATTCAATACATATTTATATTCCAGGTCATAAATTGTTTCACTGTTGTGAAGTCTATTAAATCATACTTGTACAAACGCAGGCAATAATGGAATTAGCATTGAGTAGCTTTGTCTCATCAGATTTTCATGGTTTGCTGTCAGACTGCGTCTCCTCTGAACCCCAGATGATCACGCAACATAATGAAAGTGCATGTTTTCCAAGATGATTTGAAACTTTTTTATTGAAAGAGAGAACTTAATCTTACACATCCACTTTTTGAATCCAACGTATCTTTGAAGTTAGAATACAAAAGAAACATACGCTAATTTTATAAACATATGCAACACAGACCTTGCCGTTAAAGGAAGATAGTCTCTCTCTCAAAGCTTTGACACGGGAACAGCCATAAAATTTATTGCATAGAACTGGTTTTGTTCATAAATTTTGAACCATTTTCCATTTTACAGTTTAAATTTGGGGAAAAGTATTTATTGAACACTTGTGAAGACAAGCGTGTGCAGTAAAACTTGAGTAGGAGTCGAGGCTTGAAGGAAAAAGTGTTTTCGGCTTGACAGTATTCACTTCACTTGACCTACTTTGATCTTTTTATTTCCTGAATCCACAGCACATATAGTACATGCCCATGATAAAAGATACAAATCTGCCTTGTCAAGTCATTATGCATAAATAAATCTGTGAAATCTAGTAACACAGCCGTGCTTCTTGTATATTAAAATTTGAGGGAAAGCTGGGTCCTTGATTGCAGGATGTATACATATCACAGCAGGCTCATGAAAGACATTCAGCCGGCTGATTAATGTAATCTACTTTTCAAAATGTATTTCAATGCTGTAAATTGCCCATAGGATATTAACAGCCAGATCTCACTTTGCTGACAAATACTAAAGCCCTTAATTGATCTATAGTGCCCCCCTGTGTTTCACTTGTGACACACACATGTGTGCAAATGTAATGATGGTGAATGGCGAGTGCCAGTAATCTGTAATAGTCTCTAGTTTTCTCTTGAAAATGGGATGTTCTATTATTTCTGCAAGATCTTTAATCAGTGATTACAAGAAGTAAATATGACAACTAGCAAAGCTGTTTCACAAAGCTAATTTCAAAACCGGCAAAGTCATACAGTTTTGCAACTCATTCTGACAGTGCAAATGCATTATTCAAATGAAATTATTTTGGTGTGATATAAAGGAT
Source organism: Fistularia commersonii (assembly GCF_037954325.1). Lineage (NCBI taxonomy): Eukaryota > Metazoa > Chordata > Actinopteri > Syngnathiformes > Fistulariidae > Fistularia > Fistularia commersonii. Next base: position 17,473,080 of record NC_141285.1, read on the forward strand.
TTCCTGTGTCTGCCCTTCACCTCATCTCACGTCTCTGTGAATTGGGTTAGAAAGTGAGGTGAGATAATATAAAGAGCTGACTTGAGAATCCCTTTCTGTAAATAGTGGCCTTTATATTTGAATAGAGGCTTACAACCAATTCCAATTAGCCCCCGATTCCCTGAATATTATTCAAAAGAGACTTGACAAGACTGGATCATTGGTGATGAGTAGTGGTAGTTTTCTCAATTAGAAGTGATATTTAACAGTTAGAAGCTTTCTACATCTTTTTACAGCTTTTGCTTATAAATCTGGTTTCAACATTTTTTATTATTTTATTTTTTATTTTTTATTTTTTTCAAAGTTAAACTAGTTTTGAAGGTAGGTGTTTGACTTTATATATTTATACCCTTTTTTATATTTTGCTGATTGGAACTACAAATTTGGCTGTGGAGTTACAAAAGACTATGGTTATAGCATGTTATACTGCTTAGTTAACTCTGAGTAACTCTGAACTCTGAGTAATTGTTAGCCTTAGACAAGAAATAATGAGATGTTGGTTTCTCACAATCTCATGATGGATTAATTTCGGGCAAAATTGCTCAAATAGTTTTTCGGTTGCTTTTTGTGGTTAAATTCAAAGGGTAACAGAGAACTTGATAATTTAAAGAGGTTTCTTTTATCCGTCCAATAGTTTCCTTTTACCTCTTTCTGACAAACACGCCATGCCTCTGCAAACTACTGAATATTCACACATTGTCTCATGAAATCTTTATATGAGTCCCCTTCCTAGTAAAATGGTGGACATTTGATGATTTTCAATTGTGTTCACAATTTCAAGTTTGAGAGCAGAGCACAATCACAACAACAAAAATTCAATATGGCATGTCCGTATATGAGACAGAGTGCAAACTGAAAACTTGGGATGGATTATTGTTTCCCTCATATGCGTAGTTATCCTTGTTTTCCGTAAAAATCTGACAAAAGTCATCCTAAAAGAGAGTATGGTTTGTTCTGTAGTAATGCTAAAGATAAATAATGTGATTTCAAAAAGTACCATCTTTATTCTTCAATAGACACAAAAAACTTCATACATAAGCATACATATGCGTGTGCATACATTGCATGTTTGTATTACTGTTCTTTCACTTTTGTATCTTTGCATATACATACATACAAAAACATTTGCGTAGTCATACAAATGGTCATGTCATGATTAATTAGGACAAGGGAGAATGAGTGAATTGTAGTGAGATGAATAATTAGAAATATGAATATTTCATAATCTTATTGCAAAAAACCAGGGGCCCCAGGAAAAGTCACAGGTCCGGGGCCATGAATTAAAATTGATCTCCAAAGATAAATAAGAAACATAAGCAAATGCAGATGATGCATAAAATCAATGTTATTGTTGGATCTGCCCACTCTAGTAAAATACATATCTATAAGTAGAACTTTAAATTGAATGGACATATTGACCAAAGATTTCTCAAAGAGAACGCATTTGATATGCATATTAGCAGAATATTTGTTAAAATGTATGTCCTTGGATGTTTGGTTCAGATTGACTGTGATATGTCTAAGTTGTGTTGCTGTATATATCTTTCCAAGATGGCAGACCTCCTTGCATGTGCCTGATTCAAATCCGGTAGGGACACAGAGCGGTTAATGAAAGTTACTTGATCATAAGACTCTGCAGCCATCACAAGGTAATTTGTTACCTCATCCGATAGAGACTCTGGGTCCGTCATCACAAGTCCGTTTTCAGTGTCCTCTGATAGCTTGTCCTGTGAAGGCTCCGAGCCAACCAAATCATGTTCATCTGCCGTTTCTGCTATTAACACCTCCTCTGGAAACTCCTGGTCAGCAATCACTGGGCGGTTTTCATCCAAGACCCTCACAGCATCCTCTTGGGACAGCTGGTCTAAACGATCTTCATCTAGATTTGGATCTTTAAGTATTTGAGCAATGTATCTCTGCTGTTGTTGTGAGAATGAAATGAAAAAGCATCTTAAAGTTTGATATTCTAAACTTCTCCTACAGTGTTGCAAAAGCCATTGGAATAGTCCAAATGCACTGTTGGGATTGAGCCTCACCAAACAATTTTTACATATTTATATATATTTTCAGATATTCTGCCTTTTATATTTTGATAATTGCATAGGGAAAATTCTTCCTTTTCAATCCCTAATGTAACCATGCAAATGCTCAGTAAACACACATATGAAGATGGCAGACACCATTTAGTGCCTGAGAGCTGTGACTAAAGGGAATTCTGGCTAATCTTGTGGAGGGAGGGAGAAGCCATGGCCCATCACTTATTTTCCACATTTTTATATACTGTATTTACTCTTTTTTATTCACACTCTTTATGACTCAGCTGATACAAAGACAAACCTTTGTTATTACAAACTCGATTTGTCTGACTACTCACTGGTGCCTGGGTGGCGGCAGTGGTACTCTCTTGATCCTCTTTCTCCAACTCATCCACGTCTTGGATTACGTCCTAATTTACATAAAAGGATTTTCATATGAGTTTCTCCCAAATAAATAAATCATGCCTACAGATTAACTGTTACCTTGTAGTTGTGAGCGCTGAGATATTTAAAATGTCCAAAGCAGATATGAGATATGCCAATAATGATTGTGATGACCAAAACTATGAAAGTGAAGACTGATGTTCCGGCTGAAAATCCTGTTGGATATAAAGCAGTGAGTGTACTATGAAAAACTATAGAGAAGAAAACAATGAATAACCAGAACATTTTAGGTGGGTATGTGTTGACTTTGGTGACATGTTGATGGTTTCCTCTTGCCTGCGCGCACAACAGAGAAGAAAAAAATCCACACAAGACATAGAATAGGAGCTGCCATCACTTGGTTGACAGCTACAGAATGGATACTCTTGCCCAGTTTGGATTGCATGTATGCATAGTACATGTTGTACCTATCTACTAGGTGTTTTATCAGGATATACATCAGTCCTGCAAAGACAAAGAGAGTACAATAAGTTAAACTGGATATTGATAAGATATTTGGCTTCATAAAAAGGATTTGCAACTCCCAACCCCCAAATCATATCAGAACCATACTGTCATATGAAGTTGCTGTAACCCAGTATTGGAATTAAATGAACACACTGACCAAAAGGGACGATGATTGGACAGGTGATGCTGTATGTCACGACCACAGCAAAGACACATGTCGTCCAGGCATAAGAGGCTCCAAATGGAAACTCAAATGCATTTTGCTACACATTGATGGAGATTTTGGGGGGAAAAAAAGTTCACATGTAACAATAACAAGTAATTATGCACCACTAATAATTTTTAAATGAAAAAAAAAAATGCTTCCCTTACATTGCTGTATGTATATTTCATACTAGCTTCAAGTAAGTTGATTCGGCATGATTTGCCTAATGATTTATATTTTGTTAATATAACTGGTAAATTACCCCTGAAACAATTAAACTAATACTATCCGTAAAGGCTGTTAGCTTTGCGATCAGTGTACCTTCTTGACATTCCATCGCTCCGCCGAAGATCGACCAAGTACAAGGGAGATCATATACAGGAATAGGCTTGGAAGTCTCAGTAGGTCCATCACATTACCAATCAGTGCACAAAAAATGACGTAATTAACAAAAAAGACTCCGCTGTCAGGAAGGAATACACACCTGAAGAGGAAGGAACAGTTAATCTGTAACTTTATTTATATAATGTAAAACGTCCCTATTGCGTGCACAGGCATTGCGTGCACAGGCATTACCAGTGCCAGAAATACATGAGAACTATTGGATATAACTATATCCAAGGATTTATTCAACGAAACGTTTTCTTATTCATTTATTCTAACATGGCTCTAAGCAGGGTGGAGATTAACTAATCATCATCTTAAGAATCTTTTGTGCAGTGACATAATAATTCCTGTATGCATAAGAGTTTCATTCCTTTAATTCTTTTGTACAGCTCACATTTCCCTACATATCAATTAACAATTCATTGCATATAAACTGTTTCAGCTATTTCTTCTTGGTATGTCTAATTCAAAATATCTGAAGTACTCTATACATTTGAAGGAATTATTACAAAATACCCTTTTGTTATAATGGACTAAAAAAACAGCTATACATGAGCAAAGTTGTAATATTGAATAGCAATAGGTCAACTTACTCAAATCTCACTGAAGCCTCTTCTAAGAAACTTTTGTCAAAAAGCCAGCGGAAAAAAACATCCAAACTGAAGAAAAGCAGAAAGACACATAGCAACTCATGTCTTTGGATGACAAGAATGACTCACGCATTATCGCAGTTCATTGTATTGGAGAGCAAAAATAAAAGATATTCGATACCTGCCAAGACCCAGGGAGGGCAGAATTAGGACCATGAAGATTAAGTAAATATAGCATCGACTCATTGTTGCTCTATTCTCTCCGGACCTGTTGACCCGGAAGGATAGGCTTGCCATAAATCAATTTCCACAAAAATTAAGGTACATTTGTAATTGCTATCTGAGGTCAAAACCATACCGAGTCCAGTGGCTTTCAAGATTTGCGGTGTTGTAGACAATGAAAGTGAGGAAAGCTGAGCAGCTCCACAGGAGAACAGAGGGAAAAAATTGTGTAATGATTGGATTCTGTGGAGCAGAACAGAGGAATGGACAGGTTGTGTCAAGAATTCAAGAGATAAGATTCCTACGCTGATGAAAAATTACTCCCGATGTCCAAGTAGGCATGGTTGTATGTGCAAGCACCCTTAATACCTCTACTAAAGTGAATTATTTTCATAACAAAGGATGGTAATAGTGATAGAAAAAGCCTTAGACAGGTAGCAAAAGTATTTTTCCCAGTGTATAAGTGTTGTAATCGTCAACAGGGACCAACATTATTGAAATTATTGTTGTATGGAGAAAAACTGGTATGGTGAGTAATGTTTGGGCTAAGTGATGGCCATTGTGGTTCAGCAGCAACTCAAAGTAGCACATGGATGACATCATTCTACTATTGTAACTAATGGGTATTTTGAGAATTTCAATTTGCTCACAAATACCCTCTTCTTATATTCTTAATGTGCTCTTTAATCTGATGTTCACTGACAATGCTAAACTGCAATTTGGGCATTTAATTACTGCATTAAAACTGTTTTTGAAAGGGATGTATGATTAGTGGATATGGGATCCAAAACATTGACCTGAATTACCTTCTAATTGTCCAATATCCTGACAATGACTGACCAAGAGAACGAATGGAAGTTAAGTAGGCTTCTCAGGCTATGGCTACTATTGCAATACGCAAGATAGATTAATCATCCCCTCATTAGAATATAGAAGCAGAAAAATACACTATTTACTTTCAGAAGTTAAACATGTATTCACATTTAGTGACTGCACTGGTTTGGTGACATTGAACTTGTCCATGGTGGACATCATTATAGCAGGGGTTGTGAAGAAGAAGAGGAGGCAGAAGAGAGCAAGGTTGATGATCAGGAAGCGGCTCCACCAGGCATATCCTGCCACTGACAGATGCTCCCTGTTCGATAAAGGTTAGAATGACAGCGGGGAATGAGCCACAGTTATGGAAACAACTGTATAGTGTGCAGATACTGAGAGGTAAAAAAAAGGCTGTCTTCTCACCAGTAGACATTTTGTGGATCAGGAGCATAACTCACGGTCCAATTTTGTGTCTGCAGGTCAGCACTGAATTTTGAGCTTTCTGGCTTTTTACACTGAAAGCCCTGACGTCTGAGAGCATTGAAGTCCTTCAAGATTCTGAGGATATCCAAAAGCTGTCCCTTAAACAAAGTTTAAAAAAACGTAGATAACATGCTGCTCTAAATTTACTTACGTTGAAGTTATTGACTCATCTTGAAATGTGACAAAGGCAATTCCTAAAGGTTTTCTGCTCACTCTTGCCCTCTCCTTTCTGTAGGCATCTCCTAGTTTTGCCACCTGCTTTGTATAGTAGCTCACTGCATCTTCCTGTGAGGTATATGGTAATTTAACTCAGTACATGAGACTATCACCTTCTAGAAAGCTTACCCCACAGTGATATCCACAAATGAAACAAGAGACACACGCATACATACATATACATACACACACACACACATATATATATATATATATATATATATATGTGTGTGTGTGTGTGTGTGTGTGTGTGTGTGTATATATATATATACACACACACACACACACACACACACATATATATATACAAGTGTAAAGGCATATACTTATACCTATACACACATACGCATATACGGATATATACACACACTATGGTTATGTTCAAATTTATCATAATTCTTGCCAATGTTTTTCTTTGCTTACCTCTGTTAAGCATATAATACGGTAATATAGCTATATATCTCAACACAGCTTCACAATTACCTTAAATAATAATGATGAGTAACAATAATAATCAATGAATCATATACGTAACATGATTGCAGCTGTATAAAAACAGATTAGGAGATAATTGTACTGTGGCAAAGAGGATATTCTGATGACTATGTAATAACAAACTCCTTTCTCCTCCACCACTTGAATCTAAGAGTTTACTTTAAAATTCAAAAGTGTCCTTGTGTAATTTTGTTCCATTATGTGATTATCATGAGCTAAGAATCTACATGGACAGCATATGAGTAGACATTATCTGGTGCTATCTTTTGAAAAATCAGACACTTGAACCTTTTCAAACCATTCAATGCAGCCACAAAGGTGTCCGAAAATGTTTGTGTATATCATGGTGGGATTGTATCCTCTGGTCATCAGATCCATAAAGACTTTCTTGTGGGACTCTGCCTTCCTCCTAAAAACCAAACATTAACTGTAATCCAGGAAGGGGGACTTTTCACTGAGATACACTCAAAGTTGAGAAATTAACTACCAAATACAAGCTCAAGTGCTAAGAAAGGTGGAAACATTTTGCACTAAACATGTACCTTTTAGCATCAAGGTTCATCAACCTGGCAACATTGTAACAGATACAAGCTTCTAGAACTGTGCAGTTTTCATATGCCTCTCTGCAAGAAGAAATTCAGGATGAAAACCATATAAGTGGATTATGTTTTAAAAAAAACAAATTCCAGGAAATAATGTATAATTCTGCTTGTATGGCTTGTATTACAAACTGTTATTCTCCAGGCCCGAAACCAGCAAGGGGGAGACAAGATACACTTATTCTAAGAGGGATGTTTCCTATATATTATAATATAGCTGCTGTCATCTAAACAGACCAGTGAGTCTTTTTAGTGTAATTTTGTGCACCTACTTAAAGTGTTCCTTTATGTGGATCTCTTGTGTGTGCTTCGGGAGACCGTAGATCAACAAAGTGCGTTTTACCTGTAAAGATATGAAGGTGAGGATTTTTTTTTTTTAATCTATGGGGGTGGGGTGCAAAAGATTTAGTGAAATATTGCTACCCACCAGGTCATCTTCTTTATAGCGAACCTTTGAGGTGTGTCTTCTCATGAAATACAATGTCAGGAAAAGGAATAGAACTGCAACAATGGTGTGCAGCCACAATAATCTATTGCTGTGTAATGAAAATCGTAAATGTTTTTTAGTTATACTGTTAGATGAGAGACAAAAAACTAGGTCAGTATCATTAATACTAATAGATATTTAATAGTCACTTACTCTGCATCGAGGTTTGCTACAGTAGTTCGTGAAAAGCTGTTGACAGTGTTTCCTGGACAAATATAAAGGAATTATATAATCAGTTTTTTGAAAGCCTGTTCTCATATGTCAGCACATTCAATGCAGCAAGGTGTATGTCATGTATAGTATTGTTACAAAACTTCTCACATTTAATTGAAATTTGATATTTTTGATGACTGTGTTTAGTAGAGGGATGAAAGCATAAAGAACTGTAAGATAGTATTCATTTATGTTATTTTATCACTTTCTCATGGTCTGGACATTTAGCAATGTATGAAATTAGTACATTTTTACACCCTTCTTGTAAAAAAAATTGTCCTCATCTGTCATGTCTTCAGTTAAATATGTATATTTATGTATACTGTATATTAGAGATAAAGATAATACATAAAGTGGCTCGTTATCAGGCACTCGTAATATTGTCAAATGCCGTGTATGATAATTTCTCGATAATCGAAAATTTCAGCTGTAAAAAAAAAAAAAATCAGACGCTTATTGTCTGTTTTTTAAGTAGAAAGTTTCTCAGAATTAATTCAGTGGAAAAACTGAACTCACCATGTAAGCTTCCTGAGTAGTTCACAGGTAAGATCACACCCACAGCGAGCACAGTCAGTGCTACAAACAACCAAATCATGTGGCGCTGAAGGCAAAAATAAGCCATTGCATCCTCTCCACACTTCTCCCTTATCTCAGCATCCCTGCAGCAACATCACATCAACAAATGTGACTTTTAACTTTTCTCCTTAATTCTAGTATGCAGGAAAATTTATTCTGATTTGCCACTGTAATTTACTTACTTGAGGTCATAGATGGTTTTTAGCCAGGACCAAAATCCCTTAAACAGAAGACAACCGGCGATGTAGTTCAAGATTTCACATAAAACAGGATTTTTCACAATAAATATTAACACATTCAATCCCCCAAGAGCAGCACTCACTTTGTCACCGTGATCAAGTTCAACCGAGCTTGGGCGCTCACAGCCTTCTGATGTAACTGATGTTTCTGATGTAGTGAACGGTTCCACACTGTGTACAGAAATACGTAAGACAACACATTTGCTACTGATGGAAACCTGGACCTTCAGCCCAAGAGTGCTTCATTTGATCCTTATCCTTAGTCTACACTGTCTGCGTTAACTGTAATGTATTTTCTGATAAAGGGAAATTCAGACAAATCAATATCATTTGTTCTTGTGTAATGCATACAGAATTTCACGTTCCAGACCTCACAATATCAAATGACTAACTTTAATAAACGGTAATGTTAGTATGCAAAGCCCAATTTCATTTTGCTGATGGTTTATAATACTTTCACCACTTCAATTTCAAGGGATTGTGTAGCTGTAGAAAAGGTTTATCTAAACCTTAGACCACAGGATAAAAATACATACATACTAAGCACAGCGTGGCATTGCTGTGTTATAGTAACTTTAGTAATGGCATAACATTTGCCCACATCATCCGTCACTGTTGTGCATCCAAACTTGAGTTCTTCTGTTCTTGTGCTTCAACATGCTTATAAAATTTGGTTTATATTCTGTCTCAGTTTAACGCAGACTCCAGTCCATTAACTTAAGTAGATAGTGTGACAAATGTGCAGAAAGGATTATATCAATTCACTCTGATTACCTGTCAGCTTCAATCACCCATCCAAGGCGCCAAAAATCATATTTGCGACTGAAGGAGAACAGAACCAACAGTACCTTCACATGTAAATAAGGAAAGTTATAGTTATTTAAAAAATGTTCTGTTTTTTTCAATCTATACTTGTGACATATTATTCATGATAGCATGTGACAAACAATTAACAGAACTGTACATTTTTTTTTTCTACATAGCATATTGCAAGTGTTTGACAGAAGACTCACCAAAAAGAACACAAAAGTGAGAGAAAGGACAGTAGGTATCCCACCAAAGGGTAAGCCTTGCAACACTGTACTGGGAATTCGAGCGGAATAGCAGTAATATTTGGAGGTAGAATTGAGTGGCCGCGCCTGGCAGCCCCCTGGCTCAGAACACTCCAAATTGCTCATGACCACTATCGGATACCAAAATTTGGAATTAGGCCACCTACATCACTTACTGCAATAAGCTGAGAAAAACAAAAAAACACACATTTTTAGGGTGACTGGATTACAGTAAGGGCTATTTTGATTTTGTTACATTGACTATTGCTACTGAGTACAGAATAATGCCTTGCATCAGTGCACAGAAAAAGGAAAATACCTGGTTAGCGCACATCAAGTCAGTACTATAGGGTCTCTGGTCTTTGTACTTAACTGCTGAAATGAAACCAAAAAAACTGTATTCTTTATATTAACTTGTGCAGTTCTGATTCACAGTAACATCATAGACCGTGACATAACAGCTTCCCCTTTCAGTGTTAAATGGTGCCTCACCATTATTTCACAGTATTGATGCATGAGTTGATGCATGGCTTCCCCTTGAAACATCACAGCTTCCCGTACAAGGTGTTACTCATTATGACATCATGGCTTCAACTACACTTCCATCACTTTCCTCAGTGATAGTATGCCTTTCAAGAATATTAAAATTCATTATCTATCATGAATGTTGCTCTAATAGACAGTTTATGCACCACAATTTCAGATTGTTAGATACTTCCTGGCATGATTCTGACTCAACCACAAAGAAACACAGGAAGGAAAGTGTTTTATTTTACAAGGGGGATAAATGGAGGGCTGTGCAGTGTCCGTAAAGCTTCTGGGGGTGCGTCACAGGAGAGGTGACGACCCTCTGGAACTAGGGATCCTGGTTGGGGACGGGTGGTTAGCGAGCTCCTCAGCCTGGTTAAAGACTGAGGTGAAAGGAGCTGCACACAGACAAACCTCACATACACCCAATCTTACTTGTAATCTCTTGTGAATTTGTGACCTACGATTGGCTTACCTTTTACTCTTGTATCCATAATTAGTTCAAACTTGCTAGATTTTCATATGCAAGACTTCATTGCTCTTATATTATACTCTATAGTTTAATATTTGTTTGTTTATTGTGCACTTTACTGTTATGCTCACTATATGTCACAGTGGGAAAGAAAAAAAACGTCTTCTCGATTCCTCCGTATCTGTAGTACATGTTGAGAAATTTACATTAAAGCTGACTTTGACCTTGAGGACAGATTGTTCCATATTACAACGACCCCTGAATCCCCTCACCTCCACACTCCCCCTTTTTCAGTGTGCATGGGATGAATCTAGCAGGCCTGATTGAATCTAGCAGGTCTTACATGCTGTAGGAGAAATTGTACAGCAGCAAAAATTCTCAAAGTGACAAGGGTAACTTTTCTTCCCATGAAACAATCTGATTAAGTGATTAATCCCTTAACAGATTCTGAGATTTGAGTTAGGCTGAAAGAGGCAATAAAGGCATAGTCATGGTTGAGACAATTCCTGGCTCTACCAGAATACAAGCTGTATTGAATGATCACTTTTGCTGATTATAGGCTATTTTTGCCTCCACAACTTCCAGAAGAATATTGTTAAATTCTCAGCGCTGATATCACATCGCTTTGACTTTGAAAGATCAGCTATTAAAATTCAAAGATGGAGACTTTGAAAAAGAACAGTCAGCTCTTAATTCCAACTCTGTAAGAAAGATGCGGTCTCAAGGGAAAGCAGACAATGGATAAAAACACAGTGTCATTATTTAGTGTGGCTATAAATCTGGAGAAATTTTTGTATCAAGAGTGTAGGACAAAGCTGTATTGACACGAGGAGGCACACAGATGACTTTATCTCGGGTACATATTAATTAATGTAGATAGGAAGTCCCTCATTAGGATGACCAACTGCAAATAATCCCACTTGTCTGTCAAATGGACATTTTCAGGACCTCAGCAAACATTTATGTGACTTCAAGCAAGTTCTGTGTGAGTTATATATGTATATATACATATATAAATATGTGTGTGTGTGTGTGTGTATACATTATGTGTGTGTACATTATGCATATGTGCATATATATATAGAGAGAGACAAAATAGTTCAGTGACCATAAAACAGTTGTGTCAGACAGTACAGGTGTTTTATTTTTAAGAATACAAAATCCTTAGCTCTCAAAGGGCTATACTGTGATAAATGACTGCAGGCCAAATGAACCTGTGATATGCCCTTTGTATTAAATTTTAATATAATGCAGTGACATTTGGGGATTTAATAACATCCTATATAGAAATATATGCATGTGCCTGAAGTTATTCTGCACATCCCCCGATCCCATGACTTGACAGCCCCTTTGCTTGCTTGCTGGCCTGCTCACCGGCTTGCTGCAGTGACAGCAAGGAGCAGGGAGTTGGCCAGCAACAGGGGAGAGACCTATCTGGTATATGTCATGTTCATTTTAATGGCACCATTCCTGTATTTGGTTGCTCATTTACCAAGAACTTTATTTCTTTATTTCTTCAACTAAAAGAACAGGAGAGCATGGATTGGACAAATATATGCAGTCAAAGGGTGCTGCTTCCTCTGCACATTCGTGTCAGTAATCATATGTCCGAGTGAATTAACATTCAGACTTGATCTGTTTCAGACCTGAGCTGTTGTGAGTATAATGGGAAAACAGGAAGACCTGTTAACTCTAAATGACAAAATCAATAATAGCAAATGTTTTACAGTTGTTGTTGCTGTTTGTTTCCTGGCAAATAAAGTCCTTGACCAAAGATGGATTTCATGATTATGGAAGTCCGTCCAGCTTTATCCATTGCAATCAAAACACTATTCAAAAATGTAAAACATTAATGGTATTGAAATACATACAGAGATATATAATTAAATTAGTCCATTGCTAAGTCAGCATAGGTTGATTGCAGGTGTAGTTTTGTCTTTCCATTTTTGCAGACATGGCTTTCCAACAAGTATTTTCTGAAACTGTGATGTTACTTCCCAGCTCATTCTACAATGCACATATGGAGACATTTCATAATGTAAATACATGGAACTGCATGCATAAATGACAATATTTCTATGATGTGAAAGCTGTGATGCAAAAAAAAAGACTTTCTAGCTAGTTAGTTACAGAAGTTGAGGAAGAAGTTGCTTCTGTGTGCAGACTGTTTCATGTTTTTTCAGTGAGCATATGTGTAAGATGTTAATAACTGGCATTAATGATTAGGCTACTCACAATGTCATTTTGTGTTCAGATTACAATGTTTTTGATTCACAGAACATAAATACAGCATCAGATTGTTACGCTTGAATGTCTAAATCATAATTTGAATACAATATATTAGTATTAGACTCAGGTTGAATTGTGGCTCCATGATAAAGTGAATAAAATGTTTCAATTATCTTCCACTCTTTGACACTGCCTGTATTGCTTTGATCCAGTCTTTTCTCTCCTCAGCAGTAGCAGCTTGAAAGAAGTATTGAGTCTCGTCCGAGGTGATTATTTCAAATAGGTTTCCCTCAACATCATATTTTTTTGCTGAAAAAGGAAAATGAGAAAAAAAATAATTAGAACTATATCTGCTGAAGAGAACAATATAGTTTATTAGATTCTCGCAGCATGAAAGCCACATGGCCTGTGTATCCTGCGGCATAAGTCACCCACCATCAGGTATGTAGTCCACAGCTGTCACTACACAGCCACGAAGATGGATTGAACCCAGTGGGTTATCATCCTGATATGTTTAGGAAATCAGACAAAGAGAACAGAAAGTAGATGCATGAATCATGATGCGCACAGCTGATGAACTATTCTGGACTTGTGTGTAGAAGTTTATTCATATATACCCTCGTCGCGTCATAATAATGCATGTAAGATGGATTTTCTCTCAGAACAAATTTGCGCACTTTCCAGTTTTTTCTCAGGTGTCCCTAGATAAAATAAAATCACAGATTAATGCAAACTTCATCACCTGACAACACCAATAATCCTTTTTGTTTTTTACAGCCCACCACAAGCCTTGAAAATACTGCAATAACATGCGAAAATGAAAGAAAATATAGATTGCTTTTTTTTTGTCTTCATTTACCTGTTTAAGTAAACAGCCCTGTTTTATGATAGTTCCTCTGAATTCTTCCTTCACAAAAGAGTCATCATCACTGGAGTAACCCTCACAGAAGAATCCGCTGTCAGCCTGTGGTGAGGTTAAATCATGGAAACAAATTGTTTATAAATACGATTTTAACAGACACCCCCTAAGATCACATTACATTACATTACATTGCATTTGGCAGACGCTTTTATCCAAAGCGACTTACAATAGAGGACATAGGGACTGCAAATACACTTGCAAATACACGATGCACAGGAAATCACAACGTGTGACATCCAATATCTTTGTGCAATGTAAACACAATATTAAGCAGATATTTGAATGTGATAAATATTATGATAATTGAGAAAACTGACAAAGTTCCACAGTGTAAACTGATGTACATTTTGAGTCAAGGGCCTGGCCAATATATTATATTTGCAAGTCTTCTCCTTTCAGCTTTTCCCTTCCAGGGTTGCCACAGCAAAACAACCTTCTCCATCAAGCCCAATTCTCTGTATCCTCCTCTCTCACACTAACGTCATATCATATCATATCATATCATATCATATCATATCATATCATATATCCTCTCACTTTGTCCATAAATCTTTATTTCATTATTATGTTTTATTACATATATTATTATTATTTAAAGTACTTAACAAAAGATTTTGTATGTGCTTGCCAATATGCTTTAATCTGCATATTTTCTTCATAGACCATGCAATACTGAAAACAATGCTTTTGTACTGTTGTATTGATTAAGTATTGATTCATCATGGAGAGTGCTTTCCAATTGAACTGTGACCTCTATCAGCACCGGCCAAGACATGTTATCAAGACAGATTGTTTGACTTCATTCAGGTAAATGGAAGTCACAAGTTCCTCAAATACAGTATTTTCTTCTTGTTAGATTCATGTAACATGAGTTTGTTACTGAAGTAGAATTTGCCAAGATGGTCAATAATATTTCTTAGTAAACAGAACTATCAGAGCATATAGTTGCATCTTATGTTATCCCAGTGCATTGTAGATAAATATATCTCACACACCATTGTTATTAGGGGTTTCAATGGTCATTTCATCAATTATTGTATTATTTAAGATTTTTCAGCCCTTGCATTGCCATTTTTATGCTAATCAAAATGTAAATGTTTTTTTTACTTCTGTATTGCCATCCCTATCGACATTTAAAAATATGTTTCTCTGTTTCTTTTTCTCTCCCCCATCTTTCGTGTATGTGCACACATCATATAGTACATACATATCTATGTCAGTGTGATGTTTTTCATTTTCCTTTCTTTTCTCTGTAAGACTTTACATACATTTCCAGATTACAACAGATTACAAAAATTAAATACCTGGAAATTGATAAAAAATATTTTACATTATATATGTATTGAAGGATAGTTGGAATAGAGAGTGTTTTTTTCCCATTTCCCTATGCTTTCCCATTTCCCCCTATGCTTATTTTTTCTTGTTTGTACAGCACTTTTGACAGAAAGCACTTAATAATATAAATAGGGGCATGGATAATGCTATTGATGATAATTATAATCAACATTATTAGCACTATAGTGTACTTACAAAGTAGTAAAAGGCGTTTTCATCATCTAAGAAAATCGACTGTTCTCCACTCTCAGCTCCATCCTTTGACACGTCGCTTGCAGGCTGAAGAAAACCCTCATTCAAAAGCCCTGATGCCAACATGAGTGCCTCAGGTTTGTTTCTTGCTTTTCCCTTTGAAATTAGCCATTCAATCACTGTTGCACCTGTAAAAAGTAGGGAACGAATAAAAAACAATTGGAGCGGTAATAAAAATATCTGTCTTTGCAAACATAAAATATGAAATAGACAAATGTTAGCATTACCAGTGAAGCAGTGGTTGAAGACTCTGTTGTCCTTCTCCAGTTTGAACTCTTTTACTCCATCATCTTGATCTTTCAGTAATGCATACAGTTCACTGCAGGACCATACAATAGTGTTTAGAGCAATGCCATGCTGTTTTACGCTTTTCTTGAGATTTTTGTAAACAATCGCAACACTTACGGCAAGTTTATTTTGTCTGGCAAGCGAATGGAACGTCTTGTGGACTTCCTGGCAAACCTTTTCCCCCCGTCCAGGCAGGTAAGTACCCTCTTGATATCCCTCACCCAAACTTCTCTCTCCTCCACATGGGATGCTTGAAAGTAATGATCCTGTTTCTTCTCTGTGATGATCTTGAATACCAGCTGAATATTTTACACATTAGAACTCAGTTACACTCTCCTCTCTTCTCTGGCCAGGAAAACCAACAGCAAAAATTGTCTACCTTAAAAATGCCTTTTTCTAAATTTGCTAAATAAACAAATTATTTTTCCTTGCTCTGCTAAAAATCCTGTTTCAATTATCACATCTCACATCAATTAAACTACATTGGTGTGTATATCTGACTTGTACTCACTGTTCGCTTGCCAAAGTCCTGACAAGGACTGATGAGTGTGGCTCCCTTAAGAGGGATCATTCCTTTTGGTGAACGGTCAGTCTTTTTTTTATAGAATTCAACCCCATCTTCTGACAGCACCACCCACACAACCTTCCAGGAGTTTAGCACTGTCCCCTGCAAATTAGTGAATGGATGAGAGCAGGAAGCCTTGGGTATAGTCTCAAAATGATTGTCGTAAAAACAGTGATGAAGAAATCTTCAATAAAAAGGGTGCTTTTTTTCACTCTTTCTTTTTTCATTCACTAAATTTTGCAATTTTTATCGTTATTATCATCATCGATTTTAATGTGGTGATTAATATGACCAGATGTAATAATCTGTAGTAGTAGCAGACCAAACTGAAGAAGCAAATGTCCAATTTAGTTTTCTGCTTTTACAGCAGATGGGAAGAGAAAGAGGAACTCCTGTCTGTAACACGTCAACCACCAACTCCTCCTGGTTTCTATGTTCAGTGTTCCTGTTTTATCACGTTGACTTTATGTCGTTTTAGCTTGTGAATTTTTCCGTTATCCTCACCTCACTAGGATAGAGAGACCCTATTGTGTTAGACATGGTTTATCAGCATACTGAATAATGTGCAGTGTCCATAATTGTATGTATTCATCATATTTTCTGTCTGACTATAAGCAGCTTGCCCACCATAGCTCTTGAGTGAGCAGCTCCAATGCAAATATAACATTTTGTTTATTGTCTTTTCCTTTTTGACTTGGTATATTTATTCTATGCTGGATCAGCAAAGACACACAAATAATTGTTTATAGTACCCTAAACTTTGAGAATGAATGCCAAAAAATAAAAAGCTAAAATAAGATACAACGTGGCTCAGGTACTTCCAAGCACTGTTACATGAGATTTTTATTTTTTATTTCTTTAATAAGGGACAGATGATGTACAGTGAATATAATGACATTATTCACTATTAGCTATCATTCAACACACATTTCCTTTGAATCTGATTTTTTTGTCTTACTTTTGCAATGCCAAATGCCCTCACATAGAATGTCTGTTTTATTTTAATAGCATCCATAATAGGGTTGTGAAAAAATACGAGACCCTGGACAGTATAAATCGTCTTACCTTTTTTACCAAATATCCCTCTTTGATCTGTTGTGGCTCCATTATACGCCTCGCTTGTTGCATCTACTGGTGTTGACTTCAACTTTTGAAAATTTGAGGTTAGCCTTGTTCAGTTGTTCACCCTCTCTTCCTCCTTCCCCCATCTCTGTCGGTCTTTTTTTACACAGCAACCGCAACAGGAAATCAAGCTGACATAATCAGTGACCAGGCAACTTCCTCTTGGATGCAGCTTCGGTCCAACTGTTGTTTACATATTTCAGCTTAATGTTTTATAATTGCAAGAGAATATGTAAGTTATTTTCACTGCAGCTCATTTAAAACATTTTGAGCACAGGATAGGACATTAAAAAAAGAAACCAAGGGAAGCACATTATAAAACACTTCCTCATCTTGCAATGTGTGTTGCACTTTCATTGCATTTTCATATGCAATATTTCCACTTTCAGTAGCAATTTCTCTAATCCAGTCTTTTTTTTTTGTATCACTGTAGACTTACAATGTGGTATTCAAATATGAATTTTTGAACTAATTTATTTGTTCCTACACTATACTTATTCCAGTATGACTAAGTATGGACTTTGGCTTTGGTGAGTAAATTGCAGAAGCTGCAGTGAGTCAGAGTGTAGTGCTAAAAATAAAAAATAGAAATGGTTAATGTAAGAAAGGATTATTGTAAATTCAAGAGAAAAAACACATGGACAATATTTATGATGCATATATGGTATATAAATTATCTTATACATATGTCAATATAGACAATAATGACATATGTATATATTATAATAATAATATATCACTTATCAATAAAAAAAAACCTGCTTATTCACTTATTTTCTGCTAGTATACTCTAAGCTCTTTCCTCCCTCTCAATTGGAATGGTTAGGTTTTTCTGATATGGCTGATAGAAGACATATGATATTGCTTGTGGTATGTAGTTTAATAGTAAATGGTTTTTAATGTATTTATCTTTGTGGTGTTGGTGATGATCCTCTAGAGGGCCTCACACACACACACATTTAGAACAGAAAAAGCTGAGTGATGAAATATTCTGACCCCCAACACACTGAAATAGGGTCAATGAGAGAGAAAACAAACAGTTGAAGAAGAGAGCCCAATGAGAATGGTTACATATATTCTACATATAGAAAACAGAAGAATTGAAGTTAACTCTCCATCACTCCAGCACCTGCCCAAAGGACTGGACTTGAATATAGCCTAGGCTATAAACAAGCGCGGAAGTTGTTGAAAGTTGTTATTTATTGGTGTAATGATGTAAGATAGGGCTGTGGGTTAGGGCATTACTCACTGGTAGTGGTAGTTAAGATATTGAATGCTGATTCCACCAGTGAAACAAAAATGGATCAGTGAGGGCAGAAAAGTATTCGCTATCCCACTTTCTGAGCAGGACTATTTAAGCAAAACGTTTAGAATGGGTTGTACATCATATGATAATAATTTCTGGACAGTTTTTTTTTTTTTTTTTCCAAGTCATTAGTTGTATTATTCTCTCAATGTAGAATGAATCGTTTTCTAAAGATAGGGGCAGTGTTTTCTAGGGATTTTGTGTTTTCATAAAATTAATTGAACAATTAATTTGAAATGGTAACATGTTTATTTTCTGTGAGACCAAGACATAATACTATCTCTGCATGTGTTTGGCTCTTGAATGAAGACAATTATAATATATTTCTGCTCCTCTTAAACATTCACAATATATTATGATTTTGTCATTCAATATCTTATATATGAGCTCATTATCTCTGAAAACAGCATTTTATTTACATGTGCAGTTGAAAAAGGAAGGTTCTTAACCATAGAAACCAGAGTATTACATATAGAAATATATAACCGTTCAGAAGCGCTATACATCCCCATTATATAATAACAGCAAATCAAAAAAGGGGAGTCATGGTAAAAGTGAGATGCCTGTTACTAGATGAATCATATAGGTATCGAGACAATGCACTGGATACATGATGAAAATTAGAAAAGAATGGAATTCAAAAAAGCAAATAATCCTGATACATCTGTGACCCCTTTTTAAGCTTTGTATGATATAGGCATTTGCTAAATATTCACAATAACTATTGAATATTAACTAGCAACTAGCTGTAACTCTTCTATCCCCTAATCTGTGCACGTTCCTCAGCTGATAATGGTTCCTTGAGTTAAAAAGTTTACCTGTCCTTTATAGCAGCAGTGTTACTGAAGTGTGATTGGCCAATATGTCTTGTACACCACAATCTCGGAAAGGCAAGAAGCTCATGTACCTCATGAATCCCCAAGATGCTGAAATTAATATAGTTTGGACGAAAAAAATACTGCTGATGAAATGAAAACAAGTTCCTGCAAAAAGTACAGGTAAATGATCTTGGGTAAGTATAGGTAGATGATGCATTGTGCTCCACTACTTTATTGTAACAGATTTTATTTCATGTTGCTCCTTTTACAGCATCAGCTCTGTTTTTCCTCCTTACTGTCCTGATATTGAACACAGCAATAAATACTGCATTTGTTGTGCCTCCTGCTGCCCCACCCTTCGCCATAGCTCTTTTTTTGCCGGCGAGGCAATGAGACATCTTCCTTCCAGTCCTCTCTCCCTCACATGGACTATTAATAATCCTGCTAAAGAGTGCACCGAGCTGAAAATGTGTGTGGAGGTAGGGGATAGGTGGGATGGCTTTTCTCTTCAATGTCACACTCAATTGGTCTATCTCTTTATATCCTTCCATTCCTGTTTAGCTCACACATATTTTACATGACCTTTTGCAATGCTGTTAATCATTTTATGCCCAGAAATGAAGTATTCATAGGTTCCCACCTAGACTTTATTTTACATGAAGAAGGTTCTCTCAAGAAGCTGGCGCAGGCGCATACAAGGGGCTTATTTACTTATCATGTACCTAAAAGAAAAGGGGTAAAGAAAGAAGTGAACTGGATGGAGAGGAGAATATGGAGTTTTCTGTCAGAAAAGAGAAGCAGTAAGAGTGAACACAAAGGTTTATGAGACAGTGGTGAAACCAGCCCTCATGTACAGGCTAGAGATGGCGGCTCTGACCAAAAGACAGGAAGCGGCTGAAGGTGGCAGAGCTGAAGATGTTTAGATTTACTTTGGGAGCTGGCTGTCTTTGGGAGAAGACTGTTGGAGATGGAGCTTCCAGCCGTGAAGAAAAGGGAAAGACTAAAGCAGAGATTTGTGGATGCGTTAAAAGAGGAAATTCAGTCGGTGGTTATGGGTTTTCAGTATTCACTTCCTTACCCTGAGACGAGTCCAAATCCATGCCACAGTAAGACATCATCACTGTGTGATCCCATCACCACCACTGTGACTATGGGGAACAGATTAATGAGGTCATGCTTAGTGACTGGTTTCATTTCACATGCAATCTAGAGTTGTGGTCAAAGGGTTCAGTCTTTGTGCTATTGCATGTAAACGTTTGGCTTTGCAGTGTCCATGGATTATGGTCTGTGGTGTGGATCATATAAACACAGTGAGAGTATTACTTGACAAAGAATAGACATCCTTACAGGAATATCCAAATCCCCCATATCTAGATTATTCTTGCTGTGATTTTAAATAAAATTACATACTGATTCAATCATCAGTTAGTGTAAGAAATGAAATAAAGCAAAAGGACAAAGACATTAAATTGCCCTAACTGACAAAAAATTAAAATGAATGTGCACATAGAGAGGACAGACCACTGTGGTGTGACTAATAAAACCTGCGGGCTTCTACGGAAAGAGGCGACCGCTCGTCTTTCTGCCAATTAGATAAGAGGAACATTAATGGATAAACAGTTTAATTGGGGATAATAAAAGAGTGACAGTGCTGTGAGGTGTGCTGGGAACTGCGGTGCATTTGTGACTTCCCCTACCACCAACCTCATCTTACTAGCCTCAAGGTAGTACAAAACTTAATCACAGCTTATTTTTCTCCACACCGCTCTCATAATTTCTCTCCATGTGTTCAATACTCAGGTAGAGTTTTTATTTTTTGTCAGTTATATAATTTAGGTCTCCAAAATAATTTAGGTCTGATGCAGATAACGCTGTTTATCCGTCCCTCACACCTTGTTGGCTATTTGTGTCTATTAGATTTGCTAGTTTGTTGTTCAGGGCAATTAGGTACACAAAACAGACAAACTGCTCTGTCACTAAACAATTTATTGCTTCGAGGTATTTAGTGCATAGATAGTCAAATAATGATTATCTTCTTCCCCAAAATAGTCAAGCATTCACTAATAACAACCAGCAGAATTCATTCTAATGTAAAATTAGTTATTGACCTCTTTAAAACCTAATGACTGACCAGAGTCACTTCGGTGATCATGTCTCATGATCGAACCTAAGAGCTAATGCAGCATATCCATATGCCTTCCTTTTTGAAGTTTTGGGAACACCTGAATATCTTGTGATACCCCCTTAGCTCCATGGAATCAATTCTGACATTTATGGGCTTTGCTCTAGGCTAGGCCATTGTGTCCACGTTCTTAGTGAACAAATGTTGCTCTCTTTGTTTTTTTTTTTCTTCTTTTTTTACTTTCCCCAAAACCAAGATGGATTTTCCAGCTGTGTATTTGCCTCAGGCGTCGATCTCACTTTGTTTGAGACACAAAAACACTCGACGAGCATATGCCCCCAACAGAAACAGCTATGACAAGATAATTCTTTTTTTGTCCTTTACACCTTCTATAACAGACATTGGCACAAACATGGATTTCCTTATTCTGAACACAAAATATATACTCAAAAACTCAAGTAAATCTGTATCAGGGACTTTAATTATAGTATTTTCTGCCATGAATAGTATATATCCAATGGAAAACATTACTCCCCTGTTTGGGTTGCAAAACACAGCAGGGACAGAGAGATGCTAAACAACTGATACAGGATATGAATTAAATCTCTCTGAGGAAAACATGGTATTTCTTGGGTCTGCTGGAGCTAAAATCCTGCCGCGACAAGCTCAGTACCTTCTGAATTCAGTTAGAACGAGTGCAAACATATTTAAGATAGTGGAATAGTAATGGCAGTGATTGTTGGTTGCTCCTCTCTAGTTCATGACCCCCCCACAGCCTTTGTCTTCCGCTTCCTCACCAGCTCCTACTTCCTATGACCCCTGATGCCTCATCTTGCCAGCATATAGTTCCTGTGACCCCTGACCCCTCTCCTTGCTAGCCCCTGGTTCCTGTCACACCTGGCAAGCTAGGTGTTCCTGAGACCCCCGTGACCTTCCCCAGGAGACAACCCTGCCGCAACACAGCTCTCCATTCACCTCCCTCATCCGGAAAGGAAAGCCCTGGAGAGGTACATTCACGAATCACTCTCAGCAGGTATTATCTGACACTCATCATCTCCCTTGGGGGCAGGGTTTTTCTTTGTTGGTAAGGATGGCTAGCTCCGGTCTTGTATTGGCTACAGAGGACTGAATCAGATCACCATCAAGAATAAGTATCCCTTAACCCTCCTGTCCTCAGCCTTTGAACCCGCTGATAGTGCAACCATTTTTTACAAGTTCGACCTCCGCAATGCTTACCGTCTCGTTTGGATCTGCCAGGGAGACAAATGGAAGACTGCCTTTAAGACCCCCATTGGGCACCTCGAATACCTAGTCATGCCCTTCGGCTTTTGCAATGCCCCAGATGTGTTTTAAGCCCTGATTAATGATTTACTCCATGGCTTTCTGCTGCCCAACTGTACCGTTGGGGCTCTCTCATGGGCCATTGAAGATGTCATCAACCAGGCACTCCAGATGGAACCAGACCCTGGCACTGGTCCACCCAGCAAGAGATACGTCCCCACCTTGCTCCGCTCTCATCTCATGCACTAGGCCTACCCTTCCTGGCTCTCTACCCATCCAGATATCAGATAAACCATTGCCTTAATCAACCGCTGCTTCTGATGGCCGTCCACCCAGAAGGACGTCAAGGACTAGGTTCTTGCATGTCCAGTCTGTGCACGCAACAAGTCCACCCACCGACCACCCGCAGGACTCCACCCTCTGTCCAATCCCAAGAGACCCTGGTCAAATATCACCGTCGACTTCGTCTTTGGCCTTCCCCCCTCTAAGGGGATGACCACCATCATGGACCGGTTCTCCAAGGCGTGTCACCCTGTTCCCCTCAGCCCTTCAGACAGCTCAACTGCTAGTCAAGCACATGTTCTGCCTCCTTTGCAACCTGGAAGAAATCCTATCTGATTGTGGACCTTAGTTCACTTCCCAGGGTTGGAGGCAGTTTTGCTTCACACTTGATGCATGGGTCTCCTGCAGTTTGGGTTATCACCTCCAGTCCAATGGTTGGATGGTGCAGATGAATCAAGAACTTGAAGCCACCCTCAGATGCCTCACATCTGCCAAGCCAGTTTCTCTCCTGGGTTTATTATGCTCACAATTTGCACATCTCCACTGCCACTAGTCTGGCCTGTTTTGAGGCCTCCTGGGTTACCAACCACCACTCTTCCACGTGAGTGAGTGAGAAGTCACCGCCACTTTGGTCCAACACCACATCCGTCGCTGCAGGCGCGTCTGGTCCGCCACCCTGGCTGTGCTGCAGTGCACCTCCGAGCAAAACCGCAACTTTGCTTAGTGGAGGCGGACTTCTGCTCTTACCTATTGGTCCGGGCAAAGACTCTGTCTTTCTTCTCACAACATTCCCTTGAAATCCACCTCCCAGAAGTTTACCCCTGGATTCATCAGCCCAGGTAGAGTCCGTAGTCAGCCTCTGCAATTTGTCTCCTGGCATCCACATTCACCTGACCTTCCCTGTATCCCAGGTCAAGCCTGTCTGTGCCAGTGCCTTGTGACCTCTTTCCGAGCCTCCTCCACCCACCTGGGACGTTGGGGGGCACCCTGCATACTCCGTCCGACAGATTGTCGATTCCCATCAGCAGGGCCTGGGGTGGCAATACTTGGCTAGGGCTCTGGGTCCAGCCCCTGTCACCAATGAGTCTGATTGAGCAGGTGAATGATTTCAGCTGGGGGTGCTGGCACACCTCCAGCTGATCAGGCCTTGTCAAGCAGAGGATAAGAGGAGACTGCCACCAGCCCATCAGTGACAGATTACAACCCCCCTCCCCCGCGGCGCCTGGCCAGCTCTTAGTTCTTGAGACCTTCCCCAGGAGAAAAACCTGCCTCAGCACAGCTCTCCATTCACCTTCGTCAATAAACTCCTTCAGACCCCCTAACTACTGAGTGTCCTTGTATTTGGGTCAGGCACACCTTCCTTAAACATGACATCTTCCAGTGTGGTTAGTTTTTTCAGTACAGCAGTTTTGGAAAAAAAGAAACAATTTTCCTTGAGGGAGAGCTATATTTTTGCTGGATGGCTATATTGTTTTAGAAAGAAAGAAGCCCTTTATATTGTCACATTCAGTTACGCAGTTAGTACAACATCAGTGAAAAATGTCTATTTTGTTCAACCAATCATGGATGAACCATGAGAAGCGCGGAGCAGCTATGGGTTCTGTGTTTTGCTAAGCAACACTTTGAAAGGATAGGAGGACCATGCCAATCATACCAGGAATGTTTGGCTCCAATACAACTGCCCTTACCACCTGAGCCACCCAACCCCACTTTTGGTACTGTCTTGATGAAAAGAACTACTGGGAAGGCTTAAAAAGGGC
This sequence comes from Fistularia commersonii, assembly GCF_037954325.1. Taxonomy (NCBI): domain Eukaryota; kingdom Metazoa; phylum Chordata; class Actinopteri; order Syngnathiformes; family Fistulariidae; genus Fistularia; species Fistularia commersonii. The sequence continues at coordinate 17,497,908 of NC_141285.1, forward strand.
ATCATTTTATGACAGAGTCATGGGGATAAAAAGGATGCAATCTGACTCAATGTAGTTGTGTCTATAAAGATTAGGGTCAGATTAATGTTTATTCTAAAATGAAACAACGTGAGCTAAAGCCGAGTACAGGAAAAATGCGAGAACACAATTCCATTCCATCTGCAGTTATGGTTTGTTCAACTTGTTTTAGGAGCTCAGGAAATGATCCGTACCTAAGCAGCCTTGGCTTCAGTCTATTCTTCTGTCTTTTTTTATAACACTTATAAAGGCTGCCTTCATGTCCTTCAAGGATTGTTTTGTGTGAACATTTGTGGCATGAACATTTTGTCCTCTCTCGCACATCAGTAATCAAACTCATTCTTTGTTAATCATTTAGAATTCAGCTGGGTAAAAACCAAGTTTATACATTCAATATTAACCAGACCAACAGTTCAAACAGTACTGACATGATTTCAACATTTTTATCTTTTGATCTTTCACACTTTAGAGCCTTTAAAAACCTCTGTCTTTTTGTACTTGTAAGATTACTATCACCCAGTTGTCTTCCCTCACTCTTTGCCACATTCTTTGAGGGAACCTGCCTTGAGCCTTAATGAGTTGACAATTCTGTTTAAAACATCAGTTATAGACAATGATACTTGACTGACATCGGGAACTAGTCATTTATGAAAAAAATGTATTTATTATTCATACTGACTTCTCAAAAATCTGAGATTAAATCCTTTCAAAACCATGACAGGCCAATTTGACACTTCTGTACATTGTAAACAAAAGCATGTAAGTGTTAATTGGGGATGTTCAAGGTGCAGATTGGTATTTTTATAATCCCTGGAGAGACATGACATAAGCTGCTCAGCAGAGTCTGATAGGCAGTTAAGAAGACACCTTATCTTGTCATTAACTCTTGCTTCCATTGTATATGTAAATCCAGCAATACACACTGCAGAGGTGTTGCCTGTACTACGACAGCTGTGAATGAAGCCTGGCGAACAGGAAGTGTTCTCAGGCTGTGATAAAAAAATGCAATTTCATACTTGCCCATGCTACCATAAGGAAAACATGAGTAAATGAGACTTACCACATCATCACTTGGCTGCAGTACATACAGCAATAAACATAAAGCAGAATAGGAGTGAAAGAGTCTGGATTAACAAATGTGAATTTAGGGGATAAGCAAGCTATTGGCTGATTTTTTCTTATAATGCCCCCTCTACTTTCAGTTTGTTACCTTTGTCAAGATAGTGCTACTCATAGGAAACAACAAACACAACAAGCATGGCTCTTTTGGATGCATGTTGGATGAGGTGTCATTTCTGTGGCACAAGGGAGCTTCTCATGCTTGTCTTATTTATAGGTAAAATCTTTCACAGTTGGAAAAGATCTTTAAATTGGTTTTATGAGGAGTTTTACATGAAATTGTGCATTTTAATAGCAGGGATCTTCTTCTCCTTAATGCCATGGACCTGAACACAAACTGACAATTTCCAATTGATGTCTCTCACATTTTTTTGCACTTTATCAGTTTCAGTCCAACTGGTCAAGGCAGATACCTGAGCAGTCTGATTATTTATTTATCTATTTATTTATTTTTCTAAAGCCTTTTGAAAAGGGAGTTTTTTCCCCCTCACTGCTGGCCTGTGAGGTCAATAACTGAATGCTTTGTCAGAATCTCTCATTGTGAGGTAACCTGTGATAACTTTTGTTGTAGACATGGATTCAGATGACATATCATAATTTATGAATAATATATCTTTGCCATTATGTGAGCTATGTTAAAGCCACAGTTTAATAATAAATTTGGTTTCATGTCATAAGGCTAGTTCAATCTGAACAGCTTTAGATTATGCAGCATGTATGTGGTAATTTCACATGCATCTACAAATCATGCAGGACTGATTTCCATCTGGATTTACATGTGATTCATTATTGATACTTGCTTAATTATGAATTTCACAGATCAAATACCATGTAATGTATTATTTAGAATTTGCCATAAAATAAATGAATGCCTTCTGAACTGTTGTTATTGGTTACGAAAAAGTTCTCATTTTATACTAGGACACTGATTCTTGACAGATTTCTCATCCTTGTTGTGGAGAGCTCAATAAAACTGAAAATACATATAGCCCACGGAGTACAATTTTTCACATGTTGTCGTTGTTGGGCTTATTATTAGAAGGTTATATGCAGAATGAACCGACACTTTCAATATAATATTCAATATATTCGTATCTAGTATCAGTTACAGCTTTTTAATTGGCTAAAATTAAGGATATGCTTGGAGAAAATAAAACAACAAAACAAAAACAACATTTGAGTGGTGTTTTAGCACATTCATGCAATGACTCTTTAAACACCAAATATGCACATTTTATGAGGAGTTAAAAAGGACATTATAAACATTAAAGGTGCTTCCCATTGGTGGAATAACAACTACTGATTAATAATATAATTACACCTCAAAAAATTATTAAACATTCTTTTGATTTATTTGAAACTTGAGCCAATTGTTTTAAGCTTAATCTGAAACATCTTTTAAAAATTCTGTTTCATCTGAAAACCTTGGAATAATTTAGTGCTAGCTCGCTCCAGCAGCAAAGTTTTGCCATCACACATTCCAAAAACAATATGGCATGTTATGAATTTTTTTGTCCTTTTTTCAACTTCAATAACTAAGTAATTTATAGTAAAATTTATTTGACTTCTTTGCTGTTTAGTTGCTCCATTTTAAAGATGACTTTACTAGCAACTGTTCCAAAATTGGATTAATTTCTCTATATTCCAATAATCATATCTTATTTAAGACATTTTTGATTTAACAATGTATAATGACTTAGCAGAGTGCCAGTTGCTAAACAATAATGACTGAGCAATCAGCTTCACTCTTCATGGGCTTTTGTAAGCTTTTGTCATTACATGACGGTAATGACGGTAGAACCTTGCCCTGAAAATGATACAGACTGATACAGACTAGAAAACCAAAATAGCTGGCTAATTTTCAATGGATTGCCACCTGCCACTTATACGGTGTCTGGCAGCCCCCAGTTATTGGCCAAGTGTTTGTTTGACTTGATTCTCATTCCAAAATGCATCTGTGGGGGCTTACACGTCACACATGTAGAGCAGGGTGCTACTATGAGACCCAGGAAGTCTACTAGGTTGAATATTTGAAATTGTGAGGCAATGGTGCAACTGAGCATCAAAATGTTGTGAAGGTCACTAGATGCTTTTAACATAGGAACAGAATAGAACAGTGAATACTCATTCCAGGTTGACTAATTACAATGTCACATTTTGTTCAGGTATATTATTTAAGGGGTCTTTTTTAATCATTTGAATTGAACATGAAATTTCACAAGGGTCCACATTAACATCCTCGGAATTATTTGCATCTTTTGAAAAGCTAAATTAGGTGTGATTCTTCTTAGTGATGACAAAAATGTGATTTTTCTTTAAACTAAAGAACATTCAAAAAGAGGATGAAAAACACTAAATTTAATCTTCGGTCAGGAGTGTTTTTTTCCTCAGGTGTACATAATTTTCAGCACTATTGTGATTGATGTGATGAACATTCCTTTTTTGGCATCAAATAATAGACGATATTAAAGATAATGCCAAGGAAATTAATCAACTACCTCATCATGTTGGCGTTTATTAATAGACTAAATTAATATGAAGCCAATGTTTATCAACCACAGATGAGTTTAGAATTAAAAATGTCTACATGTCTAAAATGTTGGCCTACTGGAACTTTTCTGTGTGGTGGTTGGATGTAACCAAACAGGCTGCCTCCAACGGTCCAAAAGCACCCATTTGGATAACTGAAGGATTGATGTGAATGTAAGATGAAATAGGTTTACATCGCTTTTTCTGGCCCTGTTATGAATTAGAAACCAATCCAGGGTGTATCACCTCTTAGCAGATCTCAGGTGGGATTGGCACCAGCCTAAGGACAAATATTTTATGAAGACAGGAAACAACTGGGTATTGACATGCCAGATAAGTAAAGTATAGTGTAATAAACACACACACACACATATATATATATATATATATATATATGTGTGTGTGTGTGTGTGTGTGTGAGTGTGTGTATATATACATATATATATATATATATGCAGACATATATATATATATATATTTTCTTTGGGGAGTCGTCATTCACATTTGTTACAGGTCAAATGTTGCCACTTTAGCCATTAACAGTAATTACTCCTGTAATTTATGCCATTATTTGTTCTCGAGAATCAAACAAAAGAAAAATAAACAATGTTCTGCTAATGCTTCGTTCAGAATCTAATTAGAATTAAAGTGTCTCCCCAATTGGAATCCAAACTCTTGATTGCACAAGACAAATTGAGGTATTATGATTAAGCTCAGTCTGGATGGACGAATGAGTCCAAACCACCTGCAAATCAATACCACCTCAAACACTATTTTCATGGAAAGTAGCCTGGGATGCATAGTAACAGCTCTCAACCCTCTACCTGCTGAGTGATTACATTTAATACTTGTTTTGAACTTGGCAATTTGGTTTGTGTGAAGAATCATATGCTGCTTTAATACTTCACTTAGGATCAAACTCTAGATGAACCCACATGGACATCTACATCAGAGACTTTTGTGGGCAATAAATCATGAAACCTTTATTGTGAGCATTTTCAATTAATCACAGGGATTTCTATGCCTTTTCTTTTGTTCTAAATTGAACCAAAATCTCCCAACACTCAGGGCTTTACAAATGGGGAAATACCACACAGATTTGTACAGATTCATTACAACAGTACTCATATAGTATTTGTCATCAAAGGGAGTGATACATTAACAACAGTAACATTATTCTAAGTAGTTTATCATAAAATATTTGGAATATGTGATGTCGTTTTTTTTAAACATTACTGTTGAGTGTTCCTATTAACAGGAGTATGATCATATAAAATGGTCAAATGTATATGGCAACCATTAAACAAGTTTATTGCACTATTGATTAGATTATATTTATGACACAACAAGTGAATCAAATGTGGACAGAACACCACACTTTTAGAAAATAATGATGCAGTGATGCAACAACTAACTTCATTGTGGTTATTATAACTGACCACTAAATATGGTTCACTAATTATTCCAGAGGAAGTTTGGATATTAAATCAGCACTTTCACTGGATCATTTTTAGGCCATTTAATGCTTCTAAAATTGGCCAATTCTAATGAGTCCAATACATAATACATCGGTATTATTCACTTGTCACTATGTTTTCACATTCTCTCTCTGAAACTTAAATGAAATTTGATTTGTCATATATGAAAACACAACACAATATTGAAAATACATGGTGATAAAAGCAAGCATTTTAAGAGTGTGTGTATAATACTAATCGATTTCAATTCTAAATATCATCCATAAACATCATGCCAGACATGCTGTGTTGTGCTCTTTTTGAATACTGGACTTGGCCATTGTAAAAAGTTGGCTGAGACCTCAACCAAAACAAGAGTAATAACATTTTTTTCATCCAGATAATGTCAAACACTTTCTCATCTTTCAAAGGAGGCCCCACACTTGTAAATGTCATGCAACACAGTGGGGAGAGAAGAATTTTTAAAGCGCAGTCAGGGGTTTCAGCTAGTTCCCCCAAAACAGAATGAGTTTAATGCGTGATTCAGATGCACCAAGACTGCTTTTGAAAAAAGAACCAATACATGAAACCTGTGTCATCATTCCGTGGGGGGCAAAAGAATTCTCCAATTTTGTAATTCAGAGTGCATTGTGATTTTACCAGCCTACATAAGCTTTGTCAGCTTGGAGAGGGCATTTGCCCATGTTCCTTGGGGAGTCTTGTGGGGTATGCTCTGGGAGTATGGGGCACTGCACCCACTGATATTGACCGTTTGGTTCCTGTATGACCGATGTCAGAGGTCGGTCCGCATTGCCGGCAGTAAGTCTGATTGTTTCCTGTGAGGTTTGGACTCCACCAGGGCTGCCTTTTGTTACAAATTCTGCTCAAACTCTTTACTGACGGAATTTCTAGGTTCAGCCTGGGGCATTGTGGTGATCTGGTTAGTTGGCCTCAGGATTGGCACCCTGCTTTATACAGATGATGTGGTTCTGTTGCCGTTGCCCAGCAGTTATCTCCAGCTTTCTCTCCAGCCGAACTATGAAGCAGCTGGGATGAGAAGCAGCGCCTCCAAATCCAAGGGTTTTGGAGCTCACCCAAAGAGACAGGGTGAGAAGCTTGGTCTTCCAGGAGGGGCTCACAGTGGAACTGCTTCTCCCCCATGAGGAGTCAGATGAGGTGGCTCAGACATCAGGTCAGGATACCTCTTGGACACCACCTTGGGCACTTCACCTGCTGGGCACATCCCAACAGGGGAAGCGGCAGATCCAGGACACGCTGGAAGGACTGTCACTCAGCATACCTGGGAACACCTGGTGATTCCCCTGGAAGAACCGGATGAAGTCTTGACCTCTCTGCTTAGCGTGCTGCCCCCCACGAACCGACCCCAGGTGAGTGGTAGAGGACATCATTTAGTCCTGTTTATTTCTATGGGGTTTCACTTAATTTTACAACTGGTTTTACTTCTGTGATAGGATAATCAGAGTAAATTAATTATGCCACATGTTTCACTTACCACCTTGGTCCTCCAAGAGACACAAAACATTGAAAAGCCTAGATTTCAGAGCTGGTGCTCTATGTCAATGGTCTCAAACGGACTCAAACAGACTATCTGAAAGACTGTGTGATGGTTTTACACAGTTGGTACATACACAGGTATTAGAAGCACAAGTGTGTAATTTCTATGTCTTGATATCTATCTTTCTATATAAGTAAAAACTTAGAGAATAGGAGATTTGGCTGTAATCGAACTGAGTCACTGAAAAGAGGCATTTAACAGTAACACACTCAGCATAAGTTGAGTTAAGATTTTTGTCATTTCCCCACATTTAACACGGCCATCTCCAGGGCTCCATAGAGGTATTGATTTGTTCCACCTCATTGATGGTGATATGCTGCCAAGAATAATAACACAGAAATTGAATCGTGTTGAATAGTTTCCCAAATGAGCTGTACCACAGACCCATATACTCTGAAAACAACATCACTGTGTAAATGGTGTTACCACGGGCACGTGTACCCAGAGGGTCCCCGTGTCACCAGGTAAACCCGGCATCTGCTTGGGGGCCCAGAGGGCTGACGAATTTTCCAAACAGTATCAACAAGAAAGTAGAAGAGTCCCCAGCATGCAAACCACTTTAGAGTGCTCATGGTTTTTCTTTTCATTTACATGATTGAGCCCCCCCCCCCATGAAGTTTTACTGAACCTCGAATCGCCCCTGCGGGGACCCCAAAAATCTGCAATCTGTTTAACCCTCGTGCGATCTTAACATTGTGTTTACTCCCCTTGTCCTATGGGTCAAAAATCACCCATAAGACAATCTTTGTACCCTAGTGGTGTACAGCCCACATGGAAACATAAACAAAAAAAAGTATCAGTTTTTCTAATTTATGGGGTCTCTTTAGGAAAAGTCATAAAATTTCAAGTTGGAAAAAAATAGGTTAATGTTTTTTTTTTTCTACAGCTAAACATCTTAGTGGGTCACTTTTGACCCGCAAGACATCATAAGGGTTAATGCGTGAGAACAGGTTTTCGTTAGTGGATCTACCTCCCGCAGCCCACCCGTTGGGGTCGCCAGCGTGCAAGGGAAGACGGCGTGAGAGTCGACGCAAAACATAACTCACAGGGTTAATTTTTTTCTGGGAGTCGCTTCAGGACTTGAGCCGTCGCCAGACTCTGTACATCCCAAGAGGTGACGTGTGAACCTTTTTAGCGGGTGGCTGCTCCGGGCCACCTGTCGGGAATAGTGAGACGCTTTTATTACAGAAGACCGCACTGACCTCACCAGTTGTAAAAGCCTGTTTGGGGGAGAGAAAAAAAATGTTTTGGTTTACCCGTATTAACCGAAACTAACCTGGACAAGTTTACCAGCTGCGTTAAGAGGCAGGAGGAGAAGGGGAGGGGGAGAGAAAGAGAGAGAGAGAGAGAGGTGGGGAGAGAGAGAGGGGTGCTTCCGGCACGCTTTTCACCGGCAGCGGCGGGATTGTGCACCGGAGTGTTCGAGAGTACAGCCTCCGACCCTGGTCTAATGGAAGATTATCTGGTCGACGACGCCTGAAGGACGTCGAGCACCGGCAGAGGAAGCTGATCGTTATCACTTCATGTCGCCTCTCCCCCCCCACCCCTCATCCCACCGAAAATTCGCGCAATGACCTTTGGCGCACTTGGAACGCAACGGGTGCGCCAGTACGGTAAGGAAAAGAGAAAGAAAAACAGCTCAAATCCTTGAGTTTTTTTTTTCCCTTCCATTGCACCGCTGAAACCAATGACATTTATGAGAAGTTCGTCTCTGTTCTCAACGCAAGGATGTGTTGAATTGCAAGCTTTTTTTTTTTTCAATTCCAGTCCGCGCATTACCGCAAGTCCTTGAAAAGCAACACGCGTGTTTGATTGGCGTGGTGTTAATTGAGGGCTATCCATATGTCGCGCACTGCGCCGGTGAATGCTCGGCCCACGCACGGCGAATTTCACCCGAGCGCTCTCGTAACGCTCGGTGCACACACACGGAGGCATGCTGCATCGGAATAAAGGAGAGATCACTGCATGAGATGCGATCTGTAAAATGCGAATTGACACCTACTTTGAACAGGGCAACAAGGATGACTCCAGGGTGTGATGTTTGTTTCCTTTTGAGAATCGAGCGTTTATCCCCCCCCCCCAGTAAGATTTTTAAGGAGACCTTTGCAAAGAACATGGGAATACTTTTGATGGCATGGCCTGTGTGTATAAAATAACCACTATGTTTTGAAAGATTTGCCAAAAAGCATAAAGGGAAACAGGCACATGTATAAATGCCCAGGAGGAGATGGAGCAAAAGAGTTCATGGTTCACCCCTGAGTGCACAGAAAGTTCAGTTTATAGTCATGCACCATCTTGTGTCTTGGACTGAAAAATGCCCACTCACCAGACTCACAAACTACTGAAGGCTGAGCGAATGAGTACCAAAGCCTTTAAAATTTCCCCAGATTTTGTAATGGTGAGATGAAGTAGATTTCAGGCACTGTTAGGAGTTCTGCAGTAATGAAGTATAGATTCTGCGAGACTGATTGAAAAGGAAGCGCATGAAAATGTACGGATGTTTTTTTTTTCCGAATGAAATATATATGCAGTATAGTTAAATATTGGCTGTGTTGTCAAAAATCCATTTTTTGGTTTCACTTCCCCGTGCAAGCGAGACTTTGAAAATATGGGACCGGGATTGATTTCAAGAAGTATTTGCAGTGTCACAAATCATGCCCGTTGGTCCGTCTCATAAAATCTGATTTCCAGGCTACGGACAACATTTAGACTTTCCACATTAATTGTCTTAGCAGCTTCTTAGTGTCAAACTCTAAATCATTCTTAACAGTGAAGTTCCATCAAAAAGAAAGATGACTGGAGGAGGGCAAGAAAAGCCTCTCTTATGTCGTTCTTGAAGGATGCTCAAAAGATACATTCCCCCCCTTTTTCTGTTCTTCCCTTTTCCCGTCTTTGAGAACACCAGATACCAACAACTATACTTTCGGATACTTCAACAGAAGTGTTTGGGGAATACTTGAAAAGCATTCCTCTAGGATGTCTTCATCACTCTGGGTTGGGCTTGTTCTTCCTGGAGACATGCATCTGGGACATGAGTGATGAAGAGTAGCCAGGCTAAGGCCAGTCAGACTCCATTGATATTCTAGCTGTGCCTCGCTCCATAGGCAGCCCATTGTCATGGCTCACACAGCGGGATAGGATCTGATGATTGAGGGCTATGGTAGAGGTTTGAAAGCTGGCATGGAAAAACGAAATGTTCATTTATTGTAGATTAAAGATATTTGCTTTTCAGTCAAAGCTGATTACTTCGTATCCATTTTGTCACAGAGGTAGGGCAAAAGGACAGAAAAAAGTGAAATAGTAATCATCTGAGCTATATTTTGATCGATGTATGTGTATTTACTTGAAAAAAAAGGAGCCCAAACCCTTGTGTTGAGTCAATCTTAGCTGATCACCGTCACTGTCTCTGGCGTTTGGTATTGATGCATTGTACTCTTAGGAGACATTCAATAAGGTTATGCAGTGTGGCAGAAAAAATAAAGACAAAACAAAACATGAAAAAACAATTCACTTCAGTCATTTTTAATCATTTAAATGTCATTCTTTTAAGATCTACATTTTTTAAGATGAAGAGGTTAAATTTAACCAGTTAACTGGTAATTGTTATCAAAGGATACTTTCAGTTATTAATCCTTAAGGAAACTGAATACAGTTGAAACTTGAATACATTTTAATGGCAATAATGAGAATTATTTTAAACAGCTTTCTTATTCCTACATCCTTCTCCTCATTCCTTTTGAGGTGCATATTGTTGGCCTATCGCACAATTCTTTTACTCACCTGGCTCGAGTACAATATTCAAAGTATGATCTGACTTTTTAAGGGCCTCATGCAACACGTACGTTTCACATTTTCAGTGTATCCAGGATGACTTAAAAAAAAAGAGGGTGAAATCTCAGATCAGTGTTGAAGCATCCCAGATTTGAAAAGGGTGTATCTTCAATAACACACAACATCAGGTGCCATGCTGTGTGACCATTCCGTCTCTGGAAGATTCATGGCCAGCCAAGTAGAACGATATATCTGTCGTGAGTGTGTGAAGTTGCTATGCTCTGCAGTTTTATGTCCAAGGCTGGTGAGAGAGACAGATTCTTCATTGCTCAGAGAAATAAAGAAGTCGGGGAACGAAATCATGCACAAAAAAGTAGCATGTCTATGCTCTGTGTCAGGTAGAAGTGATCAAGGCAGTTCATTTTTTTTTAAGGGAGAATGGAAATAAGCACAAAAGCCTAACCACGGAGGAGTAACAAAGAAATACATCTGAGCAGTCAAACACATGAGTTTAACCTTTGAAGAGCACAATGGAAGTTGACATACTGAGGTACAAAATGTATAAGTTACTCAAGTTGGGGGATTGCATTCTCAGCTTGGCACTGATTATTTTTCTCACACTCTAGACGTTTTACCTTCCAAACTTCTTGCACAAGCCCCAGTTAGTTTAGATTTTAAAAACCAAGTCCCATCAGTTAATCTTTATGTTTTAGAGAGAAATTTCTTCGATGTGTAAAATGTGAAGATGTTCTGAGCCAATGTGAAGGATCAACATCTGAGCTCCTCTTGGCAGCTTCTGAAGGATTGGTTTTAGTTAAAATAAAGCTGATCAAAATGTTATACTTTCGTCACTTCACTTGACAGTGTGGGCATCTTGATGCAATTCTGGAAGGGAATATTAGAGAGTGTCATTGAGAGGAGAAGCCTTTCATTTTCAATTGGTTCTGACAGTTTGTCTCGTTATCATCAAAAACATTGACAGAGGCAGGTCATATCAGCCTGCAGTTTCTTGATTTTGGGTTTCCTGTAAGATATATTTGTACGTAGTCAAAAATAATTTCTAAGGTAAGATACTTCCACTTTGCAACCTCCAGGATTAATTTGCAAGCGAACTGAGTTTTTCTGCTGTTCCAACTCCCTGAAAACTGATTTGTCTTCTCCACTAGATAGAAAGCCTGACCATTGAAAAAGACTTCAAAATGCAATATGTATTCAGAACACACTGCATGATACAGGGCACAATAAAATGTTGTCTTGGCTAGTAAAGCAGCAGGTTTGACCTAAATCATTGCTTGAGCAACCATTCATTTCCTTTGAAAAAACATATTATGGGAGAAAGTGACATTTCTGTTTTGGGAGTGTTGTGCTGCCCTATGTTATTGTCACTGTCCGTAGTCTTACATAAAACTTTAATCATGTCAATCATGTCAGTTGTTGTCAGGACATTTATAAGCTTGTGAAAACTAATTATAAACTCAGATGGCTTTAGGTGGAGATGCCACACATCAATGTTCAGGGCACACTGGACACACATTGCTGTTCACAGGGTTCCAATTGAATTTCAATATGGAATTGTACAATCAGGATGCTGTATTGGATTAGGTAAGGGGAACTCGAGTGAAGTTTTCTGACAGTAAGGATATTTAAATGAAAGTGGATACAGTATTTAGATTAACAGAGCCATTCCTGAACTTGTGAAACCTTCTTCAACAAGCCTTGAATTTTAGCTCTAAGTTGGATATTTTGATGTATGGGTTTGACCAGTGGCGACTGATCAGAGCATCTGCACGTTTAACAAAGTACACCCGTTGCCTCATTTGTTAGAGAACACCAAACTGACAACACAAATGTGAATACGGAGTATTCTATGCCAAACACTTATTTTTAGCTCAATCCAGGTTTGCCTGTATTGTATGTACAGATGCAGAATACATCTCATATAGTTAGTTTTTGAGTTTTGCTATTAATTTATTATCAAAAGCTTGTCTGTCAAGCCATCAAAAGCTTGTATTTACCTGTATGACTAAATATAGTGGCCATCAGCTTTAGCTCTGTTCAGATCTTCACTGAAGCATGAAAGAGGAAAATTATTGCATATACCTTAGTTATCTTAATGTGGAAATGTGGATAGTCTGATATCTATGGAAAGAGAGTTTCGAAGGAATCTGAAAAATATGCTTGTGGATCCAATCTTTTCTCTTTCCTTTAGCTCTTGTGTTACTTTCAGACATCTTGTCCCGCTTTCCATTTTTATGATAAGAACTAAGATGAAATGGATTCTCATTCTTTTAGATACGGATTCAGACGAACCAAAATAGTACCATGGTCGCTGTTTGGTTCAAATGCATTTACCCATGAAGTATTTGGATAAGAAACATGGAACTACTGATTGGGCAGTAGTCTCTCAGAGAAATTGGACAAATGAATGTGTTGAACTTGTGAATATTTTAATACAAAATTCTTTCATGACATCCAGATGTTTTTTTAAATAACCTTTTTTCCAAAAAGGTTGAACAACTGTTCAGGGGTTGTGTCTATAAGGTTACTGTGTGTTACAGTTGGATTTAACCATCGGGAAAGTTAACAATCAAATGTTTGATATCTCGTACAATGAAGTATCATCCAAAAGGAATCACTCCCAAGAGTTTTTGATCATTTGAACCTATTGTAATGCTATGTGATATCGGAAAAAGTCATAAGAGAAGAATAAATACAGAATATGTTATTTCATATCTAAGTGACCAAAAACTATCATGATATAGTAAGTTTTCTGACAAAGCAGAATGTTTCTTTTTTTTTTTTTTTAAATATATAAGGTCAGTTACAAACTAATTGTATCAAAACAACCCACAAATGTGACGCATGTCCCCGTACTTGTTTGGGTTTTAAAGATTTGTTCAGGTTTAAGCTTGGCAAATTGTGGAGTGTTTTATTCTTATGCATGCTTCATCATCATGCTAATTTGCTCAAGCATGCATTCGATCGAGAATTGTAAGGATGGGTCTTGGAGTTAAGTAAAACACTGTCAGTAAACAGTCTTGAAATTATATGACAAAAGTATAGCATCAGTCTTTCGTTCATCATCTGTATGATCCTAACCTATACTAACCATATATACAGGGTTACAATCTAACTGGATGCAATCCACAATGACTTCAGGTGAAAAGCATGGTACACTCTGGACCAGTGAATAGTCAATCATAGGGCTGCGATAGACACAATAAAAGAAAATACTTTGTGTGATGATATATGCCATGGTTTTGACAGCTATAGCTTTCAGATGATATAAAGTGCTCAAAGTACACACAAAGTCAGGTAGTGTATGCCCCTGCGGGATTGAATCTGATTGAAACTTTGCAACTCTGTACATGACGGGCCAAAACGTTTTCTCCAGTACAAAACAGTTTTCCAATACAACCTCAATAATAAATGTGAATAAGAACCAATACCTTTTTTTGACAGTTTCAAGTGAGAGTTCATATTAGATGTGTTGTATTGTATTGCAGCACAGTAGCATTGATGTAAATATAAATATGTGTTGAATTCATGTTTTGAACAAATATACTTTGAGTGAAAAGTACATTGATTTTTAAGGTCTTTTCTCACTACTTATATATTTGTCTATATCTGCAGTTAAAGAAAATTATGACAGATTCCCCTGACTATCACAGCAAAATTGACCTTAGCCAACTTTACTTCCATTTGAAATGCTGATGGGATGTTTCCTTACTCGGCAACCCAACCACGTTATTGGGCCTATTTCGATCTACCGTATATTATCAAAATACAAAGCTAACTTTCTGATTTCTATTTCCATGAAAGCTTAAATTACACAATTTTATACTTCTGGGCTGTTTCCCTTTGAATCAATAATTGAATATGGGCAGACTATTGCTTTCTATAAATCTGCCCTTCAGGCATAGTCCCTCTAATGAGAGGGATCCAACAAGTGCAGTTAGTAAACTTCTCCCACCTGAAGCTGCTGTTAGGGAATGATCTTTATTTCATATTTTCTAATTGCACGAAGCGCGCATTTAGAAGTTCATAGTCTAAGTCATAGTTCTAAGTTTCCATGTATCTACAGATTAAATTCTTTTATCATAAATAAATGTTTAGCTCAGCTCCAAATAAATCTGGCTATACAGAGCAGAGTAAAATGATATGAATAATCATAGTACACTCGGGCTGAACACTGACAGCAGCTTTTGTGGGTGTTATTGAAACTTTAGACAGTGTTAATTTGTGATTAACCATACCTGTTGTGATAACCACCATCACAATTTCTCACCCAAAAGACATCTTAAATTTTAGAAAAATATAATGTGATATGTAATTTAGATTCACATCATCATCTCTTCTATCACAGCCAATTTGCATTTAAATGTATAAAGATTTTCAGATATGGGAGCTGCAGTTTCTTTTTCAAATTTTACTTTTTTTCCTTTTGGTGTGACTCTTGCCCCCCTGGGAATTGCAACCAACTGTCACCTTCATATTTCATACAGTGAACATGCAGCTGATGTAAACTCACTGCAACATTAACAGTCGTGGACTCATTGGTTGTTTTTGATAGAGGTTAGTAAAAGTATCAGCTGTATAAATAAGCCTAGATGTTACACTTGTGGCTGGCCTCGATTTGAATTATATGAAATTAAACTATACTATAACAAGTGACACTGTTTAAACTGCTTGTTCTACATGATGTAGCCAATATAATAAGAGTGCAAGGGAAACTGTTGTGAACTGGTTCAGCTCTTGGCGAGTATGTATATATATATATATATATATATATATTACCAATTATGGATTGCAAAATGTTTTTTAAAAACTGAATTTAAATTGAAATATTTAAGAACAATAATAATTTCACAATTTAAGCTGTAGTTTTATATTCTTGTACTGTAAAATGTTTGAGTTTGAGTTTTTTTTTTTTTTTTTTTTTTAAAGAGTAAAACAGTTAAGTCATTTTGCAGTGGTTGTAACTCCGACATATCTTCTCTGACATCCAATCTTACCGCCTATCTCTAAGTTCCTTCTTTCTCTGTAAGTTCTCCGCAAGTCCATGAGAAAAGTATATTTTGGGGAGTGTGAATCATGTTAACCTTGTCCCTGGACACAATGAGAATTTGCTGATGCCAGTATCCTTAGTTGCAACTGCTCCACTGTATATACTTTTTGCCTGCCAACTTGAATAATAGGCAATAAGCTTCAAAAGCATGTTTACTAAAACAGTAATCATATGAGTCATGAGGCTATAAAAAGCAAAATGTGATACTAAAGTTTTTATTTTTCCTTTGCAATCGACCAAAATCCACTGGCTTTTCTTGTAAGTCATTTGATCAATTTTAAAATGCTTGAGTTGAGTAAGGTCAAAATCTTCAGTGATGTTGGAGCTGGACTCAAACGCCACAGTCTAATGCTGCTTCAGTTGAAGATATACATTTGAAAGGGGCAAACATTTCTAAGTTGCCAACTAGATTACGGTGTCGGCAATATCGCACAAATTTATTTTACACATAATTCACATGAGTACTAAAGATGATCTTCGAAGGCTATTAAAAGGGTTTCCTCTCACAGGCATGAAACATGATGTTCATGAGGTTCCATACCCCCAACTCAATAACTTTTCTCTTAATTCTCACTGTGTTTTGTTCTCTCAGCGCACATGCTCAAAACCTCTGACAGAAAACATAGCTCTTGTTAAATACCTATTTTTAGCTTGAAGAATGAAGTCATAAAAAAGAAAAGAAACAGCACTATACAGCTCAGAGGCAACATCAGCCCCCTCTGCACCCTACTTTAATGAAAAATAACCTAGGGATTTTTTCCCAGCCCACCCCTTCGTAAACGCACAACACAAACAGTGCAAAGAGCATAATTTTGGCATAAGGCACAAAGTAAACCTCTAAAACACAGATTCACGGTCCACAGTGCGAATCTGTAGCGCAGGTGTAGAGATGGTGACTTAAACAAACTGAAAATAAAAGGAAAAAAATCCTTATCATAATTACTGGTATTCAGTGCTTTCAGCATTATTTAGTTCATGTCGATTTGTAAAAAATCCAGGCTAATTCCCTGTTTTGAGAAATATCTTGAAGTGCTCCTTGTCAAGGCAAGTCATTACATTATTAATTTTCTAATCTCTGCCCCCTTGAGCAGGGATTAGAAATATCAGAGACAGTTGGATTTTAGGAACTATAGTATAGAGTAAAACAGAAATTTGTTTGAGTTTATAACGATATGATTATTGTGAGAATAGGAACAAGGAAAACAAGTCCTATTCCTGCAACACACAATACTCATCTCTTCAGCAATACGGATCCATTACAAGTGCCTGACCTTGAATAAAATTACATTTTTATAATTTCAGGATGTGTATTAAGAGATAAAAAGAATAATTTAAAGTGCCACATAATTTTAAGTGTTGCTGTTGTATACATCATTAATCACTGTCTTTTAGACCCACTCTTTCTCACTATAAATGCAGAATGTGTGTGGCCTAAGTCATTGTCATTATCAAAAGACTAGTATGTAGCAGTGCAGTAAGAATCTATGCGGAATGTAATTTGTGGGCTCAGAAGCAAGCACATTTGTGAGGTTCAGGCAACTAAACTATTTGTTCAGGTTAAGGAAGATGTGATTTTGGTGAGAGTAATGGAATTTACTCTATGATAGCATTTTCAACAAGCAAGCATGACTCATGACCACAAAAGGACAGAAAATGCAGAGGGGGAAAAAAAAAACAATAGCTTTGAGATCTAGTCCTTGGATTGTTTATCTTTATCAGTTTATCACTGTTTATCTGTCCATCCCCATGTGCCCTCACAAGGAACCCTTGTCATTCAGGGTCAGCTTATGCTACCTGCAATGATGAAAGGTGTGGTAGTGAAATTTCATTTGGCAAGTTCTGAAAATGTCTTCCCAGAATATGACTGCTGACTTTTTTTTCTGTTCTGCTGTAAAAAAATAATAGGATAAGAAGGCAGTCTTTTTTTTATGTGGAGCGTAAACCACCCAACTGGTCAGTCTGTTCCTTCACAAAAGCAAGTTATTTTTGTTTGCTTTTTTTGCAGCTTATACATATAAATTGTATGTAATTAGATTCCTCAACTTAAGAATTGGTTTCCAATACATAAATTAGATTGTGTATTAATTCTTGTGTTTATATGTTCCTGAGTTACCATGCTCAGTTGCATAACATTAGAACCTCATCCTGACATAGGATGTAGTGTTAAAAAGTACATGTAATTCTATGTCTTTCATAAGGGTTGCACTTGAGTATTAAAATGTTACTTTGTTGGGTAAATAGTCCAAAATGGAACAAACTAAAAACACATTAAAACGAGAGAGATAGGAATTGACCATGAAAAGACAGGTCTTTACAAAGTTTGATTTCTGGTTTAAAGGACACGGTGTGTAAAAATGTCTACAGAAGAACTGATGATTGCATTTTTCAAGTGAAAACATAAATAAAGCACAGGGACTGAAAATTCACATTGCTTTCCTTCATCGATTAGCAATGCAGGATGTGTTTCCTTGACTTTGGAAAGAGAAAATGTACAGGTCCACACATTGTAATATGAGTCTTGAGTATGAAAACATAAAGGTATCATAAATTAAATGAAAAAGCATTAACAGAATGCCTTTTCATTTCCAGAATGTGGCAGCATATTTTGATTCAAAACTGTAATGAGTGATAAGTAATCTAAGCTCAATTTTCCGGTTATCTGGAGTTGGGCTGTGGGAGCAGCAGCCGGAGCAGTGAGTTCCAGACCTCCCTCTCCCCCTTACACATAGTCTAGCTCCACTGGGGGGACCCCAAGGCGTCTCCCCCGCGGTCTCCTCCCAAATGGACATGCCCGGAATATCTCCTCCCCATACCTCCAGGAGGCATCCTGACCAGATACCTGAGCCACCTCATCTGGCTCCTCTCTACACAGAAGAGCAGCGGCTCTACTCTGAGCTCCTCCCGGATGACCAAACTTCACACCCTATCTGTAAGGGACAGTCCAGCCAACCTGCGGAGGAAACTCATTTCAGCTGCTTCTATCCGCTATCTCTTTCTCTCAGTCACTACCCACAGCTCATGACCATAGGCGAGGGTGGGAATGTACATTAACCAGTAAATTGAGAGCTTTGCCTTTTGGCTCAGCTCCCTCTTCACCAAAACAGACTGGTACAGAGTCCGCATCGCTGCAGATGCTGCACCGATCCGCCTGTCGATCTCCCACTCCATCCTTCCCTCACTTGTGAACAAGACCCTGACATAGTTGAACTCCTCCACTTGGGGCAGGACCACTTCCTGACCTGGAGTGGGCATTCCACCTGTTTCTGGTTGAGCACCATGGTCTCGAATGTCGAGGTTCTGATCCTCATTCTGTCTGCTTCACACTCAGCTGTGAACTGCTCTAGTGAGAGCTGGAGATCATGGACTGATGAAGCCAAGAGAACCACATCATCTGCAGAAAGCAGAGACTCGATCCTGTGGCCAACCGGAAATGGGTCTGACTTACGACCAGCAATGCCGACCAAGCTCTGACACCGTTCAGACAGGGACAGCCTGCATGACGGGGGTTTGGTACCCCATGCTCCTGGAGCTCCCCCATAGGATTTCCTGTGTGACATGCTCGAATGCCTTTTCCAGGTCCACAAAACACATTGAGACTGGTTGGGCAAACTCCCATGCCCCCTCAAGGACCCTGTTGAGGGTATAGAGCTAGTCCACTGTTCCGTGACCAGGACGAAAACCATACTGCTCCTACTGGATCCAAGGTTCAATGACCCGGTGGACCCTCTTCCCCAGCACCGCTGAATAGACCCCACCAGGGAGGGTGAGGAGTGTGATCCTCCTGTAGTTGGAGCACACCCACCGATCCCCTTTTTTAAAAAGGGGGATCACTCCCTGGTCTGCCAGTTAAGCAGTCAACTGTTACCAACATCCACGCAATGTGGCAGAGGCGTGTCAGCCAGGACAGCCCAGGACAGCATCCAGAGCCTTCAAGAACTCAGGGCGGACCTCATCCACCCCTGGGGCCCTTTACTGAAAACCTTTTTGACTGCTTGATCTTGATCTGCTTGAACCTTAACCCCTAATGGGTTAGGGTTAGGGTTCTGGGTGATCAGGGATCCACTAGGGATCAGCTCTGTGCCCCTTCTTGTTTGTAGTGGTGATGGACTGGCTGACAGATAAGGTTAGACAGGAATCTATATGGACCATGATGTTTGCAGATGAAATTGTTATTTGTGTTAAGAGCAGAGAACACGTTGAGGAAAATCTCGAGAGGTGGTGGTATGTGCTGGAATGGAGAGGAATGAAGATTAATTGCAGAAAGTCAGAGTATATGTGTGTGAATTAGAAGAACTCAGGTGGAATGGTGAGGCTACTGGGAGTGGAGATCAAGAAGTTGGAAGATTTCAGGTACTTGGGGTCAACAGTCTAGAGCAATGGAGAGTTTGGATAGAGGTAAAGAGATGTGTTCAAGCAGGTTGGAATGGGTGGAGAAAGTGTCAGGGGTACTATATGATAGAAGACTATTAGCCAGAATGAAAGGAAAGGTATACAAGACAGTGGTGAGACCAGCGATGCTGTATGGACTGGAAGCAGTTACAATGATGGAAAGACAGGAGGCAGAGCTAGAGGCTGCAGAAATGAAGATGCTAAGGTTCTCTCTTGGAGTGAGCAGGATGGATAGGATCAGAAAAGAGTCTATCAGAGGAACAGCACATGTTAGATATTTTGGAGAGAAGGTCATGTACAGAGGAGGGATAGTGAATATATTGGTCGACGGATGCTGGAATTGGAGCTGCCAGGCAAAGAGAAGATTTATGGAGGTAGTGAGAGAAGATATGAAGTTAGTTTGAGTGAGAGAGGAGGATACACAGAATAGGGTTGGATGGAGAGGGTTGATTCGCTGTGGTGACCCCTGAAGGGAAAAGCCGAGAGAAGAAGAAGAAGACTGAAATTTGATAACAATTTCTGGGATATGTTTTGAAAATTAAAATCTTGAATGCATTTTCCTTTTCAATTTGTATTAATGAGTCACAGAATGAGTGGTGTAGAAGAAGAAAATGAAATTGCATTTTGGATTACTTATTACTCATTTTAGTTATGAGTCAAAATATGCTGCCACATTCTGAAAATGAAAAAGCATTCAGCTAATGCATTTTAATTTGAATTATGACAGCTATATGCTTCCATACTTAAATAAATAATGTATTTAATCAGAACTTCTTAATCAGCCCAGATTTGTCCATCTGGGGCTAGTATTGCTGAAAAAGAGACATCTTCCATAGTTTTACCATTATAAGTTGTATTAATTACTCAAAGATTTGCCTTAGTGGCACTTTAACATGACATAAAAGATACTCTATTTTGGTCAAGGAAAGGTGGAAACATGTAATCTAATTGTGAACTTTTTGCACATCTGGCTAATTAAGCATAATTATAGTATTAAAAAACAAATCAGAATATTCTCTCTAATAATATAACTTGGCCATTGTAGAGTATTGATGGACAGATTTTGGACTCTGCACGGTTGGAAGAGACTGATAGATTTTTATTTATTTATCTTTATCAGATGTGAATGACACCTTGGAGTCACCGCTCACCTGGACTTTTGTGACGGTATTCCCCTGAACCAATGCAACTTAGACGTCTGTAGTCTCATCAAAGGTGAGTATCACTTGTATATTTTCCCGTGTAAATAAATTCTGCACAATGAATATCCGGCATACTTTGTGATGCTGCTGCGGATGTTTAACCCTGTCTAGTTGTGTTGAAGTTTTCAGTATTATGTTGCTGTACATTTTCACTGACATTGCAGTCAGTTGTGGAGCTTGTTTTTGTTTGCTTGGCTGAGCATTGTTCAAGAAAAGAATAATGCTCGTTTTGGTCAAAAACCAGGGGTCACTGGAAAATATTGGCAAAGATTGCCCTTTGGATCAGGAGTCCAGTGTACTGAGTGACACATTAGATAATTTTTTCTGTGTAGTTCATGATGATATAACTTTGAGCAAAGATGGAGCCACAAAATATGTGACCCAATGATTATCTGCAACCTGGTAGTGGCAGCAAAAAACATTTTGTTCTCATAAGCGAGTCTTGTCCACATCACTGCTGCTCAGTTCAACACCCACACAGCATGATGTTGAATCACAGTGCATTGGGTTAAATGTGTTCTATTAGAAAATGTTAGTATTTCTGATACCCCAGAAGCCACAAATTTGCCACAGTGCATCATGTTACTGCTTAAATGGCATGGCTTTGAGTAGCACAACTAAATAAAAATACTGTTAATCCCATTATTTGAAATTCATTCATTATCTACCGCTTCTCCCTCACTTCCGGTTGCAGAGATGCTGGAGTCTGTCCCAGCTGTCATTGGACGAGAGGCAGGTTATACCCCGGACTGGTCACCAATCGATCATAGGCACACATAAAGAGATGAAAAACCATTCAGTATCTCAATCACACATTGCACTCACCTATAATTCTGTTTTTTGACTGAGGAATAGAAACCAGAGAACCTGGAGGAAACCCACGCAAACACGGGGTTAACATGCAAACTCCACACAGAAAGAACCAAGATCCTTCTTGATGTGAGGTGGTGATAAAAAGACAAACACATAAAAAAAAGTGTCAGCCTCTGCTAATATGACCACAATCGTATCAAAATTGATGTTTGTAAAGGACCACTGAAATTTGGTCAGATGAACTACAGCCTGACTTTTTGAAAACTGACAGAACGTTTTCCCCCAGCTAACATCAAGTGGAAAGCGAATCTGTCCAGGAAAATAAACTTTACTTTCATTTCTCCTACACTGGTCGTGGATCAATACCAATAGTTTGCTTCAGCCAACTTATGTAGCAGTCTTTCCAGTAAATCGACATCCCCAGATTTTCTTTATCAGAAATATTGATTTTAAAATTTTTGGTGGGGGCTACTACAACATTGCCTGCCACTGTATGATGAAATGGCTTTTTGAATTACTAGAACAATCTTATTAATTACACTTCCAAAGTCCATATAGAATTGTGAAATAGATAATATTTTAAGGCATCCGTGTACAGACATCTATCTATCTGTCTGTCTGACTGTCTGCAATGTATAGTGCATGTTGTGTTTAACACAGAGGAAAGGGTAGCATACTGAATCTAAATTCTACTCCAGCAATATTAAGTCTTTTGTGCAAGCTCATTGAATCAAAACAACAGCAATGATTTTGCTAAGTGTTTGGCTACTGGTCTTTAGCACTTTTATTTTCTATTATGTCCCCAATAGTGACAAATAATGTGAAAAAAACACACCTTTGCTTTGCACACAGTAACATTAGCTGTTTTCTATTCTCTGTTTGTAATACTTAAAACATGTTGTGAAATGAAGAATACTGCTTTCCTTTTTCAGTTATTGTTATTCTAAGGCAGGGAGCAAGGTTTCTCCCATTTTTTTAATCTTTCAAGAATGGAAGTAGTTGGAGGCTGTAGTTTAAGAAAAATCATTTGGTTATTTCTTTCAGTGATCATCACTGTGGTGCTTTTCCATTATTTTGATATCGTATATCAAATATTTAATTAATCTTGCTGAGTGGTTGAAGCAGAGGATACTGCTTAAATGTGTCAGACTCAAGGGTACTTGGAGGGTTGGGCTTTTTAATGAGGAGGACATGGTTTTAGCTCGGGAAAATGAACAAGCTAGAATTACTCCTGTTGCTGTTTGAAGTTAATTTGAGAGGCTCAGTTAAATCAAAAAGTCTCAGCTTTTTTCTCTTCAGTTTGTTTTCAGAAATCTTTGCATAAAGAACCATCCCAAGTATTTTTTGACTTAGTTACTGCATCAGGTGTCTAATATGAAAGATGAGGAATTTATTTTCGCTTGTACAAGTGATATATGTCAGCTTTCTGATAGCAGTTGTGCATAAATGCATATGGTCAAGGGCCATTACTTGCACATTGTGTAAAAGTACTTCCACTGGAATGAATGCCATTCTGCCTCAGGGTTGCGTTTTTACCTATGTGAGAAAGACCAGCTTCTGTTTTATGGATTTGTCATGCAGCATGCCAATACAGTTATCCCCTTATTCCAGAAAATGTAAAAAAAAGCCAAAATAAAACAAAAAATGATCAGCATTCCTCAACCACCAAACCACATTTGCAATACATAATTGCTTTCTATAGAATGCACTCTTAAGCAGGGAGATGACATTGAAAATTATTGTTGACTGACGTGCATATTGGTATGTGTATTTTCTCCATCTCCTTATAATAAGCTCTATTGCCTCATATAGATTGGGCAAAGGCATGTTATTCTGCCGAGGCAAAAATCCCTGCATAGACTGCCTGAGCATGCTGTTTATAGGGACTTGTAAATCAAATCAATAACTTATCAGTCTATTCATATCTGAATGTTGTTTCAGTTGACTTGATTAAAAAAATGTTTAAGGAGGAATTAAAAAAATATACACACAGTCCACTTAATGCTCCCCTACATGCAGTTCAATTTCTCAATTTACCTTTAGCATTGTCACCTAAGGATATTTCTTATTTTTCAATTAAATTTGTTTCCATCTGACTATTTTTTTTTTCTTGTAACAAAATCAGCAAGGCGATGGGTCGAAAATGTTATTTTGTTTTTCTATTCTGTTGAACTTGAAGTGGTCCATAGAGGAGCATGAGAATGAGGAGAAAACATGTCATCATGACCAGAGTTGTCTAGTAATAAATTAACCTTTACACTGAAAAACTTCAAAAAAAGGGCTTGATGAGTTTTATTTCAGGTACCAGCATGGTGTATTAAACATAGATGTAGATCTGTAGCAGCATACAGCATAGTAATTAAGTCTTGATGGGATTTTATAATGACTAGAAAATGTTTTAGCAGAGAAAATTATTTTAGAGTGATCTTATCTGCAACCCTTTTAACTCTAAGCCCCTTCTGTTGTTAAATTGTACCATAGTTGATGTAGAAAGACTGTGCTTTGCAATGTCAAGATGACCTTGCATATTTTGCATCAAATTCAGACAACTCCATCGTTGTGACTAACTGGATGTTTGCTGAGATGGTGTTCAAACGAGTAGGAAATAAATGGTCCGACAATACGAAAACGTCCGCGTCTGTAACCGCTGATGGCATAAAAATGCAAAACAATTTGGAAACAAGTGTTGAGGTGTGATCTCCTCTCAATGTATATCTCTTTGCTCACTCTTTGAACCTTGTCGTGTACTTGTCTGCATCCACTTTCCGCTCTGCCCAGGCAATCCATTTGTTTTAACACAAAATCAAACCTTTTCCAGAATGTGCCCTTCTTTTGTACAATCCTTCCTCTTACACACCTCCAATATGAATTATCCTGACAGTTCTGATAACACTGCTGCAGGATTCTTTTATACCAAAACTTCCACTTGAATACAGAAGTCAGTTGGCAAGCATAATAACCATTTTTGCAACATCCACGCGAGGGCCTTTTATGAGTATTTCAAGTTTTACAGTGCATTTGTGGGTGGGCTGATTTAGCAAATGGTGGAATAACCTTGCATGTTTCAGTGAAGGTTGTTGCTTTGAGTAGTGTTATGATTTCTTGGAAATGAGATTTTTACGTTTGATTCGCATGTACACCATCTTCACTATTTGTCAATGTTGCCCAAGGTAAGGCTGGGACTTTTACACTAAGTGCTGAAAAACAAGTATTTTATAATGCTCACATCATTACTACTATTAAAAATAAATAAATCAATCAATAATAAATTAAAATGAATTGCTGAAGGTTATTTTTCAGAGCTGTTGACCAGCCGGCACTCGGCTTCAACCTTATTAAATGGCATACACATTAAAAGCACTCAGATGTCAACCTTCCCAGCCTCTCCATGTTGTGCTTTTGATGGAAATTATTAAGTGTAGACTTCATTTAAATATAAATATTAAGCTGATACATTTTGAAACCATCCTGGCTAGCTTTTTATACAAATTGCGTGCAAAAAGTGGGCAAAATGGTTAATACGTTGATAAAATGGTTCTGCAGATCTCAAAGGTATTTTCTTTTCCTTTTTTTTCCTCTTCAAAAGATTAAGTATATCACTGTTTTTTTCCTGCTCCTCTGAGTGATGATATTTACCCCCCCCCACACACAGCCATTTTCAGTGAGTATAGCTTATAACAAGGAGACTTATGACATTTGCATTTCAGATACTGCCACATTGGAGTTGTTTGCTCTTGTAAGGTTGACAATATCAAGACTTCCACATGATGAGAGGTTTCATCAGAGGCTTTCGTGTAATTAAGCCCATGCACTTGGAATTTGGCGTATTACCTCTTCATTCCAGAACAAAAATATATTTATCGTGAATAAATGTCTATCTGCTCATGTTTAACCTTATGTTGGTTGAATCAATTTATTATAGTTTTTTTTTTTTTAATAGGAGTTTGCTTATACTTAGTGATTTTATATACATATCAAAACTGAAATTGCAATATATTAGTTTTGAAGTATCAAACCAAAATGTTGTGTGTAAAATGCTATCAGACAGTTCTTTGTTAGTTATTTTAAGAAGATGAGAAGACTTGTTATGGCTCATACTTATTTTCCAATTACGTTTTGAACTCTGGCCCTGAGTAGTGCATTTTTATTATGTTGTATGTTGTGGCGGACACTAAGAGCCGTGGCCTCTCACCTCATGGGACTGGGGGCATTTCGGATCACAGAAGTTTATTCTTAATTTTGTATTGGTGTAGGAGGAATAAAGTTGGAACTTGCCTTCGACTCCGCACTCCGTCCTACTTACACCACAACGTGTATGGAATGGATAACATTGGAATTAATACAGAATTGCGTTTAAACTATAGGAGCAGAGACTCAGACATTCTGAGTCTGCTGTTGGCTTTGCTGCAGTGTAATAATAATTTCAGCACAATCATGACTGTTTCATTTGCTTAAAACTTTAATCACTAATGGTTATAAAAGTGCAGAAATAATAAAATCGGACACATTCTCATTTATGAAGGGGGTTGGCGATTTGTAGGAATATGAACAAACACACCACCAGATTTTCAATAGGGCTGTTCCTTTTATACACTTTTTGCCTACCATCTTTATATCTCACTCTATTTACCTATTTTTTTGTTTTCTTACAGAATGTATTTATATATGTGATTAGGATTCAAATATATAATTTAGTTTAAATAATTAGGATTTATACCGTTTTCAACTGATGTTTCTTATGGTTATACTCAAACCTCAAATATTTGGGATTGAAGCAGGGGGTCCACTTTAGCAATTGTAAGATTAGGTTTTATTGTGAAGTTGCAGATCATTACTTTTGCCATTCAAACAACTGTTGAGATTGAGGCAGCAACATTGGATTTGGGATTTGCAATCACTGTCAGCTTTACCCTATCTAGCTCTTCCATTATTCTGGCACAGATTCCAACAAAACGTTTCTTAATGCTGTGCAGAGGCTGCTGCCTTCATAATTTGCAGAAACAATTTGCTACTCATTATACATGCATTTGTAAACAAGGAATCTGGTTCTGTGTTCTGTATGAATGTGTTCATTCTGAAAATCTACATCATTTTACTTGTGTAACCATGAATTATTGTGCAAATTGCGTGTAGTAAAAGACATTTTGACATGTATGTGATATATCCTGTAAGGGGGTAGTCATTTGGAAAATAGGTTACCGCTCAGTCTGAGGTTTTATATCTAAGAAATGGAGCTTGTTACGTGATGTCGGCACAGTCTCATCTGTACTCCTGCTGCTTCCTGCTTTGATAATGCAGCTATTACTATTTTGGTAGGTTCATTTAATCTGTGGCTGTATATGATTTGAAAATTAATTGGCATAGAGCATATAGCCTTTTTTATGGTGCATTTGCACTTTAACATTTTGGGTGAAGAAGAACCGGTTAAGCTCTTTTTTTCCAGAAAGTAGTAGCGTTGGAAGTGCGTCATTTTCAATAACCTTAACAGCGGCAATAATTGGCATTAAAATCTCGTGCAGTATACATTGAGTGTTCTTCCAATACACCTTTGAGTCCTTCCCTGTGAGGAATAGTCTCTGTTCTATTGTTATTGGAACAATATTTTTAATGTACAGTGTATAAAGATTAAAACTGTTCTTTATGCCAAGCTGTTTACATCCGCTGTAGATTTAATCTTGTTGACATGGGGGTCTCTGTGGAATGACTTGTGGTGCCTACCTTAGGTGTTCACTTTAACTGCTGTGTTGCACATTGCCTTCACTTTTCATCCTTGAAGGTTGAAGCTTGATCATTATAAATTAAAAACAAACAACTGCATTAAGTTAGTGCAAACCACAAGATTTAACTTGTACAGCCATACTTTTTATATAATTATAATTTTATACACAGTCCAGGAAATAAGATTTTGTTACTGACTTGAGTGCTGGGCTCTGCTGTTAATCAAAAGGGATTCCATGAAACAGAAATTTCATTCTTATTTATTTATTTATTTATTTATTTTTTGAAAGACCTGTGAATATTTTTGGGACTGATACAGCAAGCCTGATTCCTCTTTCATATGAATATAGACTTGTTCCCATGCAGTTACCATGTCCTTATTACTGTAATGTAAACATCACAAAAATGTCAAAAAGCATTTAATGTTCCATATTCTGCTTGTGTTGTGCTTTTATCTATCCAGATTTGAACTACAGATGTTTGTATCTTGGGCCAGTTATTAGCAGCCTTGCCTTAGATCATTGATTCTTTTTGTGCAGCATTTGCACGGTGTTCCCATCCATGTCTGTGCTGATTCCGTGTGGGTGTCCGATGTTCTAACAAAATCACATCTTCAGCTTCATCCTTTAACTAGTACACTTGACTGGTGCACTACTGGACACACCTACATTTTTTTCTCCAGGTGTTGTACATTGGGGAACAAGTGACCACTGTTGTTGTAGATAGTGGGTTACATTGCATTGCAAGTGGTATGATAGATAAGATATTGTTAATCTTCAATTGCAAGTTTAGCGTTTATTGCTGTTGCATCCTTGACCTCTCACCTACTTGCAAAGATTAAATGCGCTCTGAAATAAATCTCTTGTAATCTTACATTTTATTTGCTCTGGCCTAACTTCAAAACACATTGTGGAGGTCAGCTACATAGTGAGTCAGACTTGTGCACAGTATTGATGTACATCTTAATCAAGTTTATTTTTCATAAGAGCAAAATGATCAGTCTTATAAAACAGGATGATTTCCCTAATGTATGCATTTCGATAAGTTGTTGCCTCTGTATGCCTTTTGGAAATTACAGCATTTTAGTATAAAAAAACAAACATTAATCATGAGACACTGATTTTAATTTTATTTGTTACCAGGAGCACTGTATTTTATTGAAGTCAGGAAACCTGCAGTTTGGTTTATTGAATAAAAGTAACAAAATATCTGTTTATGCCCCTATCGAGGTTATTTTTGAAAGAGAATAAAATGGGAATCAGCAGGTCAGACTTTCACAAAAAACAGGGATCGGAATATACTAAGAAAATTGGCCCATTTCAGTGATTCAACGATTGTAAAATACTACACCCTGCCTGCCTCTTCCCTTGCTGTTTGCGTGCCTTCTGAGAGAAACCGTGCTGCTTGATGGTATATTTTGAAATACTAGCAGTCATCTTAGCTCTTGAAAAATGCACAAAAGCTAAAAATGAATGGCTGAACATTCATTCGAAATCTCACAACCCACAAGAATTTAGCTGTATATTTCATGTACCGTCAAGGCCAGCTAGCCGTGTTCCTTGATTACTTAAACATCACCAACTGGCAAACCAGGCTGAATTGTTGAACCAAAGGCTGTTTCCCATCAGTTGCTGGTTAAAAAGCCCCATGAGGAATAGGACGTATTGATTTAATCCAGAGCAAATCCTGTTATCTGCCATTGATGCGGCTGTGACGTACTCCATTCCTGTATATCTGATGAACCTTCACGAAAGAGAAAACTGAATTTTGTTCTTCTACTGTTTGGAAGGCACATTGACTTCCTGAGAGAAGTCTTCATCCCTTACTTGTTCCTGGTTGTCCCATGTCTTTCATTACCCTTGGCTGTGTCACAGGCCCACACAATGATGTTGATGGCTTTTACAAGCTACACATGTGAGCCTCCCTTAGATCTTGGGACTGTCCTCTTATTGAAACTGCATGGGTTTACCTCCATCACATCACCTCCAATAAAGGTTTGAATCATGGACTTCAGTTTATTTTCTAAGTCTGCAAAGCTTGTTTCAATCCATTGGTGCGGTTCACCTCAAGTTCTCTGGTCTGTTGTCTTGTCTAAACTTAAGTTGCAGAATTAACCCTGATATTTAACTTGAATTGAACTGAATCCACAGATGACATTTAAACATTTACAAATTACAAAAGAATAATTGGTAGCTAACATGGGGGAATACATGTGATATACTGATATGTGTGAATGTATACAATATGGATTTTCAGAAGTACTAATTAGTCAGCATATTCATAAATGACTACGTATCTGATGAAGTTCAAGATCCAGACAAATAAGAATGAGCAGATATTTTTTTTTTCTTGATAGAAAAGTCAGTATCTATTTCTGCTGTCTATATGAAACACCAAACACATCCCCTAGAAATGTGTTTTCTGGGAATCAATTTGTCTCCAAATGAATTTTGCCAAATGTTAATAAAGTAACTATTTGAATGATAGAAATACCAACGTCCTGCGATTCACATTCAAACTTTGAGTTTGACTTGAGCTCACACAATAATTCACCACAGTCTAGCTGAGTCTAACGATTCAGTGGAATTCCACTTTTGATCTCTTTAGTCATAGTACTTCTCCTTCATGGACCCCATTTCATGCTTCCAGTCACAGGAAGCAATATTACATTGAGGCAGGCATGCTGGATGCTCAGTCACTTATGATGATGAATTTAAGTTCTTTGGCACCAGTATGCAGCATTCAGACTGTTTTTTCTTTTTTTTTTTAATACCAAAGTGTGTCAACACAACACCATTTGTGCTGCCAAAGCAACTCATTTTTGTTTAATTGGAGGAATAAATTGATGTTTTTTAATTCCTCTTTTTTAATTTATACAATTTTCATTCATTTCTGTTATGGCTGATAATCTGTCACTTGCGACTGCTGAAACTTTCATGGCCATTTCAGTATTTTAGCTGTTTTCCTGGTCGCAAGTGTCAACGGCTCTTTCTGACCATTAAAGTACATCAACCATGGCACATGCTAATAATGAAGGATGTCTAAACTTAATGGCTTCTACTCTAGGTCTAGGGCTGCCAGGCAGCAAGTGAATTAGTTCATAGTGTTGCTGCTTTTAGCACCTTTTGCTGACAGTGCTGATGAATGATGCTGTAATATCAGTTTGATTTGATCAAAAGTGTGAAAAAATCTGTCCAAAGTTTTAGTAACTGCCATCTTGCCATTAGCCGTTCCTCAATAATTACATAGAGAAATACTGCGGAAATATCGTTTTACTGTTGCTCAGAAATGTAGGCTGGATTACAACTCTGTTTTCAAAGGAAATTGGAAAAATGATATTAATGACATCTACTTGAAACAATAATGAATTATGTTGCTTTGGGAATATGTACATAGGTTAAATGAAAATATGTGTAGTAATTGTGAACTAAGTACAAGTCCCTGGGACTGATCCAACAGTGGCATCTCTTTGTTTTTAAACACTAAAACATTCGTTTTCTAACACAGAGTCCAGTTAATTTGTTTTATTTCATCATGTGGACTTTGCACGATGTATTGCTTACATGCATTTATTTAAGTGCATATCATGAACAGTTGGAAATTAAGATAAAGTAGTTTACTACCAATGTCGCACATGGGTAAAGGTAATTGGCTGGGGCCCACAACTGCTGATACTGCTGACTTAGTGTTAAAAAAATGATGATATATTATGGTTTGACTGGCTAAATACTTATGGAAAACTATAATAATATAGCATATTATTTTAACACTTAAAATGATAATAACTTAATATTTAATAGATATTGAAAGAAGACATCACTAAAATGTTAGCTGGTGGCTCGCATAATAAGGGCTGGTAAATGGGGATGTGTTTACCATAAGTAATGCAAAATTGCCTTGAGCTAAAAAGCATCTCTCTCTCTCTCTCACTCTATATATATCTATAGATAGATAGATAGATTCAAACACATTCATATCCTGACCTATAATTCTTCTGCAAGGTTTCTGCTATGTGCCCTCTATGCACTGGATCTTTTGCTGTTCATTATATCAGTAGTAAATTTTGTGCAAGCTTTTCGTACCTTAGTGCAGCAGTACCAGCCTGTGGAAGATTTGTGCCCAGTCAGCTTGAATTACAAATTGCAGAAACAGACATTCCGAGCCCCTAAGGAGAAATTACAGATGCACCATTCTCTTCATGCTGTTTTTCAAGGAGCATAATACATCTTTCTCCAAAACACTGTGAACATATCCTTTTATTCAGGGACCTTACTTCTAGTAACTCAACAGATAGTTTAAGTTTGTTCTAATAGTGTAAATAAGGAAAAAAATCTGAAAGATTAGATTAGGTTGAGTCTTGATTCTGAGACACATTTTTAAATTTTCATCATGCAGCCTCGGTAGTGTAGCTATGTTACCTTGAAGAGAGAGGTAATTTGGGTAACTCGTTGGTATGTTTGTGAGATATATAAGAACACTAATGTGGGGTTAAAGTCATATGGAAAATGACTGATGTCTTCCTATTACTACTACGCAATGATTAAGGCAGGTGGCTACTGGTTGAATTTGTTTCATTTTAACAATTACATATACCAGGACAAACTGGATGTATAACTGCCAGAGTTCGGACAAAACTAGTTCAAGTGGCTTTTCATGGTAAGTGTGCTGTTCGTCCTCTACTCCTCATTAATGAACACACATAAAGCCAATTGGGAGATTGCTTGATATGTTTCAGATGCAAAAATTTCTTGGCTTGTAGCACAAGGATGATCGCCCATCAGGTTATCACTCTTAGAAAAAGCTGCAGTCTCTATATTACTGCCAACCATTTTGCATTGAAGACAGGTGAGGAGCAATAATCATTGACTCATTCCACAGCTTTGACTGTATACTTCTACACCTTGAAGAAGCCAGAGCTTCTTCTCAAAACAGAAATACACACAGAATACACGGAATACTCAGAATACACTACAAAGACTCCTTTATTCCGGTCTGTGCTTGAATGATTGTGATTTCAATAAATGTGTGATGTGCATAACAATGCCTGTTAACTCAATATTTATCAATAAAAAAAGAATTAAGTTTAAAACTATTTATTTCTTTATTTCTTTGTGTTGCATGGCAATTTCCATTTTTATGTCATTTTAACCAATGCCGAATTTTTGTATACATTTAATTTTCATGTGTTTTTTTTGAATGGTAATTTCCCGGTCATGCAGATGAGACGAAATTGGCATCATCGTGAAATTACAGGTTAATCAGAAAAAAAAGTGAAAAAGTTCAATATTTTTTGTCATGTATTTCAGTAAGTGAACCTCATATCATATAGATTCACCGCACATAGTTTGAAAAATTTCAAGACTTTATTTTGTGATATATTGATGATTACGGAGCTGCAGTTTTTTTCAAGCAAGGCTCAGCACCTGCTCACACATTATACCTGAGCAGCACCACAGGCTGATCACCTCCATGCCAACTCGCATTGATGCAGAATTTAATGCCAAAGAAGGCCAACAAAGTATTGACGGCATTGAAATGAACATACTTTTCAGAGCCTTACATTTCTGTTTGAAATTTCCTTTTTTATTGTTCTTGTGTAATGTTCTAATTTTCTGAGACATTGAATTTTGGTTTTCATTATCTGTAAGTCATAATCCAAAAAATATGGTGTTGAAATATTTCACTCCGTCTAATGAATCTATATAATAAATGGGTTTCACTTTCTGAAGTGAGTGACAAATTGTTGAACTTTCATGATTGTCTAATTTTAGAGATGTAGCTGTACATTGTTCAATGTACATGTCACATTTTTCATTAATTTTGCTCAGCAACAGTGCATGTTTACTCTAACAATTATTTGTTTCAAAGTGATTTCCTTGTAAGATTTTCTGTCTATTGCCATACACAACTAAAGAAAAACAGATAGTTTACATTTAAGAAGCTGTATCAGACAAAGAGACACTATCCTCTAAAAAGAATATAGAGAAGATTGAAGGATCTCAATTACCATGGATGTAATAAAATATAAAAGCCTCAAAAGTTTTGAGATGGACAGAAATTACACAGAGGTGCAAAATAGTAGTAAGCAGCTTTTATAGAAATGGATGAAGTGCTGATGTCACAAAAGGCAAAGACATCCAAAAAGGTCATATGAGCCTCAGCTGTCTAAATGCTGAAACAAAAACAGTGATATAAACTTACTCTGTTGTACTCTGTTGTGGATGATTTTTGAATATCCACTTGACAGGTCTTCATTTCTGAGTCTACCTGAGAGGTTATTCGAAGCAGGGATTCTGTGGAAAAACTTGGTAGCTACAGTCAAAGCAAGTGTGCTTACATTCAAAATTCCATTTTCTAACAATTTCACTCATGATTTCCTTTCCTCTCATGTACTTTGTCCTTTTGCTACTTCCGTCTGCCTTTTTCTTCATCATGCGCCCTTACTCACCCTGTGTCTATAATTTCCATGTCTTTTTTTTTTCTCTTTCTTTCCCTGCTTTTCTCTTGTGTCCTTTGAAGTGCTAAACAATAAGAGGGCTACACTCGCTGTTAAGCTCATAGGAAAATCCAGGCTGAAACTGCATGGCACAGTGCATTGCAGCAGAATGTCTTACTGGGGTCCATAGGGGGATGAGAGGGGAGAAGGCATCAGAAGTACTGTGAGCATGCAGCAACAATTGCAAAAGCCACGCAAAACCTTGATCCTCCAAGCTGTCAAACGACTACATAATAACAGCATTGCTGATTAATGCTTTGTTGATTTATTTTTCACGGGATATGTCAATCATTTTTGAACATCATCCTGATTGTTAAACCTTGACAGCTGTCCATATTTATACAGCCATGTATGAGATTGTAAAGGAATTATTGAGACCATTTGCGGATCTTCTCATCAGACGCCCATTGATAGTATGGTTTTAATGAAAGGGTTTCATGGTTACAACCTCTTGGAATAGACAAGGAAGACAATCACTTGTTTTCCCATTGTCTATGACTTCCTCCTTCTGTGGTTATCTTGTCTTTTTTCTATAATGCGGCTATAGACATATCTATGCTGTGATGAATGCTATTCATTACCAAAGGATGGAAAAGGAAACGAGTGCTCTGGAAAAGCAATCTGTGGATGAGGAATATTGAATTCTTAACCATCTGAAACACCCAAACACTCAACTCCCACATTTTTCCTAGATGCTGCCATTCCTAGTCACCCATGCTGTGTTGTATGTATGAACCCTGAAATCTGACATGGGTCTCTGCATGAACTTTTATTAGTATTCTTATTATTTTTTTAGGCCTAGCTATTTTTTTGTGTATTTCCTTATCTTCATAAGGGTTTGTCTGATTTGACATTTCTTGTTTATTTTCCAGAGTCATGCATTTGAGACATTCAGAAATCAGTCTTCAGGTGATTTTAAACCCTGTTGGTTGACTTAAACAGTTTGATTTATATTTCATGGGTGTAAAAATGAATTATATCAATACCATTTAATATGTGATTTAACATAAATTCATATTTGAAGTATGGATACACAATTTAGCTTTTCATTTTTATCGTGTTTTCTCAAGAAGATAATACTAGTGAGGATGATGATGATATAATAATAATAATGATAATATTGATAATACATTTTGTTCAAGGTACCTTATTAAACACTTAATGACACTGTACGGAGATATACATATACATATTGCAAGAAATACAGATCAGAGAAACAATTGAAATAAAACAATAAAAGTAAGTGACAATACAGTTTATGTACACATGCATACATACATCCACATATGCACTTGTACATACGCACATATGCATATACTAGATATATACACACTTATAAGTAACTAAAATTGATGGCAGCTGTTGTCAGATGGAATAAGCGAATAGACAGATGGGTTTTGAGTGATTTTAAGTGGGGGAATAAATGGGTGTTTCTGAGTTAGGGTGGTTGTGAATTCCAGAGAAGGGGAGCAGAGCTGTATGAAAAGAAGGTTGATATTGCTATGATTATATGTAGACCTTTGAAACATTAATATTAAAAACCTGTGAAATTACATGTAAAATGACAAAGGTTGAAAGACAAAAACAAAACCATGTGTAAGTGAATGTGCTTGGAAAGTGTCATGCACACAAACTCCAACAAATGACAGAGCAGCTCTACTGTCTCTGAGCAGTTCGTCCTCCTATGCAGTTTGCTTGTGGGTGTAGATTC
Organism: Fistularia commersonii; assembly: GCF_037954325.1. Lineage (NCBI taxonomy): Eukaryota > Metazoa > Chordata > Actinopteri > Syngnathiformes > Fistulariidae > Fistularia > Fistularia commersonii. Next base: position 17,533,775 of record NC_141285.1, read on the forward strand.
ATGATCAGCTATGGTATATTATGTTTTGTTTTTGTGATTAGACTTATAATATCAAATTAAAACTGGAAAATCATTCTTGTCCTCATTGTTGCCAAAGGCTGTCTATCTCTGACTGACTAACAGTTTTCTGTTCAGATTAAATTTTTAAGGCCTTCACATAATGTATAAAGCCATGGGCCAAGAGGGTAACAAAATCTTGGAAACACAAAACAATGCATACAATGCCAATTTCATTTTGAAGCATTTTTGAAGCACCACGTTACATTGTGATTCCAGACAATTTGAATGGTGTGCTAGTGTTGTGAGGATGCAGGGCGTAAGAACATAAGACATAAGAACTCAGGAATAATCTGTATTATCTCACAGTAGAAGAGAAAAAAAAAAAGAAAACTCCCATAATAAAAACGACAGAGAAATATTATAGTCGTTACATTTGAGAATTTGTCTCCCGATCTGGCCAGGAGCATTTAGAATACCTGAACAAAACTGCACCTGATTCAAAAGCCCTGCCTTTGCACCATGGGAGCAGAGCTGCTATGACAGACAGCTTCTGGTATACCGCTGTTTCACTTGGCGTGAACCAGCTGTCACAGATGTTATCCAGATTGTTGAAAGAGGTTAGGACATGAATGTCTTATACTATTCAGGCAGCTCACTGGCTTAAAGAAATTGGCTGATGCAGCATTTGAAGGGAGACACTTTATAAGAGTAACTTAGGATAGATGACATGGTTTCAATAAATATATTTTAAATGGGATTCTGATGCATCAATAATCAGTATGTTCTACACATCTATGTAAATGTACTGAAAGTTAGCCATAAAAGTTGCAATTGAGCAGCTGATTGTTGGATCAAACTGATTCAAACTGAACACACATCAGCATATTACTCTTACCTGATATTTGAAAGCATTGTGAGCAAAAAATGCTCTATTTAGTGCAAAGTAGCCAGTAAGAGATTATGCAAGAAAATCTCTGACTTATATAACTTCTGGTCCCTCTCCACCTGATATAACACATTTAGGTCATATTGTTTGATTATTGCAGTTTCAACTGCGCCAATATTTAATATATAGTGCTTATATATATATATATATATAAGTGCTTCCTCTTACACAACAGCGCATAGCTATTCTCATCGTAAACATAAAGTTACATTTGTCACATGAGCTTTCAAGCAGTCATTATTATTAAAGTAATGTCAAGATTGTGAATTTTAGAAATGTAGGCAAATTTTAGAAAGTGTTTTTAGAAGTTGCTTCATTGATACAAATAAATGCTTATTTTGCTAACTTTTTTTTTTTAGCTTTAAATATTTTTTTAATTTTATGTTTCGAAATAAATAGAATGTTGGATCACAAAAAAGTAATGTTTTAGATTGGTTTACATCTTTCAATTTATTTTCTTCTCCTATTCTATAAGTGAGTGCATTTGACTATCAGAAGAGATATGGTGTGATCAAGTGAACTTCAGTCGGGTATTTCGCACCGGTATTTGAAGATTTGGGAATCTACAAAGAATTCATGAATTTTTGTTTGTGTGCACCGGCATCCTTTTTCGTGTTCTGTCCGGCCATTCAGTGAAGCTGTGAAATTGCTTCAGAGGCCCAGAGTGGGACATTTTGGAGACATACAGAAACAGACAGTAGATACTATTGAGGTTTTAAAAGCATTGCATTGCTATATTTTATTGATGTCTCTTAGATGATTCATACTGACATTTGCTGATGCTCTCTCTTAAGCAAATCTCTTGCCATCATAAAATTGCTTGTCCAGGATCCACTTGGTAAATATTTAAGGGGCCTCACATCATTGTTGAACACTCCCTGAGCCTAGATATTCAGCGGTTTGGTCAGTATAACTGTATATTTTCAGTATAACTTTAAGCAATTTGGATTTTAAACAAGTATGGATTTTTATTTTTTTTCCCAATTGAATAATTGCCTCAACAAAATATTTACAAAAATTAACATCCGTGCCATGTGTGTTATAAAACCATTAGACCTCATATGTCACAACTGAAATGTGGTGATAATGGCTAAGAGCCGTGTAGGTCTGACAATTGTTGATTTGATTGAAAGTTATTTTTTAAAAAAGGCAACAGACTTAGTTATTTGCATAGAGGATCTGTTTCTTTATCTCTTATTTATTATTCATTCATTTCATTTATTTCCAAATACTTGTGAAATATTTAAAAATGCTGAAATGATATTATGTATGTTTAAACATAACAATGGGCCAACTAAATTTAATTAAAGAAATGAGTAAGCTTTCAAAAAAATGTTGAGAACTTCAGCTTTAAGGATTCAGCTGGGCTTTGCTCCAGTGGTTGTGGCCGGATTCCATAGACAGACCCCGATATGCTGAACAGGTTTTTTTTTTACACACATAAAAAGGATGAAAAACCGATTGTTGTGGGCTATTTAATTCCAAAGCAGATTAATAATTCATCCCTCCATTTTAAAGAGGAGATTGGTGTGTCAAATAATTACAGCTGAACCAACTACACCACAGTTGGATGATTGTTTATAGTCTAGTTATATTCATTTTCTTTTTTATGCCCAAGAAAGACTGAAATGATAGTCTCTGCTGTTATGAAAGTCAGAGTCAATGTCTTTTTTGGTGATGTTTGAAAATGTTTATACCTTTAATTTTTCTCTTTTTAAAATATGTACTAAAAAGTGATGTAATATGTATTTTGAAACTTTGAGTTATCAGCTTTGTACAGAAGGAGGAACAGTGATCGGGGAAAAAACTTTAGGAAACCCTCTGCTGTGGGACCCATTCTAATAAGTCATGTCTAGATGTACATTAGCATTGGGAAAACCCAAAAAAGACTCATGATTTTACTTGTACCTTCTCCTGCAGTCTGGCTAACTTTTCAAAAGTTCTATGTCTGGAAATAGAATAAGATCACATTTACATTTTGCAAGCACTTTGCTTTTGCTAGACATTTATTGTATCTGGTTAAGATAATATGGAACATTGGGCTTTGGAACAAAAGGTTATCCTCTGTTCTTGGAGAAATAGAGTAATATTGGCTTTGATAGAAAGACCTGTGACCATTTCTAAGATGATTTATTTGAGGGGTGTAAGACTTTGACATCAGGTAATGAGATTTTGAGGGTAACGAAGGTTGTCTTGGGAGGTTCAGTTCTTAATTATTTTTATTTTGTTCTCATCTTAAACATTATCAAAATAATGTGCACTTTTTGTATAGCTCTAAAACACATTTATATGTGTGCAGGTTTAGTTAACAATGGAAAACCTGTAATGTCTCAATTACTTTTAATATTATTGATCATTTTAATAATTGTTTACCACTAGATATTGTAAATTGGCATGCTATTGTGTTATGACTGCCAACTGAGCTCAGATATTTGATTTGTCTTCAGGAAAAAATAAACTCTTATCAATTTTATATCGATAATAAGTATTCCTATATTTTATGTGAATGTAATAACATCATTCATGCCATGTGAAAAAACACATATCACTACGGATAATAACCTCTAACAATCACATCCTAACGCAGCTCTCTCTGGCTCTGCAGTGGCATAATACATCTGCTCGTTTGCATCTCAGCCAGTCTAACTCGATGGCAAACAAAACAAAAAAAAACTTCTGTCATGTCACTATTATAAAGACTTTTTTGGCTTCCAGATTTTTTCTCTGTGTCATTTTGATTTTTACTTTGAAGATTATGTATTTTGTATTTATTTCCTGTGTAATTTTTGTAATCCTCCTTCTCCGCTTACTAGACTCAGTTTTTAAATAAATAAATGAATAAAAAATGTCATCTGTCCAATTTCAAGTCCGTTGACAAGAAAACTACTACCGTATGTGTCAGTGTTGTTAGATTTGAAGTATTGATTGTTGTTGACCTGCTCAAATGATTGGCTTACATTTAAATTCCACAATTTAGCCTGAACTTGAAAGTATGCCCTCTCTTTTGAAGGACTATCCTTCAACACAAGCTAAACATCAATATTCCACTTACCTATGGGAAATTAAATCATATATATATATATATATATATATATATATGTTTTTTTCCCTCTGTTTCATTTCTGTTATCACCATCATAATAGTCATTATTCTAATTGAGATTTAGATATCAATGGCATCAACCTATCAACGCCAAACTGATTAGCAGATAGTCATGCTAAAACATGGGCTATTCTGAATGAATAGATTAGATGGATGGACATGCTAGAGAGAAAGATGTTGATGATAACCTTGGTAGATACAAATCAAAAGACATATCAATGATCGATCAGCTGTACAGTGTTTTATATACCAACAGTAAGTCATTAAAGCATATATCCGTTGATGTGCTAGTGAGTACCATTTTCTTAAACAATAGTTTAACTATAATTACTGTAATAAGTGATTAATAGGTGTTGCTCCCAACTATGACAAATGACCTGTACAATAGGGGCAATATCTTAAAGCCAATTTTACATTGAATCTCAATTTTGATGATGTCTTTTGTAATATGTACACTGAATGTAGGTTCTCCTCTAGGCCAGGGGTCGGTAACTCGTGGTTCTGGAGCTGCAAGTGGCTCTTGGATCCGTCTGATGTGGCTCCCTGTGGCTTTTGAAAAGAGTTAATGAGTATTTAATTAAAATGTATTTTATATCAGTTTGTTCATTTTTGAAATATAATTTTAAATTTGAAGATTATGGCAATCTTGTAACATCATAAATAAATCAAATTTGTTAAAATATTTATGTTGCTGCTAATAAGTGACTGCATGCACCAGTAAAAGGATGACAGCTCAGAGAGATTGGATGGCATTTTTGGTTTGGTGCCGGTGGATAATTTAAGATTAGCTTTTTTTCATAAATACAAAAAGGACTCAAATAGACATTGAGTATTTTGACGAAAAGTAACCTTCAACCAATGCCTTATTTCCTTATTTTAAACAGAGTTCAAAATGTTTTTGTTGCATGCAGGAATATAATTTCATTTTCTCTTCAGCTGTTCATTGATTTAAAAAAAAAAAAGGAACACATTTGTTAATATATAGCATAAAAGGAAAAAAAAAAGTTATGTGCCATCTGATTTATTTTGAATTTCAAAAGGGTTGCGTGGCTCCCGGTGTTTTCTTTACGGGGGGGGGAACAGGTCCAAATGGCTCTTTGCGTGGTCAAGGTTGTGGGTCCCTGCTCTAGGCTTACATAGTTAAAGAGAAGGCTTTAAAGTGTGAGACTTTACTTTCTTCTACTTTTCAATCTTACTGTTAAAACATGTGCTGCATAAGTTGCTTATCTTGCGTCCCAGGATCTGGACGGATGATGTGGTCTGAAAAGTCTGCAAAAGCCACAGAGTGATATTCTTTTATCAATGGTCAAGTTCTCTGAAGGCTAAACAAGAAGTTAGCTCAACCAGCAGAGGTGTTCTTTTTGCTTCATGTGTCATTTAAAACCATATAGAAATGATCAAGGCTGCTTCTAAGCCTTATTTAATATGTTAATGGTAAGAATAACTCACAGCATCTGCTCAAGGGGATGCCGCCCGTGCTGGTGCGCAAGCACACCTGAGCAGTGTTTTGTTCTTGGACTTCTGTCCTCATCATCCGTAACAAACACCATGGTCAGGCATAAAGAACTCCACATGTGCCCTTGGCACCAACACATCTTAGGCCAGAGTTTTTTGATTGACCTTTTGTTTGTATCGTTGGACTTGCGGCCGCAAGTCCCGGACACTTGGGTGAAGAGAGGGGCGGAATTGACAACTGATCACCACCTGGTGGTGATTTGGCTCCGATGCTGGTCAGACCTGGCAGACCCAAATGTAATGTGAGGGTCTGCTGTGAGCGTCTAGCAGAGTCCCCTGTCAGAGGGAGTTTCAACTCCCACCTCCGGTAGAACTACAACCACATCCCGAGGGAGGTGGGGGACATTGAGTCCGGGCAATGTTCCGTGCTTCCATTGTTGAGGCGGCAGAATGGAGCTGCGGACTTAAGCTGGTCGGCGCCTGTCGGGCCTGTGTGCAACCCTCGAACCCGCTGGTGGACTCTAGTGGTGAGGGATGCCATCAAACTGAAGAAGGAGTCTTATTAGGCCTCGTAGGAGGAGCTCGGAGTAGAGCTGCTGCTCCTTCGCATAGAGAGGAGCCAGATGAGGTTGCAGGGGCATCTGGTCAGGATGCCTCCTAAATGAGGTATTCCGGGCATGTCCTTCTAGGAGGAGACCACGGGGAAGACCCAGGACACGCTGAAGAGACTGTTTCCAGGGGGGCCTGGGAACGCCCTTGGGCTGGACCATGGGGCGGGGAGAGAGGGAGGTCTGGGCCTCACTGCTCTCGCTGCTGCCCCCGCAACCCGACTCCGGATAAGCGGGGGAAGATGGATGGATGGATGGATGGATCTCCTCAAGGTAGCAGCGGTAACCATAAAAGTAACAACCATAGAATGTCTGAACAAATTATATCGAGCATTTAAAAAGAAAAAAGTTCCAAAGAGATTTAAAATTATAAGCAGAGTATATCAATGCTCATACGGAAAAGCCTAGAGAAAAAGAACGTACTTAAAAGAAATAGCAAACTTAAAAATAATCTTCAAATGCCATTAGTACCCCTGGAAAAAAAAAAAAAACAACTAAAAATGAAATTTTTCACTGCTCTGACTCTGGTCTCCTCAGGCAGATCAATTCAAAGTTCAGGAGGCTGAACTGTAAATTATCACCTTTATCATCTTAATACCGGAGTTGAGTCTATCAGAGGAACAGCACATGTTAGATGTTTTGGAGAGAAGGTCAGAGAAGCCAGACTGAGATGGTTCGGTCGTCTACAGAGGAGGAATAGAGAATATATTGGTGCTGGAATAGCTGGATGCTGGAATTGGAGCTGCCAGGCAAGAGGTCTCGAGGAAGACCAAAGAGAAGATTTATGGAAGTAGTGAGAGAGGATATGAAGGTAGTTGGTGTGAGAGAGGAGGATACAGAGAATAGGGTTAGAGAAGCCAAAAGAAGAAGAATCATCCAAATACCTGAGTCTAGAATTGGAACTACCAGGAATGTTACATCTCAGCAAGGGTGTTGTCCGGAACGTATGGCACTAGCAAGTACCTCGTGGCAAGACTCCAAGGACTTTTTAGGACATTGGGAAAATGTTAAGATCAATTGTAAAAGCAACAGGTAGCAAATATTGGACTTATGTAGTCATATTTCAAACTATTAATGAACATTCATGAGGTAGTGAGACTGTAGTAATCTAAAACTGATGTAAATTGAAGAAGGCATGCTTGAGAAAACAGTAGGGACACAATTCAAAACTTAATAATCCTAAACTATTGCATTGTTGCTTATGAAAATAAGCAGGTTACCGAGGGTGCGTTCTATCTTAAGTTTGATGATGTTGACCAGCCAGCAAAAATGGTCAGCTAACCAGCAATTTAATGTAATTGTTGATAATAAATTTCAAATTAATTTTTCATTTCTGTTTAAAGTAAAATGGATATAATTTCAAAGGTCAGTCACAACTAGGGCATTAATATGAATATCCATGCAAAACATTTCCTTAATTTGTTTTGCTGCTGAAGGTCATGTAATTGTAGGGCTTTAATTAATATTTGAGTTTAAATCTCTGTGATAGTGTCTGTCACTCTTCTGTTTGTCACAATTTCATTTTCTTGCTTATTATATTTTTTATATAGTGTTAGGAGTCCATTGGACTAATAGACACATAGACACACACACACACACACACACACACACACACACACACACACACACACACACAATTGAACACCATAAACAGGATCTAAACACCTATCAGCTTATATTGGGTTGGTGGCTTTTATTTAATAATTCTTGTTCAAACAACTAATTTTATTGCTGTCCAACATTAGGGATGATTCAGTAGACTGCTATGGGAACAAAGCCTGACTAGCATGAAGGGCTTCATCGTGTTCATCTGATGATTAATCACATTTATCTTTTGAAATTGTCCTTGCCTTGTCCTTCCCTCATGGGATTTCTACCACAATAGTGGAGAGCAAACTGGTATGCCTTTGAGACATTCCAAACAAGTGCTTCTTCACTGTTCTTACAATATCACTATATCATCTCTACCCTGTCATAAGTCCCTGATGCATTTTCCTGTCATGGCAGGAATCAGCACGTTGCCTTTGCCTCTCATCCCTTAATGTTGCATCCCCTCATGTATTATTTCATCCATCTAACCCTATTATCTGTGTCCTCCTCTCTCACACCAACTGACTTCATATACTCTCTCACTACATCATGAATCTTCTCATTGGTCTTCCTCTAGACCTCCTGCCTGGCAGCTCCGATTCCAGCATCCGTCAACCAATATATCATCACCCTCTTTAAATAATCGCCTAGGTCATTTTTTTACTAAGATGTTTTTTTTTGCCTAAATCATCTCCTCATGATGCTGACCACCAAAATTGCCTACATCCTCAGTTAAACAGATTTTGCCATTCTTACCCCTTTAGTAGAAATTGCCTATGTCAATAGTGTGTCAGATGGTTCAGTTTTTTGTGTTTCCTGAAAAATCTGAAAAAATGACTGGCGATTATTTTAAGAGGTTGACGATATTGACTATCCCTCCTCTGTACATGACCAAACCATCTCAGTCTAACTTCCCTAACCTTCTCCCCAAAACATCTAACATGTGCTGTTCCTCTGGTAGACCCATTTCTGATCCTATCCATCCTCGTCACTCCCAAAGAGAACCTAAGCATCTTCTTCTCTGCGACCTCTGCCTCCTGTCCTGTCATCACTTGTCACTGTTTCTAAGCCATACACCATCGCTGGTCTCACCACTGTTTTGTACACCTTCCCTTTCATTCTGGCTGATAGTCTTCTATCGCATGATACACTTGGTACTTTTCTCCACCCATTCCAACCTGTTTGAACCAGTTTCTTTACCTCTTTTTTTACACCCACCGTTGGTCTGGACTGTTGAGCCTAAGTACTTGAAGTCCTCCAACTTCTTGATCCCCACTCCCTGTAGCCTCAACATTCTGCTTGGGTTCCTTTCATTCACATATATTCTGTCTTGCTGTGGCTAACCTTCATTCCTCTCCTTTCCAGACCATACTTCTACCTCTCTAGATTTTCCTCAACCTGTTCCCTGCTCTCACTACAGATCACAATGTCATCCGCAAACATCAGGGTTCATGGAGATTCCTGTCTAACCTCATCTGTTAGCCTGTCCATCAAAGGATCAAACAAGAGGGCGCTCAGAGCTTATCCCTGATGAAGTCCCACCTACACCTTGAACTTCTCTGTTATCCCTACAGCACACCACACCACTGTGTCACAGCTAGCATACATGTCCCTCACCAGTCTAACATACGTCTCTGCCACTCTAGACTTCCTCATACAATACGAGAGTCCCTCTCTTGTCACCCTGTCATATGCCTTTTCTAGGTCTACAAAAGTGCAATACAGCTCCGGCCTTCCCATTCTCAAAGCAAATAATGCATCTGTAGTACTCTCTAGGCATGAAGCCATACTGCTGCTCACAAATGCTGACTTATGCTCTCAATCTAGTTTCCCCTACACTTTCCCATAACGTCATCGTATGGCTCATCAACCCTATCCCTCTATAGTTACCGCAGCTCTGCACATCCTCATAATTCCTAAAAATGGGCACCATCACACTTCTTCTCCATTCCTAAGGCATCACTCTCTATTATACTGATGACTTTCACAGGCATATCATCTGGACCAACAGCCTTTTCACTCTTCATCCTCTTCAATGCTTTCCTCACTTCACTTTCACTAATCTCTGCTACTTTGTGGTCTACAATAGTTAAGTCTTCTACCCTTCCCTCGCTTTCATTTCCTTATTCATCAGCTTTTCAAGGTACTTTTTCCATCTTCCCATCACTCTTCCAACATCTGTCAATACATTTCCCTCTCTCTCCTCAATCATCTGGACCTGCTGTACATCCTTTGCACCCTTTCCATACAACACTCCAGCTTCCTCAAGCTTTGTCCTCTGCTCTGCTCTTGATCTTCCTTGTCACCAGAGTCATCCAACAAACCACTATCCTATGCTGTCTGGCTACATTCTCACCTACCTCAGTCACTGATCTCTTCCAGGTTACCTAATCAATACAAAATGTAGTTCACCTACTTGCTCCTTCGTCTGCTCTTAAAAAGTGCTCAAGTGCTATAGCCATTTCAATCCTTTTTTCAAAGTCTACCATCATCTGTCTGTCTTTGTTCCTATCCTTGATACCAAAGCTGCCCATCACTTCTTCATTACCTCTATAGCCTTCACCAACATGTCTATTGAAGTCTGCATCAATTACCATTCTCTCATCTCTGGGTATATTCTGCATCACTTCATCTAACTCACTCCACAACTTTTCCTCTAATTCACATCCCACCTGTGGGGAATCACCACTAATAACATTGAGCATTACAGCTTCAACTTGCAGTTTCAGACTCAGTCTGACATTCTTTTCACCTCCAGAACATTCCTACCCAACCTTTCCTTCAAGATAACTCCTTCTCAATTTCCCTTCCTGTCAGTACCATGATAGTTCAACCTAAAACCTGCTCCTAAGCTTCTAGACTCACTAACTATCCACCTGGTCTCCTGGACACACAGTATGTCCACCGTCCTTCTCTGCATCATGTCAAACAACTCTCTACCATTTCTTGTCATTGTCCCAATATTAAAAGTCCCTTGTCTCAGTCCCAGACTCTTGCCTTTCCTCTTCTCTCTCTGCTTCCGAACACACCTTCCTCCTCACCTTCTTAGACCCACAGTAGCTGCAGTTTCCACTGGTACACTGGTATGAAGGTAATTTGTACCAGTGGCCGTTATTGTGAAACTGGGCCTCCACTGATCCTGTATGAGATTGTTAGGTTTGATTTGTACATTTGGTTTTGGCAAAAAATTTACGCCGGATGCCCATCCTGACACAATCCTCTGCATTTATCCGGGCTTTGGACCTGTGCTTTATAATAGAAGCTAGATGAAATCATTCAAATTTGTCATTTTCAAGGTCATCCTTTTATATTGATCAGATAAATAGCTGTAGCTTCAAGTAATGTAAGGAATTGAAGTTACTGAACTTGATTGACTTCATTGCATTTCCTGCAATGTATACGTAAACTTTATATTTGTTGTGGAATGGTTTTGCAGAAAAAAGTTAGCGGTAATGTAGTAATGCACCACTTAACTAATTAGGTGAGATAGACATTTATTTGTTGTTTTTATTCTAACATTTACTTTGTCTTACTCAAGAGCGCATAGGGCATGCTGCCGTGTACACTATCTTTTATATATGTTGTACATGTCCGTGATCTTCTATGATGATTTGTGGTACCCGTGTTTTGCAGATTAGTAATAATAAATAGTAATACTTATTTGTAAAGTTCTCAAAAGTACAGTTATAAGGCACTTAATAGAACATAGAAAGAAAGCACAGTCAGGCTCTTAATGCCATGTTTCTCAATAAAAATAAACATGAAGATTGAGACGGTATAAGCATTCAGCTCAAAAGAGCAACATTCTCTCTAATAGGCATGATTCAGGAAGACTGCTCATTTGTACTGTTTGTTATTTTCTCCACTCATCAAGCTTTGTCGACTTGATTGGGGGCAGCAACCTCTGTGCATGACATTGTTCATGGCACGTTTTGTTCCTCTCTTTGCCCTTGCAGGTGCAAGGAGAGATTTGATATTGCATTCACATCAGTGGTAATTGGTTCTGTTCAGGTCATACTTGGCATTTCATTGTTACCTACATGTCTGCATCAAATGTGAATTAAAAACCCAAGGTCACGTGATTGTTGTTCATGTAATCATTTACAAGGTTTTGGTTGCCTTCTTTTTTCCCCCATTCTGGCTAAAATAGAGCTTATGGGTCGAATAGTGCTATGACAATCTGATTTGTCAGTATTATGGGATTATGTTATTAAGAACAGTAATGTGTTTCAATATTGACAAAGGCAATTTGCTAATGCCTAATAATAACAGAATAGCATAGGTTTATCTGTTTGTCCGGAGTATATAAAAAAAATGGAAAATATGTAGAATAATTAGGCTACTTTTCTATTATTTATCGACAAACACTAAATTTTTCTGTATACTTTAACAAATTACCTGTAGTCAAGTGTTGTCAGTTCATTTATACTGTATATATTACTTCCTTATACTGTACCTCAAGTTCACTTTTCTTTTGTTTCCTGCGTAGTGTAACTGTTTTTTAGTTTTACTCTATGTTGTCTCAGTTTCTTGTACACAGACTTGATTCCAAATTTTCACATTTTACGCTAAGCTGAGCGTATGTGCAACTGATTATCAGATTCCAAGCTGGCATTATGAACTTACCAAACTACTTGATACACTATTAAACAAAGTACAGTTGTCTGACAATCTATAATCAAGAATGTAAGACCTTCACTACAGAATAAATTGTATGACCTTTAAGAAGAGCCAGCTTGCATAAATGATAAAACAGGAAAAGCCCCTCTTTGTACCATTTACAAATAGGATTTCTTGATATTCACATTTTTCTATCGGTGACCTGATGAAGCGAGACTGAAGGACACAAAAGACAATGAATGCCATCCAGCACTGTATGTAAAGGTCCACCAGGGTTGAAGTCATTCAAGTTATAGGATGTACAAAGACAGCCCTGAGCAATACTAAGTAGCAAGGTAGAAGCTGCAGCCAACAAGAGGCTGGGGTAGTGGATTGGAACATCTAAATTAAATCGAGCCCACAAGTCTAGTCTGAATGAGTGTATGCCTGCAACCTTTTTTCACAAAATGATTCATTTAAATTCACTCTAAAACCAACTCACAACAAATTGTGAAAAAAAAAAAAGGTTAAAAAAATATATCTGGAGGTTGCATTCCCATAACCTGTAATGTTTCCAAGAATCATATCAGTTTTCTTTTTTAAGGGAGGCGTAACAGGTTAAAATGACAGGGAGTATGAGTAAATAGTGCTGTTGACAGTTTAAAGTTTGGACTTGCAGCTGAGTCGGTTTCAACTAAAGCAATAGGGAAATATGTTCTTTTCGGACAGAGAATGGGTCTTAAGGAGGAGGATTCACAGGCACACCTTTGGTGAGGGAGCTATGGAAAGAGGGCTGCATTTTCAGGGATACTTGATTAATGATACTTTTGATCCTGAACGCAATATTATACCAAAGGGGAATGATATATTTTCAGTCTTGATGGTTGTGTCTTTAAAGCATCACCAAACTCTCTAGCATCTGGTGTAGTTGCTCCAGGAGCTGGTGACAATCAGCCACCCTCACAATCTCCTCAACTGTCTGTACCAATGTTTATCTAGTCTCCCTTCAAACTCTGCTTTATCTAAGAACGTGATGACAGAGAGTGGCAATCTCAGCCTACATGTGGGGAGTTGGGATATTTTTAAGTGAAGGGAGCTTTTGAAAACATACATTCTAGCCGGTAGAGTTAGATAGAGAGTGATGTGCCCAGCCAACCCATGTTAGATGTGTACTTAGAGGCTGTAGAGCAGCAAGTGAGGCTACTATTCAACGGTTACATTAAAGAAAGCAGCAGTAGAAACAAGAGAAGCCTTGGCAGCTTTAGTTAGTTAAGCCCTATCCACGAGATACAAAAGTTACATTTAATTTGTCTCCAGCTGTTTACATGGAGGATTGCACGGTGGTACAGTGGTTAGTGCTTTGGCCATACAGCACCCTGGTTCGATTCCGACCAGGGGACCTTTCTGTGTGGAGTTTGCATCCTCCAGGTTCTCCGGTTTCCTCCCACAGTCCCAAAACATGCAGGTTAATTGGAAAAAAAATTAAAAAATTGCCCCGAATGATTGAGTGATAGAATAGTTGTTTGTCTATATATATGGCCCTTTGATTGACTGGTGACCTCTCACCCGATGACAGCTGGGATAGGCGCCAGAATCTCCCGCGCGACCCTCAGTGCAGGATAAGCGGAAGAAGATGGATAGATGGATAGATAGATGGATGGATGGATGGATGGATGGATGTTTACATGGAATACATGGCCAACCAAATGTTAGCTTTTCTCTACACTTGGATAGTAGATAAAGATGTAAAGTATCTTCTTGCTGACACGCAATTGGTAAATCTATGAGAGGCAGAATAAATTTTAATTTTTTTCCATTTTATTTTTTAACCGTCATAACAAATGTTTGGATTTAGTAACTTTTTGAGCAACAAAGAATAATTGGATGTCACAGGTGAACGAACTATCAGGTTGTCCGTCAATTATTACTCGATATAGCTTTCGATTGATTCCGTCTTGTTGAGGCAGGATAAAACGAACTGGTATGTAAAGTCACACGAGGGAGAATAATTGCATAGTGGTATGTGGCATGATGACAATACATACTTACATGTAATTAGAATCCTAAAATAAGCTTACCAACAAAAGCACACAGAAAAAATGGCTATCATTACCGCTTCCACATAATAATGTCCTTTAGACATCAAAATGTTATGTTATGCAATTTATTCTATTTTTGTCCCATATGAGTCTGAGACGTTGACCAAAAAAAATCTAGTCCATGATTGGCACACAGGTCAAGGGGATGTTTTGATGGTGTGATTTTAGAGCCTTGTTTTTTTGTGTCCCATTTTCTTGTTTTTCCTTTTTTTTTTTAAACTGTGAGCTCCATATCAGTCTTACTTCCTGATTGTATCAGTGTCTTTCATCATCTGCATCTTATCGATAGTGCCAGAGGAAAATAATGGAAATTCGTAAGGGAAATAAAAAGAGTAGCTAGGGTGGAATTTAATAGGAGACCTGAATGATATACAATGTAAGATAGTGAGAGATGTAGAGAAGCAAAGATTTCAAATGGTATGACAATGTATAGCTATACATAGACTCAGTTTGAATATTAAAAACGTTTTTTCAGAACTTTGTCATATTTTCAACTGCTGTTGAAAACTGCAACCTGCAAATCTGGAATGGTACAGCTCAAAAGTGTAATTAAAAGGAATTCCAATTAAATTATGATTCATGTCTGACCCCGATCAATATTATTTCAAACAATGTAGATTTAACAACCATTTTTACATTTTTTCCAATGGTAATATGTTCATATAATTTCAAATTATTAAAAAGAGAAATATTTTCACTAGCTTGTGGAAGTCAACAAGTGCTAATGGACTCACTAAAGGCGGGTTGCCTCTAGTCGTAAAACTAATAACCTGTGGTAGCTGTCAAAAGAGTCCTTTCCCCAGGGTTTCTAAGGTTCTCTCTGAAGTGGAAAAAATAGGCAGGAAGTGATAGAGAAACAGTGAGAAGGAACATTTTCATTACAGCCCTCAGTGTTGGTTTCTATAGCCTGTGGGATTCTGAGTCGTGCATCTAGTGCTAGTGCTCTGGTCCCCATGTGTTCCAATTATCAAAGCCCTTTAACTTTTGTACCCACGTGAACAGCCTAAAGACATCATGTCTCATGTGTATGTTCTGTCACACTGCCGTGGGCGAACTGAGAGAGAGAGAAACCTCTTACAGAGAAAGATTTTCATTTTCATTTCAATTAGCACAATATATCTTAAAGTCAAAATCAGCAATATTTGTATAAAACCAGTGATTTGTATAAACAAACTTGAGGACAACTAGCTTCCAAATGTCTTTTGGCTTCTTTGATATACACAGAAGGTTTAGTCCGCTTTTATCCTCAGGAAAAAGTTAAACTAATCTAACACAAAATCCAATTTACAAGGGCAACAAGCCAATGAAGAAGTGAAATATTTGACGTTAGTGGATACCAAAGTGTAATCAAATGACAATGGAGTGAGGCTGTATCTGTTGACAAAAATTCAATTGTTGATTTTTAAAATTAAACTGCTGTACGTGAAGATGGCATTAATAAAGTTGCGCTGCTCGAAGATCTATCCCTTTAAAGGCATATTGAAAAATGGGGTCCATTTCTCATCCAGAAGACTCTGACACAAATTAATATATTTTATACCACATCTGAATCATAAATATTGCAAAGCTGCTGATATCTTGCAATGGTTACATATTTTGCATACATATACATTTTTGACTCAACTGAAAAGTAGATTGCCAGATTAGCTTTTGGATCTAAATTTGCATTTTCATCTTGAATTTAATATTTCTTACCTCAAGTGGCGAGTCGGGAAAACATCAAGGAAAGAATCATTTCATATCCCATGCAGACTAAATCACTAACTTAGGAGTCTTTGCTGATTTTCTCTGGCCTCAACTGTTCTTTTTAAAATTTGATTCAACCAAATTACTTAGAATGTTCCCATGATCCTTTAGAATCTGTACAGTGCTACATTGGTAGATTATTGATAGTGATTGATTTAGTAGAATCAAACCATTTACACTCGACAACCATGTCAATTTTCAGAGTCTGAGATTCCCATCTTTTTCTTATCAATTCACTTCATTTCTATAACCTATCTATCATTTACTTGCTTACTCTCTGTCATGTAAGCATTCTCTGCCTATTTAGCTTTGTCTGACCTCCCCTACTTCTATTTCTCTCTCCTTCTTGATGGCTGCTGTCTAGTTTTCTCTAACCTCTAATTATCACACAAGCTGTCAGTGCCAAACTACGAATGTCCCTTGACACTTATCCGACTCAGACTCCCTTTGGCATTTCCATTTGCACAGAGTCAATTTCAATTTTTATCAGGGGTCGTGTGGGGCTTGTGTATTGCCAATGGTCAGAAAAAGCCAAAGAGCCCCAAGCATTTGTCTGAGCATACTGTCCCAGTGGGTACCAGTGTGTCACTTAGTTTTCATGGGTGGCTCACTGGACCATTGGTGCCATGACTGGTTTTGGACATTGTCATTCATATATTGGCTTGTTATTAGTGTTTTGTGGATATATATCTATAGTGTAGATATATCTTTATGTATTGGGTGGATATATAAAACCACTGGGGTAGTTGTAGGTCAGTTAGTAGACCTGGCCTTCAACTGGCAGTTTGCCCAGGCTACATGCCGAAGTGCCCTTGGGCAAGAAACTGAACACCCAAGCACCTGTTTCTTAGTGCCTTTTTTTTTCAAGATGGCGCTGAAAAACGTAGCCCGTCACAGCAGTTCTCAGTATCTTTTATGGCATCTCTTTATTTTCTTGAGTTATTTATTCACCTGTCCATTCTTCCTTCCCCTGT
This sequence comes from Fistularia commersonii, assembly GCF_037954325.1. Lineage (NCBI taxonomy): Eukaryota > Metazoa > Chordata > Actinopteri > Syngnathiformes > Fistulariidae > Fistularia > Fistularia commersonii. Next base: position 17,550,894 of record NC_141285.1, read on the forward strand.
ATACCGTTTCTCCGGTGCACTGTGTTGTTTGCCACAGTGCTACCCCTGCCAAAACTGAGAAAAATGATAAAATACATCCAGGAGGAACTTCTCCAACTGAGAAAAGGAGCCGGACTCCCTGCAGCACGCATCCCAGAGGAGCTATGGTAGAGCACCTGTCGGGGGAAGGAAAGCTAGCGTGAAGGTCAGGGAGCGAACCAAAGGGGGACAGGAGGTGCAAGCCTTTTCTGCCCTCGGTCATCATGGGGAACGTGAGGTCGCTTGCCAACAAAACCAACAAACTGGCAGCCCTCATCGACAGCCAGCATGCTTACACGGAATGTAGCATGCTGTGCTTCACAGAGACCTGGCTAGAGGTAAACATACTATACAGCGCCATTGATCTGCCCGGCTTCACGTTGATACGCTCGGACCAGGAAGGGCGGAGCAGCAAGAAAAGAGGAGGAGGACTTGCCGTCTACGTTAACAAAAAATGGTGCAACCCTGATCATATCATCGTGAAGGTCTCTCTGTGCACCCCTGATGTGGAGCTCATAGCGGTAGGACTTCGCCCCTACTACCTTCCACGTAAGTTTTCACACTCTGTCCTGGTGCTCGTCTACGTTCTTCCATCTGCGGCCGCAGTGAGTGCTGATGATGTCATCCACTCGGTGATCGCACTCTCATCTTCATCAGCTTGGACTTCAATCACATCCCCCCTCACTCTCGTTCTCTCCCCCTTCATCCACTACATAGACTTTGCAATGAGAGGGAATAAAACCGTGGACCTCCTGTATGCCAACGTGTGAGATGCATAAGACTCTTCCCCTCTCTGGGCAACTTTGACCATAACCTGGTACTCCTGGACACTGCCTGAAGCGGCAGGCAGCCAGCGCCAGGTCTGTGAAGATCTGGTCCGAAGCCATAGAGGTCACCAGCTGGAGCATTTTTGAAAAGGATTTCGGTGACAACATCTAGGACCTCTCCCGTTACATAACAGACAACATCAAATTCTGTGAGGATAACATAGTCCCATCAAAAAAAGTCAGTTGTTTCAATAACAACAAGCCATGGATCAACAAGGACATCAAATACATCAAAGAAGAAGAGAGTCTTCATGGCTAAGAACCACCAGACCCTCAGGGCCGCCCAAAAGAAGCTGAGGAGGAAACTGAGGGAGGCAAAACTCGACTACAAGGAGAAAGTTGAGTCCAAGATGGAGCAGAGTAAAACCTCCTTGGTGACAGGCTGTGGCAAAACCACGCCTGGAGCCAAGTGTTGCCCTCGTTTTGCTTTGAAGCCAAACTTTTTCTTCAATAGGTTTGACACCCCAGTGAGCGCTGGGCTACCATCTTGAAGGTGCAGGGAGCACTATGAGAGTCACCTTCTTTGACTTATCCAGTGCCTTCAACAGCGTCCAACCCACCCTCCTTAAGGACAAGCTGCTGAGTACACAACTTCCCCCTAGCATCACTGCCTGGATCCTGGACTACCTCACAGGACGGCCGCAGAATGTTAGGGTGGATGGCTGTGTTTCCGAGGCCGTGGCGTGCAGCACAGGAGTGCCCCAAGGTACTGTCCTTCCTCCATTCCTCTTCACCCTTTTCACCTCAGACTTCCGGTACAACTCCGGTTCCTGCCACCTCCAGAAGTTCTCTGATGACTCCTCCATCGTTGGATGCATCAATGATAACAAGGTGGAGCACAGAGGTCTGATCGTGAGTTTTAATGCGTAGAGCAACAAGAACCACCTCCTACTCAACATCTCCAAGATCAAGGAGGTGGCTGTGAACTTCTGGAACAATCAGAGGAGACAGGTACCGATCACCATCTAGGGTGAAGAGGTGGAGATAGTGGAATCCTACAAGTACCTTGGGGTCTAAATCAACAACAAACTGGACTGGTCACATAACACTGATGCCCCCTACAGAAAGGGTCAGAGCATAATGTTCTTCCTGAGGAGACTGAGGTCGTTTGGCGTCTGTAGCGGGCTACTCAAGACCTTCTACTCGTCTATGGTAGCTAGCACACTCTTCTTCGGTATAGTGCTGGTGGAGCGGTGCCAGGATTGGTGAGGTCAATAGGCTCAATGAGATAGTGACGAAAGCCCGCTCGGTGGTGGGACTGTACCTGGACCATCTTCAATCACTGGCAATGGGAGGGTGAAGGACAAACTGGGTGCTATCCTTCATAATCCTTCCCACCTCCTGCACGACAAGCTTTGGCTGATGTGCAGCTCCTTCAGCCAATGGTTCATTCCACCCCAGTGCAAAACCAAACGGTTCAGACGCTCCTCTGTCAGACTGTACAACAGCAGTCTGGATGGCACACAACTCTGACCGGCCTGAGTTAACCTGTGCTGCTTCCACAATTTCACTACCCTTCCCCATTGACTACCTCACCCACTCATGTCATATCCTAACTCTGCTGTCTTGTTTGTTCCAACCCGCACACACCCTGCCTATTTTTGCTAATTTTATTCATTGCTATTTATTTTTGGCACCCTATTTATATTGTTGTTTAGTTCTAATTGTGTATTTTTCACCCTCACTGTTCCTTGATGTTGCCCATTGTCATGCCTGATGTTGTTTTTTGTTGTTGTTGCCTACTTATCCCCTGTCTATTTATTCATGGATTAAAAAAAAATGTCTTGCTATATTCTGTCCTCTGCCTTTCTATTTATATGTGTACTCATAATTATATTTGTATTTATTTTCCTTTTTTTTTGGCATAACTGTTTCGCTGCTGTAACAAAGGAATTTCTCTGATGGGGATCAATAAAGTTTATCGTATCTTATGGAATCTCTCTTGCCATCAGTGTCTGAATGGGTGAATGTAATTCAGCTTAAAACCGTATGGTGATGAAAGTGCTACATGAGTGGAGACCATTACAATTTAGCCCTTATAGAAACTTTTTTCAATCCTCAGAGCCCAAGATGCAAATGAAGAAACATTGGTCATAGCTTAATTAAAAGTAAAGAAATGGCAAAAAACTACAGTCTTGTCAACAATATCCAATGACCAGCTTATCTGTTACAGACCCAAATCTGCATTTTTGTAAAAGGGAAAAAAAGTCCAAGATTTAAAAGCCTGGTTATTTTTTTGTACTTTTGATTTTGATGTCAGATTTTATTGATTGTTACAGATAAAGACTGTGGTTAGGAATTCAGCTAAATCTTGTCATTAAGTTGAATCTCAACTGGTTCATCAATATTGGATTTGAATAACAAAACACTCAAAGTATTTTCCTCAGACAGCGCTATATATCAACAAATTAATCTTAGATATGTGAAGGTAAACTATCTGGTGTTTCCTTGTTCTTATTCTGTTGTAATATATCTCCTGTAATATATATCCTGTATATATATCAGGGTTTTAGAACCCTGTCTAATTGGTGAAGTTTGACCCTCACCAATTTTGCAGATCTTTATCTGTTTTTTTTTTCCCATTTTTAAATATTATAAAATAAGTACATTTTTAAATTATAAATAATACTGATTAGATTTGAAATTGGACCTGGGTGCTCAGTGCATTCCCATAGCTCAAAAGAAGATATTTTTAATTTGACCCTTGACGAAAGAACTAAATGAAAACTTACTTGAGTACTTGATTTTTCCGATTACTTGGTCACTTATAAACTGAAGCTTAAAGAAGAGCAATACTAAAGATTTGAAATAGAAGCATCCAAGAGATGTTCATTTTTTGCCTTTTCAAGTAGAAACACATGCTACATTCTGAATCATTTATAGTGCCATTCAGTCAAAGTGCATAAAATGACACAGGCCCGCGCCTCTTCACACACACACACACACACACACACACACACACACACACACACACACACACACACACGCACAAACACACACATGCTACTGGAGTGCTGATCATGAATTGAGAGTGACATTACTTTTGAGCCTGTTCTCACTAGTGTTGTTTAGGTTGTGGAAATCTCAAGTGATAAAATGATTTGATTATAGATAAAAATGCTCTGAATGGCATGCAACCATTTATCCTGGGTAGTGAAAATCGAAGCCTGGAAACATGCAGCCTCTGTTTGAAAACAAGCTATCATGCTGACCACAAAGTCAGGACATGAGCCCTTTGAAATTTAGTTTAAAACAATGTAATTTTGAGTCTTGAATTTGAATAATAGACCAAAAAAAAAGTTTAAACTACTGACATTCTATGTGCTTTTTTACCAGAATTGCATGCAAAACCACCCCTTTCCACAACTCCTTTCAGAGCTAGCTATAATCTTCCTACATAGTTTATCTGCTAGCAATTAACCCTCAACTGAATACAAAAAAGCAGGCAATAAGGGAACCCTGGGCCCTCCTGGCGGTTAATGAAGAGACACAAATATTGATTCAACTATGAGCATTCACTGCCCACTCCATTGGACCTTAAAGTCAAACTCAAATAGCCCTGATTAAAAGTGTGTTTCGTCAACATAATTAATGATAAAGTGAAGAGGTATTGAGAGTTTAGTTGAATTATGTATGACTTGTCCAACTCAAGACACTGACCCCCCCCTGACTGCTTTCATATTTAAATTTTATTTGGACTGACACACATACAGATATTTGAAGAAGGCAATGAATAATAAAATATGAGGATAGCAAAGCCTGCTAACTGCTGCTAATTAAACCTTATTGCCTTCAGATATTCTCTCATGTTTATTGATTAATTGACTTTTTGGAGTAGCACTATCTAAAGCAATAATACACGTGGAGATAAAAACCTGGGTATGGGATCCACTGGTTTGGTGATTTCTGATTAAAAATACTTCATGGGGACTTATAAAAAAACTTAAAAAAAATATTCACCTTAACATCCCTTAATCATTTTCTTCTTTAGAATATCTTCATCTCCCTGAACCCTAGCCCTTTGTAGTCAAGGGGGAATTAGCATTGTGGTAGGTGCTGATTATTAGAGAACGTTGGATCAAAGCCTTGTACCAGAAGCAAGCCAGGCAAAGTCGAGGTAGTGATCACTTAACCCGGATAAGCTCTTCATGCTCAATGAGGTCATATATTTGCAGTGTCAGATGATTGTACTCATTTTAGTCTAGTATTTCCATAATTGATGGGATTACAGACTAAAGATGTGAAAATTCCTAGTAGTAATATGTAGGTCTGCAACCGTTTGGGTTCTTAATGCTAGTGATGATGGTATTATAATTTAATGTGAATATTGTGTTACACTGTTATTCGACGTGGTAAAAATGATATTGATATATTTATACAAAACAATATTCCTAATTAATATTGAATTAATTCAGTGTTTTTCAGTATTTTTAGCAGACACTGAAATAAAGTTTGCAGGAGGAAGGAGATGTACACAGGAGGTGATTCAGTGCGTTTCATTTTGACTTTTCAACACATATAGCATACGATTTTGTATAAGCGATTCCGCTTCAGCCAAGGTAATCTTTGTTTATTCCTTAACACCCATTTCACTTGTGTTTTTGTATGTTTTATTTAGAATTATTTTCATTTGTGTATTGTGAGTTTTATCAGAAGCAGTCTTTATTCTCTGGTGTAATGTTTCATATTGAAATTGGTTAGCAGTTGCGAAACTAACTCTGCCAAAAGACAGACTGTTTTTTATTTGTATTTGTATCTGATTTTGATGACAAATGGCTGCTTACCCTTGACAATATTGTCAAAATAACCTTTTGTCCACAAAGTCAAATTTTGTGCAGACGTAATTTCTTTAGTAATCTATCTGGATAGATCGTCATATGTTTCAATATCAACGAGATACATTTCCATCTCAGAGTAGGTAATTTTGCTTGAAGGATCAACTGAAATCTTACATTTGTTGGCAATCTTGTCATCAATACACCTGACTGATTCTGTGTGGAAGATGGTTCAATTAATATTCCTGGCTGCAGCCTTTACTCTGGACTCAGTCGGTGAGGCAGCTAATTAAAATACATTGATGCAAGGTTTTTTGTTGTTGTTTAAGCCGATGAGAAGATGAGACCAGTGATTGTTGCAACTTGACAGGTGAATGATAGCAAACTGCTTTCACTGGTGTTATTTTTCCAACCCCGCTCAGATTTGTTAAGGAAGACCCGTCTAATGGATTTGACTGAAATCATTAACAGACAGTGAATAGCTTTTGTTGACTTCTGTATTGAAACCACTGGTTCACCTGCAGTGACTAGCAGCCCAAGCACTATAATAATTTATATTACTTTCACCTTCATGAGTGGGTTTGGTGACTTTATCAAAACTACACATCTCATGGGAGATTTCCGTTGATTATGTTCAGCAATATCAGGTCCATTTCTAGCCCATGTGGTAGGAGGAAGGGCGACAGGGCTTTAGCTCGGCTCACCTTTACTGACCGGTGTAATGAGATTACCTACTTTGCTCGTCATGACGGGGGTTGGGGGATGGAGGGAATGGTAGAGAAAGAGAGAGAAATTTCACTGGGGCTATTTCATCCATGCGCTCTGTGTAGCAGAAGCACGACGCAGCCCTCCTGTGAAGCACTGTCTCTGGCTGTGTCAGGCTGAAGAGTCCTGGGTCCTGGAACTGATGTGCCGGACTGACCAGCCTGATCCTCCTCTACTTTTTTCTATGTGAATGTGAATTTTTCTTCTTTTTTTAATTACACTGAGCACATGTGGAGCCCGAACATGGTGAGATGTTTTTTTCTTGTTTGAGTCTCTGCTAATGATGTTTAAGTGTTGTTTCTTTCAACATTGCTCTTGATTTATGCACATACTTAATGTTCTTAATTTAAATGCTATGAGTTGTATCAATTTATTAATTCATTTTTAATCTTATAAATCCGTGTCAAGTGAGTCTGTGCCTTGGAAGGAGCCGTATGCATTGTCATTCTCATCTACCTTGAAGGTGAAGTTTTAAAACACTGACCCAGCGAATCGTTTTATTGTATATTATTGCAATAATAATTTTCCACTTACTCATGTGGGTGGCTTTAAATGCACTTTCTGCTTTTAAGGACCACTCAGAGACATATCAGATTGTATGCCTGCCTGTTGAAAGTCAAGTAACATCCTTAGCTGAATTTTGACAAAATATGCACGTCAGTGAGAGCTTTGTGTTTTCATGACTTAAGGCATTTATAAATGTTAAAAGTAAAAGAATAATCTCAAAACCTCTCTAATGCACTGGTTTGAATCTCTGCAGATACATTTTATAGAGACTAAACTACAGCAGAAATCAAATTAGTCCATTTCTATAATTTATTGTTGACACATCATAACCCAACCTGAGGTGTATGCACTCATGCACACACAGCTTTCAATTCAGACTCTGCCAAAGTGCGAATATTTTGTTGTTACAGCTCACTGTTCTCTATAAACACATCTAGATGGGAGTGGGGGTGGTGAGGGCTCTGCCAGTAAAGATAAGATTTGTAGGTTATCCAAATAACAATGCTTCATATTTCTCTGGAAGGCTTGCTGCCAGAGCCTCTCTAGAAGACAGTCAGCCAGAAAGGCTTTGTAGTGTAATAAATGTTTAACATATTGCTCAAGCAATGATGTTTTTTGAAGCCAAACAAGGGGTCTCTGTCTGAAGCCTGACCAGTATCAAAAACATTGCCTACAAATGCATAATAAATGAATAAATCAAAAAACAAACAAACATTGAGGCTAATTTATAAATGAGCAATGGCCAGACAAACCCAAGCCTGATAAAATCCAACCCCAAACCAACACACACTCTGATTTGATGTTTTAGATCCAAGTTACTTTCTGTAGAGTCACTGGTTTAATTAATCTCCTCTGTTCTTCACCACATTTAAGCTTGATTTATACTTCTTCATCAGTTAAATACAGAGCCTACACTGTGAGCGCAAGTGCTGTGAGTATTTATACTATAAAGGTATGTCAGTATAATGCTGCTCTTGAATTGCTGAAACATTAATTGGCCCTGGGACTTCCGTGACACAGTGCAGACCTCTCGAACAATAGTGGCTGGAATGAAGCTGTTTGAATGAGAGTTTAAGCTAATTAAATATCAGATTTAATGAAATGACCAAAATGCACAGGGGAGCATAGACCAAAAGAGACAATGGTACAGAATGAGTGGTTGTGAAAATGTAATGTTCCTAAACTGAGGGTTCCAGCTGATTCAAGCTGTGCAGTCTCTGCATTACTGCACACAATGAAGTACATTGCTGTACATGTCCCTGAAGTAAAAGGTAGATTTAAAAAGCTAGGAAACTCAACAAAGCTGCCATTTTACTTTAATTTAGACTTATTAGGCAGTTCTTTAAAATATCAGGCTAGACAAAAGATTTTTAGGTTTGGCTGAGCACAGATATGCAGATTTGTGCATTAGTTTTCATGAGCGATTTATTTTAGGCACCTCCTTGGAACACTTAATTGAGGTGCAGCATTATTAGACATGTCCCACAATGTTCAGTCATGTTGGTTGGCCTATTGGTGTGTGTGTGTGTGTGTGTGTGTGTGTGTGTGTGTGTGTGTGTGTGTGTGTGTCTGGTGTGTGTGTGTGTCTGGTGTGTGTCATTGTTTGTGTACTGATTGCCACAAGATATCTCTTCTCTGCTTGAGCCTGTCTTGTAAAAGATATTCTTCACAACAAACTGACTAATAACCTAGATTGTTATTTAGTAACGGATATTTTGTACAGAAGTATTAAGATTGTAAGGCAAAAAGACCTGCTACATTAATGCATATCTGCTTAATCCTTTCAGCTTTGTGATCAATAATTTTTTACCTTGTATTCTCCAAATATAAGGCTTTTTTTCACAATGCATTTAGTGAATTTGTGGCAATTTGTGTGTGAAGATGTTAAAACGTAATCTGTTTTTCATTGACAATTTTGGTGTAGAGACCAACATAAGAAGATGTGGGCTTAGCTTTATGGTTTCAACTTTAACTTGCATTTTTATTGAATTTTATTTGCATTTTATTTCTTAAAAGAAGTCTGAGATGGTCATTTTAGGAACTGTATATGAAGCTACTTGAGCCCAGCAGGTTTGGTAGTTTCCACTTGATTGACATGCAGTCTTTAATGCTAATATGAACTTTGGGTCTGGTAAAAGGTATATACCATTACTATTGTCATGATAGACAGGAACCTCAAGGCGTCTTCACTTTAAGCATTAATAGGGAGAACTAAAGAGGTACTTTAGAAACTGAAGCGAACCAGAAGGGATTAATAAGGCAGTGTTGAATAATCCTTAATGGAGTGTCGTGTTTGCACAAAAGAGTGTGGGACAACCCTGCAGGTGTGGAGCATACAGGTGGAAGCCAAATCGAGACTAATGATTTCCGCTTGGTGGGTATACTTATTTTATACAAATCTCCTGGTTAAAAGACTAGATAGCTTTCATTTTTTCTATTACATTCCAATATTGAAATACAATATGCAATGGCCCATCTCATGCTTAGATCACCTTGAATGAGCAGTTTGCATTCATTAAATCTTCACCTCTTTATTACATTAATACATTTGCTCAGTACCATGCAGTGTGTGCGCACATGCATGTGTGTATTGAAACTGTAATTATTAAGGTCTGCAGTAGCGGCTACACTTGACTGAGTGATGATCTAGTCTTGTGTATAACGTCAGCATTTTACCAAAGCTGCATTTAGGAGTTTTGAAAAATAAGACAGTGCTAATTGTGTAGCCCTGGAGCAATGATTGCTAACTATTTCAGAAGTTTAAAGTGAAAAGTATGATTGTGGACTATAGTGTAAAAATCCATGAAGAAATTCATTGACACTAAAGGGCACATTGTAGCTGTGAAGTTGAAATGTGAGAAAGAGTGGGACTAATGATGGGCCTCGTCTTACCATGCTCCAACTTCATCCCAAAAGTATTATCGAACTACAAAAATCTTCAAAACATGGCTGGGTCTACATACATTCATGGGAAAGAAAGTCTTTTGTAATGGGGGAAAAACGGGCCATTTTATAATACGGAATTATGAACTTTTGTCATGATTCTGGAGGGTGTGCCTGGCTCAAGCAGAGACACTAAGAAGTTACTGTTTAAAGGGGTTTTATTTTAAAAAGTGGATGAATGAGGGTTGTGCAGGGTGAGGATGGTTTCCGGGGGCACGTCACAGAAGTCTCTGGAGCTAGGAAGTGGCAGCGAGCATACACAAACGAGGGATGAAGCCCAGTCGGGGATGGCAAATTCTGGACTCAGGAATGAAACAGATAATGGATCTTTAAAGATGAAGATCCACCAAGAGGGGACGGATGGTATGGTGGCGAGGAAGGCCCCATTAGGAAGGGATAAGGGGAATCCAGGAGAGGGGTCCATGTGGCAGTACAAACTATAGACAACAATCTAGCCCCAAACAGCTGGCAGCAAGCTCCTTTTAAGCTCGGCCTCACGAGGCCTCATGATCTTCAGGTGTGCATTGCACCCCAGATGAAATCATTCTGCTCAATCAGGCTCACTGGCGAAAGACTGAGGTGAAAAGAGTTGCACACAGCCAGCCACAGCAATTATGGCACTTTATAGTAGCAGCCATTTTGCTACATCATGGCTGCTATTATTGTTTGAGAAAACAGTACAGCGGAACAGAGTTGTAAAAAAGGCACTGTCCTCTTTTAAATGTCATGGACTGTAGCCTTCATAAAAGAACAAGAGCTACTAGTCAGGACTTGCCTTGATTTCATTACAAGTGATAATTTATGCTGTTATGTCACCTGGTCAATGGAGGTATATATTTTGCTTACATTTTGGGAAATTGTTTTTAAATTTTTCAAATTTCTATTTATTGTGGAATGAATACTTTTATCAGAATCAGGTGGCAAAATGTAGTCATTTTCGTGTTGCATCTGTTCATCCTCTCCTCGACTTGATGAAGTTTGATATAACTTATATATTGGATTGGATGAAAAAAATTATTAATATAGATGTATTTTGTGACATTTACTGGTACGTTGTTTTGACGTAGCCTTTTAAAAATGTATATAGTTGAAAGAATTGAACTAGCTTCTTCCATTATACTCATTTCATGATCTATAATTTAACATTTTTGTTGAATTTTGCAATGTTGTAAAGTTCAGTTTTACTCTTATTCTTCTTTACACTCAGTTTTCAGATCAAACACTGGGTTTCTGTTTTGCTTTAAATTGTTTCTGATTGTTTTTTTTTTTTAGATTATATTATTCAAAGATGCATTGTCAGGAGTCTACTTTATACCAGTTATTCACTTCTCATTAGCCCTTACTGCTCCTGCAATGTGCTATCCTTTCATTCTTCTGACTGATTACCCCTTTCATATGTAAACACAGTTATGACTGCTGTGTCTCTTACAAAGCCCAATTATAACCTTTAAATTTGCCCCTTGCTGGTTGTCCTTAGAGACTGAATTAGTCTGTGTTGCCTGATTTTCCTTTCTGCGTTTAGCTTTTACACACCTTGAAATCTAATGGATGAACACTTGGAGGCATTCAGAACTATGAAGCATATTTGTCCATATCCTCTTAACTCTTCAGACCAAAAAAGGAAGAATCCTATTCATCCTTTGCATTGTTCATGATAACAGTGACCCCTAATTCATAGCTTCCGGATGGTTTCCCACCCTAGCCTTGGATGGCTCTGTCCCCGAACAATTTGCCCTCCATTTATCCTTAAGGCTTAGGCCTCATCCAGCTTCACCTAAGGCTAGGAATAAACCTGTTTAAAAAGAACCAAAGCTTCAGACAACCCTGAAGAATCACTCTAAGCTATTCTGAGCAGACATTCTTATCACCTTGCTGGTCTGCAGCCAGGATCCCTTGTGCCATATCAAAAGTTGCAAGAGTTTTTAGTGTGGCAACCCAGGCTATGGCTTATGCCATAGCCACCAAGGCTGGCTGAGTGCTTACAAGTGCCTCTTACCCATTTCGTGGCACTGTGCCAGACCCCATAGGGGTCCTGCCTTCACTGCCAGCTGGTAAAGAGATGCTCATTCGCTGCCAGGTTTTGGAGTGTTTTCTCCTTTTTCTGTTGGGCTTCAAGTGGTCTCCAGGTACCAGTCGTGGTGTCTTCAACCCAGTTTGGTTCCAAAAAAAAGTTAAACCAGCCCTCAGACTGCCTCACCCTCTGTCTGCTGCAGTATGGAGTCCTTCACTTTGGCTCTGCCTAATTTTTTGACTTTCAAGATGACCACCTGAGGTCTCAATCCATTTTGCCCTGCCTTCAAGCCAATCAACAGAGGTTTTCTCTGTTTGCCCAAATCCTTGTTGAATATGTATTTTCTGGCCCAAAGACTCCTAATTGGGCCATTCCTCCATACCCTTACCTCTAAACATCCCTCAAGGGGCACCAGACATGGACTTGGACTTTCAATATGCAGTGTATGCTTTGAAAATTTACATTTGTGCTCTCGCGCTCTAGGATTAAGGATACATAGGTTATAAAAATTGGATTTCATGATAGGATACAGAATATTTTCCCAACAGTGCTTTGCTATCATAGTATGGCTTTATTCATATGCAAAATGAACACCCAAGGGTAGCCATTTCAATATTATTTGAAAAGACAATTGTGGGTACTGATGCTTGAAATGATTTGGGCTGTAATTCATACTCAGAAGAAAAACAGGGGGTATTGCGGGATACCTCTTGATTTTTTTAGCCTCCTCTCGTTTAAGTTTGACACTTTTTGTTTTTGAATCAAAGATGATTTGGGCTATGATCTCTTTCTCTCTTCATACATACATACATACGCAATATATGGCCAAAAGTACTTGCTCACCTGCCTTGACTCACATATGAACTTAAGTGACATCCCATTTCTAATTCATAGGGTTCATATGACATTGGTCCACCCTTTGCACCTATAACAGCTTCAGCTCTACTGGGAAGGCTATCACAAAGGTTCTGGAATGTGTTTATGGGAATTTTTGGCCATTCTTCCAGAAGCACATTTGTGAGGTCGCACAATGATGTTGGACGAGAAGGCCTGGCTCTCAGTCTCCGCTCCAATTCATCCCAAAGGTGTTCTACCAGGTTGAGATCCGGATTCTGTGCAGGCTAGTGAAGTTCATCCACACAAGACTCTGTCGTTGATGTCTTTGTGCACCAGTGCACAAAGCAAGGTCCATTGTCATGTTGGAAAAGGAAGGGGCCAGCTCCAAATGGTTCCCACAAAGTTGGGAGCGTGGAATAATCCAAAATGTCTTGGTATGCTGAATCTTTCAAATTCCTTTCACTGGGACTAAGAAGCCAAGCTCCTGGAAAAACACCACACCCCACCATAATCTCCCCTCCACCAAACTTCACACTTGGCACAATGCAGTCAGACAAGTACCGTTCTCCTGACTCTCACTCTAGAGAATGTGTCTCCACTGCCCGAGAGTCCAGTGGCAACGTGCTTTATACCACTGCATCCAACACTTCAGATTGTTCTTGTTGATGTATGGCTTGGATACAACTGCTTGCCCATGGAGACCCATTCTATGAAGCTTTCTTTTTCGCACTGTTCTTGAGCTGATATGAAGACCAAATTAGTTTGGAGGTCTGTAGCGACTGCGGAAAGTTGGCAACCTTGTTGCACTATGCGCCTCAGTGTCTGCTGAGCTCCGCTCTGTCACTTTACGTGGCCTACCACTTCGTGGCTGAGTTGCTGTGGTTCCCAAACACTTCCATGTTCTTATAATACAGCTGACACTTGATAGTGGAATATTTAGGAGTGTGGAAATTTCAAGAATGGATTTGTTGCACAGGTGGCATCCTATCACAGTACCATGTTGGAATTCACTGAGCTCCAGAGAGTGACCCATTCTTTCACAAATGATTGTAAAAACGGTTTATGTGCCCAGGTGCTTGATTTTATACACCTGTGGCCATGGAAGTGATTGGAACATCTGATTCCAATTATTTGTATGTATATATGTGTGTGTGTGTGTGTGTGTGTGTGTGTGTGTGTGTGTGTGTGTGTGTGTGCCTGCATGCATGCGGGATTATATATATGCATAATATATATAGTGCACTTATACAGGTGCACTGTAAGATAACATTATAGAATCACCAGTTTAGTGTTAGATGTGACATACTCGGTGTATACCACCTAATGGAATTAAATGTGCAAATGAGAGCCATTAATGCTGGACCAGTGTAATGGGCTATAAAAATGTAAATGTAGCAAATAATCAGGCACTATTGCAGAGAACTGACATTGCCTTTATGACTTTGCAACAGGGAATGTAAATATATGAACCTGAGTAGTTCATATTCAATGAAACAGTATCAGAATTTTACTGTTGTATATGATAATATGAAACAATCCCTCTGTCTTTTTCAACTTTCCTTGCCCTATCACAATTTTTCACTCCACTTTTGGCCTTGTGCTGGTCAGGAGTATGGATTAAAAAAATAGTAATAATAAGTTGCCTTTATAAAACGCTGTATACTGTACTGAAAAAATGCTAGTAAACATCTGTGTAGACATGTGTATTTTTGTCTATAAGGGCATTGAAATGTCTTAGGATGCCTAAGGCTTTTGATCACCAAAAGGTCAGACTAGAAGGACAAATATGTTTTTCTTTGTCTTTTTCAATACCTTCATGCAGAGTAAAAGAAATGACACCATTTGAATCCTGCATTTTTAGAGCTTTTGCTGTGTTTGTTTTTCTGCGTTCAGTGTGAACTGTTTTATAAAGGTAACGGGCATGATATCTGTGCCGCCTGTCATCAATGCAAATTTTGACTCAAACAACACTTTTACCTTGTTTTTTTGTTGTTCTATTACGTGAACTAAATCTGCCACAAGTAATAAATATAATAATCAACTCTGCTTTTTTTCAACTTGGAATGCTCCTAAATATTTTGCCATTATTAAATCTTGGCTAACTTTCATACACAGTCATTTGAGATAACTTGAAACACCATGTAAAATTGAGTTAATGTTTACAATTTTAGCTTTTTGTGTTATGGTTCTAGATGTTAGCTATGCACAGAGAACTTACATAACTTTAATGGTCAATATCTCCTTTAATAACTTAAAAAAACATTGTTTGTAGGATTTTAGTGTAGACATTGTTTGAATTCATGTAGTACCACTTCTAATGTGAAATTAATAAAATATCTAATGTAAGGAGTAATGTAAAAAAGCAGTCTGTGGGTGTGTTGCAGCTTATATGTTTATGAGAGGGTCAAAAAAATAGGAGCACTCTTGATTTCTGTTTTGTAAGCAATCATCAAGGATTTTTATTTGATGCCAGCAGAAACTCAAACAGTTGGTTCAATTTATGTGCCTCTACTTGAAATACCAATGATACATGCACAAGAGCTAAGGTTGCTGATGACAAGTAAACAGTTCTGATACGACAGAATGTATTATGAATGGGACCCCAGCTCATATTCAATATAAAAAAAAGAATATTATTTTTACACACAGAAATTATATTTTCCTCACCACTTCACTGCGAGTGGCAACACCTCATTATTTGCACTTTGCATTTTTTTGCTCTAGAGCAATAATTGAGGATTTGTAATCAATTTCTTATATTCAGACCATGCTAGGGACATATTGGACATTTTGCTGTATTTTACACTTGAAAATCAAAACAAACAAACCTGTGTGTTTACACATATTACACTGATATCAATTTAGCTTGTTGCTGTTCTAGTGGATAAAAAAGAAACCACATTGACCATATAGTATTATTTTTGACCCTGTTTTTAGATTTTTATTTTCAGTTAGATGCTTATTTCACTACCAGCTTGAGACAACCTTGTGACAATCTAAGCTGTATTGTGGTTAGCTGAGAAAAGTCACTACCTTGCTTTAAAGATTTAAAAAATTTCAATGCTCTTTTGTCTGGTGTCAGCTTCATGCGTTTAAGACCATATGGGCAAGTGGTTCCTATTATGTAGGGAGGGTGCCTTGTGACACAGATACTCCATTGTTGTTGCTAAGCAGACAGTGCAGAGTGGTCATGGCACCCACATGGACTGAGCGTGGTGAGGATTTAGAGAATTAGAATGTGGTCATGAGATGACTGTGCCCCAGGGATTAGAACCTTAGATCAGTGCCTCACTTGCTCTGAATTATAGAAAATTAAAGTTTTAGTAGAGCGCGGAGCCCTGTTGACAATAGATGCAGCTGTATATATTATCTGCTCTCTGCACTATATATGAATTCACTTTACACTTTATGTTCTATGTTATACAATTGTACAGGATATGGACCAGGGTTGTCCTGGTATCAGAATTTTACTGTTGTATATGATAAAAGTATAACAATATTCAAATTCAGGCCAGGAGGAACAAATAAAAGTAATAATCACATAAAACATGAAATTATTTCTAATAAAGAGGCTGCAAGCAGTTTCACTTAACAACATATATACTTCATAATTAATGCTTATTAGAAGTACATTGAAATGAGAACATTCCTCTGTTTGCATATTTTTCAAAAAATAAATACATTTATTATCATAGTAGTGTTTGTGGTTTCTAATATATAACCACCAATGCTGCTTACTTATTGAGTTAATAGCCTAAACATGGTGGATGCTTTGATGATATGGCTTGGGATCTTAAGCCAGAGGCAGTGAGTACGGAAAAGATTATTTTTTTGAGCCACTGTAGTGCACAAGCCACATTTCTGTAGACAGTCCAGCAATGAATAAGTGACACAGCACAAGAATATTATTTTTCTTTGACAAAGCTTATTTAGATCAGTTGCAGATGTCTTGCATCACAGGGGTTAGCTATATGACTTACAGCTTCCTTTGCAATGGCTGCCAAAAATAAGCAATTTTTCTTTCGTGATGCTTGTCTTTATGCCTGTGTCTCACTTTGTTTTTATAGCATTCATACTTTTCAGTACAACCAAAGTAATTGATTTATCTATTTATCATTATTTTCAAGAATACTGTAAAAAAGATTGAATATTATAACTGTAAGTTACAAAAACACCACCAAATTCACATTCAGCAATTTAATTGAATTTATTGGTTTGTTTGTTTTCTTTTTTTTCTTTTTTTCATGGTTTCTTGTAACATATTCTGCAACAAAGTATTTGTCATTCGAAAGACCATTGAATGCCCAACTGCTTTTCCTCCCTATTATATCGACATTCAGCCTATACTCCATTTCCATGTTGTATTGTCATTTCCTTCATTTTGCCCTTCCATTTGATTACATAATGTCATAATTTAACCACCTTAATGTTATGGTAACATAAATAATAACAACCACTTGTCACCCCTTCCAGTTTGTTATCATTTTAACTGTACTTTAATTGTATACTATTGGTAGTATGCTAATGGATGCAGAGCAAACCAGCTGTTGATGCATATTAAAAGGGCAAAAATTGTATATTAGGGGGCTGCATGGTGCAGGAACCGATTGGAACCGAACATTCCTGGTTCTATTCCAAGTTTCTCCTAGTGTGTTGAAGTGTTGTTGAGCAAGACACTGAACCCCAAACTGCTCCCCTGGCGCTGGTGGATGCAATGCCTACTGCTCATGGTTCATCCTTGATGGGTTAATTGCAGAGAATGAATTTCCTCACAGGGATTAGTATAATAGATCTATCTGAACAGTATTCAAAGCCCTGTTCTGAGCATAGAGCATACGAACACACAAAGTACTACCTATATCCATTGTTTCATACAAAGAAGCAGAAAAATCTAACCTAAATTCAATTCTCAAATGGTAATGTTTATCAATAAACATTAATGGATAAGGTTGTGAGAAAGTAAAATTGAAAGTTAAAGAGAATATACATCAAGCAGGGCATGTAGCCAGAATGTGAATCATTAACTAGTACTACCTCTTTCTTTTTAAGGCTGTTACATAAACAGGTGCACAGGGTTTATGTTTGAACCATGCCAGCCAATCACAATAATAATAAGAGCACTTGAGGTCCACATTCAATCATTCACTTAGTGCTTATGGTTCTGCAAAAGTACATAATGGTGTTTATACATATTCCCATTAGCGTCAGTCATTCAAAATACACCTGAGCTTCACATTGCTCTCCGTCTGAGTAGATGTAAGCATCAGTCAGGTTAGTGCATTTGAAATATGTTGATATGCAATGACCTAGGTGGTATCTAAAAAAAAGATACACAAACAAAGTTTGAACATTGGCTACATAATAGCTTTTCATTTCTGTGTCAAGTGCACAGTGCGCTTCTATTGAGGACTACTCAAAAACTGCCACAAGCTTATAACAAGCCCTCACTTAAGGATTTACTTGCAGTTACAGTTACAACATTCTGCAAGTCAAATTAATTGGGTATGTTTCAGCTTCCTAGAACACAGTATCGAATGTCAAATAGAAATACTGCTGACAATATCGATATTTATGAAAAAGAAATCTTTACAGGATTTCAGCATCATATATATATATATATATATGTGTGTGAGTGTGGTTTCATTTCACATGTATATATATATATCTATATATATATAGATATATATATATACATTGATATTACAGTCAACAACCCTCCAAACCCATGTCTTGTATTAAAATTTAAACATTTAATTTTGACATTGTATCGTTTTATTATGGCTTTTTGGTACTTGGGGTTTGCAGTTAGTTGTGCTATATATTGTACCTTCTTTATTCTTAGATCAGTAGTTTGAATACCAATCTTGTGTTTGTATGTGTTGTATTTCAAAACAGGTGGCAGCTGCAAGTATGAATATGGCTGTAAGTCTTTACTGTAGATAAGATATTTTAATTATTATTTAAAGAATAATATTCACCCTATGTATGAACACCCAAATAATGTGTAAGGAACAAAACATTTCATCATAATGATTTTGACAAACATTCTTCCATGTAGTGCATCAGTGGCAGTGTAAAACCCAGTAATATATTGCAACTTTTAGTTGTGCTTTTATGTTGAAACTAATTTTTTAGAATATTTGCAGTCCTTCATCTTAATTGTGTTTTTTGAGAGAATGATCAAGCATTGGTAAAATGCAGATTGATCATTCTAAAGCATAAATGACTCTGATCATCTGTTCAGGAGACAGTTCAATGTGATAGTCACAGTTCATTTTGCCACAAGCCATTACTGATTGCCTTCCTTGAAGCCTGCCCATCTACAATAAGATAACACATTAAAATTGCACCTTTCCATTGGTAATAAACCTGGGATTTACAGAAAGAAATCTATAAAATAATTATTACATTAAATATTTAGGTGCTTTCTGTTAAATAGGTGTGTATCTTGAAAATGGAAAAAACTAATGATGTGAGAAAATCAGTCACTGAGACCATAGAGCAGATTAAAAAGCAGTTTCCTAAACACGATGACTGAGTGCTCCATCAGCAGTAACTGGGTCCCGTTGGTTTTCTCCTCAATTTTCTTTGCTTTAATTGTAAGGGACATCAGGATGGCTACTGCTCAAGGAGTGGTGGGTCTTGTCAGATAATGTTTTCCTGCCACCTAAAGGGCACATCCCATTGAAGTATTTATGCTAAAGTTCTTGTCATTTGAAGTTTATGAATATGGTTTGAATGGACATGGGAACACTGGAAATTTATTATAACACACTAAGGCATCACTTGAGCAGATAAATAAAGTCCATTTAGCATTTGACCAGGTGGGTAATATAATGCAAATTTGATGTATTCAGTCTTGTGATGTCATATTCAGAGTAAACTATTACTAAAAGACGAAAAATCTAAAACAAGTTTGCCTTCAACAGTTAAAAGTGAAAAAGATCGAATGTGTGTGGGATGCATACTATGAGTAATAGTATCCAGATGTCCCTGTCCCAAGAATAAGATAACACATAATGGTGATCCAAATCAACCAACAATATCTATGAACTTTGTCAGTAGGTAGTAAATGAAGAGTTGGGGAGAGATAAAGCTTTAGTACCAGCTGCCTGCCTGGATGTTTAGTTTGATCTCTTTCTGATTGGTATTTGAATGTCATTTCTGGCAGCGTGTAAGCCATATGCATGCCAGTCTGTTAGCTGGGGCTAATCACTGCTATCATTAGGGTTTTGGGATGACTTGCTGCCACTGATTGTATCTTGCTGTAATAAGTGTCTCTGCTGATGTATCCAAAACATCGGGCATTTCATGCTCAGCATTTGTCCAGTGGTAAATGGTTCCCGAATAATTTATTTTGATTTTCTTTTTATATGTTTTATTTGTTTTTCTAATACATACATAAGTGGATAAATGAAAGAAATTGGATGGAACAGTGGCACAGCGGTTTGCACTCCAGCCTCACAGCAAGAAGGACCCTGATTTCGATTCTGTGTGGAGTTTGCATGTTCTCCCCATGTCTGTGTGGGTTTCCTCTGTGTTCCTCCTCTTGGTCCTACAACAGTACATGCAGTCCGAAAAAATCAATTGGAAAAGTAACAACACGTGTGTCTGTAGTCCTGTGATTGACTGGCGAACAGTTAAGATGGGCTCCAGCTTCCCTGCAAACTTAGGTGCAGAATAAGTGGTAGATAATGAATGAACAAAAGAAATTTAATGAAAATCCTATGCTGATGATGTTTCCATAAAGCCACATTGACACTACTCAAATATGGTTTTGGGTTTTAAATTTAAATTTGGATCCATAAAATGTAAAATTTAATTAGGGAACACTCTCATTAAACTAGAAGGAAGTCAGACTGTATTTCTTTGTCCAAATTATTGCAGTCGACCATAACACGTTGAAAGCTTTTGTATTTCTTTAACCAAAATTATAGCATAATATAATTAATGAAACATGCTTTTTATATATGACTGAAAGTGTTCAGAACTTGAGCAAAGTGATGTTACTTTTTTGCTTAGATTTCAGTTCCAAAACAAATAATGGCAGCTTTGTTATATGATTCTGGATTCACAGTTTTACCCAGGTTTGCCTTCAGAAAAGAATGATTCTGCTATACCATATTCTAAAGTTATAATTTGCATCCGGTGTCATTGTGCCCTGACAACTTTTTGTCTATGTCTTTACTTGGCAACTTGCCTTGATATACTATAACAATTATAATTTCAAAGGTATGGTCACAAAAGAGGAGTTGCAACAGATTGCTTTTAGGGCACTACCTTTTCTTTCTATTATGATTCTTTTCATATAGAAGTTTTGAATAAAAATATAACACATTTTATTCTGCTAGATTGAATCATTGCTTCTTAAAGCAAATCAGAAATGTCTTCAAAATGTTATTTGAGTTAAAAATTTGGCAGTAGATACTTTAGTACCCAAATATTCTGTAATGGTCTTACTTACGACTTATCCCCTTTTTTTGTACATTTTCATTGCTCTTCTCTTTGTTTCTTAATTGTGGAATCAAACACTCAGGATGTTTCTCAGGCTTTATGGTTAATATATTTGCAGAATTGATGGTGCCTTTTGTTTTTCATTTTGTCTCTTGATCAATTTGCTGACTAGACATGATAGACACAGAGTCGAGCCACTCTTGATGAAGCTGCAATTTTCATTACCATCATTATGTGGTGGATAATTGTTTGAGACAGATGAGAATGTCAAATCACTTGAGAATTTACTATTTGTCTCCTCTAAGCCAATGAATCCCGTTGAATCAGATGCTGTTTGTGCAACTAGAGTTGAGTTTATCAGCCAAGTTAATGGCAGCAATTCCTTTCCAACGGTGGGGATTTCATCTAGTTTAGGGGGTCATTTATATGATGATCAGGTTCATAGTTAAGTCTGATAAGATGACAAGTGATTGTAACAGACCCACTTGAAAAATCCTCCACCGTCAGCTGTTAGAGGTTGATGTCGATGTTTTCATTTAACAGCGAAATGAAAATACAGTATAGATTTATTGCTTCACTATTTGATTGGTTCAACATGATTAATTATCCTGATAGTTACAGAATATTTTCACAACAAAACACTATAGCTGCATGCATATGACACTTGAAAATAACCCCTTAACTGTTGATAGGCAGGACATCTATTCTTTGCCAAGATGCCTTTCAGTTTACTCTTAGTTCCTCAGCTTCCATCAGAAAATGAATCATTCTTTTGTACAATATATTGTTTTCAATTTCACTATAACTCAATTTTCACTTATAAAAAGACACTCAGTTAGCCTAACAAATATATTTTGATGAACGGTTACGTTGACGATAATTAGACCCTGATTTTTGACTGACAATTATTTGAAGACAGTTAATTGTTTCTGCATCAATAGGTCATTAATGAAAGTTGCTTGTTTGGCATGTTAGTTCGCTAAAGGACTAAGTGTTGTGAAGGAGCTGGTGGTGGATTTCCACAGGAACAGATACACCTGGACACGGTTGAACATCCAGGGGACGGACATTGAGAGAGTGGTCTCTTATAAGTACTTGGCTGTTCATCTGAACAAGAAACTGGACTGGTCTCACAACACTGATGCTCCTTAGAGGAAAGGTCAGAATAGACTGTACCTGGTGAGGGGACTCGGGTCCTTTGAAGCTCAGGGGGCTCTCTTAAGGACCTTCTTCGCCACTGTAGTGGCATTAGCTATTTTCTTTGGAGTAGTCTGCTGGAGCAGCAGCCTATCAGCGGCTGACGGGAAGAGGATCGACAAACTACTGAGGAAGGCTAGCTTCGTCTTGGGGGATCCTGTGGACTCAGTGAAGGTGGTAGCGAAGCTATCCTCTCTGATGAACAATGTCTCCCATTCCATGCAGAACATCATGACAGCACTGAACAGCTCCTTCAGCAACAGACTTTACCCCAAGTGTGTGAAGGAGTGATTCCACAGGTCCATCCTGCCAGCTACTATTCAACTATTTAACACTCAGCTCTGCTCTCAATCGACTTTGCTTTCATTCATTCATTCATTCATTCATTCATTCATTCATTCATTCATTCATTCATTCACTCCCCTACACGTCCACTCATTCAGACACCAAATGTGTTACTACTATGCTGCTACCACTACGGTCATTGCTGTTGTTCGCTGCTAGTCACAACTTTTGCACATGTTTATATGGCATATTGTTTAGGTGCAACTTGTTAAGAAAAATCCTACCTGTGTCTATATATTTTTAACATTGTTTATTTTTTTAGTCTTAGTTTTTCTATTTTTGATAACTTTTCTAGGGGTGTCCGTTTTCTATTCTATTCTGTTGCTAAATTCTCAAGACGAAGTCCATTGAATATCAAATCAATTAAATGAATGAATTGTCTTGGAAGATGAGGCCTGGCATTTAGATTTAGTCATTAAAAATGTTAGTAGTTTTAAGAATAATAAAGTATGAAAAGGACAACCTTGCCACTAAACTGCTGTTTTCTACCTTTTTTCACTCATAGTGATGAACCAAAAGTAGGCTTTTTACAGACACTAAAAACCACTGCAGTTGGCAAGGAACATTGTCACGGGCTTTTGCTGTCTCGGCTGCGTTCTTTTGTGTAGGAGCACAGGCATTATTAATCGTATGAGTGTGATAAATTCAGATGTTGTCATGGGCTCCCCTTTACCTTTTATTTGCCAATTATGCTTGTTATAATTTCAACTGGTTATTTTCAATTATCTGCACCTTCTAGACCCCTAATCATGTATCATTGAATCTGGCTGTGTGGGGTGTGCACAGTGTTTAGGGATTTAAAAAAAAGTTGGTGTCTGTTATCAATAAATGTCAACACCAAAGCACAAAAACAGGAAAAGGCATAAAGACAGCTCATCTTTGGATGAGAGCCAACCAAAGGAACAGACAGAGGAACAAAGAGAGAGATTGGGAACTTTGCGGATAAGAAACTGGATGTTCACATGGCGTAATCTATAACTGTGGTTGCTTCATTCTCTTTCCCCAACTGGCTTGAAACACTTTTAGTGATTTCATTTCCTCTGCATCACAAGTTTGCTCACTTATCACCAACATGGGTTTCAACAGAGATACAGTATCTTGCTATTAAAAAGCAAATATCTTTTTTTGCAGCCGAGTCAATGAACTGGGATGGAGCCCTAGTCAGATTACAGTTACATGGTACAAATTAAAAGGTGCAGAGCGTAACTGTACTTGAAACATTATATTGTTGCTTGCAAGCAGGTTACTGTTCATAGCATGGCTCACGGTATGATCTGACAAATCAGCTTCATAGAAAGAATACAGGAAACATTTTCCCTAAATTCCAAGTTCACAGTCTCCTCCATTTCTCTGTTCATTAGGTTTGAAGGAACATCGTTGTTAGCCTATGTAAATGAGATACAGTGTTCCCATGTCAACCAGGAGGAGGTTTCGAGGAAGCTGTTTGCAAGAAATGACTTCTCTCTTCAGGGTAGCTGGTTGTGCAGGTCTGCGTTTTCTCATGTGAAAGGGATCAAAGCAATCCCACTCACCCCTCTTTAGAAAAAAAATAGATTTATGAATGTAGGAAATAAAGTTTGCTTCAAAGGGGAATGCTACTGGGTGCAGGGGAGATGAGAAGAGATTGAGAACAGGAAACCTGTGTGAAATAACTGTCTGCAAGAGTGTAAGAAAGACATGGTTGTCTATTGCCCATGAAGGTGATGCATGACTTCTGTTATTTTGGTGTCCTGGGTTAAGTGTTGCTATGCTCATTTGTTTGAATGACTGCACTGATATAAAAGAGGTGATTAAGTACAGACAAAATGTAATGTGTATGAAATAGAAACTGAGTGAAAAAGATATGTGGAAATTGGTCCTGCAAAAAAAGGCGACAATGGTATGAGTCAGTTTGATTTGGGCAAACATGCTTTGATATGATAGTGTTGATGCTTGTGCGTCCCCCTCGTCCGCCTAGCATATGCTATGAAAGCTGATTTCACAGCTTATCGCCTGCTCAGAGAATAAGCCGTGTGAGGAAGGTGTGACATCAAATAGCGCAGACAGATAAAAGCTAAAGAACCTCCACTATTCATACTGACATCTTGCCTACCTCTGGCTCTGAGTGGATGCTTGTGTGCAGTAGATTTGTGCCTGCAATACATGTCAAGTCATACAATCTGTATGCACTGCTTTGCTTGTAATTTTTTCTAAGATTCTGAATAGGTGCTTACACTTAGCAATAAAACTCTGTCAATTTGGTCTGGCAGCTAACAACATATTGAGCTGCTACAATGTCTGTGCTGCAGTTTTCCTTTGAGTATTAACGCATTAAGCACTGGCAACTTGTCCTTTTTGATGATGTGTGTTTTTCCTTCACCTTTTGATGCTTTTGTTGTGGTGGATTATACAAAAAAAAATCTCAAGGCTCAAGGATAGGTGGATGGGTGAATGGAAAGAAATAACTGATCTATCACTACTGTCATTAACATTAGAAGGTTAGTCATTTAAGTGATGAGATAGAAGAACATTCAAATATTGTCAGTCCTGTCAGCAAAATCACTTTTGTAGTTAATGCATCAGAATTATTTTCCCAGAAATACATTTAATCTTTTTTTCTTTGTCATTCGGCTGCCTCCTCCAGGGGTTTTCACATCAACTTCCTCTAGCCAACCCTATTATTTGTATCCTCTTCTCTCATGCCAACTAACTTCCTGTTTTTTCACTCAATCCATACAACTTGGTCTTACTTCAGCCCTCCTGTCTGGCCAACCTCTGCATACTCTTATCAATATATTCACTATCCCTCCCCTGGACATGTCCAAACCATCTTAGTCCGGGCCCTAAGACCTTATCTCTAAAGCATCTCATATGTGTAGTCCCTCTGATGGACTCATTCCTGATCTCATCCATCCTCATCACTCGCAAAGAGAACCTCAGCATATTGATGTCTGCTACCTCCAGCTCTGCCTCCTGTCTTCTTCAATGGCAGTGTCTCTGTAAACCATACAGCATCGCTGGTCTCAGCACTCTCTTTTTACACCTTTTCATCCATTCTGGCTGATTCTTTTGTCACACATTACCCCTGAATTGTTTCTCTCCCTGTTCCAATGTGCTTGAATTGTAATATAGTAATAATCCATCCATCCATCCATCCATCCATCCATCCATCCATCCATCCATCCATCCATCCATCCATCCATCCATCCATCCATCCATCCATCTTCTTCTCACGGGGGATGCTGGAGCCTATCCCAGCTGTCATTGAGCGAGAGGCTGGGTACGCCCTGGACTGGTCGCCAGTCAGTCACAGGGCCACATATATCCCTCTCAGGCTCAAATTAAGTTGTAGTTGCAGGAAAAATCTGATATTTGGCTGTCACAAATCTGCAACATCTGCCTGGATAGGGTTAAAGACAAAACCATTCACTCACTCATTCATTTGGAGCAATTTTCCCATTTTATTTCCAATTAATCTGTATGTTTTCGACTGTGGGAGGAAACCGGAGCACCTGGAGCACTCGGAGGATGTTGATCTGTTAAGGAGGGTGATTGAGAACCAGCTTGTTGGGCAATGTGTTGAGGTCGTCTTTAGAGGCTGAATGCATCCTAGTTTCAGGATTCAGGATTTTACCATCATATTCGGATTCAGACAATGTAATGAAATTCTTACTTTTTGTAGTCCCTTCACACCAAATCATTAGCAAAAGAGACAATAACTGACAATGTTTGGGGGTACATTAAGAATGTTTGTAGCTTCAACTTGAAATTTGTCATACCTGAAACCAACAAACATATGCAACACATCCAGAGCATTTGTTTTCTAATGGGCGTGAAGAGTGTCCATTTTGGCTTTGTACAAGGAAGACATTTTATCCTTTTTCTGGGTATGTGTGATCTGAAGGTTTTAGTTATTTAAGAATGTTCTATCACATAGAAACCTCATGTTACTATAAGGACTACAGTGTTTTTGCACAGTGTTAAACCAAAGGGATGATCAAAACTGGAATGAGTTAGGACTTGTCCATGTACCATATTATAAGTCGTTTTAATATCATAAACCTTCTCGTCCCTGAATTTGTCAAGTTTTTGTGAGAACATAAAAGACTCAAACTAGTGCCAGCTGATCCACCATGTGATAAGAACATACCAGGAAAACCTTGAATATTTACCTTCAGTTTGACTCGCAATTTACCGTATTAATTACACTAATCAAAAGCATCACATTCAAGGTCTGCTCTCTCATAATTCTATTTAACTGTAAGGGATTAAAGACATTTTTTAAGTCATATTTAAAGACATTCAGGTAATCAGCTGATGTAATGGGTGTCTACAACAGTGAGACCATTTCACACTTCTTCTCCTTTCGGCTTTTCCCTTCAGGGGTCGCCACAGCGAATCAACTTTCTCTATCTAACCCTATTCTGTGTATCCTCCTCTCTCACACCAACTACCATCATATCTTCTCTCACTACTTCCATAAATCTCCTCTTTGGTCTTCCTTGAGACCTCCTGTCTGGCAGCACCAATTCCAGCGTCAGTCTACCAATATATTCACTATCCCTCCTCTGTAGACGACCGAACAATCTCAGTCTGGCTTCTCTGACCTTCTCTCCAAAACATCTAACATGTGCTGTTCCTCTGATATACTCATTCCTGATGCTATACATTCTGGTCCCTCCCAAAGAGAACCTCAACATCTTCATCTCTGTGACCTCTAGCTCTGCCTCCTGTCTTTTCATAATTGTGACTGTTTCTAGTCCATACAGCATTGCTGGTCTCACCACTGTTTTGTACACCTTTCCTTTCATTCTGGCTGATAGTCTTCTATCACATAGTACCCCGGACACTTTTCTCCACCCATTCTTACCTGTTTGAACCTGTCTCTTCACCTCTTTTCCACACTCTCTGTTGCTCTGGGCTGTTGACCCCAAGTACCTGAAATC
This sequence comes from Fistularia commersonii, assembly GCF_037954325.1. Classification (NCBI taxonomy): domain Eukaryota; kingdom Metazoa; phylum Chordata; class Actinopteri; order Syngnathiformes; family Fistulariidae; genus Fistularia; species Fistularia commersonii. Next base: position 17,578,498 of record NC_141285.1, read on the forward strand.
CTCCAACGTCTTGATCTCAGCTCCCTGTAGCATCACCATTCCACCTGAGTTCCTCTCATTCACAATAATATACTCCGTCTCACTGCAACTAATCTTCATTCGTCTCTTCTCCAGCACATACCTACACCTCTCTAGATTTCCCTCAACCTGTCCCCTACCCTTACCACAGATCACAATGTTATCTGCAAACATCATGGTCCATGGAGATTCCTGTCTAACCTTATCTGCCCGCCTGTCCATCACCACTGCAAACAATAAGGGGCTTAGAGCTGATCCCTGATGGAGTCCCACCTCCACCCTGAACTCTCTACCTTTTCTTGTCATAGTCCCAATATTCAAAGTCCCTACTCTCAGTCCAAGACTCTTGCCTTTCCTCTTCTCTCTCTGCTTCCGAACACCCCTTCCTCCTCTCCTTCTTTGACCTACAGTAGTCAAGTGTCCAACGGTTCCCTGTTGGTCATCTGTACCAATGGCAGTTGTTGTTAACCCGGGCCCCGACATGTAACAGAGTCCTGTCACTATATATAAATGATTTAGCTTAAAATGGTACACATGACATGGCGGGGGGGACTGTTGTCGATGAGTATACTTGTAATAAGGCTGTGCAAAAGTGTTCCCTCAACATGATATCTCTCCTGGATATAAAACCTTGTGTTCTATCAACCGTAAAAAGTCAAGACTTGAAAAATAAGAAACCTTTTATAGAAATGTAAAAAACATTCCTTATTTATTCTGATTATACCTCCTGGAGTCCTTTACTATTTCTCACATTATTATCTGGGCTGAGCTACTTTTTACTGTAATATAACTGAACAAGATGCAATATATTTTTCATTGAAGTCTGCTGTGTTTTGTCCACATCTGCCTACCAAGGCTGCACACAATGCATGTTTTTTTTTCACTGTGTTGCAAAAATAAGGTGCAATTATTTGAAATTATTTTTGAACCCTGGTTAACATGTAAGTATGAACTCTCATTTCCAGAACAGTGAAACACAGAGATAAGTGTAGCTGTTGTCCTCTCCCTTGCAGTAACAAAATAGCCAAATTTTTATCAGTAGACCATCATGGACAACGTGAGGAATTCAATTACAACAACACATGTAACTTTTGTTTTTCCAGTGGCTGCACTCTCCAAAGTTAGTACTTTTACTGAGGCAAAGATAATTTGTGTCATAGGGTCCTCACCTTGAACATAGCTGTTCAGTTTTTGATGCATGACTGTATAAGCTCTAACTTCAACAGAGTGAGAAATGCTCTCTTGAGTGGTCCATGTCAGGTTGAGCAGTCACATTCTCCACTGAACATTCATTTATATGACACTAGTAATTCCAGCCAATGCTTTTTATAGGGTTTGTCCTTGACCTTCTCTAGTTGCTTGTCCAGTCTTTATTGTACAAAATGTACATTAAATGCTACTTTGTAAGTAATATTGATGTGCAAATACACATTGAAAATGAACTGCATTGAGGTCAGGATTCTATTGGATATTTTTATGAATTTTCAGGATTTCCCACATTTTTATCAAAAATAGCTTATCGAAAGTAGCGTGACTTCCTATGTCTCAGTGCACACTACAATTAAACTTGGTTGCAAAAAATGAAATGCTCCATTTGGTTGCTGAATATGAATATGTTATTTTCACATTTTGCACTGACAGACATTTTAATATACAATTCAATTTAAAAATCTACATGGATTATATTTTGAAGCAAAACTATAGATTTTGGAATGCAGCCCAATTTTGGGGGGTGATTTGTAAACCCAATACACAAATTAAAATGATCTCTAAGGATTTATTTTCTATTATACACAACTACTTCTACTACGAATAATAATGCATATCATTAATGTTGCTTTTTTTTTCGTTAATCACTTAGTGTTATGTTGTAAATTTCAAGGACAATTTGTTGTTAACAGCTGTGTATTTTTGACTAGTTAATACATCAATAAAAAAGTTTCCTGCTTTCTACAGGTGGGAAGAGAATAAGGCTGACAGAAGATGCAACGAGGGTGGGGGCTCATCAGATGGCTTGGGGCAGGAATGGCAATCCTCTCGTTGCTAACATTCATCAGGGCCCAGGACACAGAAGGTATGTGCGTTCAGCATGAATAGGTCAAACACTGAGGCGTACACTTCCACAAAAGCTTATTTTCATTGTAACATGAGAAATAAGATTATGTAATATGGATACTGTTAGCAATCCTGTATCCATTCTATTCACGTTTGAGAGGAATTGGAAAAGAAACGCCAAACTGTAGAATATTTACAGCTGTTTTTATGACATATACTGTTCACTAGGAGTAGGCAAAATGTAATGACACTAACTTAAGTACAGGTAACTTAAAAAAAAAAAAAGTATCTCTTTTAGTATTTGATTATTTGCGACTGCAGTGTTATAGTGTGAACAGTCTGCATATGCAGTATTGCTGAAATATCTGTAATGACCTGCATTACAAATTGTAGATGCATCATGGTTGTCACAGTTAAAGGTTTCAAACAATGGTTGACTTTGGTTTGTTAGTAGCACGTTTTCATTTTTCCGAATAATCGTTGGCCCCCTATATTAAACCCAGTAAACTTTGATTAGCATCCAAGAAAAGTGCAAGTGCCATTCATAAATGCTGATCACCCCTTTAACAAATATGCATCTTGTTGTTTAAAGAAATTATTTGAAAAGTGTAAAAATAATCAGTTTTCTTAACCCCCTTGAAATTGCCTCCCACTCAACTGCACAAATCTTAGTATTTGTAGTCTTAACTCACTGGCTTTGTGGCAGATGCCAGTTAAAACTGAATTTTAACTGAATAAGACTGACAGGTCTTTAAAGATGGTGCGGGGAAGCTTCACAAGCACAGTGTTTCTTTAATCCCCCCTGTATAGCAATGTTGTTTCAGGTCATTTTTTTAAGATGCCATGCTTTTCTGAATAATATTTCATTTATCCATTCCCTGTTCCTACCTTTTCTTATTTTCATTTATTGCCCGCTTCCCTGCCCTCTGTAACAAGCTCAAAACATAAAAGTTCTTTTTTTTTCTCTTACAGATAAGAATTTAATCTTTACTATTTTTTAGAGGATTCCTTCATCCATTTGTTTGTTTGCTTTATAGCTTTGAAAGCCTTAGAGGATGAACAAGGTAATTGTCAAAGGGTCACTCTAAGGCTACACTGAAAGTAACAGGGTAAGGAAACCATGGACCAGAAATACAACAGCTGTGGTAATCAGTATCACTCTTCAGAAGAACTATTTGTGGCCAATTTATTTTACAACATTTAATGATGCACTGAATCCATAAAACCTATGCTCATTGTTTTTATTTAGCTATAGTTTACATGGGCTTGGTTGAATTACCGGGGAAATCATCCATAATAAGTCCAGCCCTGCTGCTTAGAAATGTGAAAGTCTGAACTAATAATTTAGGTAAATGTAATTGCTGTCTAGATAATGGCCCGTGGCAACATTTCTTGTATAGAAAGGCGCAATGTTTTTCTTGTGTGGGAGGGAAGGCATGTTCGTTTAATATGTATATTTATGCACATTAAATGTAGAGAGTCTGTTCAAATTAGTGTCAAGCCATTACTCCCACATGCAACAGCATTTTGGTTAGGTCAGAAAAGAGCAGCATTAAGAGTCAATCTTGATTATTATTATTCAATTTTGCAGTCTTATCCCATTGCATCCACTTAAACACACCTGTAACTGGTAAATGTTGTACTGACTGAAACTTGTGAAAGGGAAGTCTAAGTCTCAAAGTGTCATTGCTGTAATGAGCAATCAGAGTATATCTGTGGTCCGAACATTAATATGGCTGAAGTTGTTGCCCCCATTTTACCCCATCATCCAGAGATGATCATAGTTTGAACAGGGATTTTGACCTTCCCCAACATCATATCTTATCTTCTCACTCATATATCTCCCTGCTTTCCCCAGCTCAAGAAACCCTTGAGTGTGGTGAGTGTGAGCACTAGGAAAAAAAGAAGGCTAAATGTTTCAGCAACAAGGTATTGCCTTATCGTATTGTTTGAAGACAGGGAGAAGGAACAGCTTTGTCAGTTCCCAGTAAAGACACAAGGAAAAGAGACTGTTACATAAAAAAGAGGATGAATAAAATATCAGTTGATACTGGCCTCTCATCTGTCTTCATTTAGACATTTGTTTTGATGTGTACATTTTCAAGGTCTGTGTAGAACTGCAGATGGGAGTCCAGATTTACCTCTTATTCATTTCTATGGAAATTTTTGCATGTTCTTGATGATGTTCATTGCTGTGGTTGCTCAGTGTTACCAAAAAGTAATTTCGCTCTCGTCACAATAAGGACACACATTTTGATATATACACCTTTGGAGATTATGTTAAGTCCTCTGCTGAGAGAGCGATGGAGAATATGGGGAGGAACAATACGTTGCTGCTCAGACTGGGTATAGAAGATGCATTACGATAAATCTCAACTAGCAAGAATTACCTTAAAAAAATATGTTTCTTATGGATTCTCTTTGTATTCTGTATTATGCACTCAGATCCTTTCCTTGACTCCTGCATGCTTATTTTTTTTAACAATACACCCTCCCATGGACCACTCTTTCATTCTCCTCCATTCTATTTTCTGTCCATTCTGTCTTTGAAATCAAAAGTCACATGTACCTCTTAAGATACATCAATCAAGCACTGCACCCACTTGATTCCATGTCTGAGCAGATACAAGGACAGCCAATAGTTAACAAATAGTAATAAAAGGTCAATCTTCTTTTCAAAGCATAGAGGACAGATGTACACTGCAACTACCTCTAAATCCCTATGTTGCTTAAACCAGATTCTGGACTCTATATTGCATGTTCATTTTCCCATACACATTTAGAGGAATTAGTGTGTGTGTGTGCGTGTGTGTGTGTGTATAAGATGAAGTGTGGATTGGTTAACAGACCTGAGGACATTTGTGTCATGTGACATCAGCCCACCTTTCTCCCAGTCTATTTCCATCTCTGTCAATCTCGCCCTGTCAAACTCTTCCCATCTGCACATCCATTCTGACCCACAATTGTTATCTATTTTTGGGATTGTCTGATTAGGGACCAGATGTGCAGACAGCATCTGGCTGTTGCAGAACCCTGTGGAGTGGGATTGACAGGGGGATGGGGTTTTAATCTGCCCACCACTCGGCTTTAATCAGCCTCTGGGCAGCACAGAAATAAAGAGGGGGCTTCTCTCTGCAAGGATGGGTCCTGCACCCTTTGAGGTCTTTACCAACAGGTCAGTCTTGATGTTCGCAACATAAACATTTATCTAATCAATTGTTCCCCGAGAGAATGAGTCCAGTCTTTGCCCTCCTAAATGTACGGTTAACCTGAAAGAGACAAAAGGTAGGCAGGAGTGTTAGGAGAATATGAAGAGGAGGTGTGGGAGGGTAGCCTCTGGAAGAGATCATACAACAGTAAAATTATTCTCTACTCTGTTCCACTATAGGCCTCCAATGATTTATGCTCCCACACTCCCCCTTGTTTCCTTACTGCAAGGCTCCCACCAACTTAACTCTATGTCCCAACATGTCTTTCTGTGATCCTTGAAAGTAATTACCTACAGACAATAACAGCAAGAAACCCCACTAGTTAACTCACAGATAATTATTTGAAAGGAGGGGAGTAGAGAGATGGAAAGATAGTGATAGAAAAGACAGAAGGGGTCATTTTCAAGCTCTCTGGCAAAGCTGGACTTGAAAAATGAAGCACATAGCGTTATCTGTCTCCACATTGATTTTGCCATTTTTCGTCTAAGGTGAGGAAATGGTAACTGATTTGATGTTTACATATTCATGGGATGTGTTTTGTAAGATGTTTGTTTATTTAGAAACCAAATGACTCATGAATTTGAATTATTGTCTCATCGAATAATTGTTAAACACTGTGATTAGGAGTGATTGTAAATGGTTTGGAATTCCACCAGGTCTTTGTTCTGATACAAGGGAATGATTCCAAGACTCAGCTACAGCGAACCCTTTTCTCTGAGCAAAAAAGACAAAAGTATTCTTACATTTCAATGCTTGGCTTACATTGATTTGATATGTCGATCTAATTTGTCATCCACATGGAACAATATAATTTTTTTCTGCATTAATTTGTATATATTTGCTTTAGCAATATTAAAAAACAGACACATAGGTAAACCACTATATACATGGAGTTCATTAACAGGACTTAGGATTCACGCATCTGCAAGACAGCAATGCACTTTTGACCTCCCCCACTTATCCCACCATTAAAATGTCATGACAGGATACTGAACAGATTGGTACTTACTTCCCTGACCTGAAACAATGAATTAAAACTGGGATGTGGAAATATCTCCTGAAGGTCAGACCCTATAAATCTGAGACTTGACTTCTGAAAAAGGCCATGTCTTAGTTGTATGAAAAACAATTTTCATCCAAAGGGCATCACACAAATGAATAGTGACTGACCACCAATTGAAATTTCACAGCAAAATACCATTCCAGTGCATATTGCCACATATCTGGATATGGTTTTCTAGTTTATTTTATTTCATTCAATTTTATTTTTCTCCTTTCTCTTACTCAAACCTATATATCCTGGGCTTGTTATTTGAAAAAAAGAGCCTCACTTGCAAGAAAGTATCTCTTTTTTACCTTTTCCTTCTCTTGGCTTTGAAAGCATTTTTAATTGATTATCTGTGAAACATGAAGTAAATGCCACTGTTATGGATGAAACAGTATCAACCACTGGATCCAGAGTCAGCAGAGAAGAGTTATTTGTTGCTGCCATTCTGTGTGATTTTGTACAGGATTGTGATACTCTGTATTGCACAGTACAAACACAGTCTTGTTGTTCAGGCACACAGCCAATCTTGTCAGCTTCACGATCTTTTCAGATTAACTCCTTTCTCAGCACAGGTGCAGCGTATTGAAAATTTTAGCAGCAACATACGTGCACATCCATTTCCATGCAGGGCTGCATGCCGTACTATAAAGAGGGACATAAAAAATGTATTAGTTATTGCAACGCAGCGGTGTTGCAGGTTCATTACGAAAGCATAAATCAAATTAATCTCACAAAAACTGACGGTGAAGGATATAGTCTATATATATATATATATATATATATATATATATATATGTGTGTAAACAAGTTTTAATACCTCTTGTACCTCAATGATTGGAAGATTTGTATGAAGTATGTGCCTATTTAAACAAATAAAGGATAAATTATCATTGTGCTACTGACCGTAAAGGGAAAATCTATACTGTGGCCAATGTAGGCCAAAAAAGGTGCTCATTTTTGGTGATTGATAGTCACAGCAACTGTCAGTTGTCTGACCCCTATCTAGTAACTGTCACTGTGGTGGAAAAGCTCATGAGCATTTCAGATGTGTCAGGGCAAAAAAATGCAAAAAGAGGTGAAATTAACTTGAAGGGGATAACCTTTATTTTACCCAAATACTGTTCCACTATCATTTTTGATCATTCTTGCAATTACCTGTTCTTGCCTAAACTTGAAAAAAAAAAAACATTTGTGTCTATAGCGCTTTCTTTTTGTGTTACCACAAATTATTTCAGATATAAAAAATTAAACCTAAAAATTACTTCCCATTTCTTTTATTTTATGAGGCAGTGTGGATGACTTTCACAAGCATTTACACAGAAAAGACAGCATATTTTCAATATTCAGTATTTGTATTTCTTTCTTTTGCCCCCATGTATAGTAAGTCACTATAGAACAGATATCTGCCTGTGTGTCTGTCATCATAGCTGACAAATCCTAAATCCACCGCCATGCGATGTGGCCTGACGATGGAAATATGGTGATTGTCATTTGAATTACCTTAATGCAAAATGACAGAACTCTTTGCCCGCAGCTTCACTTTTTTTGCCATTTTAGTAAATGCTTTTTGAGGCTTTTGCTTGTGCTATTGATCCTCTCTCCACTGCTGACATCGCTAAATTATGTTGCTGTTTACTTGCTTCTGACTTCTTGATTTCCTCTTCGATGTTGGTAGCATGAAACAAGTATAAATACTGAACAGAATATATGGATATCCAATATGGGTCTTTGCGAGTAGTGAATGTGAGCAGTTGCTTAAAAAGTGGATATAAGTAAATTCAAAATGCAGGCCAGGATTCATCCGTCAGTATGCATAGAGCCTTGACCCTTGAAGTGATACTCAGTAATAAATAAAGTCCACACGTGGTCATTACTACATGTGTGTTTACCTTGCACAGTCTCATCTAGGGGTCTAAGCACAGAAAGAATGTCAAAAGCAGAGCTCCATCAACCTGCTCTGGTTTACAAAAAAAGTAATGCTTCGGAATATTGTTTCTTATCCTGGTAGGCAGGCTGTTCTGACTGCATAGCTCAGCTGGAAGGAACTTTGATGAACTTTCTTCAGTTAATCAAAACAAAGGCAGAATCCCCAGTGAACATACTGGCAAGAATGAGAAAATAAAACACAGGCAGATAACTCAGACACTGAGAGGTTAAGCAGAACAGATGGTAGGATTAAGGTAGAAAGAAAGCAATGAACCAAAATATACCTTAGTCAACCAAAAAAACAAGCCGCTCGTTCTGAACACCAGGGACCGCAAGTAACTGTCACTGTGAGAAGAGACTTGGAATGGCAGGCCTATTGAGGAGATTTAAAAGACAGGTGATGACACAAAAGATGCACTTGGCATGAAGCAAAATAATAGGAAAAGAATAAGAAAACAAAAAAAAAAACAAAGCCACGGGGGATATAATCTAAAACTTCTGTCACAAAATTCACGAAAAAGAGGTTCAGTCATAAACAAGGCTGTCATCTGAAGTATCTTGATTCTGTTCAGACCTCCCTGGCCGTGGGTCAGCAGCAATTCTCCCCAAGGAAGACCACTGGAGCTACAGCAGAAAGAAGAAATTAACTCATATAGTCTTTGCCAGATAAGCTTTTCACAGACACTTTGAGATATTTCCTTATCCAACTGGGGTTGATATTTATATGAAAGGGCAGAGGCATTTATGATTGCATATGGAGGTATAAGATATAATATGATACAAGGAACCTTGTCTTGACTTGGCAGGTTGCCATCCATCTAAACGTTGAGAAATGAGTTCCCACTTTCTGCTTCATTGCCTCTGCCCTTTCTCATGAATTTCTCTCTTGTCTCTTCTTCCTCACCCCCTTCCTTTTGACAGTTCTAATGAGTGGCTGGTTGAATCTAGAGAGTTCAAGCATCTTATGTTGTTCTTTGTTGATGCAAAATGGTTTGCACTGCTAAATTAATTAAATAAGACACCCCTGAGCCACCCTTCTAGCTTTGTTGTATGGCTGTGCTTGAGACTGATTGATCGAGAATTGTCCTTTAGCGTCTGTATTTTTCAGCAGCAGTTTTGATTTAGTGGCAGCTGAAAATGTTCTGTTAGAGATGAAGCTGGGAAAGCGGAGTTGAATGTAGTCACGAGAAAAAAATATGCTCTGCAAAAACAAAATGTCAGTGTACAGAACTCATCTTGCCACTGCATTGTTGCCCCAGTAACGAGGTGGCCGGTAAGCAGCTGCTTAAAGATCTGCATTGCCTTGGAGTTCAACGGTTTTGGACTTTTATTTGAAAAGCATTTCTTAACCAACACACACTTTGGTTGCGGATGTGGCTCTAAATCCAAAGCAGTTAGGAAGGGCTGGATTGATCTCAGTTCTCCATCTGTTATCAAGTGTTCAGGCTTTGCTACTATAATCTTGTATCCCAAATCAAGCATCCCACAAAGGTTGTACGTCTGAGTGAGGAATTCAATTTGTAATTGAAGTTTTACAGATCTAAGTTACTGCTGTCTGGTTATTACAGTCAGGGAGATAATTACCTGAGGTCAGTCATTTATTGTCTGTTAATTACAATTCTGAAGTATACGTTGCCCTGACCATCTATCACAGGCTTAATGCTGCTAGTTTCCTGTTATCTTAAATCCCAGTTGACGCCTTTCTCATTTCATTTTGTGGAGAGACATTAGAAGAGAGATCATTCATACCGATGTTTTGTGAGACTTAGTGGACCGCCACCTCGTAAGCACCCATCAGACTGAGAAAAAGCTACTGATGTAGTAAAGCCCTGTGAATTCTACAAAGCAATACTTTTCAAGAGTGATCACTTAATCTCTACCTGATGTATGTCAGACAAACCAAATGTGAAGTCCACAATGCTCAGAAACATTATGGTTGGTTAAGTGTACTCATTGACTTTACACTCGTTTTCTTACAGAATGAGATTGGACACCGAATTAGACTTTACCTTTTAAAATTGATTTTATTCAACTCAACCCCTGTCAAATAGACTTTACCTGGGGAAAAAAAAGATTCTGTGACTTTGTACTTTGTTCCTTGTTTTCTATATTGCTTTTGGTTTGGATTATCTGATTTGTATACGGCGATTTAACGTGCAGATTATTGTCGTCTATGGAATTTTTCTGTGACGTCAACCATCGCCTGAGGAGCCATTTTTCTGCAACCTGAAAGATGCAAAGTGAATGCCCATAGACAAAATTTTAAGGCATAATTTAAGCAAAAAAACATCTGTAACACTGTACCTACTGTATTTTCCTGAATTATTAGCATACTGAGGCTGTTGGATGAGTTTTCTAGACACAGATTTTCTCTGTTCTTATTATGAGCAGCCTGTTTTACAGCAATGCTTAGAGGTAATATCTTGCTCGACAGTAAAATGCTTGTGACCTGTCAGAATTTAAATCTAAATTTTGTTGACAAGAGGAAATTTTGGTTCTGAGCAAACACATATAATCTTTTAATCATGTTATGCTGGCTCCAGCCAGTACACAGCAAGTTTAAGTGTATATTTTCATTAGGGAAAATTACAGACGTGTATATGGCACCCCTACTGTGCAATTGGAGTAGAGAGCAATGAACTAAACCGAAAAATAAAAAATAGACTGCTTTTGGATTGGACCGCAAAACAAGAAATCAAACCAATTCTTAAATCCTTTTCATCATGGCGGCCGTCAGGCTTGCCACGGTACGAAGTGAAACTTATATCATGTTTATTGTTTGATGCACCAGAACCTGTCTGTAAAACCTTTTTTGTAAATCTTGATTTCTTTGTTTTGGTGATAAATATCTCCACCACTATTAAGTTTTCAACAGCTATGACCTTATGATCCAGGCATTATCGGCTGTTCTGCATTACACCAGTAATGGGCAATTCTGGCTGGAAAACAGGGATAAATCAGAATAAAAATTCACCTCCCACTGTTTGTGACTATGCTGATATCATTCAATACCATCTGTCCTTTGTCATTTCATGTTATACCTCATAGACTTAATCGCAGTGCGATTAGTGTAAACTGTGATCTTGGCTTTTAATATTTGAAAAACTAGTCACCCCAGTTTCAGCAATGTATTTTCTTCCAAAACTGAAAAACACAAAGAAAAAACTTTCACTCCGCTTTCATTTGCTGTGGCCTTCACTGCTGTGGTACTCTCCATGTAGAAACCAGCCTTATTCATATGTTTCTACTGTTTCAAAATGTTGCAGCAAGACTCCTCAATGGTACCATGAAGAAAACATATTTTGTGCTTGCTTCTCCCGCTGTTAATAAGTAGAGAAATAGAAAAAGTATGGCCTTTAAGGCATAGAGTACGCAAGCAGTAGATTACATTTGTGAACCACTCACCCTCCCTCAGACTTAATCGTTGAAAACAATAGCTTCATTGTTTAGCTTATAAATTACTTAACAGGGTGCATCATCAAGATACTCCGAACTACTCCTTGGCCTTTATTTTTTGTGTTATTACACAGAAGAAAATTTTTTTTTTTTTTTTTAATCCATTGACTCATACATACTGCAGTTGTAATAAGAGCCACTCCTCTCTGCCTGCACTGCATGAAATATTGGAAAATTAGCAGCCATGGACTGAACCGATTCAGTGCCTCCCAACTTTATGCATTATATATGTCAGGACCAAAGACAGAGCTACGCAGGTACTTATCCTATTGCTGAGAGCAGCTAGGGAGGTGTCCAGGCTGCTCTCCTTAACTACCCTGCATAGTGGTGGGAATAACTAGTTAAGAAAAACTGAAGAAATGTTCAAAGCGGTCTATTTATTGTCAGAGATAACGTTCTTGCTGAAAGAGTTTGCCTGGCTGTTAATTAGTTCATGATCTCCCTCTTAAACTACTTTTGCATTTACAGGCCAGTAGGAGAACAAACTGCAATATATCGATGGAAAGCACACACCAGGGTATGGTCCAGTTTAAGTAACATATTTAGATTGCTGCACTGTCACTTTTCAACTCATCCAAACTGAAAATTGTTGTAGGGAGGCCCAAAACCCATTTGAGTCAACCAGGTGTATTGCCTCGCATCATAAAATATATCATTTCCAGAGCACTAAAATTCCAAGCTGTATTGCCATTCCACTTTTTTATCAGAATCTTCATCAGCTTTGTTAACAGGTACAGTATCTACCAGCCTCTTGTTATGTGAGGGCTGTTTGAGTGCGGGGGCTTTTACAAGTTTGTTTGCACATTTTGTGTTCAGCCATTAGGAAGATATTTGCAGATAGAACCCAATAAATCTACTGTATCTGTCTATCTATCTCAACATAGTTATCTGACAAAGAAAAGACACAACCATTTGAAAATATTATTAAATGTTGAAACAACATGGAGATGACATTAGATTTCAGTATTTGTTGTGAACAAATTGTTGTTCTTTTGAACTTTTAGAACTTTAATTCACATTTAGGTCTTTGTGCTTCATGTTCCTATGAAGTGTGTTATTCTAGTGTTATGATTACAAAATTGGCCTGCGAGCACTACAAACTTTTTAATGTTTTTATTTATTTGTTCAAATCACTCTCTCAACCAACTACAATACCACCTTGAGCCAATAATGTGTTTTTGCCATTTTTCTACTTTCTAGACAGATTTGAGTCCTATTTAGGTATCACTTATTTATTCCTCTGAATAAAGGGAGCTGTGAGCTACCTCATTGTGTTGCTATTAAAGGAAACCCTTATTCTGGGTATTTATTTAGCAGATGGGTACATGCTGGGCTATTACTTTGAAATCATGGAACATTGTGTACACTATACAAATGAGCTATGCAGGATAATTATCTACTGATTGTTCTTTGTCTAGTATTTCAAAGGTGCATTATTTAGTTCTGCCGATGAGCAGGTACATTTTAATCTCCTCATTTGGTATTTTAACACATTAACCCACCTTTGAGACAGGATTTGAAGGAGAACAACTGATTATTACAGCAACAAGATAAAGAGGTGTTAAATGTGAGTTGCAAAGACTTAGTACGACTACATTATCCCTTTGAATGATCTCATCACTGTGGCTATTAATTTGGAAAGAGATCAGTTGTGTATATGACAAAAAGCCTTTGAAAGCAACTTCAGTGAAACTGAGTAAATGATAAACTAGAGATAAGGGTCTGATTTTTTTGTGTTGATAATTCTGAGCGACTTCTACAAGTTACAAAATAAAAGTAAGAGTGATATTCTTCGCATTCTTGTAGCATGTGCATGAATCTCGTAGCTGCAGAATGTTTGGGTGTTAGTTCACTAATTAGAGAATATTTGCCTCAGTTTATATATTAAGGGTGAGAGCCCCCGGTTGCTGTGAGTTTTTGCGTACCCACTTCTTGGCATTTGTATATTTTCTCCCATCAGTCTCATGAAATATGAGTGAGCTTCCCCGGACATGAATAAAAATCCCCCAAATAACAACAGATCAGTATTTTCAATTAAAAATGACAAGAAATGGAATGCCATTAATCATGCATGAAAAATTCCATAATGTAGCTTCGGCCTTTTATTACCATTTAAATGCTAATTATGGTGTACATCTGCACTCTTGTAAAAGCCATCACTATGAATGCAGAGAATAAGGTCATTATCTCTGATTAATATGCCACTTTAAATCAGCACATCACTGAATGTCCACAGACATGCATATTTAATAAGAAAGTGGGGCACTGTTTTTCACCTGCAACAGGTGCATAGCTGCTTAACATTGGTGATGGAGGAATGGTGTGAAACCCAAGATCATTAGCCTGTTGATGTAGTATCAGTGACCATGTTTGTGCCCATACTCTCTGGTTACGTGTAATTTAAGAGGTGTTAACCTGACAGCATGCCTCTTGAGAGACTGTCTTACAGAATGGAGAGAGAATTGTAATGAGATGCTGAAGAACCTACATCTGGCCTCTAGTGATATCTCTATTCTTCTTTCCCCAGAACTCATACCACTTCTTAAATTATTGTTGCCTTTCTGTTTGTACTGTTATGCTGCTGGCAACCCTCAGCTGTGTGCCTAGACAAACTCATAATTTGAAAATCAATTTAATTACTTTTTACCACTTCTCTGTAGGGCTCATCTGCAGAAATGACTACCAGAATCACCTCTCCTTTTTGCTCTGTGTTCTAGGACCTGTTGGTCTTCCAAATAAATAATGTTCCTCTTTCTTAACAAAAGAGTTGCTCCTAAATCAGCTGTTCCAATCTTCTCTTTCGTGCTTCTGCTCTGCTTACTTCTGGCTCCACTAACCCCTGACCTCTTCAGACTGGCAGTATGAGGGTAAGAGGGTTCCACTCTCTTTTCCGTTTTTATTGTTTAATATTTCTCCAAGTCCTTGCCTCCACCCCTTCCCTGTTAATAGACATTTAATCCTTAAGTTTCCTCACATCACCTGCAGAGCACCTTGCGTCAAAGCACCTATTTCTTTAAACCCGATGCCTCCCACTCATGTCTCCTCTTCTCCACCCCTCCTGCCGCCCCATCTGGTGCTGTCTGTCAGGCTGCCACTACCTGTTTCCCATGAGCTCATACCATATAGCTGTTGTGACCTCCATCTGTGAGATGTCTCTTGTCAGTGCTATGCTTATGAATTGGCAACATGCTATGACCGCCCCAGTTGTCTGGATTCAATGTTTAACACCCAAATTCGTGTTGTCATGTGATACTGTAGCAGTCACTGACTTTACCTGTCATGAAAACATTTCAGTTTATTTGACACCACAAAAGCAAAGGTTTCTGAATTTTTATTTTTTTCCAATCAATGGAGAATGTAACAGGTGTTCTTAAAGCAAAAGTATAAATTCCGCATAATGTGTGGATGATATTATTCCAAATTCATGTCTATATTTAGAATACTAATACACCTCTGTATAGTAGCATTTTACAACTTTAGTATGAAATGTTCAATGTATGAAGTGAGAGACTTCCATAATTAAGTAACATTGGTCAATCAAAAGATCAGTTGGAAAGGTCATAGGGCGTTTAACGGGGAGTAAGAAAACCATGTGTAAGACATTCTGGAGTCATTGCTTCTTTCTAAATACTACTCTCTTGTGTAATACTACAACATTTTTACGTCCTCTGTAATTTGGCAGGGTTTAAAATTTTACTGATGCACTGTAGAGGAAAACAAATGCCATGACTGAAATGTAATAATAGGTTCCAAACAAACAATTATTTTTCTTGTCAGAGAGATACAGGTTTTGGAAGTGCAGTTTTAATATCAAATAGGATATTCCATTGTCAGGAGCTTCTAAAAAGGTTTTTGATATTTACAATGTGGTATATGTAGCCATCAAATACATATCACTTTCAAAAAAGTGCTGTAACTCATTCATATAAATAACAAAGTACATTTATGGAGGTACTTCCAACTGCTGCTTTGTCTAATTTTATTTGGGCATGATGTTTTTTAACATAACACACATAACTCATTATTTGGTTTGGGTTCAGAAAAGCAAATCCTTTTCACGTTTGTCAATCAACTATGTTTATATATATTGTTTGATTTTATTTTTTTCTTCTTTGATGTGACAGAGTGCAAACTGTCCCGGCCTGGTCCTCCTGCTACCATAGTGACCATCAATGAGGAGAGCCCTAATGGTGAGCAGTTTTCAACTTTAAAAAAGGTTTTTGTTTTGACCATTTTGCAATTGCATTTTGCAGAAGCCTCTAAAAAAACATCTTTGTCAAGAAAAACTGCCGCTACTATGAATTAAACCAGTGACAGCTATGCTGTCACAAGAGACATGAGTCAGTGTAACTGGGATATTAAATTGTAATGATATTGCACACAACTGCTTAAGTATTCCGAAAATAGCATTTTGTCTGGCATCTATTGGAATAATATAATCATTTTAAATGCTGAAATAATAGCAGGAAAATTTGTTTGGATTGCATTAGATTAAACACAAGAAGATAAGCGGTCACTTTTTCCATTTCATTTTGCATTATTGTATGGTAAATTCCTCTGGGGTCTTCAGCTATACTTTCTGGATTGCTTCTGCTCTTTCTACGATTGTTTCTTTGGTATTATTATTTCTTTGGTAATAATATCTAAATACAGCGTCTTCCTGGAATTGAACTGTGTTGAGATATGATAGAATACAATCACAAATTATTGCCTGCTGTTCATGTGTTGTTAAGGTTGCTTATAGTTGATGCGTTACCAGACATACTGGATTGTAATTTTGATTGTATTTCAGATTAAATTAAACCATGCTATAGGAACAAAGGAATAAGTTATTCTTTAAACCAATATGTAACACTTGAGTTGATCAAAATCTCTGCTCTTCCATTCCTTTACCCCTTCATCTTTTGCTTTGCTTCCAATCACCTGCAGCTTCTTCTTAGCTCTATGGTTTCAAGCTCTTTTCCTCACCTTTGGTTTTCAGAAAATGTGTTATGAGCTTGTCCGCTCTACATTTTGTTTATGGGCACATTATAGAGTGCTGACTGGAGCTTAGGGAGGAGCTATACATTCATTTGGGGAATGAGAAATGCTTTTCCCTAAATGGAGCAGGTGTGTGTTTGTTTCGCTCAGTTCTCCCTGCAGATATTAGAACTGCATGTTAACAGAGTTTAATGAGTAGCTTTCACTGAAGGCAGGATGCAGAGCTTGTTTATAAACAGAATACGATTTCACAGATGTTCCACTTCCCTGCTCTACAGTATGGCTCAGAGGCACATTTTTGTCACTTTGTGTTTGCAACAGAGAAACTATGTACACTTTGAGCATATACTCATAGACTTTATGTGCATATCTGTATCCGAGGAGTGAGACTGGGGGATCCTGTGTCAAATGAGACCACAATTCATCAGTGCAAGAGCCTCCAATTCAGCCTGTCATAGTGTCTCACTGACTCCTTGCTCTCTGTGTGTGCAGCTGTAATTTAGGGCTTTGATCGATTGCCGGAGGGATATATGAGATAGAGCGAGCCAAACCAGCTTCCTAAAGCCTCCCTTGCCCAACATGTGCTGATGCTCTGTGTGTGAGGGATTTGCACTAATCTTCCTCATACAGCACTCATTTACCTGGGATATGGGTCTCTTCTGGCTTCACCGTCCTTTATTTATCTGTCTCTGATGAAACAGCCCAAAGCCCGTCCACCCTGTAATGGAATGTAAAACAGGCAACTCACTGTTATTGACCAAAGCAATTATCCATCTAAATGTGTTTCATCTCTTCTTTTCTGTCACATAGAAACTATACAAATAGCAGATAATAAGGGTCTGCGCTTTGCGAGAGTTGCCTTTATGTTCTCTCAGTATAATATACCTGTGAATGGGAAAGCAAACAACGTAATCATCCGTCTTTGTCGCAATGTTTGGTCTGGGTCAGAAAACAAACAAAGAGATAAATATAAATTTGCTTATCCTTGCACTTCTGGAGAATGCATTTTTAGAAAAAGTCAGAAAGTCACATCATGGGTTACTGTTGATAACATTTGCAACTCCAGAAGTTTTATATTTCATCAGCAATTCATTTATTGTCCAGGGTAGATTTATGTCTGTATTGCTTTATACAATACACTTTGGCACAAGGGCAAAATCACCCTGGTATAAGACCATTTTTTCTTGTGTTTTTTTTTTCCCTCTCCCCTTTTTTCATTAAATCTTGCTTGTTTCATTCTAGAAGGTTTTCACTTAAGAGAAATTGTGGATAGTCATGTGGGGATAGCCGCCCGGTTCACTCAAATGAAACGCAATATGTTTAATTTATCCAAGCTACTGCTTCTGGAGGCCCACTGACAGGTGGTATACACAACACTCTCTCACTCACTTGCAGAGGAGATCTCTATTTGAAGACAAATATTGTCTTCTATTGGCTCCCTTGCTTAGTCAGCCCATAAGCTAAATCCAAAACCAGTTAATTAGATTGGAGATTTATATCTAATAGATAAAACAAGTAGATATCGAGCAAGGGGAAGGGGGTGGGGTGTGGGGTACTTTGTCATTGGCAGAAACCATTGCATACAAACAAAAATGTGTGTCCATGATTACAATTCTATCATCTAGCTCTTTTGTCTCTGCAAATCTATTTTTGCGTTATATTTTGCCTTTGGCTTGTGGGAATCTTCTCAATCCTCTGCATACAGCTCATAACATTCCAGCAAAGACTGTTGCTAAAAGGCATGATTAAAATGAATTAAAGCTACTCGCTCAATTTGGCATCTGCAAAGATACTAGTCATATATTTGTCATTCATTTGGAAACTTCAAAAGGCACTATGGAAACGTTTCACTAATTGTTTCACACAGAATTTCAATATGAGATCCTGTCACACAAACAGTGTAACAGTGTCCGTTGATTGTCATACGAGGAAGATCAATGAGAAACAGAAACAGACAGCTCCAAAAACCAAGAACACTTGCTTGGTGGAGCATAATCGATCCTGAACAATGTTCTGATTGTTCCAGGTTTGAAGTTGAACTTCTGCACTAGACAGTGAAGCTTCCTTTCTTTTCGCTACATTGTCAGCAAAATCTCTCTTCTTTTGATGCTTGAGAAGAAGTACAAGCTCATTAGTTAATTCATGTCTGCTGAGAAATGATCAGAAACAAGTCATGGTAATGACCAAAATTGTTTTTTTGTGTGATCTATTCAGGGATTTTGTTTTTTCAAATGTTCTGAATATCAAGACCCCCAACCCCCTTAGATATTATTATCATAGTATATTATGTGAAGACCTGGCATTTATTCCTACTTGAAAGAAAAGGTCAAATAAAGTATTACCATATGAAATTATGAAACATGTGGATACCTGATACCTTTGGTAATCACCACTGAGTATGTGTTGTGGGCAGTTCCAAGAGCTAAGCTGGATGAAAACCTTCTCCCCTTGTTTCAAATAAAGTCTAATGGAGAAAGGTTTATCATAAGACTATATGAGGCCTCCTCAAGTGTCTAAGCTCACGCATATCTCCAAGAGGTTGAGCCTAATGTGAGGGGATACCAGAGATGGGTGAAACACGTAAGGTTTGTTGGGGTGACTAAAGAAAAACGTTTGGGGTGAAGTGCATGGATTATTTCTTGCAGACAGTCTGGATGTTTCCCTTTGGTCGAATAAGTGTAATGCTTGTCATCAAATGAACAAATTAATCCGTGTTCAGATTCTGCTATTGATTTTCTGCAGGCTTTACCAAGGTTTGGTATTCCATCCTGTTGCTTTTGTCTCAAGCATTAGGATGTGAAGGAAAGATGTAGGAAACAATGTCCTTGTCTTGTATTTGCCTCTTCATCTTTGTCTTTTAGCTTCCACCAAAGTAATCGTCAGACCTTCTCAAATAAAATAAGATGTGACGCCTTCACCTCAGTTTGTATGAAGATCAACAAAGTGTTCTGCCTTGGAAAGCTGCAGTGTTTCAGCTGTTTTCTCTGGTTTATTGTCAACTCACTCCTCTCCGCCATTTTGGTTTCCTGCCTTTAGACTGCTTCTCTTTTTCGTTCTCAGAAAGCAGTGCAGCACTGCCTTGACATGGCTATAAAAACCTGAACTGTGCTCATGCTTAATACCATGCAATATGTTGAAAGGCCTCCCCTCTTCAGCAAAATAACAGATCCTGTGCCGACAGGTTTTCCTCTGGGATTCAAAGGGGCAGTTTAAACAATTAATGAGATATGCCAGCCTATGTGAGTGTTTTCCCAACCACCATGGACTCATTAACTCCCTTCTGAAAAATGAATATAATTCCCTCCTCTTTCTTCCTTTTTCCCTCCGTTTTTCTTCCTGTTTTCTTTCATCTCCTTCTTTCATTCTTCATTTGTGAGACATGTACGCTATCCTGCTTGTTGTCTTGGCTTTTTTTTTTTTGCATATAATCGGTTTAGGCACAGTGCATAAATTACAGTGTCCATTATTGCTGGAAACAGATATTGGAACATCGAAAGATATTAGCACTAAGCTGGATTGTCATTGATTTTGTCCCCCTTGTTTTTAACACCTCATTTTAAGGTATTATTGAACTCATAATTACTGAGGGGAAAACATACCTCACATTTATTCAAAAGCAATTTGTCTGAGATCGACAGTAGAATGGCCTTTTTCATCCCATCACTTGGGTATTAAAGACAGCAACAGCATGATATTGCTACTTTGACATGAATCTTAAAGAAAGAAAGTTATTTCACCTCAGCTTTTCCAGTTTTATTATGAGCGACACCCCAAAGCTGGAAGTAGTTAATAGAGCTTGAGTCCAACCATAGGCCTGAATTCTTCTGTTTTGGAACAATGGAGTTGTCAGCAGGAGAAGAAAGTGATGTATGGGACTTCTAGTGTAGCATGAGTCTGTAATTTGTAAGTCTTTCATGAAGATGGGTGTAAAGGTCTCAAGAAACAACAAGGCCTTGGGAAGTTTGATGTCCAGGATATGAATCCAACATCTAAATTAAAAAAAAATATGTTCTTTCCCTATATTTTTTATTTCCCTACAAAGATTTTACCATTCGGGCACATCTGTTACAGCCAACTTTCACGATGGCCACCACTATATTATCTGTAGTTAACTGGAAAGGTGTAATAACAAAACACACCGATATGGTTAAGGGAAGATCGGCTGAGGCAGCACCAGGTTGCAAAATGTGTTTGTTTAAACAACAAACCAGAATGAAATGTCAAATGGCATACATTGTGATTTAGATTTAAACATTTTTGCTTTCAGTTGGAAATACTAACCAGTCTCCACAAATGAAGAGAAAACAATAACATTGAGTGTGCTTTATATTCAAGCTGATAATCCCTGGATATACAGTATACACCATCATAAACATGCCTTTTTTTTACACATTTTCCATAGTAGGCCTTCAACAACGTTGACTCACAAGCTCATTTGGCTAAGAGGGTAAGATACTAACTAATAAGACCTTTGGTTCCTAAACAGTTGGCACTTGGTCTTACTTTCACTAGACTTGCTGACCCTCCTATTTGGAGTTCAGAGAAAAAGACCACTGTAGGTCATATTCAGAAAATAGGATAACTGATTAAATTTAAGTTAATTTATGTTGCTTACAGTCTTTTCATATTTTCATAGGTTTGTCTTTATTTTTGCAAACAAGACCTTTGGCTGTTCCTTTCCTGCCTGCATATAATGATTGCAATTTAACAGAAGAGGAAACATCTGGGCAATGTGTGGTTTCAGTCACCCAAGTGGCCAATTTGGTTCTGTGGGGGTGTGATTTTGTTACTCAAACAAAACAACCTGGCTGTTTTGTTCACATTAATTTGCAAAATGTGTATGCATACTGTTGTGCGTGCATGTGTGAGGGCTTGCTCCTAATAGAAACTGTATAGTGAAGGTGTTGGTGTGTGTGTATAACACATATAATTTATTGATTGATAGATTGATTTCTTTATCTGTTTTTGGAATTTTATGCAAATGTCAAAATAGTAATTGAACAGCTTCTTTCAGTTGAATACATGTTTCTCACATGCACGATTATACTCTAATATCACACCCTGTTCACAATGTACGATCACATCCTGTTATGATGATTGCTGGGTCATCACTATATAATTAGGGGGAAGCTGAAAGGCTGGGATTAGTGCACAACACCTGCTCCTTATGGATTAGAGAGCAAAACAGGAGGGCATGACATTCAGTGAAACTCATTTACTAATAACATACAGTGCATTCTAAATGCTTTTGCACAAAAACTATGACTTGTTAATATGTGTGAGCTTAACAAGCTCATCAAGCCGATAGCATGATTTATTGTAAACTCTTTTTACTTTCAAGACACTGAATGCCCTTGTTTATCAATGCTAAAGTAGCAAATAAAAGTCTACATCCCCAGACACTTGACCCTAATTAGACGACTACATTTGTTTACCTTTTTTGTAAGATAGTTTTGTGTTTGATTTGCAAATAAATACTCAATTACAGTATACTGTGTAGATAAACGGTCAACATAATTGCCTCTGTATCTGCTGTAAATCGCTATGTACTTATCCTCATTAAGCCATAGAAATGGGCCATTCATGCTTTACTCAGTGCTGTAACACAATTTGCATGATAGGTAACCTTCTGTGTTAGTAATTATCAATATAAAGTACACAAATCCTGATGCAAATCCTTTCATAGTAGTGTGTATGTGTTTGTGTGTGTGTGTGTGCGTGCGTGTGTGTGCATGCGTGTGTGTGTGTCTGTACACTGTATTAATAAACACAAACAGATACATAGTCTCATACTAAACTCAACCAACTTTTTTGATATTGATTAATTTAGCGAAAGAGAGATGTCAAGATGCCTTTATTTTACATTTGTAGTTGATGTGAATGTGATGTGTTTTCAGAATACTATAGGATTGTTAACTTAAATGAATAATGTGATATTGGAATATGTTTGCTTTTCATATCTCTGAGGGAATTCTGGAGTTCTTTTACTGCAGCTCTCCATTATGTGTACGTGAAGGGACTATAGAGCACGATTATACCATTGCGACCCACATGGGATTTTCTCCTACTAAGCAGCAGAACCATATCTGTCTGGATGGTGTCATCAGTTGAGAAATCCTAGCCCTGTGCCACTTGGCTTGCTGACTCTTAGAAACAGACGATTTTATATGTCATATGTCAGTTGTTCCACACTGTCCAAAAGATAAGCAGTTGACACCAGTAAGCCAAAATACAAAGAGTGATAATAGGGGATCTTTTAACTGGCATTATGTGAACTGACTGTAATCTAAATGAGTCAGTTAAATTCAACCCAGAAATGAAAATGACACTTCCTACACATTCATATTTACCTGATATCAAATTTGAATGATTCACTTGTGAACTGTCACACAAGCAGCTGCATATAAACTTCCCTTTTTTTCTACAAGTACTATATAGTATAAAATTTAAGGGAAATGTTTTGAGTTTTTATGGAGTTTTAGTCAGCATAATTGCATCAGTGATTATGACCTAACTATCCTGTCAGCTATAAAGAGTGTACTGAGACATCTTGACTATCAGGAGCTCCACAAGCACTGTATACAACTGCACACATATACACACACCAAAACCTGGCATGTCTTTGATACTTACTTTTGCACTTTTTAAGATCAGAATGTCTAGTTTTCCCTTTCCTTTTTTTCCGTTTGACCCTTGACATAAAGATGCAGTGCTACCTAGTACTATCAAGATGTATTTAATAAAGTAGTTAACATTGAATTATGAGAAACAATTATGTTATTGAAACAAGAATTTGCTGTGTAAGATTTAATTATTTTTTCTCAAAATGTATAAAATGTTTTAATATCTTTCAGAGACAAAGTTATCTCAAATTCAAATGATGGACTGACGTTATACACAAAGAGTATTCATCCAATTTTCTGGTAAATCAGGTCTCAAATGACACTATACATTACTTAAGTTAACCCCTTCTACTGTAGTGACAAGTTTCTGTTGAAAGGCAATGGACTGCTGGAGTATATGTAGTAGATGAAGGTCAGGATTACTGACAGTGAGTAAGCTGGACCTTTATCTAATCCCTCATGCATTGCCTGCAAATTGATGTGTGTGAAACCTATGATGTATTGTGCAGTGCCATCTGCTCTATTTGTTGTTAAAAACATAACTCAGATTTTCCCACTTGAAAAGCATGTGGAGGTCTCTAATTCTTATCATAGATACTCTTCAACTGTAAGTGACGGGATCTAAAACAAAAATCCAGTAAAACACATTGTATGATTTTTGAGTGATTCATTTGCTTTTTATTGCATGACATAAGCATTTGATACGTCAGAAAACAGAACTTAATATTTGGCACAGATACCTTTGTTGGCAATGACAGAGACCGGATATTTCCCGTAGTCCTGTAGTTCCTTACGAGGTTTGCACACACTACAACAGGGATTTTGAACCACTCCTCCATTCAGATCTTCTCCAGATCCTTCAAGTTTCAGGGCAATTGCTTGACTTTGAGCTCCCTCCAAAGATTTTATATTGGGATCAGATCTGGAGACTGGCTCAGCCTTTCCAGGACCTTGGGCTGCTTCTTACAGAGCCACTCCTTAATTGCCCTAGCTGTGTGTTTCGGCTCGTTGTCATGCTGGGAGACCCAGCCACAACCCATCTTCAAGGCTCTTATTTAGGGAAGGAAGTTGTTGGCCAAGATCTTGCAATACATGGCCCCATCCATCCTCCCCTCAATACGGTGCAGTTGTCCTGTCCAATTGGCAGAAAAACATCCCCAAAGAATAATGTTTCCACCTCCATTCTTCATGGTTGGGCTGGTGTTCTTGGGGTTGTAATCATCATTCTCCTTCCTCCAAACACAGCGAGTGGATTTTAGGCCAAAAAGCTCTATTTTTGTCTCATCAGACCACACGACTTTCTTCTATTCCTCCTCTGGATCATCCAGATGGTCATTGGCAAACTTCAGACGAGCCAGGACATGTGCTGGCTTGAGCAGGGGGACCCTGCTGTGCTGCAGGATTTTAATCCATGACAGCGCAGAGTGTTACTAATGGTTTTCTTTGAGACTGTGGTCCCAGCTCTCTTCAGGTCATTGACCAGGTTCAGACGTATAGTTCTGGGTTGATCACTCATCTGCTTTATGATCACTGATGCCCCGTGATGTGAGATCTTGCATGGAGCCCCAGACTGAGGGAGATCGACCATCATCTTGAACTCTTCCATTTTCTAATAATTGTGCCTACATGTGTTGCTTTCTCGCCAAGCTGCTTGCCTATTGTCCTATAGCCCATCCCAGCCTTGTGCAGGTCTTCAATTTAATCCCTGATGTCCTTACACAGCTCTCTGGTCTTGGGCATTGGGGACAGGTTGTAGTTTGTATGACTGAGTGTTTGAATGGGTCTCTTTTACATAGGAAATGAGTTCACACTGGTGCAGTTAATACAAGTAATGAGTGGAGAACAGGAGGGCTTCTTTAAGAAGAACAAATAGGTCTGTGAGAGCCTCAATTCTTACTGGTTGGTAGGTGATCAAATACTTATGTCATCCAATTAAAAGCAAATTAATTACTTAGAAATCATGCAATCTGTTATTCAGAATTTTTCTTATAGATTCCATCACTCACAGTTGAAGAGTACCTCTGATAACAATTACAGACCTCTAGTGCTTTGCAAATGGGAAAAGCTGACAAATCAGTAGTTTATAAAATACTTGTTCTCACACTATACAGGTATATATGTAGATATGTGTGTGTGTCTGTGTCTGTGTGTGTGTGTGTGTGTGTGTGTGTGTGTGTGTGTGTGTGTGTGTGTGTGTGTGTGTGTGTGTGTGTGTGTGTGTGTGTGTGTGTGTGTGTGTGTGTAGAAATATGTATACGTACGTGTCTGTGTGTGTGTGTGTGTAGAAATCACAGCACAAAGGACCCTGGTTTGATTGTAAAAAATTTAATTGTAAAAAATCAGAAAATGTGTCCAGATGTGTGAATGATTGTCTGTCTCTATATGCGGCAATTGATTGGTGACCAGTCCTGGGTGTACTCTGCATTTCGCCCAATGGCAGCTGGGATCCCCCACGACCCTAAGTAGGATAAGCAGTAGATGATGGATAAATACTGTACCTTCTGTTCGCTCTGCTGAGTTACAGCAGGCCAGATAAATCCAGAAGTCTGCCTAAAGGTGAATGACGCACACATACAGTAACCATTGACACTCAACTGGAGGTACTTTTGTAATAAGTTATGTATATGTATATGTATTTGTATTTAGATAATGTAATAGCACTACTTAATAACAACCCTATGCCAGTGGTTCTCTGATAAACAATGATGGAATTTAGACATATTAAGTATAAGATCTCTTGAACCAAATGTTACTGTATAACAGTTTACATGTGAAAAGCACATATTATACAACACATTACAGGCTTTTTAACCGTGAAATGTTTCTAGGATGTATGTAATGCAACACTTGTTGATAATGTCCATTAAATAATGATTACTTATAAATGAAATTATGAAGAACCTGCTCATGATCAGTGTCTTTACTCTTTGCCATAGTCAGTGTTATTTATCAAATTTGAGTTAGGAAATTCTGTTTGCATCTATGCTATTTTAGGCAATCCACAGAAAAATTAGCTTCCTGACAGTGTGATTGAGGGAAAAAAAATATACTTTTAACCCAAGCTGAAATTAACTCAATTTTAGAAAATGGCAGGGTGTTAATTTCATGCTCTGCATTGACGAAATTCTGCTCAAGGCTATGTAAAAAACCTGCAAATGTGTGACTAACGTCACTTATTTAAAAACTGAAATGGAAATGGAAATACACTTTACTTTTTTGACACAGATTACAGCAACACCGTTCCTTGCTGAACAAAACAGGTGCTGCTTTTTTTCCCCCCTTTCTCTTTGGCTTGTTTACTTTGACAGAAGTAGTACATGAATAGACAGATGTTTTTCAACTCGAAACATATAAAACACGATTGAAGCTTATTCAACATTTGGAGACCTAAGATGGCTGTTACTAAACATATCTCTTTACTTGGTGGTTTGTAATACACTGTGATTTTGGCAATGAGTACTGTAGAGTGGATCCCTTGACTGGTGAACATTTCTGTTGTGTTTATAAAGGCTGTGTCTAATGAAAATGGCCACCCATGAAGAGTAAAGACTTTGGAATGCTGGCTGAGCCTGCCGGCCCGAAGGAATGACATGGGTCCATCTTCCCCTGGGCTCACCACCCACAGGAAGAGCCAAATGGGTCAGGTGCTGATAGATGGATGGACAATGATTAAACTACATAGTCAAAAATAGTAATTAGTCTACCTCATTCTGTTAATGAATGAACCCTTTTTTTCACTGGAGTAAATTAAATATTTGTTTAAAAAAGATACAATCTTAATGTCGCCTCTTTTCGATAAATTTACCTTGGAAGTGGCAGGTGTCATTAAATGATCACAAAAATCACTGTTTTGATGGAGTAACCTTAAATATTTGGGCTCAGATTTCCCAAGGCCTGTGTTTTCATGCCACTAGCATTAGATTCTACTGTAAGCGTGGGCTCTAAGAAGGTTCTTTGTCATCAAAGTCATGATCAATTCTTTCCGAATCTTATTGTGGCAACTGATGAGATCCATCCCAAAATGGATCAACACACCCATACTAGCAGATCTGTTTTCACCCAACAACAACCCAAACCAGGCCATGTCGACTACTGCCTGAACCCCAGCCAAAGTCAATTGGCAGACATCTTTTGTTTTTACACAATCTACACATTGGATTTACAATTTCATATTCAGATTCCAACTCCGGTGATACCTTTGTTCCCCAGACAACACACATATAATGACACACATATCTACATAAAATCCCCATTCAGCCTAGCTGCTGCAGAACAACACCCGCATTAACATAATGAACATTCTCAAATTGGACCAATGCCCAATTCAAATCCCAGCAGTTATATACAGGAAACTCCCCACAATCTGTTAGAACTGAAGAATCCTGTGGAATGAGAGGTGAAACATTCTCAAGGAGAAAGGTCAAGTTTGCACAATAAGATTTGACAATGATATACAAAGTAGACATTAATTAGCGTGAGTAGCAACACTCTTCATAAAAACAAGAAAATTGATTTTTTTTTTGTCAGATTTAATATGTTATTCATTTTGGTATTTAGCCATCTCAGATGTTAGAGTTACAGAGCATATCTCCATCACTGAGTGCTGGTAGGTTGATTATTGATTTGGCTGGCAATGTAATTTTCACGGCATGGATGGAATTCCTGGGTTGCCATTTAATTAAGTAGTTAATTTCCTTAAACAATAATGAAACCAATTGCAGCAGCACTTGTGATTATTACATCCTTTAATGGTAAATGGTTTTTAGTCCACTACAGAAAATTGCAAATGAGCACTCAATATGCAGACAATCACATATTGGACATTACCAGTAACAGTCCTGTGTGACAAAATCCACAGCATAAAGTATGTTCCAGTCATGTACTATCTCACTAGTTAACTAGTAAGTTAACAGCGAATATTTATTATACCACTCTTACATTTCTTATTAGTTTGTGACCCCCCCACCCATTCTGAATTAAGGTCATGGAATCAATTTCAAGCATCTCTCAGCCAATATACAATCTTAATGCCAATTACTCTTTCATTGAGAACCTGGAGCTCTATCAGAAATAGCCAAACTCTTATCTGTTGCCATCATCTGCTGATGCCAAGATCATTGATAGTTTGGATAAAAGTAGGTTCTCTGCCCTGTCTCTGTGGGTTTAATCCACTATGAAGCCCACATCACAGGCACCTCTGAACAGAGATGAACCCAGGGTGAGTGAGTCACAGACTGCTAAAAATGACTTTATTCATTTAGAAAGGAGACACGGACTAAATCTACTACGATATTGCAGCCAAATACTTTGTGTTGGCATAGATGGGTTAGTCATTGCATTTTTTTGACTGGAACTTATTATGTGCCTGAGATTGAGCAACTAAAAACCCTGAGCAGTGAGGAAAAAGTTGGCACAGCAGAATAAAAGAAATCAAGAAATTTGTAAACATAACAGGTCAGTTAACTTGATGTACAAAGACTCCTTTTGTTATTTTTCTGGAATCAATTTTTTTTTTTTTTTTTTACAGTCGATGTCATTCACCCCACTATTTACTAAGGATGAGCTCTATTTATGAAACTAATATTTTATTGTAGTGTAACAGGAATACACAATTTTATTTTTTTAATACAAATATTTTTTCATATGATCACAACATACCAAATCACTAAATCCACCTGCTGTAATCAGCAGCAAAGATTGAAATTCAGAACTTTATATTAGAATTATAATTCAAAGGCTTCCATCATTCCTCCATACTCTTTTCTTAGTCTTGGCCTTGGCAAAAAAGATATATTATCCTCACAGTCATCATCATCATCATCATCATGATTATTGTCCCACTGCTTAGTTGGGGCTGGGTCATGGTAGGAGCAGATTGGAGAGGTGAACCTTGGCTCTCCACTTCATCCCTGGGGAACCTGAAGATGTTCTCAAGCGAGGAAGGATAAGGCCTTCAGCATGTTTTGAGTCAGCCATAGGACCTCCTCGCAGATATGCATCCACAGAATGCAAGTGGTAGTTGATCTGGATGTATCCTTGCATAGGGCCCTGCTCTTCTCCCCGCTATCCCCCCCAGCTCTCTGTATTGCTCATTTTACCTCAAGGCTAAGCCCAGCCTGCTACTTAGAAACTCATTTCAGTGGCTTGCATCTGGGATGTTGTTCTTTCAGTCACAACCCAAAGCTTGTGATCATGGGTGAGAGTTGATGCCCCAAAAAGAGTGGTAAATTAAGAGCTTTGCTTTTCGACTCAGTTCCTTCTTCATTCGATTCAGTGCTCATATCACTGCAGACACAGCACTGATCTGTCTGTCCAGTTAACGGTTCTTTTTGACTTCACTCGTGACATCCATGAACTCCTTCACTCCCGTATTTCAAACTCAGTGGGGACAGTCGGACGGTTTCCAGGACAGAACCATAGCCTCTTGGAGACCCTGACTCTAATCCTGACTGTTTCACACTTGGCCACCAGTTGTCCCAATGCCTAATGGAGGTCAGTTTGTGGTGAAGCCAAAAATGCCACATTGTCTACATAAGTAGAGAAACAATACTGGGGCCCCTAGACACTTTCCTCCCCTAACTGTGTACAAAAATCCTATCCATGAATACCACAAATAGGATCTGAGACAAAAGGCAGTTCTAGGGGAGCCCAACACCACCACACATGTGTTTGACATTGTGCCAAGATTCCAAGAGACCAGATTGCTCGGAAAAACAACCCAGTGACACCTTACTACCATAGCAAATTGCCACAGGACAACCCATGGGACATGGTCAGATGCCTTCTCCAAGTCTGAAAAGTTTGTTTAGACAGCATGAGTAACAATCCACACCAAGAGCTGGTTCACTGTTCCATGAATAGCTGAAATACACACTGTGTAATTCTTTCATGCTTTTTCAAAGGATTCTTGCAATTTTCAATTCAACCATGTCATTTCAACAAAAATTGAAAAGGAATGGCAGGAACAACAACCTCACAATGCTTTGCACCCTCAACGTCTTTGGAGGGCTCTCATCAACATTGGCTGCTTTGCAGCTGATGCACTTCTCTAGGAATGCATTAACCTCATATATTTATCCATGAAGACAAATACTCACGAGGATCCTCAGTCTGCCTCCTGTATGGAGGGACCTTCATTTGAGGTTCGGTGTTCTTTAAAGTGCTCTTTTCACAGTTTTATGATATTTCCAGTCAAGTTCAATACATCTCCGCCCATGCTATTAACAGCTGTAAAGTCATCTCATGGCTTCTTCCAACTCCTCCCACACCAAGGTTTTTTTTTCACTTCACTGCAACCAAGGCTGAATCCCTGACAGCAGTTTTTAGAGACTCATGGGTCACCTTTGAAGGAAAGGCCTCCTTCTTTTTGCTTGACAGCCTTTCACCTCTCACACAGGAAGAAGAGCATTGTGTTGTGTCTAGTTGGATTTTAGACCCGATGCCATGCCATTGGGCAATATGACTTTTTCTGCTTTGTGCTCTTCTGCCTCTCATACTAGCTCTGATTCCCCCCCCCCCCCCCCCCCCCCCCAAAAGAGGTGGCGTGCCATACCCCAAGAACCGGTTTGCCACTGCTTATAGCAAGCAGCTCTTTTCTCCACTGCTATCTGCCACCCTTAATATTCAGCACTCAACCCCAATGTCTCCTTTTGTTGTTTGTGAACCCAAAGCAAGGTTAACTGCCCATCTTTTGTTCAAGCTTGTTGTTTAGACCAAGCGTTGTGGTTCAAGTTTCAGCCAAAGGGCACTAGCAAGTAAGCACACCTCCCACCCCTTTCTTCAGGAGTGTACCCAGTCTCCATAATTCTGGAGAGGTATTTTTTGACTGCTTGTCATCTATCATCAGGGTACTTTGAATTCTACCTTGCACTGGGAGACCCTACTAGAGGCTGATTCCCACTTCGATAGACAAAACTTCCACCAGGATAAGGTAACAGTTCAAAGTGGAGCTGTATGAGCAGATAAAATACAATTTGTTGTAATTTATTGTGCCATTAAAGTACCTACACAATTTTAGCCACTATTTATTTTTCAGTTGTCATATTTGGGATGCATGTCAAGTACTTTTTGAAGATCAGTAATGTGTGCATAATTTAAACACATTGTTTGAGTGTAAGCAAACCCATTTAGTTAATGAAATTACAGCTTAATTCTCAATAGGATGATAGAATTACAGTATTGAGCAGTCAAGATGAATGCAAGGGAGATCATTTTAGAGCTATTGAAGAGAATATCCAAGGATAATTCCAATATTCCTTTTACTCACTACGTCCAGTAGTTAATTTTTGGTAGACAGTTCATCAAGTGCTCATCAGGTTTAGCAAACTCTCTCAAAGCTCGAGGTCAGTCATCCCTGGTGCTCGTAATATTAACAGCTTTATATATTTTTGAAGCGATGTTGTACAACATTCTAGCAGAAAAACTCATGTTCTTTCATAATCCTCAAAGTGGTTTGGTACATCAGAAACAGTGTATGATTTTGAGTCAACTTCATCATACAACCTTCTTACATCCATATCTTCACTGCTTTTTGTGAGTTGAATAGGTATAAATACAATGCGACAGGGATTCAAAAATCATACGATTTTTTTAATATTTGACTATTTGATTGGTGACTCAAACATTCCGTGTTTTCGTCAGTTTGTTTTGGGTCTCACAACTCTCACTGACATTTTTTGTATATTTTGTTCTCTTATATTCTCTGATCTTCGTCTTCTTCTTTCGCCTTCTCCCTTCAGGGGTCACCACAGCAAATCAACCTTCTCCATCTAACCTTTTTCTCTGTATCCTCCTCCCTCACATCAACTACCTTCATATACTCTATCACTATGTCCATAAATCTTCTCTTTGGTCTTTCTTCAGACCTCCTGCCTGGCATCCAGCATCCATCAACCAATATATTCACTATCCCTCTTCTGTACATGACCGAATCAGCTCAGTCTGGCTTCTCTGACCTCTCAAAAACATCTAACATGTTCCTCTGATAGACTCATTCCTGATCCTATCCAGCCTGGTCACTCCCAAAGAGAACCTTACTTCTTCATCTCTGCGACCTCTAGCTCTGCCTCCTGTCTTTTCATCATTGTAACTGTTTCTAGTCCACCTCGTCACCTCTTTACCACACTCTCTGTTGCTCTTGACTGTTGACCCCAAGTTCCTGAAATCCTCTAACTTCTTGATCTCCACTCCTTGTAGCATCACCATTCCACCAGAGTTCCTCTCATTCACACAAATATACCCCTCTGCTGCAACTAATCTTCATTCCTCTCCTTTCCAGCGCATACCTAAACCTCTCTAGATTTCCCTCAACCTGTTCCCTACTCTCTCTACAGATCACAATCATCTGCAAACATCATGGTCCATGGAGATTCCCGTCTAACCTTATCTGTCCGCCTGTCCATCACCACTGAAAACAATAAGGGGCTTAAAGCTGATCCCTGATGGAGTTCCATCTCCACCCTGAACTTCTCTGTTACCCCTACAGCACACCATACCACTGTCTCACAGCCAGCATACATGTCCTGCACCAGTCTAACACACTTCTCTGCCACTCCAGATTCCCTCATACAATATGAGAGTTCCTCTCTTGGCACCCTGTCATATGCTCTTTCTAGGTCTACATAAACACAATGCAGCTCCCTCTGGCCTTCTCTGCACTTCTCTATTAGCATTCTCAAAGTCAATAATGCATCTGTAGTACTCTTTCTAAGCATGAAGCCATATAGCTGTTCACCAATACTGACTTCTGCTCTCAGTCTAGTTTCCACTACTCTTTCCCATAACTTCATTGTATGGCTCATCAACTTTATCCCTCTATAGTTGCCGCAATTCTGCACATAACCCTTATTCTTAAACTGGGCACCATGACACTTCGTCTCCATTCTTCAGGCATCTTCTCACTCTCTAAGATCCTGTTTGATAATCTATTAAGAAACTAAACCGCTGCCTCTCTTAGACACCTCCAAAGGTATTTCATCAGACCAACTGCCTTTCCACTCCTCCTCAATGCATTCCTCACTTCACTTTTACTACTCTCTGCTACTTTGTGATCTACAAGTCACCTCCTCTACCCTTGCCTCTCTTTCATTTTCCACATCAATCAGCTTTTCAAAGTACTCTTTCCATCTTCCCATTAGTCTTCGAGCATCTGTCAATACATTTCCCTCTCTATCCTTAATCCCTTGGATCTGTTGTACATCCTTTCCATCTTTATCTCTCTGTTTCATCAACCTGTATAAATCATTCTCTCCCTCCTTATTGTCCAACCGAGCATACGCCCTTTGTTTTGCCTTTGCTACCTCTATCTTTACCTTTCGTTGTATATCCCTGTACTCCCGTCTGTTCTCTTCAGTCCTCTCAGTGTCCCACTTCATCTTTGCTAATCGCTTTCTCTGTGTATACTCCCGCACTTCCTCATTCCACCACCAAGTCTCCTTATCTACTTTCCTTCCAGATGGAGGAAGTACTCTCCTACCTGTCTTCCTGATAACACGACCTGTAGTTGTCCAATCATCTGGAAGCTCTCCCTGACCACTCTGAGCCTTTTTCAACTCCTCCCTGAAAACCGTACAACCCTCCTCCCTTTTCAGCTTCCACCACTATGTCCTCTGGTCTGCCTTTGTCCTCTTGATCTCACATGTCACCAGAGTCATCCCACAAAGCACCATCCTATGCTGTCTGGCTACGCTCTCACCTACAACTACTTTGCAGTCACTGTTCTCTTTCAGGTTACCTCATTATACAAGATGTAGTCTACCTGCGTGCTCCTACCACAGCTCCTCTAAGTTACCCTATGTTCCTGTCTTTTCTGGAAAAAAGTATTCACTCCAGCTATTTCTGTCCTTTAGGCAAAGTCTACCAGTATCTGTCCCTCTGCATTCCTATCCTCTATACCAAATCTGCCCATCACTTCTTCATCCCCTTGATTGCCTGCACCAACATGCCAACTGAAGTTTGCACAAATTATCACTATCTCATCTCTGGGGATATTCTGCATCACTTCATCTAGCTCATTCCAGAACATCCCCTTCTCCTCAAACTCACATCCCACCTCCAGGGCATAGCCACTAACAACATTGAGCATCACACCTTCAATTTCCAGTTTCAGACTCATAAGTCTATCTGACATTCTTTTCACCTTCAGAACATTCCGAACAAACTCCTCCTTCAAGATAACTCCTACTCTATTTCTCTTCTTGTGAGTACCATCACAGTACAACTTAGAGCCTGCTCCTAAGCTTCTGGCCTTACTACCTCTCCATCTGGTCTCCAGGACACACACTTTATCCACTTTCCTTCTCTGCATGATGTCAACAAACTCTCTACCTTTTCCTATCATAGTCCCAATATTCAAAGTCCTTACTCTTAGTCCCAGACTCTTGCCTTACCCCTTCCCTCACTGCTTCCAAACATGCCCTCCTCCTCTCCGTTTGAATTGGTTCCCTGGTTCATCGGTACCTATGGCGGTTGTAGTTAACCTGGGCCTCGACCGATCCGGTATAATCTGGTTATTAGGTTTGATTTGCGTGTTTTGTTTTGGAAAGTTTTACACTGGATGCCCTTCCTGATGCAACCCTCTGCATTTATCCGGGCTTGGGACTGGCTCAGGGAGATACTGGACAGTGCCCTCCTGAGGCTGGCGCCTGTGTCGCCCTGAGGATACATTCTCTTATATTCTCCGATATTAAAATTAAAGTGAAATTAATAGTTTGCAATGGTCTGTTTGTATGATAATGTCTTTGTTAGACACAAGAAAGTATTCACATGTCCTCTTCAATTTGCTAATATGAATCATTTATACCACCACAGGTACCATATTGGTGGAAAATATGCAGATAAATGGCCGTGCCCAAGACCCAGGCCGAACCATTTCATTGACTCTCCTGGACAACTATGACTACTGGGTGATACTGGAACCATCACAGCAGAGGCTGTACCTAAACAGCACAGGGCGTGTTCTCGACAGAGATGTAAGTTAACTGTCAATACCATGTAAGCAGGACACTAAAGAGATACTAAATGTTTTTAAATACACACATTATGTATATTAATATGTCTGTTAAAAAGTATTTAGGTAATGTGACTGTCAGTAAGGCCATCTCTGTGCAACGGTCTCACAGCCATCCATCCATCCATCCATCCATCTTTCCCCGCTTTTCCGGAGTCAGGTAGCGGGGGCAACAGCCGCATTGGTGAGGCCCAGACCTCCCTCTCCACTGCCATATGGTCCAGCTTCTATGGGGACCCCAAGGTGTTCCCCGACCAGCCTTGAGACATGGTCTCTCCAGCATGTCCTGGAGGCTCCCCATGGTCTCTTCCCAGATGGACATGACCAGAATACTTCCCCTGGGAGGCATCCAGGAGGCATCCTGACCAGACGCCCAGGCCACCTCATCTGACTCCTCTCTTTGCGGAGGTGCAGCGGCTCTACTCTGAGCTCCTCTCAGATGACTGAACTTTTCACACAATCTCTAAGGGAGAGTTTGCCAATCTGCAGAGTAAACTCATTTTAACCGCTTGTATCTCCAATCTCGTTCTTTCGATCACTACCCATAGGTCGTGACATAGGCGATCGAGCTTTTGGCTCAGCTCCCTCTTCACAAAAACAAATCGATATAGAGACCACACCGATCAGCCTGTCGATCTCCCGCTCCATCCGTCCCTCACTCACAAACAAGACCCTAAGATACTTGAACTCCACTTGGTGCAGGACTTCTTCCCCGACCCAGATTGGGCATTCCACCCTTTTTCAATTGAGCACCATGGCCTCGCATTTGGAGGTGCTGATCCTCATCCCGGACGCTTCGCACTCGGCTGCAAACCACTCCAGTGAGAGCTGGAGATCATGGCCTGATGAAGCCAACCAAACCACATTGTCTACAAAAAGCAAAGAATCATTTCTGCAGCCACCAAACCATATCACCCTTAACGCCCTGGCTGCCTCTAGAAATTCTGTCCATAAAAGTTTTGAACAGAATTGGTGACAAAGGGCAGCACTGTTGGACAAAAACAACACTGCTCCTCCTTGATCAACACCCCGGAATACCCTCTTCTCTTCTACAGCACAGCTTTATAGACCTTACCAGGGAGTCTGAGGAGTGTGTTAGTTGGAGCACACCCTCCGATCCCCCTTTTTAAAATGGGGGATCACCACCCTGGTCTGCAGCACCGTCCCCGGCAACCACGCAATACCTGTCAGCCAGGACAGCCCTACAGCATCCAAAGACTTGAGGAACCGAGGGTGGACCTCATCCACTAGCAGGGTCTGCTATTGAAGAGCTTTTTGACTGCATCAGCAACTTAAGCCTTGAAAATAGGTGTGTCCGCACCAGAGTCCCCCAGCTCTGCTTCCGAGGGACTCTGGAGGGGTTGAGGAGATCTTGGAAGTATCTTTATAAAATATATTTGTATATTTGAGTTGAGGTCAGCAGCACCCTGCTCCCATTGTACACCGTGTTGATGGAGCACTGCTTCCCGATCCTCCTTAGCTGCTGGATGATGGACCAGAAGCTCCTCGACGCCCACCGGAAGTCGTTCTCCATGGTCTCCCAAGCCCGAATTTTTGCCTCGGCAACCACTGAAGCGGCTTGCCGCTTGGCCTGCCGGTACTTGTCGGCCCCACAGGCCAGAAAGGCCCGATAGGACTCCTTCGCCACTGGGGTCCACCAGCGACTTCGAGGGTGACCGTCAACAGGCTCTAACAGCCTTACGGCCTCAGCTCCAGTCTACCATCTCGAAAATGGAAGCGCAGAACATGGTCCATTTGGACTCAATGTCGCCCACCTCCCTCGGGACGTGGTTGTAGTTCTGCCAGAAGTGAGAGTTCAAACTCCTTCTGAGAGGGGACTCTGCCTCATGTTACGTTTGGGTCTGCCAGCATCCTTCCCCACCATCGGGGTGTACTCAGCACCAGGTAGTGCAGGTCCAACGACACAACTACAAGGTTGATCAAAGAACTGTGGCTTCAGGTGTGTTGGTGCCAAGTGTGCGTATGGACACCTTTATGCTTGAACATGGTGTTTGTTATGAACAATCTGTGACGAGCAAAGAAGTCCTATAACAAAACACCTCTCGGGTTCAGATCGGGCCGGGGGTGTTCCTCCCAGTTAGGCCCTTCCAAGTCACACTGTCATTGCCCACGTGAGCATTGAAGTCTCCCAGAGAGGGGATGAGGGAGTCCCTGGTAGGATTGCTATCTAGTGATCCCTCTAGGGACCCTAAGTAGGGTGGGTAAACTGAGCTGTTGTTGAGTGCATAGCCACACACAAGAGTCAGAACCCGTCCTCCCACCTGAAGGCAGAGGGAGGCTACCCTCTCGTCCACCAAGTTGAACCCCAATGTACAGGTGCCTAGTCATGGGGCAATCAATATACCCACATCTGCCTGATGCCTCTCACCGGTGGCAACTCCAGAATAAAAAAAAAGTCCAGCCCGTCTCAAGAGGCCTGGTTCCTGACACTATGCTGTGCATCGAGGTGAGTCAGTATATCTAGTCTGAATCTCTCAGCCTCACGCACCATCTTGGGCTCCTTCTCCGCCGGGAAAGGTAACATTCCACGTCCCAAGAGGCAGTTTCTGTAGCCGAGGGTTTGACCGCCAAGGTCCCCTGCTCCGGCGACCGCCCAGCTTGCACTGCACCCGACCCCCGAGGCCCTTCCTGTGGTTTGCGAGCCCAAGGGAAGAGGGACCCATGTCAGGCTTTCGGCCTGTGCTTGACTGAGCCCCCTGGGTGAGGGCCTGGCTACCAGGTGCTTGCCATTGAGCCCCCACCCGGGCCTGGCTCAAGAGGGAGGCCCTGTTGACCCATGTCCCAGCAAGGGAAGACTAGGTCCAATGTTTTTCTTCTTCATGGAGGACTTCTGAGCTGTGTTTTGTCTGGTCCCTCACTTGTGACCCGTTTGTCTTGGGTGACCCTTCCAGGGGCATAAAGCCCCTGACAACAGAGCTCCCAGGATCACTGGGATGTGCAAACCACTCCACCATGGTAAGGTGGCAGCTCACAGTGGGGTCACAGTCAAGATGAATGCAACTAGGTACATATGAACATTCTTATTTCCTGTCCAAATTTTCAACAGTGGGACTTTTTTTTTGTGGTTTGAGTTGTCGATCCATAGCAGTTTCATCTCAGACAACAGCAGGAGGGTCTGCTGCTCTAGAGCTTTCAAGATACAGAAAAGCTATAATTTGATCAAGAAAGTGGCGGTGCGGCCATCACATTATAAAGAAATGTAGTTAAATAAGTTTCATTGTTAATGCTGAATATTATACCACACATTTAATAGCATTAAGATAAAACAGCGAGATTCATACACTCCCTCTATTAACTGCCAACTTATACACAACAATATACACAATCTGGCCATCACCTAATTCGCTATGATTTAGTATTCTCCCTGAAAACATGTAAAAGAAACATGCTAAGATATATTATTAACAATGCCAGCCGCTTGCGCTCAATAGGCTATTTAGGCTGTGAACTGGAAGGGAAAAACTCGTCAATCCCTTCCGTCTTGTGTATTTTATCATACTTATTAGTATAAAGTCTGAGATTGGTATGAAGCAATTGAAATGATTGGGACATTAAGCATGTGCTCATTTCAATTTGATTTATATTGCTATCTTGAACAAACT
The DNA here is from genome assembly GCF_037954325.1 of Fistularia commersonii. Lineage (NCBI taxonomy): Eukaryota > Metazoa > Chordata > Actinopteri > Syngnathiformes > Fistulariidae > Fistularia > Fistularia commersonii. Next base: position 17,617,443 of record NC_141285.1, read on the forward strand.
TCAAATCTAGTGGTCATAATAATTTAATGGAAAAGGTATATTTGAGAATACAGCATAACATAAATCTTTAAATTTTTTTACCTTGAGCACCCTTACAGCTAAAGATTTTTCAAAATATTTACCACAAAAATAAATGCAGTGTTTTGCAGCTGGCCACTGTTATCAATTTGTTTTTTAAACCACAGCAATTGCAATATCATAACCTCATTGTCATTCATTAAATTTCTTTCTCAGAATGATTGCATTTTTTTGCCTTCATTTTTATTCTTCGAAGTCATTTTTCATTTTTACCAACAACTGACATTCGACTAGTCAAAGTTTATGTGCAAGACTTTTTTTCTAGTACTTAAAATTTTGACTGACATTCACACCTTTATTAAAATTCATTAGACTGTATTTAAGTATCTGTGACAGTAAAAAAACAAAATGTTGCTCAGTTGTCTATCATAGGTCAGGAACTGTTAAATAAGTTTATTTCATCCCAGTATACATGTGCTCATGAAAATAACATGTTTTATTCATAATATCAAAATTTGATGGAAAATATTTCTCAATACACAGAAAAGAAACTCATCTCTCTATTGGTTTTACCTTGTGTGAAAGATTTCCTTGGTATGGTGTATTTGTATTTTGGCTCTTAGGGCTGCATTGAGACCAGAGGTCAGCCTTATTTGGATGCAGATATTTGTTCATTAACAAGAATAAAGCAATGGTGCGTAAAATTGTAATTTGAAAACACAAATGACTGTCTTTTATTAAACAAAGAATCAAAATAAAAAAAAAACTTTACTTGTCCCAAGGAGGCAATTGGAGGGCGCAAAGGGTGGCATAGCAACCAAAATCTATAAATATATAAAATCAAAATATATAATAAGAATAAAATAAGGTAAAATAACAGTAAAATATACAAGATAAAATAATTAAAACAAGTGTAAATAAAGAAAAAAATAGATTGAAGTGATTCCAACATCTAAAAATAAACTGTATATCTGAGAAAATGGCTGTACATTTAAAAATAACTACCTATATATCTATACAAAGGCAGAAGGAACCAAACATTTCTGGTTCGATTCCCAGTTCCTCCTGGTGTGTCAATTGACCCGTCATGGATGGGTTAATTGCAGATAATGAATTTCCCCACAGGGATTTATAATGGATAAATAATGATTATTATTACTTTCTTGGGAACATTTTTCCTACTCATTTTTTTCCTATCACTTTGCTATTGTCTCTTGCACGAATCATGTTGTTCAGTTTTAGGTGAGGTACTATGTCTACAAGAGTCAGCACAGTTGCCTCTGTTTAAGTATAAATTGCAAGATTATGTGAAACACTTAGGTCTTGTTTCTTAGCAGCAAAGTAAACAGTAGTTGCATACTAACTTACTTTTCTTTTAATGCTGTATGATGATTGGTATGTTATCTCTCCTTTCTCAGCCTCCCAACTATATCACCACTGTTGTGGTTCAGATTCAGTGTACCAATGAACTGATTGGCACTGTTATTTTACACGAGGTAAGGATTGTTGTCAGGGACAGGAATGACAACACTCCTCGCTTCCAGCATCCGCGCTACTATGTTGCAGTAAATGAGGTAAGGACCTCCGGGTAGCATTATCATTGTGTGCATGTATCATATGTTTACTATAACAATATCGGCAACACGGTGGCGCAGTGGTTAGCACTTCAGCCTCACAGCACGTAGAACCCTGATTCGATTCCGAGAAGGGGACTTTTCTGTGTGGGGTTTGCATGTGTTTCCCCGAGTTCTTCAGTTTCCTCCCACATTCCAAAGACATACAGCAGGCTGATTGGAAAAAATTGGGAAAATTACCCTGAATTAATGTTGTCTGCGATTGACTGGCGACCAGTGTAGGGTGTAACCCGCCTCTTATCAAATGATAGCCGGGAAAGATGTCCCCCACAAACCTGAGCGCAGAAGATGGATGGATATAACACTATCAAAATGGAAAAAAAAGTAAATGGCAATGGTCGTTAGATACCTTCTTCAGAATTCATTATGTGATGCGCACTGCAAAGATACGCGTCACAATTAAGTTGCCACTGGATCGTTGGAGTAATCAAATAATCAGGACATTCCCTGTCTGCAGTGCATGACTGTTCAGAAGAAAAGTAGAATAGAAAATAATTCCCTTCAGGCTTCTAGGGAACCACAACTTTATACGCCGTGTCCATTTTTTCAAAATTCTGTCAGAGTGTGTTAATATAGATATACTGTATGTAGGAGCCTCAACGATATAGTGAGTCACTCTCCACTGCTGAGCTTCTCCCCTGAAAAAAGCTCTCTTACCTACTGCCGGGTCCTTTGGACTTTGCTGAGGGCTCTTGGGAGCAGCAGTTGTTCTCACACTTACATTTTGTTATTCTGTCAGCAGTGTGCATAAGCCTGTACATTGCTGCTGACTGCAAAATGTACTTTTATGATTTTTTTTTTCTCATTTTATTACTTTTTAATCCAAATGGAAAGGAGTGGTTAAATCAATAGCTGTTTGCACGCGCTCTCGACTGTAAACACGTACTTACAGGAGACTGTCGAGCAGTTGCATTTATCTGTTTTCATTGTCATATTTTCCTCTAGCTCACACCAGTTGGAACAACCATATTTACTGGTTTCTCAGGAAATAATGGTGCAACGGACATTGACGATGGGCCAAACGGACATATCGAATACAGCGTTCTTTACAACCCCAATGACCCGGTATATGGACAAGTCATGCCATGATAAAAACCCTCTACACCATTGTAAATTTCTTCAGCAATCGGCAACTTATTGCTCACATACACTTTTATTTACTCTATTATCATATCACCAATCTCTCCCTTCTTTCAGACTTCGAATGGTACAGTGAGTGTTGCAAACACCCTTTCAGGACACATTACACTGGCTGAGAGGCTGAACTATGAGGAGAAAACACGCTACCTGGTTTTGCTCCAAGCCAATGTAAGTGAAAAATGATTTATCATTTCTAAGCCCAGTCACTTTTAATGAAAAGTTTTGACACAAAAATAATTGGTCACAAAATACCCTGACCAGAACAGGATTGGCTGCTTTTTTTATCACTTTATCTCTGCATCTGTTAGACCTCTGGACAAAGGATTTCCATGTTTTCAGTCTTTTGTCTCTGTGAACCCAAAAGGAATATCTTGAAGTTCAGTATAGATGTTAAACAAGCCTTAAGGATGGGATGACTAGCTTAGTCTTGACAGAAAGGGTTAAAACTCCAGGTTACAGTGATTGCAAAGTAACACATGCTTTTGCATCTATATACAACAACTGCTGGGATTCCGTTCAAGTTAGACATACATGTTACTGATGACTCAGAAATGGCCCAGTTACATTTGAGACTGTGTTACTGTATCGTTCGTTTATGTTTGAAAAATCTGACACACTAATGGTGATAGAATTTCACAAGTGGGTGCTAATGTGAAACAGTCATCTGGAAATTTTTTACATGAAGCATCCAAGGTCAATTTCGGTGAGACATAATATCCTTGCACTTTTCTCTCCATTACTCAACACATATTTAGAAACAAGTCAAGGAGCGTATCTTATGATCAGTTGATTTAACCTGAAAAACTTTAAAACCCCTTATCATGACTATGCAAATCCTAGTATATTATATCTAAACTGAATGTTTAAAAAACTTTCACTTTTAGCTTAGAGATTACCACAAAGTTATATACGAGTGTGTGTATGTGTGTGTGTATACACACAGCGCATATATAGTGGAGAGAACAAGTATTTGATAAACTGCTGATTTTTAAGCTTTTTCACTTGCATAGCATGTAGAGATCTGTAATTTTTATCATAGATTCTCTTCAACTGTAAGTGACGGAATCTGATATAAATTCCAGTAAAACATATTGTTTGATTTTTAAGTAATTAGTTTCCTTTTTATTGCATGACATAAGTATTTGATAAATCAGAAAAACAGAACTTATTATTTGGCACAGAAACCTTCATTGGCAATTAAAGAGATTAGACATTTCCATTACTTCTTGACCAGGTTCGCACACACTGCTTTTTGACCCACTCCTTCATACAGATCCTCTCCAGATCCTTCAAGTTTCTGACCAGTCGCTCGGCAATATGGACTTTCAGCTCCCTCCAAAGATTTTCTTTTGGGATCAGGTCTTGAAACTGGCTCAGCTACTCCAGGACCTTGAGCTGCTTCTTAGCTTCTTACAGAGCCACTCCTTAGTTGCCCTGGCTGTGTGTTTCGGGTCGTTGTCATGCTGGGAGACCCAGCCACGACCCATCTTCAAGGCTCTTATAGAGGGAAGGAGGTTGTTGGCCAATATGTTGTGATACATGGCCCCATCCATCCTCCCCTCAAAACTGTGCAGTCATTCTGTCCCCTTGGCAGAAAAGCATCCCCAAAGAATAATGTTTCCACCTCCATGCTTCACAGTTGGGCTGGTGTTCTTGGGGTTGTACTCGTCATTCTTCTTCTTCCAAACATGGCGAGTGGAGTTTAGGCCAAATAGCTCTATTTTTGTCTCATCAGACCATATGACCTTCTTCCATTCCTCCTCTGGATCATCCAGATGGTCATTTGCAAACTTCAGACAGGTCTGGACAAGTGCTGGCTTGAGCAGGGCGACCTTGCTGGGCTGCAGGATTTTAATCCGTGATGGTGTAGTGTGTTATCAATGGTTTTCCTTGAGACTGTAGTCCCAGCTCTCTTCAGGTCATTGACCAGGTTCAGCTGTATAGTTCTGGGTTGATCACTCATGTTCCTTATGATTATTGATGCCCCGCAATGTGAGATCTTGCATGGAGCCCACAACTTCTCGCCAAGCTGCTTGCCTATTGTCCTATAGCCCATCCCAGCTGTGTGTAGGTCTATAATTTTATCCCTGGTGTCCTTACACTACTCTCTGGTCTTGGCGATTTTGGAGAGGTTGGAGTTTGTTTGATTGAGCGTGTGGATAGGTGTCTTTTATAGAGGTAAGAAGTTCAAACTGGTGCAGTTAATACAGGTAACGAGTGAAGAACAGGACGGCTCCTAAAAGAAGAACAAATAGGTCTGTGAGAGTTGCAATTCTCACTGGTTGGTAGGTGATAAAATACTTATGTCATGCAATAAAATGAAAATCATTTACTTAGAAATCCTACAATGTGTTTTTCTGGATTTTTGTTTGAGACTCCGTCACTCACAGTTGAAGAGTACCTATGATAAACATTGCAGTGCTCTACATGCTTTGAAAATGGGGAAAAAAAATATATATATATATATATATATATATATATATATATATACATATATATATATATACATATATATAGACCCTTGCGATTGACTGGCGACCAGTCCAGGGTTTACCCTGCCTCTCACCCGTTGACAGCTGGGATAGGACCCCAGCATCCCCTGCGACCCTAAGTGCAGGATAGGCGGCAGAAGATGGATGGATATATGATTTATTTATTATTTCTTCTGACGTGCTTTAACACAGATAAATTATGGCCTGATCCTGCTAATGAAAAAATGTCAATGTTTTAAATTTGTATTTCATAATAATCAACTCATGAGCCATGAGATGAAAAGAAGTGACAAAGCATGTTAATTAGAAGTAATTAGAAGATTATCTTGTAGTTAGAGATTGGCAGTAGGTGTAAAGACTGGAAATAAACAAGCTTAGCTAAACTAATTTACATAAAATACTTGAGAAATGCTCACTGACTAAAAAGTATAATGTCATACCGGTTTTAGGACAACTTATACAAACAGACAAATAGCTTTACTATAGTCTTATGATTTCTGTCACACTGTCACATCTTAGTTTTGACTTTGATTATAATAAAGTAGTAATTTTATTGATCCCATTAAATTCACATACATTATAACAACAGCAATATGTTGCTCTCTATGAAACCTTTGTTGCAATGCAGTAAATGTATGCTTCCTGAGGGCCACTACAATACAATTGGTCAAGGATGTAGTTTATATCAGAGGACTAAAGAGGAAGAATCGAGTAGAACCGCTACATTGTATTATTAATATTTGAAAATGTGAAAGGGGTGTTTTTGAAAATCTAAGAGACGCATTTCAACTGGCCAACGTAAAGATGTGATGTAAATCATGTTAACCATTGCAAACCTGTTTTCTGCATAAATGGTGTACTTTAAGACATAGGATTCAGTTTGTCCTTGATTGTTCAAAAACATTAATTTTCTTACAGCCACTGAAGTGTAACTGTCTTAATAAATGATTGCTAAAGTAAAATAAGTGGATAATTCTCCTCAAAAGTTTAAAGTAATTCCATCTCATCAGCCACTAAAACTATATCCAGTTTTCTTTACATAATGTGACTGACTGATTATGACATAATGGTCTAAGACTCCTTTCTAATGACAGAACAGAGGTAAAGTGCTTCAGGTCAGCTGGTCATTGAGCTGTCAAGCCATCTTCCTTTACTTCTTATATTTCATGCACAAGGACTTAACCTTTTAGGCTGACAAGAAGTCTTTCTAGGCATGCTATTCCTCAGACCTCTGCTGTTCATTACAATTTTTTAATTATGCTGAAACATTTGTATTTAATGTGCTGCAACACTTTCCTTGTATGCCTCTTGGGGTAACACCATTAACAAAGATTTTTGTTTGTTTGTTTGTTTTTCTCCTTTTGCGCAACTGCTATACAGATCCTTTTGATATCAGAAAGGCTTTTTCTATAATTTTGCACAATTGCAATCCAACCTTTGCCATCTATCGAACTAGCTTTTGACCTTGCTTTTAATTGCTCTATTCCCATTGAGATAACAGTATTATTTGTGCATATATTTTATAATTTTCATTGCAAGGGATACCACTGAGAAGTCAGAATCAGGTTAGTCTGACATATTTTAATTTCTGTTAATGATATATATTTGGATTTCAAAACACAGCTACAGTGTCCAGTTGAGATTTGTAACACAATAGTATTCAGTCCCACCAAGTCAAGGTTCAAGGTTTGAGGTAGAAAATTTCTACCCTAAACCTTGAACCTTGATATATGTTTTAATTTTCCCAGGACCGAGCTCCATACCCTCCCAACAGACGAACTGCAACCACGACTTTGACTTTGGATGTTCTAGATGGAGATGATCTTGGACCCATGTTTCTGCCTTGTGTTCTGGTGAATAACACCCATGACTGCAATCCCCTCACCTACCGTGCTGCTATTCCTGAATTCACTGAACCGGTAAGAATGGTAAAGAGACACTGCTATTACACAAGGTCATTCTGTCGGAAATTCTCCTGCTAATAGTATGTGCATTTTTTCACTTCCCGTATTTATACTTGTGTATAGATGTGTAAATGTGTGACTTATAAATAGATTTTTTTCTCTTGGTGAAGATTTGACAATGGCACCTTCAGCCCAGGACACTCAAGCCATCAGTGCATAATAGCCCAGTACTTTATAGCAACATAATACAAAGTGAAATTATTTAGCTACTTAGAATAAATTGTCTATATAGTCTGGTTATATTCTGAATTTGATTGAAATGCAATCCCTTATAGGTTATTTGACAGGTCCTCAGATGTTTGTTATCTATCTAATGAATTTGTATGAATCCAGAATCTGTAATTGTTCTATCAGTCCACAATTAAGAGAAATTACTTTGGGATACCTATATACTCATTTGCTTTGAAGCTTTTACTGTATTTCTGCTCATCAGCAGTTTAAAATAAATCAAACTTGACACGATTGTACTGAATTGCATTTATTTGGATAGGATTGTACTGACTGAAGATAACTTGAATTTGATTACGAAACGGAAATGGAGATAATATTGTGGCTCACTTCTGTTAAGAGATGGTCTATTTTCCACACTATCATGCTGGTTTACTTTAAGGTTTTCCATTTAAATTCCAAAGCCTCTTGAGGTTTAAATTGCTGCCAGTTGATAAAGAGATTTCAGTACACTTAGCCTTGTATTTGCTTGCCTGCTTTCAATGCGAAGTGTCATGAGACAATTATGTTGTGATTTGCCACCATATGAATAAAAATTTGACAGAACGTGCCCTGGCCATTTTGAAAAACAAAGGGGAAGAGTACATCAAGTACACAACCAAAGTATAAATATATATTTTGTGTAATTCAGAAATAAACAGAATAATTTAACGTGGGGTATATCAAGGAAACAACAGGACTGAGACAATATACTAGTCCTAACCATTGTTTTTTTGCATGCATCATAAGTAGGTGAAGCTGAGATTGAGGCATATAGATGAAATAAAACAAATGTAGGAGAAAGACAAAGCAAAGATTGAATAGATACTGTATATAGAGACAATCAAAATATGTCAAACAGTTTAAACCTAAATGGAAAATAGGGCATGAATATATGCAGTAGTGCAAATTGTGCTGTGCAGAATTCGTGTGTATCAGCTGTAGACAAGGGAAGTTGTGCTTTTTTTTACCTTTTTTTCTGTGAGATGTATAATTTATAATAAAAGGTTTGCAGAGTGGCAAGTGCTCAGGTCATTGGAGCTCTGGCGATAAAACCCTAAAGCTTTTACTGGGCTGGCTCCCTGTCCTGTTTTTTTTTTCTATTTGAACCCTGCATGGTTTCCTGTCCCACAAGTTTTACTTGCAATAATAATCTTAGGTGAACAGCTATGTTATATATAGAAATAGAGTTGTCCGTTGCTTTCTATCTGGTGTTTAATTTTATTCATTATTTTTTTAATGTTCAGTGTTTCATTATCCAATCAATTTCCTCTTACCTTAACAGGTTTGGTCTTCACCAAAACACCACAAGTTCCGATGCCCTCCCTTTACATTTGACCTACTTCGGACTTTGCTTTAATATTGTGCTCCCCAAACTCATGCTGGTTTTTACTTTGTTTCTCTGCATATCCATAAGGACACAGGCAGGCTATTATACTATTCACATACAGCTACATGTAGGAGGAGTGTGTCCAAATGTATAGTTGCCCCCTGTTTTACCCAGGCATATATTTGAGTGGGTAAAACAGTATTTGACTTTCTATAATGTCAGCTCAACTCTCTTTGCTTTTTTGTGCTAAGATGTCTGTCTTCACTGCTCTTTCACAATCTGAAACTGCATTTTTCACTTTCTCAAATAGTTCATTGTAGTCTATTCATCTTCATGATCAAATTATAGCTCCCCCTAATTTCCCTGTCACTCTTTTAAACACAAAATCAGGCCTCGATTCAACCGACACTCGTTACAAAATCACATTTTTTAATGCAGCCATGTCTGATAATGACTCGCTGGTGCTCCTGCCTCTTCAACAGGCCCAGCAGACCATACGATATAGGCCTCAAGCAGTGTGACAGTGCTGGTCCACACCAAATGTGCAGTGAACTCCTGGTCCTGTCCTGCAGCCACAGACAGACTATTCTCTCATGATGCAACCTCTCTTCCTACTTGTGGGAGAAGTCAATGCTCAGTGGGGACCAGCACAGCAGTGACGCATAGATCTGTTCTTGTATCGTAGATGAACCACTGATCTCAGTACCAGTTCATACCTTCTGCTTTTAAGTTCTGACTGCAGGTCAACACTGGAACCGAATCCAGGTTTTCTGCAGAGGGGTTATCACCTCAGTAGATGGCTTATTATTGCAGTAGATATAGCAGCATATTCAGATTGGAAATTGACTATATTGCTTTACTTGAGCAATGGCAGTCCATTATATTCAACTGCTAGAATTGTGCTTCTCACACAATACCCAACATCACTAGGTTTGACTTTTATTCCCATTAGCAAGCTTATAGATGGCACTAGTCTTTGCAAGTGTCAGCAGCTAAGTGCAGGCTGTTCTCAACGGCAAATGAGCGAAACGTGCATTTTGAGCAAATGGGACATTTTTGAAGGCTATCAAATGAGTCTTACATGTGTTAAGAAAATGTTGAAGCACGAATCCCAAGATTAAATCTTGCATGAAAGTTAGAGAACAGTACCACAACCTCCCCAAAATTACTATGAATGGTAAATCTACTTTTTAAATCTATATAGTGGTCTCTTAAGATACGAATTTAATTCATTTCAGAAGTGGGTTTGTATGTGGATTTTTTTTCATATCTTAAATGAATTTTCCCCATCTAAAATAGCAGAAAACAAATTAAATCATTCCCAAAAAATTATTGTGGTTACATTGTGATTATATTCACGCGTGATATCGGTAACACGTATACCACGTTCATGCTTCGCTATTATTCCGTGCTTAATTCACAAAGAAAGCATCTTCTTTAACCACTTGCTTTCTTACACAAAAAAAAATACACAAAATAAGCACAAAGATATAAAATTTTTCTACACAAGAGATAGGAACACAACACGAGATATGCGTACTGTACAAACTACCCAGACAAGGTGTTCTTTAAGATGAGAGCGGCGAGTAGCGCCAATTCTGAAAATGCAGTGTCATCATGAAGTCTATTTGAGTTGCAGGAGGTTGCTTGGCGCGCATTGCGCAAATTTCAAATTTTTGTCGCTCTCGTATTCATATCTTTCCTCTTTTTTCATATTTTAAGAATACAATTTGCTCAAATCACGCTTCATATCTTAAATAATTTGTATACATAGTGATTAGTATCTTAAGGGGCCACTGTACTTAAATGTTTTCCTTGCCATAGCAGGATAAATGATATGTATTAATTTTTTCATAATCCCATTCTCTATTGTTAATTTTCCGTCCACCAATGAGTCTTTAAACACTAGCTTGTAGTTTGTTATTTCTTCATTTCAAAATGTTACCGGCGTAACTGTCCACAGGGAGATTTGTCTGCTAGTAATTGATGAGTGTATTGTAATTAATCACAATAGCGAGACAGGCAGTATTAACTTGATCTGTATTTATTTTTGCCCCGGGGGGATATAATATGGGCTTGGAAGTTGCTTGTATAATGACTGTTGGAAGAGGGTATTATAGCTAATCATCATTGTGCAGAGCTAGGAGGATTTGATTTAGCACACCTCTAGACATTGTAAAAGCGAGAGGGTTGGTTAGGGAGGGGTGTAAGGATTACTCTAGAGCTGTGGGATATAAATATACCCCCTCAGGGAGGGATTCTTCCTGCCAGAGAGCTGTTAGCCATGTGTCTGTCTATCCTGAGTAAATTCAGCACAGACCTCTTGCCATAATCACAAACTGTATCAGCCATATGGATAGATCTTGCATAGGTAGTGGTATTCTTAAATGTGATATGCTAAACATATTTCCACTTAGCCATATGTTGATGCAAACGCAGAGGCTTAAAGCTTAGAGATGATAGAATCTGACTACACATGAGCAGAAAACATGATCCTTGATGTGCCACTGTATTAGAACCATTTAGGAGCATGCTCATATGTAGAATTTCACCACACTCTTATTTTTTAACAGCATGGCTTTTAGAGAATATGCAAGAGCCAATTGCTGCTAAGGCATAGGCCTTCATATTTTATTGTTCTTTTCATTTATTATTAAATGGTTCAGCCTTATAATTTGGTGTTGATGGCTACTTAACCAAAATAAGAATGGACAATGTAGTCTTAATTTCCTAGCCGGTGTCAGACCCAAAGGTAGTTCCAGCACAGCATAGATATGACTGACATAAGATAACTTTATTTCAAGGAACCCAGAATCAGCAGATGGGCATGTAGGGAGCTTTGAGATTTCCTGACAGGTTGTCTGATTCAGCATGAAAGTAGAAATGTTTAAGGGTAATTGAAGAGGTGTCCAGCCTAGGTCCTCTTAAGGAAAGTCAAGTGAAATTCATGGCACAAATAGATATCATTAGCTAGATGAAAGCTAGATGTGTTTTTTATAAAAAAAAGTTTATAATCAATATGTTTTGTTCAGTATATATTGTAACTGATTGGAGGTAGCCAATAGTTGTTTTTTTTTTATTATATCTGAGGTTCATATCTATTTGCGTAAAGTTAATCCAGTTTATTTCAAAACATTTTTATATGAATTCTGGTTAGAACCATACATTTGTAAAAACACTGTGGAGAGCTAAATAAAGTTCACAACAGTCTAAGCAATAACAAAGAATCCTGCAAGGAAAAAAAATAGGGGGGGGGAATAGGGGAATAACTAGGGGAATAACTTTTATAACTAACAAACTGTGTTATGATGTTTTATGGCTTCTCCACAATAACACCCAATTACAAAAAGCCTAATACTTAAGGTAGAATATGTAGACTATTAAAGCAGACCATCTACCACTTATTATTGGTCATTCCCCAATTTCAAATATCAGTGCTTGTTTTTCTCATTCAACACAGTACATGTTTGATAAGATATAGAAATGGCTGCATCTACAAAAGAATGTATATAAGGTTGTTATGGGTTTACTGTGCTCTACTGCTGACAAAATTTTTCACTTTTTGTTGCAGAGCAAATTGAACCCACTGAATGTGACCCCACCTATCCGAGCAGTTGACATGGACAGAAACATACAGCCCCCATCAGACAGACCCGGCATTCTTTACTACATCCTGGTTGGTAAGTTCATCACGTATCTTCATTGATTTTACACGTTTAATCTTCTTTGCCTCTCCTGGAATTCAATGACTTGGCTTCACAATGTTCACTCTGTACCTGAAAGTTACATTAAGTGCAATGAGTCCAAATTTGTCAATGTTTTTTTTATTCTTTATTACAGGCCATCCAGTCACATATCCAGAATATTTCGCCCTGAACCGAACTACTGCAGAGCTGCATGTTCTGCAGCCCGTAAGCAGGGACTTGTATCAAAGGTTCACGCTCATTATTAAGGTAAACTTTAGATCCCTAATTACTGAGCATCAGAAAATCCAGTGCTTGTTCTATCTGAGGTTGTGGAGCATTTCACAAGACTTACGATCTAGCCTTTAATTGAACCTGAACCAATCACAAAAGGCACTAAGGGATCACTAATGAAGTTTAATGTCAGACACCTTGACACTACTGACATTGATACTCAAGTGCTATTCATTTACCAGTATGCGAAATCCCTCTACTGAAAAGATTGGCAAATCAAAACTATGTTTTGGAGTATCTCGTGACCTTCTGACTGTATATTTTTAATGTACTTATTCCACCTGAAATTTAACTGCACAACAAATTTAACCAGCATCTTCACCCCATTCCACTCAGCTCACCTCAATTCTGAAGGTAGTTGCTGTTATCTTTGGCTGCGTAAGAAATTGGCGTGGAAAAGATGTTAAGATTTATGGTCTTAGCAGTAGGAAAGGCTGTGCAGTCATGAATCATTATTTCGGGCAAAGTCAGGGATTGCCTCAGCACTCCTTGTGTAGTCAGCAGTGCGCTTTCCGTCCCCCCATCACTAACCTGTAGGCACCTTGGCATGCCATCTAACCTGCTGTTTACCTTGATAGCCAGGATGCAGAGAGTTGGGAGAAAGCGCTGTTCCAACCAAAACAAAAACAGAAGCAAAAATATCAGTTGCAGATTTTCAGGTTGAATGTGCGTCGCTAGAGGAAGCGATACTGCTACAGATAATTCGAAAGGGAAGCGGGGAAAAAAAATGTAGAGATGCATGTTGATGAAAAAACATCAGTCTGAGTGATAGTAAGTGGGACAAAGAATTCTGCAAGAACAGAGAGAAGGAACATGACAGACAGAAGCATCATAATGAATGCTCTAATGTAGCACTTTGGGAACATTGCCTTTTTTTTTATTAATTAAAATAAATCCCATGACTTGCTGCGTGATATTTGTTAAAATGTTGGCCATCTGAAATAGATGATAAATAAAAATGCAAAGTGATTCAGTATGATGTAATAAACAATGACTTTATGTCAGTAGTGACTTTTCTGTAGATCTGTGCAATGTAACAGAGGAGCACAGGTCATTTATCACTGCTGCACAGGAAAAAGGGCCACCACTTAAGTGCAAAATCCCCAGGGAACACTGGTGCTCCCATGCTTTTTTTCAACCAGACAAAAATGTATGAGGACAAAGGGACATCAATGCACACATACTTTCTGTCTGTCAATGACAGCAATTATTTCTCAAGTGTTTTGGTAAGTATGCTTGATCCTTGGGTCAGTGATATATGGGTCCTCTTTTGCCACTCAGATGAGGATTAAATGTGAGAATGCTGTTTAATGCTCGGCTGACAGTCTGGCATATCATTTTATTAACCATAAATACAGATGTTTTCTATTGAACATGCAAGGATACTCTTGGTTCTGTAATCATTTGGTATAGAGTCAAAACAGGCACTGCATTTCACACTTTACTAGCTACTTTTGATGAAATTTGTGTTTAAGTGTGGAATTAGTCCCAGGTCATTGTTTTAATTGTTTTTGCCGCGCTGCGCATCCAAAGTTATGTCTTAATGCCTCAGAAGCAGGTACGAGGGGCAAGACTGTTTTGGAAGTGCAGAGTATGAGTGCATTTGGGTTTCTTTGTGTGAAAGCACCTAATCCCTGCTTGGTAAAGCTTAATCTACTTATTTGCCAAGTAGCTATGAAGTTATTAATTACATTTCATCAAGCTGGTTTAAATGGGAGATAAATCAACTGACTCTTTACCTGGCTTTGTCTCTGTGTAATGGAAACAGGAGTGTTTAAAAATTATCAGACAGTCTTTTTGTACACAGGTAAGAGGGTACAACTATGTTGTTTACTTGCCCTTTTGTTCAGTGACAGCTTTCCGTGTCCTGAAAGCACAAAGGGAAGAGATAAATCCATTTGAATCAACCCTAACAGCTCACTGTCCAACTTGAAACTGCATTTTTTTTGTCAGCAGATTTGAAAAAGCGTGCAGAACTAAAATAAGTAATTAACATTTGAGTTGTGTGTATGTAGGACATTTCCAAGATTTATACGTCCAATAAACCGTGGCCATGGTTCAGTTGTTAAAGCAGGCTTCCCCAATTGGAAGATTGGCAGTTTGATGTTTGATTCGTAGTTCCTCCTGTCTGTATGTCAAATAGTCCATGGGGAAGACACCCCAAGTTGGTCCTGCTGACAGTTAGCCCCTTGTATGGAAGGTCTGCTGCAATCTGTGTGTGTGTGTGTGTGTGTGTGTGTGTGTGTGTGTGTGTGTGTGTGTGTGTGTGTGTGTGTGTGTGTGTGTGTGTGTGTGTGTGTGTGTGTGTGTGTACACTAGAATGCTATCTAGTGTAAAGTACTTTGAAACCGCAAGGTGTGACAGTTGAGACCGTTTATCACTAAAATAGGATGTGTTACTGTTACACGTTATTACGTATATACTGTTATTTATCAATGAATTAAGTGAAGTCTGTGGCTTTTTAGCTAAAATGCAGGGTTGCACCTAAGGTTTGCACACCTAAGGTGTTATGCACTGAGATATTTATTAAAAAACTGAAAAGCTGAAGAGTTGGAGTTCGGGCTTTTATTACATCAAAGACTTATGAAGCTTTCAGGCTACATTTGCTCTAAAACAGACAGCGGTTTGATGGAGTTTGGAAAGCGTTGCAAATTGTGAGCCCATACAGTTGTTTGTGATGTTCGTTAACATGTTTCTTTGCTGACTTTGGCACAGAAATTATTTTGAAGTACTCCCAAGGGCCACTCTATTTCTTTGGTCACTCATTTGAAGAAAAAGCCTATGCCACTAATTACTGTCTCTCTCACTACAAATGATAGTATTTGCATTAAGTGCTCTGGTAATTACTCAGCCCTAATCCTAAGAGGGTCTGATTAAATTTTGTCACTTTTTGTCACAGCTTTTTTGTAATTGAAATGACAGAAATTGTAGTTCTGTGTTCCAGTGCCTGCAAGAATTGAAACCACATATATTTCCACCTTTTCTTTATTTGTTTTTTTCCTATCATCCTGGCTCATTGCTAGGATCTCTTAATGAGCAGGATTGGACAAATGTCGACCAAAACACTGCACTGTGATTACAGTCTCTCTCTCTCTCTCGCTCTCTTTCTCTCTCCCCCACTGGACTCCTTCATCTTTTGCTTCCTTTCTCTTTATTTTGCCAGGCAGAACAGGACAATGGTCACCCGCTCCCAGCCTATGCTGACCTCATTATTGAAATCTTGGATGAGAACAACCAGACACCATATTTCCAGTTTGCAACCTATCAGGGCTACATCAGTGAGTCTTCCCCGGTGGGGACGACTATCTCAGCCAGTGCAAACCTCACTGTCCCCTTGGAAATCATTGCTCTGGATAACGACATCGAGGAGGTAGAAGGCTCACAACATGTTTTACTTTTCCACCAGTGTATTCTCACATCTAAACATAAATTTTACATCACACATTTATGGGGACTGCATAAAGAGATGTATTCCATGCAGTTTTAGTGTTGTGTATACAGGGAAAAAAAAGAGAAAAAAAAAGTCCTGAAGCTTGCTCCCACTGTATTTTTATTTCTTGTCTAGCTGGGTCCCAATGAAACGCCTGTAAGTAAAGGGGTTGCCTTAGCAGTCAGTAAGACGCCGAGTGTTATCCGGGAATGTCCTATAGTCTGCTGGTTATTCTAAATTTGAGAGCCTTCAAATCGAGAGCACTCTAATGCTCTTTTTCAATAGAATTCAACTGTACTGTATTCACCTCACAGACTAACATAAGGCTATATATTTGAAAATTGATACAGTGGCAACATGGACAAATTCTGTTGTTTTGCCTCAAAAGATGCTGACAAAATAAAGCCGAAGTCCTTTTAAAAGTGCCACTGCTCAGTTTGCATATGAGACCGATATAATGAGATTAGACACTTTGCCACTGTCATACCTAGAATGCAGTAAGTAACACTAAGAGCTCAGAGATTAATCTGTTTGATAGCACTAATGCTTCTTTAAAAAGTGTTGAGCTGCCTGATCTTCACCTTGCAAACTCAGGACATTCCTACTGCATGCATTGCTCTCTGGAAGCTGGAAACAATCTTAAAGCACTGCTCACTGCTGGAGATAACATCAGCGAGTCTTTTGTTTTATACTATCACAGGAAAAACAAAAAATCTCCTGTGTGATCACAGGAAGTAGAAACTGTTTATCATTTAAAAAAATCAAATTTAATATAATCAGGTAAATATTGCATATATTACAGGCCATCTCCTGCAGTGACAAGTCTTTTCTGATAATAAGATGTGATATTGACTTTTTAAGAGTGTCCATTGAATGTTTTTTCTGCACTATCTGCTCTTCAACTGTACTGTTTGCCTTTGTATCAGTCAAAAGATTAAGGATATTATTGTATTTATTTACTTATTTGGGGTGCATTTGCGTGTGTTTTGCCAAACCTCTGTTGTGAATGTTTTAATTGTGTCCCTCTGCTCTCTGTATCTGAAATCTATTTCATGTGAGGAAAACGTACAGACACATGGCGAAAACAAACAATCCCCACCTGCTCTCCCAGCCTTCAAAACAGTTTTTTACTCAGTCTTTAGAGAAGATCAACAAATTAAAGGAAAATGAGGCCAGAGATAACAAAATCAATATGCCAGCCAGTCTTGATGTTGACCAAACTCTGAGAGGACTCGCTGATAGACATGAATACCTAAATGACCACAATAGACTAGGGGTTTATTTTATAACTGTCTAGCCACAGTAATGATCTAAACCTCACTCTGGCCACAAATGTTATGTGAATTTCTTTTATTTATTAAAAGCTGTTCTCCAATAGCTTCTCATTATTTTTCCTCAAAGCAGGAGTAGACACAGATGCAAGTTGTGTGAGTGCTGCAGCACCACTGATTCTTTCTTTGACTGATATAGTCATGTTTAAAAGACTGCGTTTTCTGATTTCATCACCCAGCTTATTCCGCACTGTTTCTGAACTCAGATTAGAGACCTGCCAGCTGATTATGTGTTCAACCAAGATCAGAATTCTTCATTTGCTAGCTTCTGTTGGCCCCACAGCTGTAACCTTGCAAAAATGATGAAACACTCATGTCCTTGTGGTAAAATGTTAGCTTTTATGTATTTTTCTGTTGGAAGACGAAAGACCCAGTGGTGAAGATAACCCAAGATGACTTCACCACAATCTTTGGACTGACCCCGACTGGAATAATCCGCTACCTGAAGCTTCTCAAGCCAGTGGATCGGGAGAAGCAAATGTCTTATACATTCACGGTAGGCATCAGAATAAAATCAGTAGTCAGTGACAATGCAGCTTTGTCGCTTCGTGACCAACATCAGCTACAAAGATATAAGGTTTCAGGTTACTTCATGGAGATTCAGACCATACCCGAAGCTATGGTCTCTGTCACATTTATGTAAAGCTTTTTCTTTCTTTCTTTTTGTCAAATAGCATTTACAGAAAACATTTGATCATTAAATCAAATCTATCTTTGTATGAAAAGTTCAATTGACCTCTCTAGCTTGTGCAATATTTTGCATATAATTCACACTGGATTTTGACATTGCTTCATGGTTAGTGTTTGTAAACTAAAAACACAATGGACATTTTGTGTTCAACACATGTTCATTTTCCCATTGACTGGTAAGGATTTGTCACTCCCCATTCGTTAACAAAGATACATTACTTAATTTGAGCCTAAGTCTGTCCAATATTTGGTTGAAATGTATCACATCATCCATGTTATATACATTGTTCAGTAGTAATGGGGATTTTGTCATTGACTATTAATTTAGCCGATTCTCAATATCGTTCATAGTTGTTGCGTTTGTTTTTTTTTTCTTTATCTTCAAAGTTTAGTTAATACTTTTGCTTATTACTTACACTCAGAGCTGGCTCTGAGGATAATTATTGTTTTCTGTTCCATTGTGATTTTTGTGGATATTGTTTAGTTTTTATTACTCTAACTGTCTGTGCATATGTTTTTGGTGGGGTGGGTGGGGGTTGGGGAATAGAATGAGAGAGGGAGACAGAGAAAGACCCAGATTAGGGCAGTGTCAAAACATTGTTTACATTTGTTATGTGTGCATCTGTTATCAGACTGAATGTTGCACAAAAATGCCGTTGTGTGTCTCAGCACATCTTCATTGTGAATGCTTGCTTTAATATTGTAATTGAAGGCACTACCCTGTTAAGCTTAGCAAGTCAAGCTATTACCATTTCAGGATCGAGCAGTTTCCTCATCAGAAGCTTGTATTTCATGCTGGTTCCGCTGTTGTTTAGTTTCCCTTTTTCCTCCACTTGATTTGTTGCTCCACTCAGTCCATTTCTTTTTACCTTGCCAACCACTCGAGATAAAGACTAAAAAACAAGCTGTTTGCTAACTTTGCAAACTAGCCTTTGGGCAAGCTTTACACCAGCTCCCCTGTGTACTCCTTTTGACTGCCTTCCTTGCTGTGAGGGGATGCAAACTGAACATCTACAGAGATGGGTTATAAGTGACTCTAATTTAGACTCTGAAATAAAATACATTACACTCATGTTTGACAAACTGTCTTAAAAGTCTTAAGTCTTAAAAACATGCGATAATATCACTGTTTATGAGACTCCACTCTCTAAAGCTAAAATATGCAATTCTCTTTCTTGTCTTTACAGATGGTGGCATCAGATGGCGTCCAACAGAGTGGCCCAGTAACTGTCAACATTTTGGTTATTGATGCAAATGATAACACACCTATGTTTGCTGAAGTCTCGTACAGCGTTGACATCTTCACAGACATGCAGCCAGGAGAGACAGTGCTACAGGTAACATATTCAACACTTCGGTCTCCCCTTGCTCCTTCTTTTTTGTGTTGTGCTGTGTACATTCTGCTCTATGCCTCTGATATTTTCTCTCCTCTCTGCACTCTCAATTTCTGCCATCCTTTTTCATATTCATAGCAAATAATTCACAACACTAGGACAATTCTGGAAGTTGTGTCGACAAACATTTGGAACAGCACCCCACTTCCCCTCTACATTCTTACATTCAAATCAAAGTGTAATTTGTAAAACTTTATTAAACAACCATTTAAAGGGTCAAAAGATTTTGAATATGTTCAAACCATTAAATAATCTGTTTAAATAATTGTAGTTAGTTCATATGGTTCAGTGTCGATGACATATACCATTTGTTTTTGATCGCTCGATGAAGCAATAACATCAAGCTGCATTATTGCCAAAAGGATCACAACAACATTACCAGGGGTGGGCAACTTTGAACACTCGAATAGTCATCTTTTTCCTACTGAAGAAAAACAACGGGAGCGACAAAACCATTTTGACATCTAAATGGAAATAAAAACTGCATTTATCTTTTTTGTCCCTTCGTGCTGTTTATGAAAAAAAATTAAGTGTGTTGCAGCTGCAACTGCCATGGAGAAAACAAAGCTCTATTTTATTAATTAAGGTTGAGTTCAAATAAAATACCCACAGTCTATTTGAGTCATCCTTGTATTTATGAAATAAAAGGCAAAACTTAAGTTATCCACATGGAGCAAACTAAAAATGCCTGCTGCTGTGCACCATCATTGTTTTATTGCTTGCACTGGGGGTGTGCAGTCAGCTGTCACCACAAATGAAAAAATAAGTCTTTCACAAAATCCTGCAAAATGTCCAAATCAAATAGCAAATTAAAATATTTATTTACTTGGTTAATGTAATTTTTAGTCCTGAACCTCAGCCCAAAGCACCTGTACATCAGGGCTGTAAAAAATGCAATAAATGGCATCGCTGGTTGGTGTCGCACATCAGCGGTTGTGGCACATATTTTGAGTAACCAAAAATCAAACAGATTTTATTTTAGTGGAACAAGATCCCCCAAATCTCCAAATTTAAAATTACAAGTAAATAGATCACAAACTAAAATGAAATGTAAATTAAATACTCTGCTGTAGCCAAGGAATGGAAGAGCATGTGGCTCCAGAGCCGCGGGTTGCTTACCCCTGATTGAGTCTTTCAAGAGGATTCACTTTAATCAGTTATATTTCACATACATCAGAAGGTGTCAAAATCCCCTTTAAAAAGGAGCACAGTGAGTGCTTACAATGATATTTGGCCAATGTCATACATACAAATAAATCCTTGGCATGCATCCTGAGTGCATTATACAATGTTATTTTAACATGCCATTGATGTCACAGGAGCCAGAAACAATGCATCACCTCTATCATGCAAACTATGCTTTGGCTGCTTTGAATGTTTGAAATTAAATTTTTCTTTCCATTGCTTCATTCATTATTCCTACCAGACATCCTCCATGCATGGTATTTTAACAGACTGGGGGCTTCATTATATTGATCTTGTTAACACGGTGGCTTTAAATAACATTTCTTAAATTTCTCTGTCGTGAAAATTACCTTTGTGCCTACAGAAAATTTTTCACACACAAGTAAAACCCACGGATGTGCGTCTAGAATTTTCACCCAGAATTTAAATCCCTAATTAGTTTATCTCAGTAGAGGAGTTTCATAATTTGATTCCCTTCAAGTTAGTCATCTAATATTACCATGATTGTTTGTCTTTGACTTGATCAGGCCTCTTAGCTGATGTCATAGTCTGAAAGGGCAAGTTATTCTGGCAAAAAAATAAGACCATTAAGCCTTTCCTGTTTGATATGACTGCTTTCATGATTCCATTACATACTTGTATATGTAAATGTCGGAAATGTTTTCTTTTCCCTTCTAGTTAACAGCAGCAGATGCTGATGAGGGAGTGAATGGTCTTGTTACCTACGAAATACTTGCTGGATCCCAGGGAGATTTCATTATCAGTAATCGCACAGGGCGCATTACGGTGGCACCTGGTGTCACTTTAACTGTTGGGAGATCCTATGCACTGACTGTCAAGGCCTCTGACAATGCACCAGAGACTCAGAGAAGGTAATTTTTCATTTAGGTTTGTTAGGTGGGTGTTTCTTTTTTTGGTGTACCACTACATGCATCACTTTACAGCTTTTGTCTGATTTACTGTGCTCTTGAGTCACAATTATAAAGACATATGTGACATGCTTTTTTGAATGGAGGATTTAGTTATTATTTTTTCCCAGCGTACCTCGTAACTCATATTTTTTTGGGTGACATATCTGTTATTTTGATTTATTTTTATTTAACCTTTATTCAACCTGGATATTAGTCAGCAAGATTAAATTTCTCTTCAACAGAGTGTCCTGGCTAAGGCAAGGCAACAGCTCAATCCACAAGCGAATTATATCAGTAGCAACATCAAAACATATCTCAATCACCACACCTAAGGAATAAATAGACAGTAAAATAGAGAATGGTATAAATGTTCAACAAATGCAAGCTTAATAACTTTAAATCCAGTTAAAACCAGTGAAAATATCTACAACTGGAAGTTTATGCCTATAAATCCTTTAGCAGCCCTTTAAAAATGTGCAGTGAGACTAGCTCCTTGAGTTATCGATTGCTTTCTTTTCATTACATTCATGTTTTTTTTATTAATTGATTGATTAATTACAATTTTCATATTGCTGTGTCACAGATCTCGGAATTTTGTATAAACCAGTATAAATTACTGGTTTGGAGCTACTAGCAAGTTTGTTTTAACAACAAAAAATTATATAGGTTCCCAGTATGGCAAGATAACATGTGCAGCATACAGATATGCATTTTTTCATAATTTCTACAGTTCATTACACACAAGTCTAATACAGATATAATTTAGGCATTAAAACTGCACCGGAGTAAATCCTGACTTCATCAGAGTTTTTATTGTCATGTAATGAACCACTCAGCTTGACGGAGCTGTCTTGTTTTGCCTTAATGTTTTGTGTTCATTTTCAGGCATCATTGTCGGATTGTTTTATGTATTTCAGGCTGGGCTTTGTCATATTTATCTTCCCTAATTCATAAAAGCGAGATTTACTAAAATAAGACAGTAATGCAGCAAATCAGATAATGTCTTTACAATTTCTCTGAAAACATGAAATGCAGTCAATGAGCTAATGTTTTCTTTTTTCTTCTTTTCCTAGGAGCTCCATCACAACCATCTATATTGAAGTTTTGCCACCAAATAACCAGAGCCCCCCTCGTTTCCCTCTTCTCAGCTACAGCCTTGAAGTCAGTGAGGCCATGAGGGTAGGAGCTATCTTGCTCAATCTGCAGGTGAGTCACAATCCTCAGATCATATTCACGCACCCCCCCTGTGAACCATTTATTGTTTTCCCATTCAGTTATTTCTCTGCTAAAGTCTAATGGATTAAGTAATACTTAAAATTAAATGATAAACATTGGCTCATATCAAACAAATTTTGTTATAATACTACCAAAGCACTCATCTTTGTTTTGTTATTGCACAGCTCTCCTATCTGCTCATATTCAGCTTGACCAATACTTTACGACTATCAAGCCTTCTTTTTTGTCCCCAGGCCACAGACAGAGAAAATGACCCAATCACATACCTTATTGTGAGTGGGGATTTGCAAAAGGTCTTCAACCTCTCTAAAACGTAAGTAAATAGAAGAGTGTTTGAATGAAGGTGACATCAACCAAGGATTTTTTTATATATTTTTGAAAAATAAAGTATCTTTAATCTAAAATTATCTATTTATTTATTTCTTCAAATGAAAGAATGGGGGGGCAGTAAAAGGACATTATACTCAAACTTCCTACAAAGCCTTTAAATAAAGTAAAAATAAGAAACATTAGTACATAAATATATTGGGGTGATATAGTAATCTTGAAATGAAACTGAATGATAAGTCATTAAAGTTTGCATAATAACAAAAGTGTGCACTGGCTGGTATTTGGTTCTACCCAAATACTATTAACTGTTTATCTCTTTCTGTTAATCTTTGAGATTCCTCTGTCAATAAACAGAGTTTTTATTAACTTCAGAAAAGCTCAATAATATGTACTATATTATGCACCTCGATTCATTTTAAATGATTGAAAATAGCCGCTGTAATCCTTTAGGTACTTTCTTTAAGAAGCGACAACAAAGAAATCAAATGAAAAGGAAGCTGGCTCAACAGGCCAATTATAAATGTTTGGACTCAAAAGCACTACCTTGAATTCCAATATTTCCCAAGAATAAATTGACAGATATTTGTATTACTTTGGCAAACTCTTTTCTCTGCTACTTAAAATCAACATTTATACTTTGACATCTTGGTTTAAATGGAACCCCTACACCAAAACAAACGAAATTGGAAACAAACATTATAGAGGCTCTTTATCCATGGCTTAAATGAGGAATTAGTATCTAAATTGGTAGCTATGAATAGAGACATTAGGAGAGCCCAGAAATATGGGCTCTCACCAGACTCATTTGCCACTCATTCAAAGTTTATTTTCTTTTAAGTATGAGATGTATTGTAGCATTTGTTCATTCCAGTGCTGCTGTTGTAAGAAGGGAATGTGCAATTTGGCTGCAGCTTAATGGACAACAAATACAACATTTGCAGAGAAGATTAATTCTGAAAATTAGTGAGTTTATCATGAAAGCGTCCTCTTTGTCCATGAAAGTAACACTCTTAAAACTCCTAAAGAGTATTGACTGGTGAATGCCTATGTTTTCTTTAAATGTAAATATTAAATGAGCACCATCCCTAATAATTAAAGAAATAGATCTCAGCAGGATATGCCTCTCATTTTCAATTTTTCACTTTTTCTAACATTGTCAATAAATCTGTTTGTGTTTGTAAGTGCATGGCTTAATAGTTTTAATATTCTTTATCTGATGTATTGTTTATTTCATAGAAGCTAAAACAAAATGGGATTTTAAGCTTAAAGAATATTTTCCCTCACTATATTATTTCTTTGTAGAGCTGAAAATAATATTGCACCACAAGGTCTTGGTAATTTAGATACCGCAAGAAGGTGCCGATATAACACACGGCAAATTAAAAATGATTAACTAGTTTAGTTGATAAGCATGCAGCATACTATATGGAGTGCTTCTTCTCAATCTCATTTTTCAACCCTTCAGGATTCCATGATTCAGTGGAGAGATTTTGCATTACTGCATGTTTGGATTCAGAGTACATATGGGGCCGGTTCAGTCCCGCTATGATGAGTAATGAGCTCTCTGGTCCATAACTCCTTCTAAATGGGACAAGTTCCCCTAAGCGAGATGGAAATGCTTGATACCCTTACTATTACAGTCATGAGCTAGCCACCCCACTAATATGTTGCACTGAGTGCCATGCACCAGACAGCTTCACAGAACATTCAGCATATCGTGGTTCTCAAGCTCATACTTAAAGGAAACAATCTTCAGAATAATGTAATGAGAGCAAAGTTAGTAACACTTATTCTCAGAAAAATGTCTCAGTCTTGTCTGTTGGTGTTGGTTTCATACAAAATTTAATTTTGGTCAAATATTGAATGGGTTGAAATCAATGAGAAATATGTAATACTAAAATGTACAAATATAATTTTGGCATTGCAAAGCAGTTTCTCTTCAGAGCCAGACTCCCCCTCTGACTCGTGACTCGGTAAAAAGCAGCAAGTGTAAGAGGTTATTTGACCCTGTTTTAATAAGAAGCCCTGTTCATAAATCTCTTGCCCAGTGCGCTGTCTGACACCAGCTTCCCCAGGCTTATTGGCAACAGCTGATATTGTATGTTATGAGAACCAACTTCTCCAGAATGCCATAGATTTGTCACCTAGAATACCATTTTTTGCTGTCACAGTCTCATATTTTATCCTGCTGTTGAATCTTTTGAATAAAGGAATTGACTAGTTTGCATTTGATAAAAACATTTTGAAGGAGGTGGTTCCGTTGGAATTCAGCATTTCATAACACCAAGAACTAGACTAAGCGTCAATAATAATTTGGCATATGCTGCTTTCAATGACAGATGATAGCGGCCAATACATTTTTTTTTCCACTCCATGATTGTAGCACGCACGTGTGACAGTTGGTCTTTTCTGCATGGACTGCAACTAATAACTAGAGATAGTCACCTGTGACTTATCATGTGATATGTCTATCAACTTTCCAATACTGATGAGATTTACCCTGTAGCAATGGAAGTTGATCAGCAATGACGTGGATTTGGATTTATTAAAGCTATCTGGGGACAACTATAAAAATAAAAAAATTCATTAGCGCCGAAGTCCACCAGTTATACTCTTCCTATATAAAAAAGCTTTTGGGAAGAGGACAGAGATAGGGCTCGTCACACTGGAGTCTTCATCAAGCAGACTACACTGCTCGCAGTTAACATTTTAACAAGAATCACTTCTGCCAAGAGAAAATCCCCACTTCCTTGAGAAACTGCAGTTTCCAAAGTGACAGGAGTTCATTCTGCATGAGTTGAGCTGAGGTTGGTGCTCTGACTTGGCAATAGCTCACATGGAAGCAAAATAATACTCTGGTAAATGAGATAATACAATGTCCGAACGTGTCAGAGGGGAAATATTTGTGCTTGTTTGTGTGTGCGTGTGTGTGTGTATAACTGTGTTAAACATTGTTTTTTCAAACACCAACAACACTTACAAAATGTGAGCAGAATAAAATATCAGCTGTTTTTGTCATCTGGATGGATGGCTACCATTGTCAGTCTGGATGGTGCGGTTAACAAAATGCAGTGACAACATCTTTTCATTTGTGGTGGCAGGCAGGTTGCTATCAAAAATGATCAGTGAACCTCTCAGACCTAGCAACAGAAGTGCAGTCAAGCAGTACAACTCTAGTAAGGAATAAACTCCACAGGATGAGAAAATGTCATTCGTCATTCTAATCTTTGTCACACACCATCAGGAGTATCATCATTATAACCATAATGATGATGCCTTCTACTACATTATCCTTTTCATTTATCTTCATGTCCAATACTTCCTGGCTCAGTGGTTCGCAGTAGAGAGGCTTCTCTGTTTGTTTGTTTTCTTTTGTTTTTTTTCCCCACTTACCTTAAAACAGTTGCAATAAATGGATCCCTCTCTGTGGTCTTTGTATAATTGTCTTTGCACTTTTACAAAACCAGATGTGCTTGAAGTTTTTGATTTTTTGTGTTTGTGCTTAATTTCAAATCCCTAGTTTGAGCGTAGTGACAGGAGTAGAGGTATCAGTCAGGTTCTGCTTGGGCTTTTTGTTCATAGGAGCTTTAAATTACACATTTGAAGGAGGAGGTGACAGTAGGAAGTTGCAATGGTCATTAATCTCAGTGCGCTTTCAGATACATTTATGTTTCCTTCCATTTGTGGCCCTGGCATTCCTCTCCTGAGTGATGCTTTGGAAGTGGGGTGTGCATACTGTGCTTGTGTGTTAGTGTGTGTCTCAGATGTCTTGTGTGACTGTGTGTGCAAACAAAGATAATTCTGCATTCTGCTTGGGAATGCATCCACATTTTGTGTTTGCGGTGCCAACGTGCCAAATTATACCTTGTGAACGAGCAGGAAGGCTGCTGTGTCTGCTGGAGTCTTTGGAAAGAAAACATGAATCTTTCTCTCTGTACTCAAGTCCATATACTTTGGGAGCAGAAGGCAGGCTACACAGAAAGAAAGACAAAGCACAAGTATTTAAAAGTCTACCTGCTTTTCCGCCTAAACTAAACCTCATCCATCAATGACCATGTTTTACAAATCTCGCTGATCTTGAGAGAAAATAAAATCTGAGAAATCACTGTTTTCATTCATTCTTTGCCAGATCCCAACTGACGTATTGAAAATATTATCCAACTGTCTTTAGGTGGCACAAATAAAATGTGTTTCCTTTGTTTCAAAGGAGTTGCATCCCATTGGTATTCATTGAATACCTGCATATGCTCATTCCTGACTCCTCTCTCTCCAGGATTGGCCTACTACTTCTGGAAAAACCTCTGGACAGAGAGACCATCGATCGATACCATCTGATAGTCACAGCATCTGATGGCCACCCTGGAGGGGTGAGGCACAACCTTTGCTTATTTTAAACAAATTAGACCCAAACAGGATCTTGGCTCATTAGATGAAGAGTTTGACTTACTTAACCCTAATTGGTTTGGCAAATCATATACTGCATTTTTAACTCTGTGATTGATTTTTGTTTTATATATGATAAAACCAATGTTGTTTTGATTGCTATTCCTGTAATAAATCAGCCTAATTGTTTTTCAAATTAGTATAAATCTTCTGGATTTGGGGATTAAGTGATTGCCTTTAGGTGCCCAAAGTTCAAGGTCCTCCTCACTACAATATAAATCTTTGCAAAGGATCTAAGAAACATCTCAGGAGAGTGAATAATCACTTGGACTCAATGATAATATTTGCCCATTCTTTGCGGTCATGGTCGTTTTATTGTAATGTATTAATGAAATAAAACAAAGATGGGAAATTAATGGCAGAGAGAGAAAGAATTAAGGTCGCTATCGGAGTGCAGTATTTCTGAGTTGGTCTGTAAAACCTCTCACCACAGGGAGACCGTGTACACCTGTAGACAACATTCAATAAAATTGAACAGCAGTAAGAGTAGCAAAAAAATTGACCACACTGATCTCAGTATGAAGCTTTGGGGGAGAAAGAAACGCTTTGTACTGCTCACTGAATAAAATAAACACCAAGGAAACTATAGGGCTCTGACTATGACCAGATTTTTGATTACAATGCTGGCCTGTTGAGCCATTACAGAGTTACAAAGTACCTATGGCTGTATCACTGTGCTAGCCAGTAGAAGCCTGTCTCATTTACTGACATAAAAAAAGATTTTGGTGGAATCCACCGGTAAATCTAGTTTTGAGTGTCCCAAACACAGCAGTTTTCAAAAGGTAACTGTTACACTGCATGTACCACTTTGATATATTGAGTTCTCTTCTCTATTATATCTTCAAAACTGCCCATCTCTGATTATGTAGAGTATCACGTGTGATACAAGCGCATGGAACATTATCCACATCATTGGATCAAAATCTCTCTGCTCTGTGAGCACAAAGCTCATCACATTCCCTACTGCATCAAACACAGAAACCATTTGTGAGACATGCATGGTGTGTGCACAGTTTGTGCACAATACATGATCAGTTGACCATATGTGAAGCTATCCATTAGGCACATGGATGGTATCACGAGTTTAATATTATCAGCAGAGTGAAACATCAGAGTAAGAACAGATGGAGACCGGATACAGTGCTCTGACCATTTATTTAATACATTCGTATCCTGAGTTTAACACAATGTAGGAGGCAATCAGTTCCTTTCTTAATGCACTTGAAATTTCCCTGTATTTCTATATGAGCAATGTGCATTACATGAAACATCCAAGTCCATCCCTGCAACACTTAAACCAAAATAGACTTACTTGTTAATCTCATACACTGTTCTATGGAAATATAGTTTTCCACTTGCTTTGTACAACTATAATTTATGCCTTATTCATGCAAAGCCATGTTTGTTAGAGGATTAGGGGTTGGAAATGTGAAATTGTCATATAAGTTGATGAAAAGTAAATGACGCCTCATGCTTTCATAACAATTTATATTGAAATTTGTGGGAAAAAGTTATTTATAGTGATATATAATATTACCATCCTTGCTTTGATTAGAACTACAAACTGATTTTTTTAGGGGAGAGTATGTTGCCCAGGGTTAATGTTGTAATCAATAGGGTAATATAGATACTTTAGATAATAGAGTATTCTACATGGAAGTGTCAAAATGCAAAATAGTACTCAAGCAATTTAGTAAAGCACTTGCATTAAGCAGGATGAGTCAGTAGAAATGTGGGAAAATGGTCAAATAGGAGGAAGAGAAGCCAAGAGAGCCTGTCTTCTTTTTTCTGTGTTGTTTTTTGGAGCACTCTGAAAACTGCAAATTCTACAATTTGTGTATTTACCAATTGTCTATTTACCATAGCAGACCCATTTAGTCATAAAGAATAGTCTACTTATTTGATCTTTAACCTGCACTTTATCTGTATTCACGTTATTATAGAACAGCTAACTTAAACAAATGATACTGCACACTGTTATTATTATAAGAACATTTATTGTAACTGACCATTGAAAAATCCAATTCAGCTTGGGTGTTTTTGTTTTAATTGGCAAAGTAATTCTAATGTTTAAGTGTAATTTCAAAATTGATTTGTTGTTAATTTGGGCTGCGGAGTGTTAAAAATTCTCAGGGCTGTCTTCAGAAACAAGACACCTATAATTAAATGCAGATTTGAGACACCACATCATAATCAGAGCCATGTTTGAGAATCATACAGACCATCTTAATTTAATTCGATGTCAGCTTGTTTGGTTGAGTTCTCTTCAATGTTAAAATGTGTTTTAATTTTCAAAACATCAAATGTTAGATAATTACCATTAGGTATCACAGAAGTGATGATGATTGCGCCTTCACACCTGAATATCATGTGCAATATCTGGAGCCCCCTTTCCTCTGTCATACAGCCCCTCAAGAGGGAAAATTTCTGTATTTGTGAACGTTCAAGCAGTGTAGATTGACACATTAAGTGACAAGGGACACCCACATTACTAGGGTCAAGGAGAAAAAAGAAACGGATAAAAAACAACCTGAAATAAGAACATGAGATTGGGGCTCACTTTAGAAATGAATCCATAACCTGGAGAGAGTGTCTCAGGTGGGGGGATAAATAATTGCATGTTTCATGTAAACTAAATTTCACTGCTAAGAAGGATTGCTGTCACAACAGGAGGGAAGTTAAGGGAGATCTTGTGAAAGGTGCAAGAAAGTAATGCAGCAAACTTCAGTCGTATAGTTACTTGAGAAGAAGAACTGAGGATTCGATAAGCTCAAGCAAACTTGGGTAAAACTGAAATTCTGGCAAAGTATGCTGTGTACACACATCATGTTTTCTTTCATAGTGGTATTTTTAATAGAGTGTAGTTCATTTTGTATAATTGTGTTAAACATTGAGGTACTTATATTTTCAGTCACATACGGCTTCTGATAATTTTGTTTGGCCAATTTTGAATTTGTTTTGTGAAAAACCCAAATGCAAATAGCTCATCTTGTGAATCTGTATAAAATGATAGGGGTGTAGTACATGACTAACAACCAGATCGTACCACTTTATGCAACACAGCTGCTGAAATTGGGGTTCTCACTTGAAATGCTGAACTTCATTAACTGCCCCTGTAAGTCTCAGACAGTAAGGTAAAGATACCAAGGAGCCCCTTTCTCTTTTTTATTTAATAAATGCAGCTCGTTAAAAAGATTTGGCCATATAGATAGTGGTTTTTGGCTTGGAGCAGACATGCCCGGATGGAGACATTAATTGCCTTCAGGTGTTCTGCAGTATAAAAACCCTGATCCTGTTCCTACACATGGTACCACAGATGGTAAGATATGCTTCTATCTTAGTTTGAGTAGCGAAAGTGCAAAAGAGGCATAAAGTGTGAGTTATTTCAGCATGGATATCCATGTTCCTCCATGAAAGTAGTGATTATGCATATCTCAGAAGTTGGAACAAAGCAAACAATAGTGAATGGAGTCCCAGGGGACGTTGAGATGAAGGTAACATTAACTGGATCATTTCCTTTGTGACATGTGCCGCTGAATGTCTCATCTGCCAGAGCAACTTCAAACAGTTATCTTGAGGAATCTATTTTTTGTTCTTCCATGGGCCAACTCCTCCCTTATATTCCCCTCCCTTTCCCTTGACATACACCATTTACTGTGTTATTTCCATGCATCCATGTTCCAATATTTGACAGTCATTTGTGCTTGAGGTACAGACAAAAATCTGAATTAAATCCATAAAATCAAAATAATATAAACAATAAAACCATTCATCTATGCTAGTTCACCATAAATTTAACCTGACATTCGTTAGGATTACTTTTTTCTAATGAAAATGTAAATTTTATGAGATACCGGGATAATATGCACATGTAATATGATAGCTAATTGAGAAAGGTGTACTTCTGTTATCATGTCTGTATATAGCGTTTATATAACAGCATAGTTATTAAGTCTTTGGAAAGGTATACAGAAAAAGCAGCCATTAGTTTGTTTTACTTTGACATTTTACTGTTATTCTTTTTAAATGCAATTTTTTAGTTTATTGTCCTTAAGTTATTGTCCTTTGAAGAAAATGGAACAGCTGACATTGTTGTTCCAAAAGATGCTGTAAAGCTGTTGTATTAATTGAGGTCTCTTCTTAATCTTTGTTACATTTTTCATATATTGGTCTTTCGAGAACATTAGTTGGATTTGCAGTGTTTGTCCAATCCATATGTTTTATTAAAATAATCTTGAGATACGTTTTCTGCAGTAAAATATTCCACCAGAACAAAACATTTCATTCTCAATTTTGAAATGTTCAGTATTGTTAAATATATCATCAATTTAGAATCAAATGGACATAGTAAATTGCATCTTTAGTGTTTACAAGTTATGAAAAATGTATAGAATTGATTTTCTTTAAATAAGGCTATTTGATGATTGCAGCAATATTGACTGAGAGACTTGCTATGTTTGTTTGCTGAGAAATGTGAATGCTAAGCCATTGGTTATAGTTTGAAACTTATTGATGACCACATGTTCAATTAAACAGGACTGCTACCATATTAAGACTTACATTTTTGGTGTAACATTAAAATTTGTGAATATTGAAACATTCAGAATGTTTACACCAATTATTTCATAGGTAAAGACAAACTGTGTGTTCGCTTTTCAAAATAAGAGGGCATGAAATATACAACTGTTTTCACTGTGATATCAGATTTTTCAATGTTAATGTTGAGCTTTGTTTGTTTATTTATGCACACTATTTTTTTTTTCACTCTATTTCCCAGCATGATGTAATATTTAATAACCTTAATTACTTTTTGTTTTTTTTGTGTTCCCCAGACATCCACCGCAACAGTCAACATTGTTGTGACTGATGTCAATGATAATGACCCAGAGTTCGACTTAAGCATCACAACTAATTTTACTGTCCAGGAAGAGGAAGTCAATCTGTTTGTGGGACAAGTCAAGGTTAGTGCAGTAACAGTTCCTGTAAATGAGTTGTGCTGGTATTTATCTGTTGTTGTTTTTTTATGAGTACATCAATGAAGTGTGGAAACGAAGTTGGTCTTAATGACATGCTGTATCTGCAAAGGTGTGGAAGTGCCAAAGGGAGGTGATGGTAGAGTTTCTGACCAAATCGTTCAATGGAATCTTGGGGAGAGGATGCCTCACTCCCTATATAAGGGAGATGTGCAGTATTGTGGCAACTAAAGTTAAGAATAAAGTTGATGAGCCATACCATGAAGTTATAGGAAAGAGTTGTAGAGGCTAGAACAAGGGCAGAGGTAAGCATTTGATAGCAGCAGTATGATTTCATACCAATAAATAATACTACAGAAGCAGTTTTAGCCTTGAGAATGTTGAAAGAGAAGTACAGAGAAAGTGAGAGGGAGCTACATTGTATTTTTGTATCTAAAAAAAATGCATATGAAAGGATGCAGAGAGCAGAACAGTGGTGCTCTATGAGGATGTCTGGAGTGTCAGAGAAGAATGATAAACTTGTAGAGGACATGTATAAGAGCTGTAAGACAGTGGTGAGGTGTGCCGAGCTGTAGATGAGGAGTTCAAGGTGGAGGTGGGACTACAGCATAGATCAGCTCTGAGCTGCTTCTTGTTTGCTCCTTTGATGGACAGGCTGATAGACACAGTTAGATAGGAATCTCCATGGACTATGATGTTTGCAGATAACATTGACATTGCGATCTGTGGTGAGAGCAGGGAGTAGCGGGGGGAAAATCTCGAGGGGTGGAAGTATGCCCTGGAAAGGAGAAGAATGAAGATTAGCTGCAGCAAGACAGAATACATGTGAATGAATGCACATGAGTTGAAAGGTGAGGCTACAGGGAGGGGATATTAAGAAGGTCAAGGATCTTTAGTTCCTTGAATCAACAGTGGAGAGCAATAGAGAGTGGAATGGAAGTCAAGAAACCTGTGTAAGTATGTTGGAATGGGTGGAATAAAGTGTCTGAGGTACTATGCCATAGAAGAGCTACAGGTTGCAGGAATTAGGGTCCTGAGGTTCCTTTTTGGGAGTGACCAGGATGGATAGGATCAGGAATGAGTCCATCAGAGGAACAGCACATGTTAGATGTTTTGGAGAGAAGGTCAGAGAAGCCAGACTGAAATGCTTCAGTCATGTACAGAGGAGGGATGGTGAATATATTGGTAGATGGATGCTGGAATTGGAGCTGCCAGGCAGGAGGTCTAGGGGAAGACCAAATAGAAGATTCCTGGATGTAGTGAGAGAGGATATGAAGTTAGTTGGTGTGAAAGAGCAGGATACAGAGAATAGGGTTAGATGGAAGAGGTTGATTCGCTGTGGCGGCCCCTGAAGGGAAAAGCCAAAAGGAGGAGAAGAATTTGACATATTTCAAGGTTATTGAGTACAAAAGATTTTCTGAAGCACAGAGATGAGGGTGTGCACTTTGAACAACTACCTGCCAAAAGGCTGGTGGTTGTTTTGTTGGTTTATCAAAATCAGAGTCATAATGTAAAACCAAAAGTGGTGTCCAGGATGATCAGGTTTAAAAGGGATAGAGTACTGAAACAATGGTGTTGAGATGATGATGATGGTGTAATCAGCCAGAATGAAAGGAAAGTGGTACAATACAGTGGTGAGACTATTGATGCTGGCTGGTTTAGACTGTAACATTGAAGAAGGCGATTGCTAGAGCTGGAAGTAGCAGAGATGAAAATGTTCACTGTCATTTTGGGAGTTGGGAGGAAGGATTGGATCATGAATGAGTCCACCAGAGACAGCACATGTTAGATGTTTTACAGACAAAGTCAGAGAGGCCAGACTGAGATGGTTTGATACATGTACAGAGGAGGGATAGTGAATATATTGATAGAGGGATGCTGAGGTTAGAACTGCCAGACAGGAGGCCTAGAGGAAGACAGAAGAGAAGATTTATGGCTGCAGTGAAGAGGACATGAAATTAGTGTTGTAAGAGGAGAGGATGCAGGGGATTGGGTTAGAGGAAGGCAGATGACTTGCTGATGGGAGCAGCCAAAAAGAAAAGAACAATTAATGAATACATCAATGTTTGAACCTCTCTTTGTGAGCTGACTCAATCACCTTCTGTTGTTTCTCTCATGTAACCCCATGTTGTGATGAAATGGGCATTTCTGAAAAAAGAGTGACTTTGTATGACAGGAAGATATTGTACAGTTGAGTGGATTGGATCTGATTCCCCAAGCAGCCCGACGTCCCTAATTCCTGTTGTAGATTAATTGACTTCAGTAATTGCTTTTCACCTGATTAAACATGAATTAATTAAAGGAAAGGAGTCTTATATGATTATGCATCTGTAGCTACTAAATGCATGAGATAATTATATTTTATATTTTTAGTGCCTTTATTTGTCTAATACAAATCCCCTGTCCTGTTATGAATACAAAGTAAACACATTTTATTCAAACTTACTACTTTTTGAAATTTCAAGGTGATAACAGTTTTTTTTTATTATTTATTTATTTAATTTTTATGGCATCTTCTTCAGAATTATTCAATGAGTAAGTATCATAACAAATGGATGCAAACACTTTTATTGTTAAAGGTCATATTAACAGACATTGATAAGGAAATCGTTGGACAAAGTGAATACCTGTGCTATCTGTCCTGTTCGTTCAACATTTTTCGCAAAAATAACTTCACATTTATTCTACTTTAGTTACTATATCATTCATCTTTTGTCTGAACTTCTACATTTGCCAGCCATAATAGAAAAAAAATCATTGTCTTTTAATATTAGCAATCATTACGTTCATTTAAAAGGATGATTATGGATTGAGTTTCTAGTTGCCAATGGACACAGAACAATTGGAGCAGTTTGAAATATAATGATAAAGTATTAAAAAAATACTTCTTCCCGTAAAGAGTAAAGCTTCCCTGCTATTCCAGACAATAGGAGACAGTAGGTGAAATGGAAATTGGCTCACTATACCATTTTCCCTCTCCGTCCTGCTTCTAGAGGGTTTCTCTTTTGGTACAGCATCATCTTGAGTTGAAGCTGCACCTCTCTGACTGGAATGAAAAGTACACTTAATAAGTACTTAGCTGAACATGATCTTGCTCTCAATGCATATATTCACATAGATTACTGCTAAGCTCAGAACTCATCAGGAAGGGCTTTTTTTCCACTCAAAATTGTTGTCTGATTTTAGTTCCTAAGAGACAAGATATGGTTTTAAATAATATAAAAGGAAATCAACATATAATCTATTAAAAATAACAAGAATATTTGTTTTGCTTTTTTTTTTTTTTTTTGTCAGAAATTGTTTAACTCGTAGTTTCTAACCTTTGTACTTGCTACAAGCTGGTCATGCAATACAGGTTGAATGACTTTTATTTTCACTTAATGGCTTGAGGGATGAATACACGAAGTGAAACCTTGTAGATCTCATAGATATTGAGGGAGATGATATCCAGAGATTAATGTATTTAAATGACATTGTAGCTGCAAATTAGATTAAAGGTAGATTTATTTACCATTTTACAGCAAATCACCTCCTATTCAGTTTTATTTTATTTCCTCCCAGCAGTCTGTTTATTGTGTTTCTCTAGATGCTCATTTGTGGGTTTGATTCAGAAAACCCAATGGAGAAGATATGGGATTTGCGGGATTTCCTCCATGGGAGGTTGTGTGCAAATATCACTGCAGTAATAAGATCACTATATAGGTGAACGGTAATAGATAAATACGATCATGAACATATAAAGACAGTTAATGACCAACAATGCAAATCTATTAAATTACATATCTGCAATCAGGTGAGGTCAGGTACCTTTAGAATGGGACTGTGGTCAAACCTTCAGTCAATCCACCTATACTGAATATACCAGCATTTTAAATGCAAATTATTATCCTGGCTATATCGGAACTTGCTTGTAGAACTCATGGTGTCATTCAAATTGATTTTCAAATATTTAGATTAAAGACAGATTATGATTATCACATCTGACAGCATCGCTGTCTGTGCTAATAGTCATTTATTATGTGTCTGACAAATCTGAGCCATACAAGCATTTTCTGTTTGCTCATAGCAGGGAATCATAATCTCAGCATCATGATCACCCGAGGACAAATTGATTAGCGTTTGTGCCAGCTGCATTATGAAAGCATCATTTACGCTAGTTGATTAGTGGAAAGGCTGCTGAACATAATATAATGTTTTGTTTTGTTTTGTTATGTTTTGTTTTAAGCCTGCTTGCATTTGCTGCTTATAACTTGCTCTACACAATTATCTCACCTTTGTTGTATTTTTCTCCTTTTTTGAGAGAAAAGCAGTTGTTTTGGCAAGTGTTACATATATATATTACTGCAGGAAATGTACGGTGTAATGTACTTTTTTGCAGAAGCTTAAAGCTGGGGTCCTTTGAACTCCATTGAAAAATCTTTCCACGAAGAGCAAATTAGGGCAGGGTTTAACACAAAATCCCCTTCCCTCTTCACCTTCACCTCATAGTTTTTCTCCTAATCTTCCTTAATTACCCCTGCCTTTTGTGAACAAAAATGTTACCCCCTGTTTCTGTCCCATTAACTTGTTTCCCTGACTTCAAAAAATAATAAATATTACCAGCCAACCCCAAGAGTCTGAACACACACACAGGGTTAAACGCTGGAAGCCGCAATAATAAACTGCCATATCCACAAGGGAATTAAAATATGTGCATCTTTCAAGCTTCTTATTGCTGTAAATACATACGGTATGTATAATTTGACCCTTTATTTGAAGAAATCTATGGCTGATATCAAAGGGAGATTGAGAATTCAAAGATGTCTTTTTTTTTAAGGAAGTTGTCTTTGCATTATAAAAGAGATTTTTTTTTTTGTCCTTCTGAACCAATAAATCATGTCTGTGAGAAAGACTCAAATCTGAAAAAAGGGACATTAGGCTGAGATATATGAGTTGTTTCAGCTTTATTGCAGTACTGCAGCTTATACGGGATTGGGCTCTGAGCCTCCGTAAATAGACAGGCGTTAAAAAAAGCAAAGCTCTAATGGATCATGTAATGGATAACATCAAACACAAAACAGCTGCCTTATGCCTTAAGGGACATGCCTTCTTCATCTCAGTTTTATATTTTGTTATTCATATTTTGCAGATTGGTGAATAATTCCTGCTGTCAGCATCCACTGTTATACAGAATGAAAATTGATCATTTTTTATAAAGCAAGTTTTTCATATACTGCAGCATCAGCAGGCAAAAGTGATGACTTTCTTGACCTAATTTAATTTTTGTTTCATTTTGGTTTTAACTATTGTCATTAAACATATTGCTTTTGTTCATGTCTATCCTCCTGGTGAATTATCAGACAAATAAACTAGTGCAATAAATTGCAGTGAAGGCTTTAAAAAAACTTAATATGTCAGCAATGCATTGGTAGTATTCAATACAGTTGTTAGAGTAGTTGTTACAGTTGGAGAAATCAAGCAAAACATGTGCCAACCTGTTTTTTTTCTTTATTTGTATTTATGTACCTACTTGTGTAGCTCTCAGTATTGCATTTCTCATATATTGTTAATTTATCTTTACCGCTCCCTGAACAAAGACTTTGATTATGTTCTGTCTCCCTAGGCCACAGACCCAGATACAGGGGCTAGCGGTGAGGTGCGCTACCGGATCTTGAATCACCCTGACTTGTTCCTAATCAGTGATAATGGCAGTATCTACACAAGGGTCCCACTTGATCGAGAGCTTAAAAATCAATATGAATTGATAGTAGAGGCCTCAGATGGAGCGGCAGACCCTCGTCGGACAACCTTGACTCTCTCAGTCCAGGTCATGGACATCAATGACAACAGCCCGCAGTTTGCTCAGGAAACATACATAGTGAACGTTCCTGAGAACAGCCCTGTTGGAACAGTTATTTTAGAACTAAGTGTAAGTATTAACGTGTGTGTTGTTTGGTTTTCTTCTTTTGTCTCTTGAAAATTTGAAGAAAAAAATAATCTTATTATTCTTAAACCATTTTGGCTTATCTTTTACCCTTGAAGCAGATGTTGCATGACCATGATGTTATCATTTTAGTATGAAGTGCAGGCAATTTTGTGTTTCAAGTGCCACATACTTCGAGGTGAAAGCATTTACACAAACTGAGACTTACAAGGAATTAAGCACACAGCAGAGAAACAGAAGAAGACACAAAGCTGGATTTTTCAAGACATTACTAGGGTTTAAGACACACTGATGCAATGTTCCACACATTCTAGAAAACTTTTTTCAACTTAGGGAAAACTGTCATTGGATAGATTTAGGACTGTCAAATGCACAATTTTCCCCGAAGTTAAGTATATGGATGCAGAGCAAAGGAGCTATGAGTAATTGCTGCCAGGTTGTCACTGACAATTCCTAAAGAGGT
Source organism: Fistularia commersonii (assembly GCF_037954325.1). Lineage (NCBI taxonomy): Eukaryota > Metazoa > Chordata > Actinopteri > Syngnathiformes > Fistulariidae > Fistularia > Fistularia commersonii. The sequence goes on from NC_141285.1 coordinate 17,656,514, forward strand.
GTGAGGGGTGAAAAGTATGCAGTGAGGTTGAAGAATGTGAGTGACACTCACAATGTGACACCCTCAAGTTCTAAGACAATGGCACCTAAAGTGTACACAATTGAAGGTAGCTGGCAAGACACCTGCAAAAGAAGTTGGTAGGTCACTGACTGTAAGAAAAGGAGGTGGCAGATTTTGTTGGACTTGAATAGGTGATTTTGCATTGGAATGGAATTAATTCGAACTTACATATCAGAGAATAAGTCATGTCATAGACGGGAAATCCACACAATTACATGCAAATTAGCATCATTATGCTTTCCATTTCTATATTCCATTCCACTTAATGTACATTGAGTTTATACTGTCTGTGTATGTGTGTGCGTGTGTGTGTGTGTGTGTGTGTGTGTGTGTGTGTGTTTATTTAAGTATATTTATCGAAATGTGTGTGTACGTGTGTGTGTATATATGTGTTTTCTGACTAAGTTAGATAAGAATTAATTCAACATTAGTTCAATATGAATATATTTATCATATAAAGTCAATATATCGTATAACACTGGAATAATAGATTCATATATTGTCCTCAGTCTTTGTGCTTATATGTTTTCTGTTACATTTAAAATATTGTATGATGTGGTTTGTATTTTCTTTCATACTAACCATTTTCCCCTACTTACAGGCAGTAGACGCAGACCTCTTCTCCAATGTCACATATAAAATCAGGACTGAATCAGCTAAGCAGTTGTTTTCTCTGAACCCCATCACTGGAAAGTTAGCTGTGCTGGAAACCCTGGACTTTGAGGACCTGGCAGCTATGGGAATGGGGGCCTCTTTCACTTTCCAGGTGGAAGCTGTCGACCAAGGAGGGCTCATGCCCCCAGGGCAAGCTACAGTCACGGTCCGCATCACGGTAAGAACCGCTGAACATTTAGTTCCCATAACTTCTCAGTGGTCTTGTCCTTTTTCCATCTATCATCATTGTCTCTAGGGAGGTATAGCAACAGCAGTGAATAAATATACTATGTGGCTGGCTTTTAGTTGAGCTTTACTGTTGTAATCATCTGCCTGAGAAACAGTTCAGCTAAACAGTACCTCAGTTCAACCTGCAGTGTTGTTTTGCCATTCAATTCAAAACTGAATATTTCCTTTTTAATGCTGTGCTGGGTCAACTTGGTTTCATTATAGCTCTGCTGAATAAAGAAAGTTGATAGACATTTGTCTCTTTGGGGCATCAAGTCTCATTCTAGATGTGAATGATTCACTACCTTTTTGATGCCAGTTATGTTAGGTGTTGCAGGAAGTTCCTTTTCCAACTGTTCAGGAGATTAACAGCAGAATGTGTATGAAGGGGATTAGATACCTTGTGTCATGACACTAGTCATGTGATTATGTAAATGGGTTTGCATACTGGCTGTGAGTATCATCTCAATGTGTATTTGCTTTAAAATGGGTCATTGCACGCTGGCGTCTGCCTCAAGAGTTTGTAGAATGCATTTCCACATTCTACTGAATTCCAGAATAGACATAAATGTATTCAAGGACACCCCCCACATGGACTGACATCATGTAGAGTAAGTTTGTCCTTCAATAAGGGCAAGCTTTGTTGCACTGATCATGCTGTGACCTCGGACCTCTGTTTGATTGAATAAGACGGTGCATTGCCAATGATATCAAACCAGTGTTTGCTATTTGAAAGAGCAGGCACGAATTACAGTAAGGTTAATGGATTCATGTAGACTTGTCTGTAACAAGAGAGGAATAAGATTCTACTTCCTTTCTCAAATTACATCTCCAGAGGGTTATTTGAGGGTTGCTTGTTTGATTTCCACATGTATTGTTTTGCTGTTGTCTCGTTTGTTGAATACCTTGCATTGATGGATAGGGTATCCTGTGTGTCTTAGTCTTCAAATGAGCTGTTTGCTAAAGTCTTGCACTTCAAAAATGTTTGATGGAAACACTTCATAGTGTGGGTTTTTCAGTCCCCCCCCCAAAAAAAAGCTCCATTCCAAGGATCCTATGAGAATGAATCCCACTGAAGGACTGGTCCGATTTGCAGTATTCTTCAGTATCTGACAAACAGTGTGTCCTCTGCATAGAGAATTATCAAGGACATGCCTGTTGATCCTCTCCAATCGTAAATCATCTGTGAATGTCAAACCAACGACACCTTCAGAGACTGAGTTGTGCAAAGGATTGGACAGTTAAGCCTATCTTTCACTCTTGTCATCTCTGGAACTTCTTTGTCTTAATAGACTACCTACTAACTAAAATAGATTTGCTTGTATAGAGATTGTTTTTGTGTTCCATCTTTTTTTCATCTTTCTTTCTGAATGATGAACCAGTGAAAATCTAAGTTTAAAAAATAGATGAATAAAATTAAGATGTACTTAATTGCTATGTAATTAAGATATACTTAATTGTAACTGAGGCATTAAGATAAAGATAAAATAAAGATAAACTTTATGGATCCCCATAGGGGAAATTCTTCTGTCACAATAGCGTAACAGATATAATGTCAAAAAATAAAAAAGTAAAATAAATATGAATATAAACATAAATAAAGTAACAGAAGACTGAAGATATCAAGACATCCATGAATAAATAGACAGCAGTAACAACAACAACAACAGCAACATCAGGGATAATAATGGACATAATAATGGAACATATAAGGAACAGTAAGGGTGAAAAATACATAACCACAACTAAGCGATGAATAGATGAATAAAGTGACAATAGCAATGACAAGAATAAAATAAATAAACAAAAATGGGCAGGATGCATGCAGGCTGGGACCAACAAGGATAAGAAAGACAGCAGAGTTAGGGCATAACATGTGAATGGATGAGGTAGTGAATGGAGTAAGGTAATGAGATTGTGGATGTGGATGCTCCGTAGTGAGATGAACCATTGGCTGAAGGAGCTGCCCATCAGCCACAACTTGTGGTGCAAGGGGTGAGAAGGATTGTCCAGAAAAGCTCCCAGTTTGTCCCTCACCCTTCCCACTGCTACCGATTGCACATGGTCCAGGTTCAGTCCTATAACCGAGCAGGCTTTTATCATTATCTTGTTGAGCCTATTAATCTTGCCAGTTCTGGCACCACCCCACCAGCACACTATACCAAAGAAGAGTGCACTGGTGAAAATAGACTGGTGCTTGTAGGAGTTCCTAACCCCACCTCTTCACCCTGGATGATGATTGGTATCTGTCTCCTCACGATTTTTCCGGAATCCCACAACCACCACCGTGGTCTTGAAGTTGTTGAGTAGGAGGTGGTTGTGTTTGCTTCACTCAACAAAATTTGCGATCGGACCTCTGGCCTCCACCTCGTTGTCATTGTTGATGCATCCAACGATGGAAGAGTCATCAGAGAACTTCTGGAGGTGGCAGAAGGTCTCCAGCACTTTCAAAATCGCATTTGAGCAAAATGAGCAAATTCTGAAGTGCTATTTTTATTAGCATACAGTACATTTCATATTTTTGTAATTTTAAACAATTAATGAAAGAGTAGCATTTTGTATGCAACCTGTTTGAGGGAAACATAATGAGAAATGATAATAATAATAATAATCCCTCAAATTAAATGTTAATAGGATACATGTCCAAAGTAAATCCACTCATAAAGCATCTTGAGCAAAATTAAAAAATATTTAAAATGTCTACCATTAATTATATTTGCTGTATCTGTAGTTACAGTGCTGCTGCAGAAGTTAAAGCCTCATCCTTTTATCTTTACACTCCCACGAATTCATGTTTGCTCATTGCAGGGAAGATGTGATTTCTGTCATCCCTGAAGGACCCAATTCAGAAGCATCACTTCTACCATGAAAGGATCCTTGCATTCGAAAATCATCCTGTGTATTGCTCTATAAATGTATGAGTGCGTGCATAGATGGGTATAAACATGAATGTTAACCACGACATTTATGTATTAAGCAAACACAAGTGTATGTATCGTCTTTTTTGCAGCCTCTTCAAAACCCTTTTAGCATAGATATCAGGCTTTGATGTACAAAACAAAGCTGGGCCCTAGTTGTTGTGATAAGAGGAGGATTGAATGACACCAGTAAACCTATAGAATGCACATATTTCGCCTTGACCGGGTCAACATCAGTAAATAAAAGAGGAAGAAAAATTACCCTTATGAGTTGGATTGTAGGGCAACGCTACTTGTGGGAGTTGTGAAAGGCATACTAAGTTTTCATTTTTATTCACAGAGCCATGGTGGAAAAATTAACAAGGTTTCATCCAAGTGTAGGCACAAAATTAAATATATTATTAATTATTTATGAGAAATATTAAAAGAAGGGGTGTCGTTCTTGGGTGTTGTATAACACTGGAGTCCCACAAAACTGTTTCATTGCCTTAAGGGAATCTCATGCAGAAGAAAGATGAGATAAGAAGGCAGTATTTAGTTTTTGCCCTGTGTCAAGAGTGTGTGTGCGTGCGTGTGTGTGCGTGTGCGTGCGTGCGTGCGTGCGTGCGTGCGTGTGTGTGTGTGTGTTTGTGTATACTGGGCAATTACTGGGAGAAAATTATTTCTCCAGGTATTTGAGCCTGCAAGTCACATAAAAAGTATTTCTATTAAAATTTGCATGTATTACTTCAAGTAGATCACAAAGCCCCTCCATGCACGTTCCTGTACTAGTATACTGTTATCTTGAGACTTCTTGAGATGCTTTTTGCTTCGTTCATAACCAGATAATGTGTTATCCCATGTACATCTATCAATATTTTTGTACTGTTGATATGGTGCTTTCTTTTATTGCTAATCTAACAGCAAGACATGCATTTTTTCCCATTTTTAAGGTGTTATGAATCTATGCCCAAATATGTATGTGGGATGAAATGTAGGACTAATCTTTCAGATGTCATCAATGTGGTTTTAAATGCTATGCATTATGTTAATACAGAAATATTAACCATTTTAATGTGTTTTCATGTGTTTTAACTGTTCCATACATTGTAAGAGTTGGCAATAATACCATTAGTTATATAATTAACAGTTATGACCTATCCTTTCACTTTCAGGACATGAATGACTTCGCCCCCGTCTTTAGCCAAGCACACTACAAAGGCATGGTGGCACCTAATGCAGAGAAAGGAACAGTAATCACAACTGTGTTTGCCAAGGACCTGGACCCACCGGTGAGGAGAACCTACTACACCTGTCACAGTGCAAATGTTTAAACTCTGACTGTGCAAAACATGTATTTTGAAATCAAGCACGTAGCATATAAGGCAGGTTGACTCCAGCTTTGAATTCAACAGCAGGAACAGTGTCTTCTCACTGTTTCTGTTACAAAACCATCCATTGCATTGGGGATGATATACTCAAAAGCTGTCTTCAAGACCTGAAACCTCATTAGAGCATGTACTATATGTATTTCCACCCTGTAACAGCTCTAATTGCCTCAAATTATGTAAACTATGCAGATATCAGAGCTTTCATGATATGCTTGTCTTTTTACTCGGTTCTCAGGAATCTAAATTACACAATGCAGTAACAAACAGCAGAGTCGGACAGTATTGATCACGTTACAATTTAGTACAATGCCAGGTCTACAATCAGAATAAAAAGCATAATTCAGGGGGCAAACATTCCTGGCTCCTCCTAGTGTGTCGAAGTGTTGTTGAGCAAGACACTGAACCCCTAACTGCTCCCCTGGCACTGCTAGATGGCTACCAGCTACTCATGGTCCATCCATGATGGGTGAAATGCAGAGATGAATTTCCTGCAAGGGATTAATAAAGTTTAAAAAATACAATTGTAACAGTGAGAAAGCGGTAGCATACTTTTGCTATGTCCATACTTCTTTGTTTCTTTTATTTCCATACTACCATTAATTTCTCTGTGTCGAAATACTCTCTGAGGACCACATGAGAAGGTTAAAATTCTCTGTATGCTAACAATGGTTTTCAAAATCATGGCTTCACCAAGATTGAATTACTGAGTCTACATTTTATGTTTAAAATAAACATAAATGTGAATTGATACTGGGCATACAAAAGTATTGTAAAATATCATCTTGTATTTTATAACATTGTACCCCAAGTTAACGTATTTTATTGCATGTGCAGCACCATTTTTATTTCACATTGCTGGTCATTGTCCACACGAAGAGAGCCGAAGCCAAACATTGAAGCCTCTTCTCTGTTAGTACAGAGGGTCCAGGGATTAACCATCTGGACAAACAGGTTTCTGTTTCTCTGGTCCTTCACCATGAGCCCCTTGAGCATAGCATTTTTGATATTGCATATTTCATTGTTACAAGCATCTACATTAAACTGTTTGTCATTGTAATTATAGTGTGTAAAGAGAGAATTTTAGTATAAACACAATTACAACCAAAAATTTGTTGAAACTTTTTCAAAGATAGGTTTATGTATTTTCAGCACTACAATGACAACTCTTCGGCACACTTTCTCCCTCACTTTCCCCTACTTTCATATCCTCTTCACTGTTATTCTTTTCAACTTCAATTTGCACTTACTGTATTATCTTTTTCCCCCTAATCCATAATCCTTCAATTGAGAAATATTGTTTTCTAGAAAAACAGTCTAGAAACCCAACAATGAATGCAAAACTGTTATTATGTAATCATGACCACAGTTGTGGCTAAGTAGTGTTTGAGACACATGGCTGTGACGTACAAAAGGGTTTTGACTGACAGAGGGATTAGACTTGCTAACAGGAGCAGACTAACCCAGTCTCTTATTGACCTGGATTTGGAGCTCAAAGAATCTTATCGACAGGATGCCTGTGATAGACGCCTGTTTAAGAAAGCAAAGGCTTAGTCCTCTACCTTATACACTGACAGCTGTTTACTCTCAGAGACCCTAAAACTGCACATCCCCAAAAAAAGAAAACCTTGCAGATCCTTGACAACACATTCTGGCTTTTACTTTGATTTGGTCAAATTGAGTTTTGGCTACTTCTCTCTTGAAGTTATACTTGTTCTTTTCTGTTCTGTAATATTTTATGTGTGTCTATATTTAACTATTATTTTTGGTCAACTCCAGATCAAATTAACATTAGCATTCAGTCATAAATGATTGTACAGATTGAATTATCAATATGGTATATAATGTACCATGTACATGCTAAGATTTTACTATTTTGGAAATGGAACCGAATGTCAGGTTTTCCTTTAATATTATTTTATTTCCGTGAACTTAAATTACATCTTAACTTTACCAAGCAATGTCCATTAATCATTCATACTCCAAAGAAAAAGTGAGATAGAGAATTGTTGAATGAACACTCGACTCATTATTTCTGAGCTATTGCAAGTTGCTGTATTAGAAATATAATCTACCAATACCTGAAACTTGTAGAATCATCATCTCCAAATGTTAAAAGTCTTTTGTTAAAGTCTGGCACAAAACCTGGCTTTTACATATTTATACAGTTCATATCAGTCCAAGTACAAGTTGGAGAGAACAGGCCATTATTGGGTTCCGGGTTTGATCCCCTTCTCCTCCAGAGTCAGAGTTACATGAGCAAGAGAATCCTAAACTATTCATAATATGTTCAGCATTCATTCTGTGTGTGTGTGTGTGTGTGTGTGTGTGTGTGTGTGTGTGTGTGTGTGTGTGTGTGTGTGTGTGTGTGTGTGTGTGTGTGTGTGTGTGTGTGTGTGTGTGTGTGTGGGGGGGTTTATAGTTGGAATATTGTACATTGTATAGCAAGCTCTGCCAACAGCAAATGTTTTTTGTTTTTGTTTTTTGGCTTTTTTATGGGGAGTTGATTCAGTAAATTGCGTTTATTTACTTTTGTCACCTAAAATGATGCAGCTTCATTGAAAGTTGCTTGAGGTTTGAATGCCTGACCTCCCCAACTATTGGGGAGGAAAGTGCCTATTCTTGCTGTAAAATGAACTATTGTAAAAATGCATTCAGCAGAACAACCATGAACCCTGCTAAGTTACATGATTCCATTACTGTTGACATTGTACTATAGTGGCTGCTGCATGAGATCAATCTGTGCCTGGTTTGTTCTAAAAGTGGTCCTGTACTGATATCAGTTATATGACATATTTGAGGACAACAGGTAGAAAAGCACCGAGAAAAATTAGTCCCATTTATTTCATGAAGACTGTCTGGGCATTGACTCAGATCGCCTCATACTTTCTTAAAGATACACTTGTATAAGCTAACCTCCCATGGAGCCCTTCTTTCCCAAGAGTGCTAATGTGTTTGGAAAAGAGGGGAACTTCAAAAAGCTTTTTAAAAAGATCTGATTGAATTTGAAGTCTAACAGGATCTATTTTGTATGTGGAAAACCATGGAGAAGACTAGTAATCAGGAAGTAAGATTAATCTCAATCAGATGCTCATTTTAAAGTCCACTCTCAAAAATTAGAAAAGAAGAACTCTGCTTCAAAAAATGTAATTTATACAATAGACTGTGTTCCAGTGCTCATTATTTCAGTCCATGTTAAAGTCTGCACCTGTAGTTAATAGTCCCACAGTAGGGAAAATTGCATTATTAACTGTGGTTTTACATTACACAGCATTGCATTACCTTTATCAAGATGATTAATTTTATATTTTACTAAATAATTCACACAATATTTCCCTTTTTATAGTGCTACATTGAAAAATTACACAGGTTTTTTCACTACACAGTGTATGAAGTGAAGCCACATGACTGAAAAGACTAGGTTACAAGAAGGGGAAGTTGCTGCCTGTAGCCTACAACTCTTAATTTAATACTTCTCTTTTGTTGTGCCTTTGCCTTCCATCAATCCCCACAATATTTCACTTTTTTGCTGTCAGAATATAACAAAATGTCAATTGTTTGTTGTGGTCTCTTTATCTTCTCAGGATTCATTTCATCCGGTTGCTGCTTCTTAAGAAAAAGTTAATGAGGTTTAGGCAGCAGCCAATGGCAATGTTCATTTTGTAAAACTAAATGCATTATTTTGTTGTACTTAATTGTACTTAGATCATCCAAAGGAGCTATTTAGCAATGGGTCTTAAACCTGTGGTTAAATGGAATGTAAATGCGCAACTCACAAACACACCAGGGCGAAGCTGGCTGTTACCTTCCTGTGCATTTCCCCTCTTGCTTTGGTAATGATTGGTGGGGGGGATTGTTCCCCAATCCCCATATTTGATTAATAAAGTCAGGAACGGAACTAGCAACACAAAGGTTTCAGCTTCACATTGCTCATCTGTCATTCACTATTAGCCCTATCAATGTGACTGTCTTGTTTACTGTTTATTTATTTATTTTTATTTGGACATTTGTCCAACAGCGACAATTTCGGTAAACACTATTTCATTTAAAAATAAATAGATATTCACGTATGAAAGTTTCCAGTCAAGGCTTATTTGCAACCCCAGTTCCTGGTTATATGCTGAGTGTTTTTTGATCTGTGGAGCGGGGCCGGGATACCCGTACAAACTCGCACAGGCAAATAGCGTGAACTCTACATAGTACAACCCAAGCACACCCACGACAATCCTACTGTCAAGCCAGACTGGTAGCCACTCCATGACTTAGTCATTTGGTACTGATTTTCATGTGATTTTCATCAGATTTTCGTCAGTAATATTTGCAGATGCAACATTATGATGGGTCTCGATTCACATGGTAATGATTTAAATTATATGAGTGTATTACCTCACAAAATATCACCCTGTGACTTCATGAAAATCTGATTTTTTTCTGAAAAGACAAAAATCCAAATACTGGATACTTGTATGTACTAGTAGAGTTTTTATTAATCTCAAAGATAATGTGTTTCTTGTGGTTTATTATTGTTTTGTTGTATTTCCTCCTTCTTGCAGGGCACCCCAGCCAGTTTTGTTCGCTACAGAGTGGACCTGGAGAGGTCACCGTACAGTGGGAGCATATTTGATGTGGAAAAAGAAAGCGGAAGGGTCGTTACCAAGGTCAACCTCAATGAGAGGCCTAGTTCTACCTTTGAGGTAAGAGTCATAATTGCAGCGAACGTAATGATAATAATGTTGTTGGCCTGATCTGACAATGGTGAAAACAACCATCATGGCATTAAAAATGAGGTAAAAATGATCCGTGGAAGGCTTAGATAAAACTGAGAGAACCAAAATGGTTTGTAATTCAAAAAAAAATTTAAATTCCAGGAATACACTATTTGGTATTTGAATATAGTATTCTGATGCTCGGATGTAATTCCTCTGATAAGTTATCTACTCTATAAGTGTTTGTTTGGTAGATAAGCTTCTGATTGATCTTCAAATTTTATTTGTTTTGGAATTTAACTCTATCCTTTCTGCTTTTTGTTTGTGTGTATGCAACAGATTAATAGAATCAAATCCATAAGCCGTGAAAAATAAGTGGTCAAGTTTGGAACCCTAAACAGATGTGTATTTGCATCAATCTGTATCCAGTTCTGACAGCTTTGCAAATAACCATTCCATTGACCTTATCTTCAACCACATAATTCTTCTAGCAATCTTTCTCAGCGTGCAGAGATTGTCCTGCATGACATTTTTGTTACTGTGTTAATCAATCATAATCCATACGTCAAATTTTGAAGTGAATAAGATTTGGGGTTTAGTGTCATGCCGGCGGCTTTGTAATGTCTTGCAAGCAAAACCTTTTTTTAAAATATCAGTCTGGTGTGCTTCTGGGCGACTCCATGATATTCATCAACTGATGAAAGGCCCAGAGTGATTATAAAATAAGAGCTAAACTGGTGATAGCTGACAGCTGGATCCAGCACGACGTAAGAATGGAAGCTGAATTTGATTTAAAAAAGGAGATGGTGGGAAAATTTCTTTCAAGTTTGGTTGAAAAATTCATAAAGCGTTCAGTTTTTATCTTCATTTGCAGGGTCACAATGTGCGAATATTGATCTATTGTAGTCAACGAAAAATCAAGTTTAATCCATGTGTCCAGGGATATTGGGTTTTTCTTGAAGATTACACTAATCCTGTCTAAGCCTGTAAGGTAGAGTTATGTTGTTTGATTTTAAAGTGGACTTGGTTAGACATATTTGTAGTTATATATTAATATATATGCATTATATTTGTGAGAAGTTACCAGAGAATAGTGTGTCCTAATGAGAAAATGTCTTGTTCAATCCAGTGCTATCTTTCCAATTCTTGTTTATGTGTCTGTGTTTCATAAAATATTAATATTTTCATCCTTGTTCTGGCTATCTCTCTAGAACATCCCACCACCCTGATTTTCCCTGTCCTCCACAATCTATAAATATAGATCAATATATTCATACTTGTCTGGCAGCTTTGGGAGCTGTGTCAGTATCTTTCTTGCTTTTTTTGTAGGATGCAGAACATGTTTGCAAAATAAGGCTTGGCCACCATTAAAAGGAAGCTTTGTCTACTTATAGTTCTATCAGTTTAATGCAGTAAATGTGATTTTGCATATGTGCTCACTTTCCTGTTTGTGTTGTGTCCTCCATATTGCAGTTGGTTGTGATAGCCTTTGATGATGGAGAGCCAGTAAAATCCAACAGTAGTTTGGTGGAGATTGTTGTACTTCAGCCTTCCCGCATTCCAATATTTACACAGGAGGAGTACAGGTGAGTTTATCTGACACAGCAAGCTGTAAATAGATACCAAAGTCCAATAAATTGAGGAAATAAACTTTAAAAAACAGTCACTTGAAACACATTTGTATTTCTGCTTTTCCTTTTCAGTCTCTTCTAAGGCTTCAATTTCTTAATGTAATTATAATAATATGTAATATAATAATATAATACAATAATTATTTTTAAATAATGCATGTATTATTTCAATTAAATAAGTTATTATCATTTATATAATTGATTAATTTTGGCTTGTTTATTTAACTTTTCACTTTGGCGAATAACATGATCCTCATATAAATAACATTTTACAATAATAATATCTACCTCTTCATGCTTGTGGTCCCACTGACAACACTTAGTAAATATCCTTGTCTCATTGCACTATTTTTATCTCCATAACTGATTAATGGTTCTAAGAATATGCTTTAGGGCCTTAGACTAGATTGTGCAGATCATCAGTGTTGTAAACCTCATTTGTTTCTCTCAAAGGGCAAAGCAGGGCTTCCCTCTCTTTTTATTTAGGACCGCTTCTGAAAAGATTAAATGTTTAGACTATTAAAGCAGCTGCCAAATATACAGCTGCCACCCTGGGCTTGAGCTGGGTAGAGTCAGTGCTGTTTTGTCTGTACTGATTTACTATAGTGTGACTCAAGAGGAGGACAAGAAGTCATTTATAATTAAAGTATACATGGATTATTAACACCCCAGCTGAAGCTGCTTTGAAAACTCCCATAATAGGTTGATGCTGCCTCAAACAGTTGCATGATATTCTTTTTCCGGTTATGGCTTACGAGGTGTTCAGATTTCTTACCAAACTGTGAGGGTTTTGGTTAGATGACAGAGATGCCTCTCACATTTCAAACTTTGACAGAGTACCCCGTGTATCAGAATGTGATATGTTTGTTCACATTGCACGGGTCTTGAGAGTCATATCAAACCTAAACCAATTTTAGGACGAGCTGTGCGCATTAATAAACTGCTGCTATTGTTTTCATCTCTCTGCTTATCTCTGGACATTGATGGTGAAGTTGTAACGTTAGCAGCATGTGTGTTTGTGTGTGTGTTCCTCATACATATGAGTGCACGTGTATCGACTACACGTTTTCCTAATAGCTTGTTATTCAGCTCTTTGTGTATGCCCACGTTCTCCTGTTGCTCAGCTTTATTCTGTGATTGATACACATGCACAGCCGCATAGCTGTTGAAAGGTCATTGATTAATGTTTTGAATTACTGCCAATGTCTGTCACTCACATGGAAGGTCAGTATGCGGGCTTAGACTCTGTGGGGTGTCACATTGTTAATGTCAACCACACAGTGGCGGGACAGTTGTAAATTATGCACTGTGAAAGCATTAGCCAAGTGTGGAGTTCTTCTGTTGGACAAGGTGCTCTACGGCTGAGAGCAACAAATCTGCAGGCTCTTGGATGCCCTGGCTCCTCATCCCTCACCTCTTGGTCTCCCTCTCCTAAGTCTCCCCAAGGAACCTTCTGAACACAAATCACTCTCTAAATGTTCACTGAAGATCTCGTTTGTCTCAGCGAGGGCAGTTAGTTATATCAGCAATCAGGTATGCTTTGGCTACAACTCCAAAGTACACAATTAAAAGAGCTCTACGGGGCTTTGACTGACTTAATGATTCCTGCTCCTGTTTTATGGTTAGTCCCTTCCATCTGTCACAGAGAAATGAGGGACTCTCAGTCCTTGTTGGACAAAATAAATATCTCACACCACAGTTAGCACACCACGTGGTCTTATTGGTCCTCTGTTCTTTTCTTCCAGCAGACTGTCATGTGTGGTATTTGAAATATACACACTTTTATGATGCTAATAAATACACCAAGTATCATTCTTGAATAAGTATCTGAATTATTTACACCCATTGGCATCGAGAAAGGTAATGGGCTTAGGTGGTTTGGCGTTGGCTTTATTTTTTTTCCTCCATTCTTTAAAATGTAATTTTCCAAAGCAGAGAAAGAAGTATTCATATTCTAAATAGAGGCATTACTTTCTCAGTCCAAATTCAAATAACTTCAAATTCACTCATTCAGTCAAGCATTAATTGCTGCAAAGAGTTATTTGTTTTGTTTTTTTCTAAATTAAATGTTATATGATCATGTGCTGCTTTCGCACACACCAGCTCAGCAGGCTGTTTTGGCAGATAACATAATTAAAGAGGATTTTCCAAAAAGGCATGCTATCAGTACTAGCTGATTGTTCAGGGTGTAATTGTTCAAAGTTTTGTTTCAGCACAATAGCATGTTAGTTATTTTCTCGCTGTGACTGTTCAACTAATATGTCACATGGCCATCCCTAAATCAAGATTTTCCATATGGTAGCTGGATGAAAAGTGCACTCCTAAGATGGTATGTTAGCAAATTAAAACGGGTAATATTACAGAGTAGTCCCATAGAGGTAAAGCATATAATGTGAATGATTTAGAAAATTGTAACATAAATCAAACCCCCTTCTCTGTCAGAGTGTCTTCTACCTGTCATATCAAATTAATCTGCAATACCTGTGGTGAAACACTGAAGAATCAATCCCCATAATCCCACAATTCTTTGTGAAACATTGTGAAACTAACTCTCAGCTAATGTTTTGATTGAGAGGCCCTTGCAGCAGAAATTCTGTGCTTAAACTACTGAATAATGGAAGTCACGGGCATGACTCTTTGGGAAGATTTTCGTGGCCACATGGGATAGGAATGAATATTTATTTTTTTAGCCTGTGTGACTGGAGATAGAGGGGCAGGGGGGGTAAACCACTATCTAAGATGATCCTGCTATATGAATCCATGCACGTAAAGTGAGGCTACGTCCCTAGCCCTATGTCACAAATCTGTGGTCAGAACCGTTTTCTGTGCTGCGTATCTTGCCCACAGCAATTCCCCTTCTAAATCTACTGTTAAATCACATGAGACTTTTCCCTCATACTTCTGAATGTGTCATTTCTCTCTTCTCAAGCCAAGCTCCCAAGTGTCCATATCCCTTGAGTTTTTCCCCTCAGTTTATATATCTTTTTGTCAGTTTCTGCCTTCCTTCGTGTTCTTACCACCACCCCTCTCACCGTACAATAACCTTTAATTTTCTCCTCTTCAAGGAGATAAATTTCTGCCCTTGTGGAAAAGAGGTTGTCTGTGTACACATGGTCCCTTGTATTTTTTTGTGTGTTTTTCATGAAACCCTTGATCATTTGATCATTCTCTCTGAATGCTTATAAATTTCGTCATTGTAATTAAAAGCTTATAAATGAAGGCTACTCTAACACCAGCTGAATCTGCATGTACTCATATTCATCCAGTCACTGCCCACCTATAGATTTTTTTTAATCCTATATTCTTTATGAAGCCTTACATACAATATAGCCATTTAACCATGACCTATGAGATACTGAGCAAAAATCTGAAAAGTTGAATGATCTCTCACAACAACAGACACCATTTGTAGAAACTGGCATAAAACCATATATACTTACTGAAATATGCTGCCTATTACTACAAATTCACGAGGTACTCTTATCTCCACTGATGGATTCCCTAAAAAAAACAACCTTGCAGTAGCATTGCAAGGGTATCAATTACAGCATAACATAACATGTATAGTTATCATCTCGATTTTTTTTTTCAAATTTGAATCACTGATAGACTGTTCATCATCATCATTATCATTTTATTCCCAACCCATGTTATTATTTGAACATTAAAAGAAAATGATAGGTTGATCGGTTATATAATGGTGTGTTTATTGTGTGTGTGTGTGTGCATGCCACAACTTTGTGTCTTGTCTCTTGAAATTGATATCTGTGATGCTGAGGAGCCAGAATGACAGTGTGGTTTTCCTTTTGTGCCATTTCATCACAGCCTTGATTTATACTCTTCAGTCTGCATATATAAGTATTTTTACAGACAAGATAAGCGTACGCAAAGACAGAACCATGTAGGAAGCACAGTAAAGATAAGAAAACAATAGGTAAAAGAAGCAAGTCAACTTAAAGTCACAGTGTGATTGACAATTTTTGCAAAAAGTTTTGCAAAGGGAATAACTTGAAAATTAAATGGGTTTTTGGGGAGGGTTTTCAGGTGTAAGCCATCCATGCAAATCTGATTTCCAATGTTCAGAACATACTGAGGACTGGAGATCATAAGTTTTAGTGCATCACTTTTGACATTTATACATACTGTAATGACGATGACTGTGCTTTCATATCTGCTACATTTTTATTTAATAGCGGTTTCTACAGTTGTCATTTAAGACACTATAGCGTCTGCTGCAGTCTCTCTGCTAAGTTATCAGCATGCAAGTATCATCCACCCTCCTGCTCTGTTATCAGTGTTTTAGTGCACCTGAATTCATGATACATTTGATCTAATTTGCATGTTTTTGTCATTTCTGCCATAGGACAAAGAAGTAAAGAAATTGTTTTAGTTTTTTTTGTTTTTTTTTTAACCATGGCCCATTTGCTAACTGCTGAGAAACAGCATTCATTTCATATCTGCTTCACTTTGACAAATTCCTTGCGAAGTCAGGTGAATGACTAACACGTGTGTATTCAGCTGTACTGGCATTTGGAATGAGTGATCACAAAGACGGAAAACAAAAAATGTTTCAACTTTACTAACTAAGGAGCCTTCCAGGTTAGTTATATCATCAGCTTACATTATTAGCATCTTAAAATATCAATCGATATTAGTAACACAGTCATATTTTATAAATGAATCAATTAAGATAAGCACCATCTCATTTGAAACACATTTGTTGTTCATTGAAAATGTCAGTAAGTATTTTTCACAGTATTGCCTTCATATATTAGTATTCAGCTCACATTGTTCTTTGGCAGTGTAAAATGTAATTGGAATTAACTCACACAGTACAGTAAAAGACAGACAGAACATGAGAATACAGAATGGCAATAGATAATAATTAAAGTCTCATGCAACTTGAACTTATTTGGAAAGTTGGCATGTCTGATTGAAGTGAATATAATTTGGGGTTAATGCTTCATGCCATAATTTATTCCCTTTACTGCATTTCAACCAAGTTGCACACAGCACATGCCCTACATTATAAAGATATCCGAGGAGTAGCACTGCAGCACATTATTGACCAATGCTCAGTCATGCTGTCAGCAGAGCAAGCAGTGTCAACTGTGAGCTTTACTACGATTAACATGTCGTTACAATGTAAGCCACCATTTGAATAGCACAATTAATGACCACCATAAATTTCTGTGAGAACATTTAAAAGCAAAAGCTCGTTGTTGGTTCCACTATATTTTGGAGTTTATACAGCGAATGCACTTACAATATGTCATTTGTAAAAATGTTTTGAGCTTTGATGTATAGCCTGTCATTTTAGAAATGACACGCTATGAATTTGAGAAAAATTGTTTGCTTGAAGAAAAAAAAAATATTTATATATTCATAGCTGCTGTCTTTTAAGCTTTTATAGACATTGCAGAATAACAATGAATAATTTGTTCTTTTACTTAAGAAGACAGACATTTTCAGGGTAGCATACAGTGTGCCCTCCCACACATGCCCTCATATGTCCTGGTAAACTAAGGGTTTTTCTTCAAAAAACAATATCAAATATAGTTTTTTTTTCCTTTCCATTCATCCTCATTCATTATCCTTTCTTCCTTATACCTATGAGTCATAGCTACAGGGTGTGGAAGACTGGCATACTTATGAAGGGCATGATTGATTTTCAGCCACAGGATTGAAGCCGCTGTCCTGAGCCCTGAACCTCAAAGCACAAAGAATGCACTGACCTTTCACTTGTCTTTGCTAAGCAGGCAGATATCACTTTGCTGCTGTGCAGATGCCATGTTATACTCGGTGAACTCATCCCTTATATCAGATAAAGGTTGATGCTAAAAGACAAGCTTCAAAAGGATGAAAACCTTGTGATCATTAATGATCCAACTCAGAAATATGGGTCATTTTTCATTATAATAAAAGTAGCAACCACCAAATGTCTTGGTTGTTTAAGAGCAAGAAATTGTACAAATGGATTGCCTCATATTTGGTGTGCTGTCGACAAATATCTATTTTGAAAGAATTATGATAACAATGCAACAGAGAAAACATTGGACTATTTAGATACGGTTATTTAAATTACTAGCATTGTAGCCAGAACTAACCA
Source organism: Fistularia commersonii (assembly GCF_037954325.1). NCBI lineage: Eukaryota > Metazoa > Chordata > Actinopteri > Syngnathiformes > Fistulariidae > Fistularia > Fistularia commersonii. Next base: position 17,674,187 of record NC_141285.1, read on the forward strand.
CATTGTCTTGTCGATGATGGCCCCTTTCACTTTCTGCTTGTTACAGAGGTGGTATTATCTTTCTGTCCGTGAGACTCCTAAGTAGATTGACAGTAAAACATGTGGGATGGGGTGTTGCAGGCCTATATTTCTGGCTCCAATCAGACAACATACCCATCTACTGCCATCAGAAAATTCACTTGCCAGGTCACCTCCTGTTTGTTAAATGAACCAGTAACATGTGGAGTAATATCATGTGGGGAGATATTACCATGCTGGAAAGAGGCGGACATTGCCTTGCTGCACAGTTAATATTGTTTCTCCAGCTTTGCAAATGTTTTCAGTCTCACCCTCCCTAGTAGAAATGTTTGACTCAAGCTAACAGCCTGTCTGTTGTGGCAAGATAAATGATCAGTGGAGCCGCTTAGGAGCATGATGGGTTTGGGGTAGTAAACTTTTTTTTTTTAACATAGTCGTCCAAAATTGCTAAAGCTTTCATTATATGACAAATGTTTGTTTGCACCTGATAAGATTCTCTTAAACCTCAGCAAGTATGAGAAGGGAACATTATATGCTGGTGTCTGCTAATGGTGAATTGGTTTAACACAAAGATCGCATTTGCTGGAGGAGGTGATGAATTGCTAATTCTTACTCAGTTCTAGAAATTGAGCCTCATTTTAAATGAATGAAATGTATAATAATAGTTTAGAAGGGAACAAATGGAATAATGCAGGCAGTCGGCTTAGGGGCTTTCATATTTTTCATAATCTCTATAATACTTGGTTGCTGGAAGGCTACTGCATCCAATGTATAACTTTTTTTTCTTTCGAAGTTACACTCTTGTATGTTCTAAAAGAGCCATCTTCTATTTCGGTAACTAATCAGCAAAGAAACAATCCTACATGTGAGGTTACCACTGAATGTTTTATAATTAGAATCGTTTTTATGCATTAAATAATTAAAAACATGAGTAAAGCTATATAATTATCACTGAATTTGATTTTGATGAGAGAGACCAATCAGTGGGGTTTTGTGCACTCATCAAAATGTCTTACTGGAGCACTTAGTATTGGTTTTAATACTTCATATTCTTACTTGTCAGTAGGTTTTATGAAACTGGCGGTCTTGCACACAGTGTACTTTCCAACATAGACCAGTGTATAGAGTTATGTTTGAGGAAACAGGATTGTACCTACAGAATTTAAAACTGGAGTGAATGTATAGATAGTACAAACATGCTCAAAATGGGCAGTGCACATGTAGGTTTGATCCTGTCCCTATTTCCCATGCCCCCCCCCCCCCCCCATTCCTGTCCCTTCACTTTGGAAAGCAAGAAAACACAACACAGCATCTAGGGGTTCTTTCTATGTATTTTCCCCCCATTGTCAGAGGATGGAAGTAGAGATACTGTGCTCCACCTTCACCTCATTATCAAATGTCAAGTTGTTGTCAAGTCAATCAAGTTTTTGCTGTTTTGTCTGACCTGAGTGCTAAATGAAGGGCAATAGAATCATGGTACCCAAGTTATCTTCTTTACAATGTTATCAAACCAACCAAATTCAATCATGACTACTAAGATAACTATAATTTATTTTGTAGGCCTTGAAACTCTTAATAAGTGCATCCATTGCTTTATAGTTGTTTCTTTGTCATTGATAGTCTTTAGGGTCATATTTGTTATGTGATCAAACACAAAATGTACAATTCAACAGTTTAGTGGGACTAAATAGATAGATCTGTTTCCTAAATAATATTCATGTTGTAAATTGTAAATCATTGTAAATCATAAAATGTTGTCACGTGACTTGTAAATGTGACTCATTGTGTTGCAAATTATTTGACAATTGTTAAAAATTGTTGGATTGTTCTTTTGTAATTTAAAAAACTAATCAGTGTTCATTTCCTATAGTTCATATTCAGGTGGAATAGAAGATCCGAGCAAAAAAAGAAAATGGTAATGATAGCAATCATAAATTGTGCTTCAAAGTACAAATTAATTTTTACTTTTCATGGATTTAACAATTCTACATTTTACCTTACGGTTCTGGAGTCTAATGATGTAATTTTCTCTACTGTCAGGCTTTGCTAATTGGCACAGATCACTACGCTCGGCTGCTGGGGTGGGGGGTGGGGGGGGGAATTGGAGAGGATCAGACCAAACATTCAAATACTGTATATGTAAACTTTTCAACTGTTGCTTTTTGAATTCCCCATTATTTCTCTTTGACAGCAGCTGTTATAACTGTCATGACTAATGAAAACTGCTCTTTTGATTCACTCTTCTATTCAGTCAGTCACTCCAGAACCACAAATATTTTTTTCTGTAGTCTGACTGGCTGACAGTTTTGATTGGTTGGACCAGTTGTCACTCTCAGCAACATTGCCCAACCATAGCATTTATTTGTCTTTGCTCCAGCTTTCTGCTTTTCTAGAATCAGATATTGCTTTAATGATTTTTGTGAATGCCTGTTTTATTATAATAACACCATAACTCTTTGTAGAGGGTTATCGTGAAGATAACTGTGTATTACTATACCAATGAAGACGTTGGGAAGAAAAGAACATGCAGGGTGGCATGGTGGCCAGTGGTTAGTGTTCTCCTTTTTCCTCTACCCCAGAAAACCATGTAGTCGCTTCATTGGAGACTCTAAGGTGCGTTTCTCCTATCATCCAAGAGACTTTTTTAGTTTGAGTGGACAGTGGGGAGTTTAAAACCACAAGGTTTGGTGGCTGGTTTAAGTTACAATGGCTTGTTATGAAATGGCTTGGCTGTGCTAAGGGGAGATAAAGGGAAAATGAAAATAAAATTAAATGCATTAATTTCATTTAGTATATAAAATATGGTTGCTGATACACATCTATATTATTTAATGCACATGTGTAATTGTACACCAACACCTCTGGGATTATCCAGAGGAAATACATACAGTATGTATTGCAGTCCATGAAATAAAATCACTTTTAGACAGACAATTAAACTGGTCAAGAGCAATTACAAATTAGGCTGTTGGGCATGTCCAGGTCCAATGTGAAACTTCATCGTGAAGCAGTTACAGTCTTAAAATCAAGCATTTAATTTTCATTATACTTTATTAATTCCTTGCGGGAAATTCATCTCTGCATTTAAACCATCATGGATGGGCCACGAGCAGTTGGCAGCCATCTAGCAGCACCAGGGCAACAGATAGCGGTTCAGTGTTTTGCTCAAGAATGCTTTGACACACTAACAAGAGCAATGTTCAGTTCCAGGGATGATCGCTCTAACTCCCTGTGCCATTGGATATCCACATGGTTGAATTTACAACATTTGTTGTGATCATTTGTTTGATGTTATTGTGATCTTACATGGTGTACTCTTGCTTGTAAACGTAACACAAGTGCTTCTTATCATCACCTTTGAATCCTGCTCTAGATGGAAATTGTATAACTGTTAAAGGGAAGCATTTATTTTTTTCTCCCATACTATTATATTATAAATGCATTTTGTCTTTTGCTGTGGCGGTCAGCAATCTACCACCTTTTTTTCCAATATCTCTTTTCATTATATCTGATAGGAATTAGATTTACCTTTATAGGCTTTGCGCCTTCCTGAACTTGTTTATATGCACCTTTTCAATTATTCTTGGCCTCGCTTGAGTAGATTACATTAAATTATCTGAGTACTCATGTAAATGTGTACAATCAATGTGAAATAAAATTGGGTAAAGTTTGAGATTTTGTTGACTGGGATGTTTCTCCCTTTCGTGTTTTTCTAAGTATTTCATATTGAGAAGTATTTGGCAGAACAAATAGCCTTGTAATAACAGAGGCAGATTCTGCATTATTTTCTGAAGCGTTCTACATATCTTGTGGTTTAGTCATTTTGGATAGGTTCATAACCCGTATTTTTTAAATTCAGATTTCTCCCTCCATCCTCCCATGTTGCCAGGACCTTCCAAATACAACCTTTAATCGTGAAAGTTCATTCTCTTTTTAATAAAACATGAGTGTGTAACATTCTCAGTTCAAATAGACTCTATTTATAAGGTGAAATACATCAGGCATATAATTGAAGTCTACACAAAAATATTTCCGCGAACTAATTATATAATCTAAACTGTTCGGCAAGAAGAACTTAGTTTTTCCTCTAAGGAAAAGGTTTGATGAATACATCAAATGAATTGTGGATACTGTAATTCTAATGCTTGGCTCCTTGGTGGTGCTGTGAATGGCACTGCCATCTCCCAAAATGAAGGTTGCAGGTTCGATTCTGACTGGTGCCTTTATGTTCTCCTAAAGCCTGCATTGGTTTTCCCAGAGTCCAAGTTGTAGTGGTTTAACTGAAGACACTAATTTGCCTCTAAGCACTGTATTTGTGAAAAAACTGAACAGCTTTATGTCTCAGTATGTCGCCTTGGGGACTGCAGCCTAGGGTGTAGCCTGCCAGATTGGCTCCAGACCCACCACAACCCTAAGTGAAAGATAAGCGGTATAGACAATGAATAATTCTCATGCTCTAATGTAAGGCATAAATATTTATGCATTTGTGATGCAAATTTTGAAACCTATGCTGGTATTACCATTTTTTCACCGTACGTGGCAGAATTGGGTTTAAATACGTTTCTGGCCAGTAATTAAAGCCTTGTGTGTGTAATCACATTTAGTTTGCTTACTTACCAAGTGTTAGCTTTGGTTAATTATATGAGAATTCGTAATCCGTTATACAACTTTTAATAAAGTATTAATTCTCATTGCTACCATCAAAATCAAGAAGGACTCTATAATGCAAAATATTCATGAAGTTGGAAATGGATGAAACAGAAGGATTCATTCTTACTTCAAATTGGCTGGTGGATTTGAAGTTATAATTACAATTCTGACTCACTAAAGTGACTGAAATACCCCCAGAAAGAGACCTTAACCATCTCCCCTTCAACTGAAAGTAACTGAAACCTACCAAGTGACATTAGAGATTTCCTAAAAAGTCTCATGCACATGCTGGAGTACAAATAAAGGCACTCCTTTACCCATGCAACCTGCTGGCAAACCTTTCATCAAAAACATCCTTTTCACAGTTAGTTTCACTTTCAGGAAAAGATGACTATATGCTAATAAAAATTGGCCTAATATCGGAAAAATTAAGCACCTATTGCCAGATTAATTGTTGATGATGTTCCTAACTGGTTACAAATACCAAACTGAATGCAGCATGTATTGACATGTATATGAATTTCATCCTATTTGTAATCTAATAAAATATAATAAATTGGTTTTGTTAATATGTAAGAGGGATGGAATACAATTCTGAATTAAAAGAAGTGGGCACACTTTATTGAATTTAAATACATCTAAAATGCTTGGCCAACCATTTCCATCCATTATTTACTCCTGTGTTATATTAACTTTTCTATTAGTCACAAGAAGCATTTGAGAGGTCTAATTGTTTAACTTTCAAAATGGATTATTTTATATTATGCCTTTATGTGACCTGAGTTATAATTCTGCACTTCGTCAGTGGGAGGCAGGTCTGCCAGCAAGTCATTCTCCTTGCACACTTTTACAAAAAGGCTATCCGGTTGTGCTTGGAGTGAGGCTTGACCCTGAAAGAGTTTTGGAGGCCAGCATAAGTTGTTCTAAGACCTGTGTGTACTTTTCTGCATTAATGGAGCTTTCAAAGAAGAAAGAAAACCCTTTATTGTCATATTCAGTGATACATCCAGCACATCAGCAAATTTCAACCACTGCATTTAACCCATCATGGATGAGCCATGTGCAGAAGGCACCCATTAAGCAGGCTAGAGGCTCAGTGTGTTGCTCAACAGCACTTTGATAGGCTAAAGGGACCATGGGAATTGAACCAGGAATATTCTGCTCCAAGGACAACTGCTCTAACCCCCTGGAGCCACGCTGCCCCAAAGAATCACAAGGTGCTCCAACCATCTACACTAAGATGTCCCAATATCATCACAGAAATTACAAGCTGAGTATAAAGGCAACAAGGTGACACTGCACTCGCTGCTCTTGTACACCATCAACCAAATACTAAGTGATGCAAAGAACTGAAGTTATGGCAAGGAAACAGCAAATGGAAGCAGACAAGCATGATGTTACACTGTCTGAATTTTTCAACAGATGTTTGAGTGGACAAGCCTTGCACTACCACAGGGATGGTCTAGTAGTAGGGCCAATGGTGTTTGCTTCAGACTTTAATATTTAATCAAAGAATGGCACAGAAATCCAGGCTACTAGAATTTTATTGATGGTTTCCCAAAGACTTTGGTGATTTACACCAGTAATATTTAGCTACACTTTTCTTTCAAATTGTACAAGTTTCTTTCAAGATCTTACAGATCATAACTAGATATTGAAATTAAGTTGAATAACCAATTAAACAATCCCTAATAAAATTCTCTCTCCTTTGTACTGCTGGACAGAGTTGACGTTGGCTGGACCTTAATAAGGAATAACAACTGCAAAAACACAGCAGTGGTTTTCCCTTTTGTCTGCTTGTGTTAGAGAAAAGGTTTGAATTGATTCCCCAGAGTCATTTAGTTCAAGTCAGAGGACTCTGTGTTTGTCACTTTCCAAATGTGCTTCGAGGCAGGAACAAATTAACACCAGAGTGGCATAACAACTAACTAACAAACTGTTAAAACAAATCCACTCCAGCATTCATCAAATTAGGCTGTTTCATAATTACTGAACAAAAATGTGTCTCATAATAGAACCATCAGCAGTGGAGAAGTGAGACCTGAGCTGCAACAGAGCTGCAATGTGTTTGTTGTGTTTTTATTAATGCCACACTACATTTACAGATACCTGAAGGACACAGACTTTAGTCAGGCCTCATGAGAGCTAAACACTCAGATCATATACATCAGATCCTACTTTGTCCCAATGTGTTGATCCTGCTTGTTAAGTGTGATGTTGTACAGATAGGGAGGAAAGGTAAGGTAGAATCAGTGCAATACAAGTATCCCCTGCGATAAACAATAAGGCTTATTATGCTGACTTGTCTCATGAGCGTCACTCCACCTTTGGGCCTGGGGCTGACTGCTTGCTGACACCTGTGTGCTGCCTGTGCCTCTCAACGTCTTGTCATTCACATGCATGTTAACACCAGGACTTAATGCAACTGCCTGTAGACATGTCATCATTGCCCTTCTATACATTAGTGAATAATAATGGTGCTTAGTGTGACACAGTAGAACTCAGTACAGCGTTTTGCATAATTTACAATGAATGTAGCTGCAAATATGTATATCGATAAAAACTTGCAACTCTATGACAGTTGAAACAATCGGTTTCTGACTTAAGTCCTCCGAAATCTAAATATCAGTATGGGTCTTTAAAAGCTATAAAGGTTAAAAGATTTATGTAACCACATGTTTCATATTTTAATTAATACCTTTTGTCACTTTATAATTCATCATTGGCTTTAAAATGTTGTCATGGCATCACATTCCTTCACTCTCAACTTAATTAGGGATGTCTGTGAAAAGGCTTAAAACTTACCTGGGACCTCATCCCACTGGTCTAATCTCAGTATGCCAACTCACCACTTGAATCAATTCAGATTACTATTCAGGTTATTTAATATTGAACTTTTTTGTGCCCCTGTAAAATGTGTCCTTCTTTCTGTCACTGTATCCTTATTTTGAGCAATGGTATCTAACCGTTGCACTTTGTCTCACCATTTTTCACACCAGTTCATGGTTGGTTTAATAGGGAGAAAATACAGTTTAAAGTCAAGAATACTGTTCAAGTCAAGCTTATGTATTTGCCCTGAAATTATCTTTTGTTTCTCCCTCGCCTGCAAGTTTCCTGCTCTGTGAGTAAAGGCTGTCTTATCACATATTATCCCATTATGCTCATTATTAAGGTAAAGTAGTGCAAACTAACTGGTAACAATGTGTACGCCCACATATTCATCAATATAATCCATCTAAAGTTTGTGTGTGTGTGTTTGTATTCATAGTTTGTTTACTAAAGCTCAAGTTATGGTTGTAAAAGAGTGATTATACATAATGTGGCGTTATACCAGGCTGTTGACATTTTGCACCGTTTCAAATCAGCATTACAATTACTGCAACCTTTTCTTGTAATGGAAGAAATCACTGATACAGTAGTAGTTGGATTTTCACTCATGAGCCATGGCCCAGTATTGTGTGTAAAACTGGTATTCAAGTGAACCAAAGCCTCAAAACAGGAAAGGGGCTGTTAGTGTATGCAGAGAACAGCCTCATCTGTCCACTGAAATCCTCATTTCTAGGTTCCAAAGTGTCTTGAAAGGGACTGGCAGATACATTTTGTGGCCACCATCCTGTCAACCCACATCCCAACAAATCCATATTTAAAAGTCACATTAAAAGTCATACTTAGCGTTGTGCCATCATTCATGCTTCCATTGTCCAAATTGCCTGCCTCTTGTGTTTTTGTATGGCTATTCCTTATCAAATCACATAATCTACTTACTGTATGTGAAGGCCACATTAGGTAAGTGGTTCTCTCCACAATGGAGAATGGTGTTGCTTCCTGTCCCTGGACGCACAGAAAGAACAATTACTCAATGACAGCCCACTAGTGCACCAGGGGGGAAATAGAAGCAAAGTCACTAAGTATTATCCAAGCAGCACATTCACACTGTATTTCTCATGAAATCCTTTGTGAGCTCATAAATGTCTCAGCCATGCCATATCAGAATATGAACTCCTATATTACCATTTTTTAAATGTGAATGGCTTGTATTTCCCCAGATTATTTTTTAACCATGTCCTTGAGGATGAATTATCTTCAGAGACACTACCTAAAGGCTCCATGATAGACAGACTGCACTGTTCAATTTGAAGAATATTCTTTTGTTTTGTTTTTTTTTCTCCTAAATCATGAAATCAGTATCAGATACTTTGTACTGGGTGTTGTTAGTATCAACAATTTCAATGGTTTAATTTTTTGTTTTAGTAGCTGATTAAAGTTAAAGTCACTTATTTTGTTTTGATGTGTGGATTTCAGCAGATAAGACTGTTTTGGGATCATCTAAATCCTCTACATTATTTTGACCATGAACAATTGCTTTTATCAGGCTGAATTGCTGTGCTGTGTTGACAAATACCAAAGTGAGCTTTTGAAACAACCATGTTTCTTTTGTTTTGATCATTTGATAATTCAGATGTCTCAGAAGTGTAAAATAAGAAAATTAGAACCCTGAAAAACATTTTCTGAATGCATATGATCACTCTCAGCTAATTGTTTTTTATTTGCTTGCCAACTTATACCCTTTAACATTGACAGTGGCTTTGAATTGCACCATCTTTCTTTCCTACATATTATGAAGACTATTGCTCTGCAAGTTCTTATCACAATTTAGCGAAACATCATTTCAATGAAACAATAATCATGGTGATCTCACTTCCACAGTAGAATAATCTGATTAATTAGTTGTGAATCAAGTCTGTCTAACACTGAAAAAAGTAAATAAATAAATGAAAAATTGAAAAACAATTTCATTAGCATTTTTTTATTGTTCACCTCTTAAAACAGCATAAGTATCCTTTCCCTTGCAATAGCCTCAGGCCCCTTTATCTAATATCCCCAGAATTCTCAGAAAGCTAGACAATTTAATGGTTAGACACTGTGGAGAGTCTTTGCCAGTTTCCCCTCTCAGTGAGTCATTTAAAAAACTAAAGATTTTACTTAATACCATCGTCTCTCCTTGCCCTGGAGAAGTAGCAGCTGAGACCAGCCACCCAGCAGGGAATGACCCATTGATGAAACTTTACTCATCAGTCATACTCTTGAGGTCATTACCCAACTCCCAATACATTGTTGAAAGTTTTATTTCATAAATGTGCTCATCCTTTTCTGTCACATTCAAATGCAACATCAGCATTTCTGCTCCCTGAGGCACCTGATCTGTATAGAATCTGAGTGTATCCTCTCTTCTAAGATGTTATAGAAAACATGGGGGACACGTGGCATCAGTCCAAATTGTTGTGAATTATAACTGCATAAGTCATTTCTTCTGAAAGTTTTCATTTTTCAGAAACAACCATTTTTTTACTTTTTCATTTACAAAGTACAATCTTTACTCGTAATGTATTATCTTGTTACTTTAGTCAGTTTAAAATGATTAGTATCAAAAATACTTTAAATGAGATGTAACAGTTGTACTTAAAGTAAATTGATTCTTGGGGTAGAAAGCAAGACTGGTAAAACGAAGGAAAACGGCGATGAGAAAAAAACATACTGTATAGATAGAAGTAAAACAATTTAATCACACTCTTGGGTAAACATTAAGCCTCTGGCATCATCATTTCAAAATGTTTTGAATCAATATGTAAATGGTCGGATTTCCTCGCAAAGCTGTCTGAAATTTATGCTTAGTCTCTTTTTATAAATCTTGCACAAAATAATACAGGGAAGATTCTGTTATTGACGTCTTTTTTTACATCCACAGCAGCTTTTATATTTGTGATTGTATGTCGCCACTATCTGACTGAATGCTGTTTTTCATATGATTTATTGATTATTTTCTTTCTAGGTTTCCCCCAGTTAGTGAGCTGGCTCCAACTCGCACATCAGTAGGGACCATACTAGCAGCTGCCGTCAACCAAACCATCTTCTACTCCATTGTTGCTGGAAATGATTTTGGTATGTGCCACACATTGCATAGAAGGGAGTGAATTGGCACATTCAAGTTTGGTTTTCCCTCCCACAACTAGTATGAGCAATTTTACTTTATAATAGCTATTTTTCCGAATCTCTGCCAAATGAAGCATATTATATACAGATGGATCCTCTGTTTTTTGTGTTTCTTAAAGCGCTGTTAGTATTAATAATTTGATTATTTACAGTAAACATTGACAAATGAAATAAAGAAGTTTTGATGAGAGTGCAGTATGCTTTTTAAGCTGTAATTCATTTTCCTTTATAAACCAGTACTGGTACCTATTGTAAAATCTTTTTCCTTAGTTCTTTCCCTTTACCAAGTTTAGCCAATGCGTGTTTTTATGTGTTTTGCTTGAATCATATGCAGTGATTTTGTTTATTTCCAGGTCATTTTCATGTGAACAACATAACGGGTGTGATCTTCACTACGAGTGCACTGGATTATGAAAATGTGACCAGCTATGTCCTCAGGGTCCAGGCTGATTCAATGCTAGTTGTCATGTCCAACCTGCGTGTGCCTTCCAAAAGTAAGAAATATCTCTGCGTAAATCAAGAATCAAGATTCTTTTTGAATTGTCTACTAATGACACAGTGAAATTTTATGATTAGAGCAATCAGTTAATGTGTGAGTCAATGAGATGATCACAAAAACCTACATATCTCAATGATATTCTGTTTATTCCATTAAAATCATAGTCATGGTTTGAGAATTGTAGTGCCAACTTAATATGTGAAGATTTTCAAAAGATATATTTGAAGAATTGCTTTTGCATCAGCAGTAAAAAAAACAGTGGTTTGAAGATCAGCGGTAATCGAAGTCTTTGAAAAAATATTGTTGCCTCCATTAAGAAAGTGAATTTCTAGCATGCTTTTATTATTTATGCTTTTTCAGTTTCAATGTAGGCAGATGAGCATCTCTTGACATTGTTCGTTTCGGAAGTTGCATAACTTGTCAAATGTGTCAAAGGGACGTTTTCAGACATTATCGACTGAGCAGTTATAAGAATACTGAGACCCTTTGGCATCTTTGATAGCTATGTTGCTTCTGAAAAATCATGAAGCTTTTTAATGGTCAGTACAAATGTTTTTTGTAATAATGCTTGAGATATTTGAATTTGGGATTCAGCACATCATTTAGAGATAACTAGTATACACCATTTTGATTCATTTGCAATTTGGAATACATGTTTTTTTGGTTTTCCTAATAATCATGTTAACATTATGTAATTACATGTGGCTTAATCTGTATATATACAAAGCACCTCCCAGCTAGTGAGGATAAAGGTAATCAGGGCAAAAGGGCGTTCTCTTGATTACCACATTGTTTTAGCAAGAAAGTTTAAAAGTAGAGTGCCAGATGGACAGTACAGGATTGGAACAAGATACTACAAGCTGGGTGACAGCTGATGGAAATCCCAATGGTTAGCTAGTACTAATGCCTCTGTCCAATATTTCAGAAATAAACATTATACACAGGCCTGCTTACAGATAGCATTTTTAGATAATTTGCCAAATAGCTATAAAGATGTAACAATCCAAAATACTGGAAAATAATATAAGGTATCTTTTCCCCTGCGATTAGGGATATATTGACGAGCTAAAATTTGCCCCATATATCAATGATCAAATTCATTATATAGTCTGCAAACTGGTTGGACAACCAAACTCTTCAAACAGTGTGAAGAGTGTGAAGAGACCAGACATCTAAAAAATATTTTGTTTTTTCCTGTAAAAATATATCGTCCAGCAATAGCTGTCATGTTTAAGGAAGGTGTGCCTGACCCAAACACAAGGGCACTTCGGAGGTAGGGCGTCTTAGGGGGTTTATTGACGCCTGGGAAATATCACGGGGGTCACAGGAACTAGGAGCTGGCTAGGGGTGACAGGAACCAGGGGCTGGCAAGGAGAGGCATCAGGAGTCAAAGAAACCAGGAGCGGGCAATGAGAGGCGTCAGGGGTCACAGGAACCAGGAGCTGGTAATAATAGGCGTCAGGAGTCACAGGAAACAGGAGCTGCCAAAGAGAGGCGTCAGGGGTCACAGGAAACAGATTCTCCTAGCAGAGCTAAAAAAGAAAATGAATAGTTCCAAAAGACATGCTCAAACAACAGTGCTAGACAAATTCCAGGAGGAGACAATTAAATACATATTTTCTAATTCTGCTCCATTTAGGATTAAACATATTAATGTACCGGTAAGTGAAAATGCTCTCTCTGCAAACTGAGCTTACCCTGCATCAGTAGCAGTTCTTCATCTCAGTGGACCAATTTCTCTTTTTGCATCGTGTGCTTGTGAAGAAGGTGGTGGGTGAGACTTGATTCATGTTTATGTATCCTGACGCTCTCAGAACAGAATAGTGCCACTTTGTTGGAGAGAAATTCTGCAGACCTTTTTACCATCCCTAGGGGTCCTCCCTCTCACGCTACAGTGTTTTTGCCTATAATTTGATTTGCCTTGTTTTTATTTATGGGATTCCTTTTAGTACCCCTCGCGTAACTTTTTCAAAATATGGAATCCCAAGGAACACCATGCTTCTCTACGTTTTCTAAGTCTTTATAAGATTTTATGCTACATATATATATATATATATATATACTACACTGGTATATATGCTGATAATTAGGGGAGTTACATTTGCATCAGTCTCCATGGCAACAGGCACTCCATGCTAAGATATTCAAATACTACATGTGATGTACAACCCTCATATGCAGTATTTCAGTAAATTCTAAGTAACTTGTTCATCTGATTACCTCATCTGTCAGCCTATCCATCACCATTGCAAACAAGAAGGGCATCAGAGCTGGTCCACCTTGAACTTCTGTTACACCTACAGCACACCTTACCACTGTCTCACAGCAAGCATACATCTCCCGCACCAGTCTAACATATTTCTCTGCCACCCCAGACTTCCTCATACAATACCAGAGTTTCTCTCTCAGCACCCTGTCATATGCTTTTTCTAGGTCTGCAAAAGCACATTGCAGCTCCCTCTGACATTCTCTGTACTTTTCTATTAGCATTCTCAAAGTAAATACTGCATCTGTAGTACTCTTTCTAGGCATGAAGCCATACTGCTGTTCATAAAATGCTGACTTCTGCTCTCAGTCAAGTTTCCACTACTCGTTCCCATAACTTCATTCTATTGGCTCATCAACTTTACCCTTCAAAAGGGGTACAATTCTGCATTTCCCCCTTATTCTTAAAAAATGGGCACCATCACACTTCTTCTCCATTCCTCAGGCATCTTCTCACTCTCTAAGATCCTATTGAATAATCTAGCCAGAAACTCTATCGCTGCCTCTCCTAGACACTTTCACAGGTATATCATCAGGACCAAGTCCCTTTCCACTCTTCATCCTCTTGTAGTCTACAATAGTCACCTCTTCTACCCTTCCCTCTCTTTCATTTTCATCTTCAAAGTACTCTTTCCATCTTCCCATCACTCTTCTAGCATACAGTCATTTCAGAATAGAATAGTCATTTGGTAGATGCTTTTATCCAGCAACTTACAGTGGAGATGCTGGGGATTGAACCAAGGACCTCATACATGCAAAGCATGCGCTCTACACATTCAGGCATCTGTCTATACATTTCCCTCTCTTTCCTGAATCACCGGGATCTGCCGTACATTCTTTCCATCCTTTTCCGTCTATAGAAGATCTACCTGCGTGCTCCGCTCTTATAAGTTACCCTATGTTCTTGTCTCCATGGACCATGATGTTTTCAGATGACATTTTGATCTGAAGTGAGAGCAGGGAACAGGTTGAGGAAAATCTTGAGAGGTAGAGGTATGCTCTGGAAAGGAGGGGAATGAAGGTTAGTCACAGCAAGACAGAATATATGTGTGTGAATGAGAGGAACCCGAGGGGAACGGTGAGGCTACAGGGAGTAGAGATCAAAAGTTGGAGGATTTCAGGTATTTGGGGTCAACAGTCCAGGGCAACGAGAGAGTGGAAAAGAGGAAAGTGACGGGCTCAAGCAGTTTGGAATGGGGGGAGAAAAGTGTCAGGGGTGTTATGCGATAGAAGACTATCAGCCAGAATGAAAGGAAAGGTATACAAGACAGTGGTGAGACCAGCAATGATTTCTGGCCTAGAAACAGTAACAATGGCGAAAAGACAGGAGGCAGAGCTAGAGGCCGCAGAGATGAAGATGCTGAGGTTCTCTTTGGGAGTGACGACGATGGATAGGATCAGGAATGAGTCTATCAGAGGAACAGCACATGTTAGATGTTTTGGAGAGGGTCAGAAGAGCCAGACTGACATGGTTCAGTCATGTACAAAGATATTGAATAGAAGACAAAATTCCACAGGTAATTTTTTTTATTTCACATTGCAACTTTTTTTTCTTAGATAGGCAATTTGTTGGTGGGAATAAGAAAATTGTGAAATGGTTTGTTTTGAAACTCTTAAGTTCTCCAATTTTAATGTAATAAAAAGGGTTGGAATCAAGAAAACATTTTTATACAATTCCATTTGAAATTGTTGATTTTTGTGCAAAGAAAGTAACGCATTCTACCTTCCTGCAAGCTGTCACAAATTTACCTAAAATTATAATAGATTGTGAGTCTTACCTTCTAGTATAACAGCTTAAATTGTGGTTTGCATCGTGCATAGTGCCGTTCTAAAATAAAACAAAGGCTATCATCCTCCTCTATTGGCTTAGTTTGCAAATGGCAGGCTGTACCTGCCTTACTGTGTCTGTTATACACCATCCCTCCTGCAGGGCAAATCAATCCATGATGTGATGGCCTCCAATCAAGTTCCAGTGTTGATTAAATCATTGGGCCCCAGCTGTCACTTTTTTGCCAAGGGTACCTTGAATAGGTGCTAGATACTCCACAAATGGCTAAAATCACATCCACAAATATTTACAATTACTTAGATAAGGTAATAAGTGTACCCTAATTCAGCTGAAGGACCCCTAGTTGCTATTCTATATAGTAAGAGAAGCGAGAGTGAGAGATATACCTCCATGAAGGTTATGGGTACGTTTTACTCTACTTTTTTATTTAGCAGTTTGTTGTTCAGTATATCTGTCATGCCTCTTTGAAGCTGCTAGAATTTAGAGTGGTCTTTGTTTTTTGGTTGCAGCTTTTTTGTTGTAACACTTTTGTTCTTTAATCTGTATTTGTAAGTGTTCTAGTCCTTGAATGTAAGTTTCTACAATGTATTGAATGGTTGAGGATTATCATTTGAAGGAAACGTCAGTTATTAGATAGCTCATTGATGTCAGTTTGTTTGATGTAATTAGACATTGTTAATATCTGACCATCAAGTGTCAAGCTTACAGATAACTTGTAACCTGTATGGTTGGGAATCTTTCAAAACTCCACAAAATATCTAAGGTCTTACTTTTTGTGGAAGAACAGTCAGTTTAAGAACATTTATTCAAGCATTTTGAGTTACCAGTTTTCAGAGTGCCAATAATTACATATCTGTGAATCAGCATCAAGTGATTTCTGTTTCTTTGGGAGCCGCTATTAAAATCTTCTGTTGGGTGTGTATGGACCACAGTGTTGAAAAGTCGAGTAATTTAAGTGGACAGATAAAGAGGGTGCAAAAGGACCTATCACAGCTCAATGTCAACGGTTACACAGATGCTGTCTCACCAAAGCCACTTGACAGACACTACCTCTGTGACCTCCCCTGTGATGTTGGGGTCCAAGCCAATGTTAAATGTTGTGGAAACCCTGAAGGCTCTATTTCACCAGACATACAGTTACTGTCCATCCCCATCTCAGTAATTACCGAGACAAAGGTGGTCAGACACTCCATTATCAGGGCCTGTTTGACGACTCTGTGTGTTCTCACAGACTGAACGTTTATGAGTATAGTATTTTGTAGAGGGTTTTTTTTTCTTGTACTTTTTTGCCTATCCAGCCTGTGACCATCCCATCCCATATGTAAAAAAGTTTCATCCCTGTTTAGGTCATATACTTTTTAAAAAAAAATTTTTTTCAAAGGTGCATAAATCTCTGCGTTTGCAATATCTATAGGTATATTATTTTGATACCTTAAGCATTGTATTGCACTAAATTTTACCACATGTGCTTCCAGCAATTAACCTGTAATATTGTTTTTCAGTAATGAAAGTACTGTAAATCTTTGTGAACAGTCCAATCACACACCCTGAACAAAAGTCAGCGCCAATTCACAAAATCAACCAGGTTGCAAGCTACATAGAAAAATAACAGAAAAAAATGTCAGGTGTGGAAGGCAGCCAAAGAGCAACAACCCTTTGAGGAATATCATGAAATAATGTTATACTTGGCTAAAAGGTTTAGTTGTTTCAATTAAATCCTACCCAATCCGATTAGAAAAGGATAGACAGGAAAAAAATGTAAATTTACGTCTTTTAGAATGACTTCTTATCACACTCAGTGTCTTTCTTAAAGTCCTTTCACAATGAAAATGATTTTAATCTATAATTCATCATCTAGCTAGTCAAAGGTCATTATCAAAAAAATAAATAAATAAACATTTTCAAAGTTTCTGTGAAGTGTTATCTGCAATTGATTTATAATACACCGGGAAAGGATTTCAAGCTCTTGTTTGAAGTTCTGGAGCGAGTGGTGACCATGACATATTGACATGACAATTTTTTAGACTAAATTATGGTGTTTTGATCAACAGTAGTTCAAATGAAATGACAGGGTGATAAAAAACTTCTTGGACCCAGTGTCCCACTTCACATATATATTTTGAGAGCAGCAACATTGAATTATAGAATTTATGATATTATATAAAGACAGACATACTCCAAAAGACAGAAAACTCCAATTATTCAAATTTTTTCTTGATCTCGGCGGTCTTTTACATACCCTGACCTATCCTCCCATGTGTGTACACATCACAGTAACAGATGTTAACAAATCAATTGGAAATGTTACCTTCTAAAACAGAAACACAAACGCTAATAGTTAGGGGAAATAACAAAACCAAAAAAAAAAATTAAATTAAATAATTTAACTCCTTTTTCACAATAATAAATCAAGAGATTGACTAAGTATTGTTGAATGGAGCACCTTAGAAATAACAAATGAGCTTGACCAACATTCTTTATGTGGGCCATCATGATCCTTTGGATCATTTTGTTGACACTGTCAACGCAGATCACTGGCTAGTAAGTGCAAGGAATCATTTAGTAAATGCTTGGAAAGTCTTACAGGGGAATGCTGAGGGAGTTTTATTAACATTTTTCAAACTGATAAACATGTTGCCAGGTCTCCTTTAGTCACAGTATGACCATATTTGAGGCCAAAGTGAATTATTTTATAAGGACTTGAATATATCTTGGTGCTATTTGCTCTTTTGCAGCTAACACAGCCAAGGTGTTCATTGAAGTAAAGGATGAGAATGACCACCCTCCTGTTTTCTCCAGAAAGCTGTACATAGGAGGTGTGACTGAGGACACCAAGATCTTCAGCTCTGTACTCAAGATAGTGGTAAGAAAATATCAGCTCTAGTTGTTGTTTTCTATCAGCATTCATAGAAACAGACTTAACAAAAATGCCTGATTGCCTTCCCACTTCTTCAACACTCACCCAGGAGCCGTGTTGAGAAGATTTTTCAGAGTGACTGCCTGTAGAGCTATATCATATCCTCTTATATCGCACTCTAAATCTTTTCTTCAATTGTGCTCTTCCCACTGTCTTGTTCATGAGCAGGTGGGATCAAGTGTGGGCTGAGCAGTGTAATCCCAGTCTGTTCACACAAGCAAGGCAGGACATCCTGTTTGGTTTTAAGCCCTCTCTGCCACGGAGATTTAATTTTGTCATCATGTGTGCTGTACTTCATGCCTTTTTCTGATGATATGTTTGGGTGGCTATACCTTACCAAAGCTTGTGACTCTGTACAAAATCCTTTTGACATTCCCTGCAATGCCTACCTGGTATTTCTCATCTACATTTGACAGTCCTCTAATTGTTTCTACATCCATGCAATGGGCCGAAAACATACTTGTTCAACTGTGACAGTTTCTGGAGGTTTGTGTTTTAATGGTTGATGCGTCCCATTTTACAAGAAAACAATGGCTCCTTCTTATAGCCTTTAAGTCGTTGTAATCACTGCAGTGTAATATCAATATAGTTTTATTGCTGAAACAACAGATGGACAAATCAAATCCATATAGGTTAAAGCATTTCTTGAATTGTCTGCTCGATGTATTATTTGGCTTATTAAATGTCAGAAAAGGGTAAAGATGTCAATCACAACACCCTTGAGCACACAGTGATATCATCTAAAGCCTGGTTGTGTCAGACAAACAGCCCCAACCCAAAATATTATGTTATTGCTTAGAAAGCCTGCGTCATGGTTAACAAGATCAGAAGAAAACTTTACTTTACCTCCAGTGTGGTTAAGCTTATAATCTGGCAAGGCAACCCTTTTTAACAGGTAGGTTGGAAAAGTAGGCCGAAGCGAATGCAAGTCTGTGTTAAATCCAATTGGGCTGATGTGGGTTAGGTCAAACACAATACAATTACATACTTGTTCTGATATTAATTTATTAAGTTTTCTTTTCTTTTGTGTTTGGTAAGATGAAGAAATTATCGGTTTGTTTGTTTTTTGTTCTTTTTTAATCAATCCTGTACAGTAGTAGATTGAAAATGGGCATCTTATGTAGTAGAGATTTTCAAATAAATTGTGAGGTATTGCTGTTTGTGCTAAATCTATCACTTTTTAATTGAATAACAAATTGTTCATAGAAATGGTAATTAGATATTATCAAAACTCATTCTTGATTGAAATAGTAACAAAAGAGCTACATTGGAAAATTAAACAGATATGTGTGAAAATGTTCTTTTTGATTTGTTGGTGACATAACTTTTAGATGTCACATTGTGTAAACTAGACTTTGCAAAATGCAGCGAAGAAGTGAATTAAAGTATCATGAAATTGTTGTCAGAACAGTGTCAATTAACACGAGTTCAGAGACCGTGCACACACTGTCCTGAACTCAGTCAGTACCTCATCTATGATTTTTGTTGTTGTTATTTGTTTGTTTTGTTTTGCTTGTATCTCTAGAGTCACGGTACATTACTACAGGGGGCTCTACAAATGAAGGAAGTTTAATTACAACCTGAACTTTAGATGATTCCCAAGAATCCAATCCAATCCAAATAATAATTGCCCCGAGCCTGCAAAGAAAAAAGGGTTGAAGCCCATATTACGTTAATTTTATGTATATTACAAAACTGTAAAAGTTAAAAGTTAAGTCTCTTTCCTAAATCCCATAGGTAAAATCTCTGACACATTCACCCACAACTGATTGAACACTTTGCAATGGCTTAAAGCATCCAAACATTATAATCCTTTTTCAGTCATTCCATTAACATGGATTAAGCTCCATATAGACAAAGAGTTATATGGCTTAACTGCTATATGTAATTTCTTAAAAGCTCATAAAATAAGGCTACTGTTAATAATTGTAGACTTAAATGTTAATGAATCTCAGAGATTATTATGGGACATTTGGGAAATCCTGACCTTTCTTGCCTCTTCTGTTGAAGTCTTGACTCTAGATAATAGAATTAAATAGTGTAGACTGGAGTGTGGCGTGAGTGCACAATGAAATCCATGTTGCATGTCAACCTGCATTTTTTTCCATTCATCACAACTTTTAACCCATAAAGGATTTGGGTTTCATCAAGTATTTGGTCAAATATATATGTGAGGATACCTCACATGTACTCCCTCCCACCTCCTGTGTAGCTTGAGAGAAAATAAAAAGCGATTGCTGCTATTTATCACTGTCACTTTTGACACTTGAGCAGTCTAAAAATTGATGCCCTTGGTGGAGCTCAGTTGCTGGTCATATTTGTGCCTCAGAGGCTTTTTTCTAAGATTTCCCTCCCAATGATATCACATTGTACCTTGACAACCATGAAACTGAGGTACATTTTTTTTTGCTGATCAATCTGACGTAACTAACATTCATCCTGATTCCAAAATTTTTGTGAATACAGGGCCACCAACATTCATTATTTAGCAATGAAGATTTCTCCTGAGAACTAGCCAATAGCTAGTGACAAAGTGGAGTACTTGGTGATGCATCAGGCATTTTGGTAAATACATGATAGGATACTTGTTGGCATGAAGGTGGATAGAATCACCTAGGCAATTTATTTGTTTGAAAATATGAAGAAAACATATGTGAAAATCTATCTATCCATTCTTCAATCCATCCATCAAGTAATGATCCTTGCTTGGTATTATTTCTGGTAAATTGACTAAAAATTTTCAATTTCTTGGATGGACTTAAAGAATCATTGTATGGGGTTGATTCTTCTGAGGATTGATTCGTCTGCCCAAGATATTTTTACTATTTTTCAGTTTGTCCAGATTTCAAAAGCATCTAAACAGTCTTTTATCTGGTTGGAAATTGTCTATGTTTGTGCCCCATGTTTAATGTTGACCAGATTCAGAATTCTTGATGTCGTTTGCACATCTTGTTTTGCTCAATTTAGAAAAGGCTGCTCTAGCCATGACGTTTCTATATTATTTTGGTTTTCAGCCATACTTAAATTTGTTACTTTGATTGGCTTGGCTTGTCATGTTTTTTGTTCCAGATTGTGCTGATGATAATGTTAGTTTTTTGGCTTTTATTCATGCTCATTTTAAATCTAAAATAAACTTAGGGAACCCAATAAGTTACACTTCTCATCTAACTGTTTAAGGAATGTCATGTTATCTTGAGTCACTTTAACATACATATGGTTATTTTTATTCTAAATTGTTATTTTTCAAAGATAAACATTTTTGCCACAACCGTCTTGCAGACTTCAAAGAGCTGCAAAAACTATTTATTGTGATTTAAATTACTATCTGCTAGTTGCAGAGTTACCCGGGAACATGCCACAGAAGCCTCTTGGAAACATTCCATACCAAGATTATATATTTGTCCCCTGTTTAATCTCTTATATCACAAAAAAGCAAAAAGTCTTCGTGGGAAAAATAGCACTTATCTCTGTAGATAGGAAGACATTTGGATCTGTGCTCTTTCTGAAGCTATCAGAAGCCTCATTTGATTATCTATAATAGGTCATCCTTCCAAATTTATGACATTATGAGACAATATAATACGATACTTTGAATCCTGAATGCACTGAAAAAGCACCCTTAATCCCCAAGGGTCTCTGTGTTAAACTCAAATTGTGTTACAAATAACTGAGATTAGTGTACTACAGTGAGTCACCAAAAATTCTCCAGCATTCTTTATCGCTTTAGTCTTTGAAGAATATTTCTCATCCCACCCAACTCACTGATATCACTGTCGACATTTTCCTCTCACCAATTTTCTGTGATTTTCGGTCCTGTAGTGTAAGCTTAATAAGTGGTTGAAGAAAAACACTTTAAAATTCAAAAATTCTTTGAAAAAATTGCATATTTATTCTTTTAACGTATCATTTATACCAAGATATTATTTTCTGAACAATTAATTTCACTTTCTATTCTTTGTCAAATGCATGTGTTTTATGTGTTGCAGGCTACTGATAAGGATACTGGCAATTTCAGTGCCATGGCATATCGCCTCATTATCCCACCCACAACAGAGGGCCAGGACAGTTTTGTCATTGAAACATACACAGGTATCATCAAGTCAGCCATCATGTTTCGAAACATGCGCAGGTCCTATTTCAAGTTTGAGGTTATTGCTACAGATGACTATGGGAAAGGTCTCAGCAGCAGTGCTGAAGTGGTGGTAAGTATCTCCTACAATGCCTTTTTCTCTAAATATAACAAGACCTACTCTGCTTAGAAAAGTATGAATATTTCGAGCCTCATTTTCATCTGAATGTCCAAAGAACAAAATGTTCAAATAGCAAAAAAAAAACTGTAAATGAATATAAATAGTGTACAAATCAAACAAATTATTTCTAGTGTCTCTTTAAGTTGGTAATGATCATTATGTGACTATTTTATTTATTCACATAGTGGGATCTGCCATCATTAGACAAAGATAGACTATTTAATTGTGCACAATGGAGTACTTCAGTTGTAATTTAACTGTGCACCATTGGCATGTTCTATGGATGTTTTGTTTGGCTTTTTTCTCTGAAGCAGGTGGTCAGCAGTCACATGTTTAACATATTTTTTGTACCTAAAATCCCATTAAATCCCTCAGGTCATCTTGTTTATATTATAGACTTTTATATTACAGACTTGAAATTTTCATTTTGAAATTATCCCCCTGTACCTTGCTCAGATATTAGACAATCGATGAGATATTTTTATTGTGTGCCAAATCAGAAATAAAAACAAACACTTTAATGAACTGAAGACAAACTTTGGAAATTTACAAGGAAGAACAAAGCTTTTTAATCAGGAAATTTTGGTCACTCTGAAATTCCATTATTCAAAGCCCAGGCTTCATTGTTTTAGAACTTAATCTCTCAGGAGTGAGTATATGTGAAAAAAACTTCCGGATCCTCGACACTACTATTCTATCAAGATCAATCAACGAAAGCATAATATGCTTGTTG
Source organism: Fistularia commersonii (assembly GCF_037954325.1). Classification (NCBI taxonomy): domain Eukaryota; kingdom Metazoa; phylum Chordata; class Actinopteri; order Syngnathiformes; family Fistulariidae; genus Fistularia; species Fistularia commersonii. The sequence goes on from NC_141285.1 coordinate 17,697,299, forward strand.
TGCTAAGCAGTTTCATGTTGCATATAGTATGGTAGGTGGTCTATGTAATGCTGCTACTATGAATATCTCACATTTAGTCCACTGAATTATTCACAGTAGCTAGATCCCACTTCATATGTCCCATCTTGCTATTTGCTGATGAACCAATTAAAGCCTTACTTTCTCCCTTCCGTATCACCTCTTTATAAAGTTGTCAATTATTTACATCTGTAAGCTTGTGTGTGGATGCATCTATGAGTAGGGGTGCAGCCGTGTATCCCATGTTTGTCTTTTTTCTCATTAATTCTCCCATCTCACCACTTAACTTTTCAAATTGAGGGCTGTCTTTTTTCAATTTTAGTGAAATGTGTCTGGTTAATAAGCCTCTAACAAGACAGAAGGGGAGTCTGGGACACTGCCTGTATATGAGAGAACAGAAAGTGCTTAACCATGGTGCTCGTTAATTTTCAAGGGGCAACCTAATTTCACAGGAGCCACATGGGAGATTTGGCTTCAGAGCATTGAGGCTGTTGCCTATGTACTTAACTATGGCCTCAGAATTAGGCCCTGTTATGTTTGCCGTGTGGCACCAATACAAGAAGGCAATTAGAGGGACCATTAAATGAAGCGGTCGAATAGGTCAAATGAACTCAACAACTGGCTCAATTTCCATCTGTTTTCCCTTTTGATCATTTGTTTTCTCTTTTTCTCTGGTTTCCCCCTTTATTTTGGCCTCACAGGTTTCTGTGGTGAATGCATTAGACATGCAGGTTATTGTGTCAACTGTGCCACCTACACTAGTTGAAGAGAATAAAGAGCAACTTATAAGGTACAGTAAATCTCATGGCATTAAACACCATATTACTTCTTGAAGAGATTGAACTGGTGTCTGTGTTGATGCTCAGAATATTTTGTTTTGTATATATTATATACAGGTATCTGTGGTGTAAAATTGAAAGTGATTAAGGCTTAACATATTTATTCACTTCATACATGCCAACACATCACTTTTAATATTGTCCATCTAACATTTCCAGTACATTTGAGTGGATATGACGTTCATGCTGTTGCATTTTTGTTGGGATAGTTTGATATGTATTTTTCACTGAAGCTAACTAATTCAAGGATATAAACATGAACTGAAAAAACTACCAATTAATATTTTGCTGTCCCATTATAGGACTCTGTCTATGAAACAGTTTAGTTTATGTTACAGTTTTTTTCTTGTCCAAATTAATTTATCGGGAATAGCTGAAACACAGAGTTTGGCCTAATTAGTCCATCTACTTTTTGAACAAAAAAGCAAAAATTAGTCATTGCAAGCTCTTTGCAGTGAATTCATTTAAAAGGTCTAAAATCATGCACAAGGTGAGTACTGATTTATGGTCACCTGATTGAGGTTTTACCTTAGTGCTCCCAATGTTTTATCTAAACTGAGTAAAGCTGAAGATTTTTCAAATGTTTCTAAGAAATGGGGGAGCTGAAACTGTATGGGGAAACTGCTGCAAGTGGGACAATCATTTTGACAAATCATTTTTAGTTTCTTGAATTTTTATTCTTCATCCTTGACCTGTTTCATGTTTCATCCATTCAATTTCCTCCAGGATCGATTAAGTATTTCTGATTGTGATTCATGTTAGTATTCTTGAGCGACATGTCCAGGACCAGATTCCAGGAGCCAAGGTTATTGTGGAGTCTATTGGGCCACGTCGTCATGGTGATGGCTTTGAGCTTGAGGACTACAGTAAATCAGACCTGATGGTGTATGCCATTGACCCCCTCACAAATAGGGCCATTTCACGCCAGGAGCTTTTCAAGTAAGTGTTCCTTATTTATACTAAATACAGTCGACCTTTTGGTTTAAACTAATGTTCTAATATCCCTGCTATGCTGTCGCTACTCTTACAGTGAGTCCGCGAGTGTATCTTTCTCAGCTCCTCTTTCCTTGTAAATTTCCTGTGCCCCATCCTTTTTCAATACATCAACCTTTTTTTCTTTTTTCAAGATTTTGATTATCCTTGAGTCGTACGAAATCTGTCATATGTGAGGGGTGAAATAGGAGGTAGAAAATACGAGGCAGTGAGTTTAGGCATGATAAAGTCAGAGTGAAGTAGCAAGGATTCCATCAGTCCCCCAACCCACGGCTTAAAGTTTGTTTCAAGAGCAGGGAGATATCACAGCCATTGCATTTTTTTTTGTTTTGTTTCAGGAAGTACAAGAAAAGAATCAATGTACGTGTCCCCACTGTGTGTCAGAAAGAGCTTGATGAAACAGTGTTTTGACCAGTGTAGAATTGTGTTTGCACACTGCTCGAGCGGAAAGTGAAAATGCCAACAAGACATTTTTAACCCTCGCAGGATAAAGAAAAAAAGAATTTTGTCTAGCCTGGCTGCTGAGTACAATCTTGCGCTTCACTTTTTCAGCATTTCTTTGGCCCATCATCAGACCAAACAGAGCTCAGTTCCAAATTTCCCTTCCATTGGATCTAGAGTTTTAATAGAAATCATCACTGATTTGCTTAGAATAACTCAAGGGTGCCAAATAAACCCACCAACATTACCTCTATAAAACAGGTATTGACATTTGGCCAACACTATTTTGTTTTGGTCTCTTCTTTTAAGGTGCCATTAAATAGTATCACTGTTGTCATTGGACACTCTAGGTTGCAAAAACTTTGGAAGAGAATTGTACTATTGAACTATTGTCTCTTCTTAATTAAAGACCTCTAGATCAGGGGTAGGCAAATTTTTTGGCTCAGGGGCTGCATTGACTTTTAAAATTGGCAGACAGGCCGGGTCACCACAACATACGATACATATAAAAAAAATAAATGCATTTGTTAACAGTACATACCGGACTAGTCTGACATTTATTTTGAAAATAAAACCAGCTTGGTTTTGAAGGCTCTGACGTTTGCTTGCAATTCATGCACAAACTGCTTTTTCCCTTGTAGCTTCACATTCAGCTCATTCATGTGTCGTGTCAGTACGTCCACAGTAAAGGCTGAATCACAAAACCAATCTGTGTCATTCAGCTCAGTAAAATTGTTCTCAAGTAGCTCCAAAAACGAAATAATCTCCTTTTGAGCCCCCAAATTCATTTATCCAATCATTCAATTATTCATATCAAGTATGAATTCTGTACCAATCATTGGTGGGCCATATTAAAAAGACCAATGGGCCAGATGTGGCCCGCGGGCCGTAGTTTGCCCACCCCTGCTCCAGGTGAATATAGTTTCTGCAAAGTCTTTGATGCAATGTTTTTAATGTACTGTGTGCCTGACAGTATTTTTGGCCATAGGCATATGTGTATCTCTCACTTCTCTGTGACATGTATCCAAAGGGGAATGCAAAACAATGCATTCAAAGGACTCTTTACTTATAGTGTTCTCCTTTTAGCTTAATTAGTGGAGTTCTTACCTTTTTTTGTTCTCAAGAAAGTAGATTGCAAGAGAGAACCCTTTATGACCTTCACGCGCTCTCTTTTATTTAAATATAGGAAAGCAAAATGGACACTAACTGCATGTGGCACTGTGTTTACTCCCCTTCGTCCCCTAAGTCTGACTGCCATCCTTAAACATTGTTCTAAAACAAAACTTAGACAACAGCGTAGAAAAAGCTTTTGAATAAGATATAGTTGAACTGTGCTTTAAACCTAAATCTGAACCAATCTCAAACGGTTATTCAGGAGGGGCGGGTCTTGTATGATGAATGGCAGAGTAACAGGAACGCCCACCTATGCTGAAGCACTTTGTAAACACAACAATACAGCCCCTGGCGAGGTGAAAAAAAAATAGCAACAAGCACCAAGAGACATTGACTGTTGCACCACTACATATTCTGGCACTTGCAGTATATAGTCATGTTGAGATATATTTCTGGCTCTTCACACAACAATTTCATTATTTATCTCTCGATTATTTCCTGGTTCAGCTGATCATATCCAGAGAGGGTTTTGATCTGAAGCCATTTTTACACGTCAACAAAAATCTGAAATGAAATGGGGTTGGGTGGACCAATTCAAACGTGTGAATTTGTCTGGCAGTGCTAGGATTCAGGAAACATTTTATTTTACCAAAAAGATTGTCACATTACTTTGCCACAGAACTAACTGAAATGAGATGCGTCATGAAAAATGTAATTCAAGTGTTTCCACCTCCAGTCTATATGCTTCTAATATTTTTTGTTTTTTCTCCTTATGTGATGTAAATCAAAGATTTCTTGATGGAAATGTGCTGGAAATCAACAAGGAATTTCAGCCGTATCTTGGAGAAGGTGGCAGGATCCTTGAGATCCGCTCTCCTGACATTGTTGCCAGTGTGAAGAAAGCTGCACAAGCTGTTGGCTACACAGAGGGAGCGCTCCTCGCTTTGGCCATCATTATCATTCTCTGCTGCATCCCTGCTATCCTCATTGTCATGGTGACCTACAAACAGTGAGTGTTCTCAATTCAGTCATCATTTCTTACTACTGTAATCGATGAATCACTCAAGATTGGTCATTAGAAAATGAAGAGACAAATCAATTTCAATTAAATATACCAATTTTCAGGAAGACCGACTTTAATTCTTTGTTCAAGCTTTTCAAACAACACCGTAGTTTAGATATTTTGGAGTTTGAATGTCATTATTTATGCACAAGACCCTATGATCTGTTCGAGGCTGCAAAACATCAACACTGCTTGTACAGTGTACCTGTTATGTATTTAAGACAACGGAAAAAAATAGTTTGATAGCATGTCTCTCCCCCTCGTCCCTCATTAGACATGCTGACTGCGCACTCTGCTGGGCTAAACTCCCTGCTCATGCTCTGCAAAAGCAGATTAATTAACACTCATTTGTGACAAATTTCTATAGACAATTGTGACCGTAACAGTGCATCTTCACAACACTAAATCGTTGTCGCTTGACATATAAATAATAAACGGTGCCCTAACTGTGTGGCCTTGGTCTTTTTGCTCACCCTGCAGTTAACACAAAATATAATCCTTTTTGTTTATAGCATCTTTCAGATTGTTTAGTCAATTGAAGTCAGGGAGGAGTCGGCCTGTTTGACCTTAAAATCATTAGTATGCAGAAAATGTGCCAGACAGTGATGTTTGAGAAATATTTATACACAGCAGATGGGTGGAATTGTTTTCCTTAAGCAAATTCAGAGACTGAACAGACTGTGCAAAGCTGTTTGCTACATTAGACCTGGCAGATGGTTATTTGTTGGTGGCATTACATAACTTTTGTAAAATTAAATTACTTCAGAAGCCATGTTCTTAGGTCTGTTTATCAACAAACATATCAGTTGTGTAAAATTGTCAGTTTAAAACAACGTTGTAAATGTGTAAAACTGTGTTTGATGATGCACAATTGAATGTTCTTGTGAATCAGTAATGGTGATATTTTAGTAAATAACATAATAACTTTAGAACACACTCTGCATGTGTGTCTGTGTGTGTGTGTGTGTGTGTGTGTGTGTGTCTCCTTTTTGAGGAAGATATACAGCTTTGCATGAGTAATGATGGCTTTTGTCAACATTAAATGACTACTAGAAATACACTTTTAATGGGTTATTATTGTGTCTCCTAAATCACTGTATTTCTCTCCACTTGTCTGTCCCCTGGCATGCAATTTCATCCCAAGGTTTAAAGAGTAAGTATTATTCATTCTTTTTAAGTGTTGTCTTTCTCATTGCTTATATTTGTGTCAATTCTATATTACTTATCTTAAGAACAATTGTATTGAAATGGAAAAATACAGTAAATCTCAAAATATAAACTCGCTATCTGGTATAGTGTAGTATATTGACATTCACCTCAGTTATTTGTAGGTTCATTAATTATTAATTTTATGGGATTGCTCCCCTTCATGTGTAACAAATTTAAGTTCAAAGAGAATTCCATCCAGTGTCAACAAAGCACAACCAAACACCTTTGCCTTGGTGTATCACCTACCAATTCAACAAAGTTCAACAAAGAATCTTGAAAAATACAATAAATGTAATGTTACGAAAACAGTGACATCTGAAATTATGTACCTTTTGAGCAGTAAAAGTCATTTTTGCACACTAAAAACGTACTTTCATAAATACAAAATTTTCTAACAGCTGTGAATGATCTGAGAGGGATAATTAAACATTTGATTTCATAAAAGTTGTTTTGTGCACCAAAAAGTAGAACCAAATTTTATTATTTTTTTAGTGCCATCATTTCTTTTATTCTATTTTTAAAGATACACATCTTATTATGCATCATGCAAAGGCATTATTTGGTACTGAGCGTGTATTTCAAAATCAACATTGGGTTGTGACAGTGCTTACTCATATTACACTGAAATAATGTTAAACATTCTCGTTAATGTATTGTGTGGGCGTGCTTTCCTGCATGTGTGTTTGTTAATGTAAAATAAATAGAATATATAGAACCCCCTTTGAATGGTGACAGTAATTGATCACACTTTGCACAGGCGACAGGCAGAATGTGCCAAAACAGCCAGGATTCAAATGGCTTTACCACCTGGAGGAAAAGCACCCCTATCCAGTGGTCCTGGTGCAAATCTATATGAAGAACTTGGGGACAGCAGCATGTGAGTGAAACCTTACCCTCTTGTATTTCTCTGTTCAGTCCCTTCTTAGAAATGAAAGTTTTTCAGAATTATTGCTGTTTTAAGATATCCATACAAAAAGGTAGGGTCACATCAATCATTTCTCTGAGGAATCACTGACCAAATCTACCTGCTGCTTTGTACCAGTGCATCAAGGGCTCACCATACCTTATCTTATGTATGTGTTTAAGATTTTACTTTGTTTGAATTTTGCAGAACCTCTCTCAAGGTAAGAGCCTTGAATTTTTAGAAAGGTCGTAGTTTACTGAAAATGGTGAAATGCTGAATTTTGCCTGAGCTGTTGTCAACCTTAGTTTGATTTATATTGTCATTGAATATTTCATTAGCTGTCCAGCTTATTTTTCCATTGGCACATCATATTTCTACATTCACATTAAATGCTAACGCAGAATGAGCAATGAAATGTTAATGCTTTTGGATTAAACAGGCATTACTTGAAGCACAGTATTATATTTCAGAAGACTCAAGCAATATGACAAAAAACATTGCAAGTGCTACAGAAGAAAAATGGAAAGTCTTACATGTTCTTACAGCAAGTGTTGATCAATAAAATACACACACAGAAGCTTTTGATTCTGTTGCAGTAGTCACGTTCTCATGGGGGCCTGTTGTTTGTTGGCAAACAAATTTCCTTCTTGCCTTAGAAATAAGTGAGGCTGATCCTTTAAGCAACCTTCATTATATCCCTCTGACAGGTTTCTTCAAGAAAGGTCAAGTGTGTGCTTTATGTTTGTGCAAGCTGTCTCGCGTGCTCTCAGATGCACAGCAAAAGCTGCAACTCTGTACCTTCCCTATTCAGTGTTTTTATTGTTTTCTTTTTGCTGCATTTTTTTTTTGTATATTTTGTCTTTCCTGGCCATTGCACTGACAATAATTGGTGTATTTTCAATATACCTTTGGTTGAATCCAATCAGTGTCGCCCCAATTATGCAAAGTCGTAGTCAGTTTCCTGATCTGTTGTCACTGATCCTTTTCTTTCTGTTTGGCCATAATAATGGAGTTTTTGAAACATTGGTAGTGACAAGTCTACGGCGCTGTTTTACACAGATATGGTACCATGACCTTGCCTCTTGCATTGCGTTTGCCCAACCTCTCTGGCAGAAATAAACACTGTTACATCTAATATAAGCTTGCAGGCCAATTAGTAATGAAAGAGGTCACAATTATTCAGAGAAAACCCAACAACAAACTCTGGTCTGCTTAGAATTTATTCCAGTGATGTCTTCACCAATTCCAAGCTCTTCCAGTCAAACTGCAAAGGCAAAGAGCTGCCCCCAGTGGGTCATAGATTTTATCACTATGGCAGTACCTCCTTTAATGGTATATTGGAAGTGAAATTCTCCTGTATTTTAACTTTCAACCTCCTTATACCCCACCTGACATCAGTCCTTTGTCTTTCTATCCATTCAATCACTTCTATCCTCCTGTCTCTCTGGATTCAGACTACAGTAAGTAATTCTAAAGTGAAAACATTCAAAACACATCAAAATAACCAGTATAACCAGTGTAGTTGTAGTACAGGTACAACTCGTTTCCCTCCTCCTGCTTCTAGATTTAAGGTTCATTCAGTTCATGATATTGACCATTTTAACTGAAGTGACATTTCTTTTGGGCCAATGCAGCAAAAATGTATATTTTTAAAACAAGATTTAATGGCACTGCATTAACTTTAATATCATGATAGTTAGTTCTTCCCTCTTTTACCATTAGACTAGTCTCCATGTGTTGTTCTACCTCTGTAATTGTCTCTTAGTATTAGGTGAAATCATTCAATACAGGTTTCTATTTGGTTCTATAAAGTAACTTTATACTATGATCTATACTGACCTTTCTGCAGTACTTATTGGTGCAGGACAGAATGAACTCTTGCATTATATTTGCAGACATTGTTTTTCAGGTCTATGGTATTTTAATGTTTCATGCCCATAAAATGGTTTACAGTGCGTTACTCCAACAGTCAACAGTATGAAAAAAAGTTACTTACTATATTATACTAAAATTACTTACCATACCAAAACAATACTATAATTAATTAGAATGTACGAAACTGTTACTAATTGTAAGCAGTTTCAATTGCAAAAACTGCACAAAACTCCTCGTGCATGGTATGACAGTATTAAATGTATCACACAGTATGCCATTTCATTCTGCCCATCACTAATAATTATACTTTCAAATTAGTGTGTCATTTAATTTATTCTATTCATAAAAAGTCATAAAAGTTTTAATAACTGTCACCATTCTCCCATATGACCAGCAACTGTGTAGTAAAGAAAAAAATCGTAGAATCCCCTCTCCTTACCCTGTTCTCTTAGCTGTGCTCCACCTTAAGCAGTCAATCACTTGTTTTCAAGTCTTGTTTCTTCTTCACCTCTACCTCCACTGGGACAGGGCTAAAAAGTCTGTTATCGAGGAGGCCGATCACCAGAGGATTCTTAGTACCTTTGCCTGTCGCGCCATTGCAGCCCGAAGCAACGGATTACAGGTCAACTTACCCAAATCAGAGAGCAACGTGACTTTCCTCTCTGACTGCAACCCACTGACAACCCACAACCCTCTCTTTGATGACAACAGTCCTCTCAGCAGTCCTGGTGTGGCCCGGGAAGAAAAAAACACATTTGAAAAACAATACCCCTTTTCACCTTTCAACACCAAGAGATCTGAGAGCATGTGGTCAATGCCTGCAAGAATTCACAGTGGGCTGCACAGTTACGAGGTTCCAAGGAGACATGCGCTAATGGACCCAGTTGAATGGGAATTGCAGGTACTCCAAGCATCCCTGGGCAGGAAGCAGCAACTGAAGACCTCTGAAATGAGCTGCAGCACAGATACTAAGTTGTCAGTGCGTGAGCAGGCCAGGCAGTTTGAGCAACAAGCCCTGCAGGAACCAATTCTGAAGCAAAGCAGGGGCTCCCAAGGTTCCCTATCACCCATTCTTGTGAGGGACAGAGATGGCACTGATGTTTTGGAGGTCTCCTCAGAAACCCTGCTCTCCATCATGGATTACCCCTTCAGCCCCATGTCTGTTGGAAGGGATGTACCGCCCAACATTATCATCACTCAGGGTGAAGATTCATGGCCACTGACTAGCCAGAGACCAACTCCTCCTGTCCTCAGGAAGTTCAGCTCAAGCATTTCGAGCTACATGACAGTACAGCCATGTCAAATTACTGTGGAAATCATACCAGACCCACCAGCTAATCCACCACCTCCTCCTCCACAGCAGGCACAATCACCTTGCCCACCCACATCTCCTATTCCTGATCCACCTCCCTCGTCACCCTCACCTCCCCCCCTTCCTAAGCCGCAAGTTACTAATCAGTCCTCTCCTCCTCCCATCAAGGAACAAGTTGCCCTTCCACCACCACCACCCCTTCCTCCTCCTCCCTCCCCTTTTAGTGGCCAGTCACGAACCAATGTCCAATTTGTTCCAACCTCTTTGCCACCAGCATCCTCGCTTCGCCCTGTTTCAGAACGGAAACACCCTGCTCCTCTTGTTCAATCACAAACTGATACTGGAAAGAAGGAGCTAAAAGGGATACTGAAAAATATCCAAAATCTAGCTGATATAGAGAGGTCAGTTGCCAACCTGTACAGCCAAGTAGACAAAAATTGCAAGGTGCCCAAATTTAACAAGAAACCACAAGTGACTGAGGATTTGGAGGGTGCTAATAAACCGGAAGTTTCCGATGTCCATGAGGAACACAGCATGCCAAAAGACACCGATTCCACTTCTGCAATCCCAACGAACTCAATGAGTATAAACAGTACTGAAAGTGCAACTAGTGAAATCAACATGTCAGCAGACATTCAGCAGAAAGACCAGCTGGACACAAGCTGCCCAGCCACTTCTGAGCTCAGTGGACAGCTTTCCTCTCAATCCACGGTGTTCTGATTCTTTGTCCCTATTCCCCATTTCTTTCTTTACATCTGCATTTTTCCTTTGGGGGATTTCTGTTGATTCTGACCACATATTTCTGCACTACAATTATGCAAATTTTTTGTCAAATATTTGTCATTGTGTAGGGTATCTCTAAATCCCTGATAATACATCACATAATGATGCTGAATGTATGCTGTATTTGCAGATATAGATCCATATTGCATAATGACTACAATTTATATTGCTTTCCATCTTGCATTTCCCTGAACTTTAATCTCCTATTGTTATTTCTTATGTCAGTATTGGCAATCCAGTATTAATCGACTGTATAGTTATTTTACAGAAGCAATGCTTTGTTTACATAATTATTCTGATCAAAATTCATAACTTAATGCACCATGCCAAAAATATACTAATTGTTGCCACCCTTGTCTGTAGTATATGTTTACAGACTAGCGTCTCATTGTAAAAAAAATTGCAAGCATTATTGCTGAATACAATTTATGTCATTATAAATTCTGCTGCAGTGTATATTAATAGGTAGGTATTATCTCAAATGTTTAATCAGTATTTCGCTCATTATCATGCTTTGTTAATGTCTAAGGGGATCATTTTTGCTTTTTTCTGACTTCATATATTACTCATTATGTCAGAATTTTTTAAAGATCTGATCAACCAATTATTTATCGGTAACATAATTCTTTCCCAATTTATGTATTTTCTCAAAGGTACAAGGATGAGGACTCTTTAGAGCCCTGATAAAGTGGCTCTGGTGAAAGAAAATGACATGAACTTCAGTTTTGAATGAAGTGAAATTAGCATAACTTTTTCTAATGTATGATGATTATGCTAAATTAACTTTTGAATACTTCATGTGGTTTATTACATATTTTAGTGGTAAACATATTCCAGAACTTCACGCAGTTATATAAGCTCATGCAAGAACTGTATTTGTATTCTATGTACCATTTACAATTAATGATGATTTTGAATGTTAAATTTCCCGGAGGTTTGATGCAGTTATGAGAGGGTTATAGAAGTCACACTAAGTACAGTAAATCAAGAAAAATAATTAATGAAACCACACATAAAGCATATGTACTTAGTCTGCCCCCTTCACAATTTGTAGAATTGCCCTTATTTGTAGTTTGTGAAAGGACCATATCTAGCTTTTGTACCAGTAATAATTAGAACTATAAAGTCACTAAAAACTGCACTTGCATTTGTTTTTTTTTTGTAATTTCCTGTCCAAAGGACTGATTTGTGCAAGAAATGAATAAAAATTTATATAAATTGCTCCTGCACTTGATTTATCACAAATATATGACCTATAGAGTAGAGTATAGTCTAAAAAATATTGTCTGGAATTGCATGTAAGTTCCCGAGCAATGTTTTATTGGACACATGAAAGTAGTTTGGCCCCAGATTTTATCAACACTAATCACACAAACTAAATGGATTGTGTCATGAAGGATTTATACAGTGAGTAACGTACAATAATATCCCCCAGTGGACTTTACCAACAGGCTCATAGCGTTCCAAAAATATTTTGAAAGACATTTGAAACAGATTCAATCTATATAGTGTTGTTTTGAATAGCACCACTGTTCTCTGCTGGTAGTCAAATGATAATGGCTTTTGTTTTCAGATCTGTTAATATGAGAAGTCTTTAAATTCAGAAGTCCTTCACCATTATTCGAATGGATACTGTTATATTCTTTAGAGACATCCCTTGAGATTATGGTTAATTTATACCAAGGTTGTCCTGTACCAGAAATCCTACAGCATTATTTGAATCAAAACCTTTGCCTTCTTCTGAGACATCCCTTGAGTTTTTGGTTAATTTATACCATGTTTGTCACCAGTATGTTTATAGTTAAGTTTTTATTAGACAGCTATGTGACTACCAGATGGGATTAGTCTTCTTTCTTTCTTTTTTCTGTCCTATTGCATAAATGTCTTCACTAAGGTGTTTGCCTCCACTTTGATTTACCGTTGAAAATTCAGCGTTGTTTTGTTTCTTCCCCCTCTACAATCAGAACAAACTAGATTTGCGGTCAGCTGAAATTACACAACACAGCAACAGATAGCAGCTCAGCAGAGGGATGAAAGGTTTTCCCTAATACAAGACAGCGCACCATAAAATTATGTTGAATCCCTTTTTTCCTTTTTTTAAGCTATAAATGCTGCAATCCTTTCTCAAACAACTAGATGCAGATGTCTGTTTGTCCTCTGAATATTCAAAGCTGATTTAACCAGAAAATTTTCTGACAAAGATCTTGCTGAAAATACTGACCAAAGAATAATGGTATGCAGGGCAGAGCTCCACAATGAATCTCCTTGTGAGCACAAAGTGAAGATCAAAGAAATTATTTACACTCTGAAAGAACCCAGCTGCTCTTACACTGCATATCAAATGTTGTCAAAGGCAGTGTTTAATTATTTTTTTCTTTTAAATTCTCATATTCTGGCTGACAGTTGGATAGCTATGACCATGTCTGTACATTGAATACAAATCTGCAGCCATTCATTTTAACCTTGAAATAAGTATGTTTCCTAAAATGTCCCACCATCCCTATAATTAAGGCCTGCCAATGTTTGTTGGAATTGTTTCTTTGTTTTTTTTGGCCAAGATATATATTGCGACAGAATAGTGATGACCTCAATAAATTGAATACCGGTACATATAGTTCCCACTGCTGACTTCATCTCTGTCCTCCTCCTGCACATCACATCATCATCTGAAGCATTTTCACCCAAGTCTGGTTTAGAATTTGAGTGTGGCATCCATCGGGACATTTTTCTTTATATTCTACAAGGCAGTAGTAGCCAACAGCCAAGCCAACAAGTCATCCATCAGATCCTTCTCCCATCATCCTCTCTGCCTGGGAGGTGTGGCGATATGGCTCTTCCATCTCCCGGGTTTCTGCTCATAATAACAGATTACAGCTCTCCTGAGGTAGCTCACATCATTGCTTGGCGGTATATCTGAGTGTTAAAGTCATTATTTATGGGCACAGACAGGTTACAGTTGTACTCTTGTGAACTTGAAGGTTTGGTAGGCTCCTTCATCGCGGGCTGTCTCTCATTGACTTGCAAAAAATGTCCTGCTGTCCTCAGGTGCAGTCCAAAGTTGTTTTTCAAATGTTAGATTTAAATATGTGCCTTTTTGTTTTACAATGTAGAAAAAAGGATGTCCGTTGAAAGAAAATAGGGCCTTATTTGTACAGTTTTAACCAGAGATTTTATTCATAATTTTGTCAGCCTGAAGTTCTTGCTCTAGTTATGTCTGTATAAACATTGGACTTTTTTTCTACATTCAATCTTTTCATATTTGCCTGATGTAGCATTTTGTCCTCTACATTTGGATGAGATAAAGGATGGGAAAATCTCAGCCTCCACCAACTTTGTGGCCCAAGGCACCTTCTTTCCAAAATATCTGCAACTGTGTAATTTAACATCTGAAAACGCAAAGACAGTTAAGATGTAATTTCCTAACTGGTCAGCAGAATTTAGACACAGTAGTCTTGCAGATTGAACATTTCAATTAAATTAAACCACGGAAATGCTGCTGTCAATAGATATTCATTATTTGTCTTATTTCCTCTTTTCTGCGGCACACAGCAGGCGAGGCTACGGCAGACAGGTAAGTGTTGTGATGTCTTCAAAGACCATTTTCACTCTCAAGCTTATATGCTATTATTCTTATCTACAATTCACTGGGATGGAAGCCCTTGAAAAGGAATAAGATAAGATCCTGTAAACAAGACTTTATAAATTTACATACCGTTTGTTTGAGTTGTATTCACTTTCATTCTTCAATGATCCTGTCACAGCATATAAGCATTTTGATTGTTTTTTTCCCCTCGGAATAATAATATAATTAGGTGCCAAACAGTGAGGCAGGCAGCATTTCTTGTTGAAGTCTTATGTAATAAATCAACGAAAAAAAAGGACTGTTTCAAACATAAACCATACTGAATGCGGTTTATGGTTACCTTTTTCCATTCCACAACAGCCTTCCCTGTTCGTCCTTGCTTCATTTCCATCAATCTCTTCACCTCGCATGTATACGCTGTATGATAAAGATATGGCCGTGCCCAGGCTATTTTTTTCCTGCTTTAAACCCAAAATATTCAAAGTGAACTCTTCCTTTGTTTGTGTTTCTCCCAACCATTCCTTCCTTCCATGCCCTACACCTCTTCTACACTAATCATTAGCAGCAGCAACTGCTGAGGCCATCTCTTCTAAGACCTGAGGTAGAAATACTCCTGTTTTTCTTGATTCACAGTACTTGTGGTCAAACTGCAATTTTCTCACCTTGTATGGTGTTGGTTTTTGTTCATTTAAGGAGAAGCACTGAGTTGTATTTTTTTTTTTTTTCCTTCTGCCTTACTGAAATTCAGGAACTCTCTATGGAGTCAGGCATTGACCCGGGCCAAGACTACTACACACAAGAATATTATAACTACGACCAAGGGTAAGCATCTAACCCACTGACTTTCATTTTTTATCAGGGCAGGTCTAATCCATGGAAATGATTTCTGTCACTTCAAAAGAAAATGTAATTAGGACATAGTTGATGTGCAGTTGCTTATCTTCTCCCAGTGGTGGGGTCCTTTGTGGGAATGGTTAGCATTTCAATTTAGTTTTGAATCAAGTAATGAGGAGTGCATTCAGTGGTAAATAACATCAAAGTGTTTAGACTCTCTTTTTGGCCAATAAATAAGATTAAGGAGGCTTCCATAAGAAGGCACCTTTGAGAGTTAGTAACGTGTCTTCGATTATTGAATAGGATAAATATGATAAATTGCCAACTGCATTACATTGCCCTTGTAGTATACAGAAGAAAAATATGAAACTAAGATTCTACAGCTGGCAAGAAATTGTTATTTCTAAAATCGTCCTGATCTACAGCAGGTCACGAGGATCAAACTTTGGAATAATGTTCAAGTTTATTGAAATGAGCAGCTGGCTTAAATTGCTTAAATATAATCTGACAGACGTTTAAAAACTGTTCTTGTCGTCATGTTCTTACCTCTGTGGCTGCTGACCTAGAACAAGTGTCATCTTTATCAACTGTAATTGCCTTAGGTTACCATCATTTAAACCAAGCGGTAATTACATTTTAATTGGCATGTCACAACTTTCGTTATAAAATGCTGTATTGCTAATGAGTGTAGTATCATTATGCCTAGATCCCTTTGATCTGTTCCTGTTTGCATTGAGGGGCACACTTTAACAGCTTAAACTCTTTAATCCTGCAATCATCAGACCATGTGGTCCTCAGAGCTGCCCTCACATGTTCACAAGGTAGCTGTGATACAAATTGCCATTTGCGTCTCTCCCTGGGGCTTCCCTCAAGTGTGAGTGTTGTGCAGTTCTGGTGTAATTTGAAGAACATTTTCTCTCTCCCCATCAATGATTCATTTTTCATATCGAATAATTACTCACAATATTAATATGATGATTTGTATACTTAACCCTAGAACACTAACGTGAAATAAGTAACAGCATCACTAATGTTGGGTATATTTTACCCGATACAATATCCTGGATAAAATACAGTTTTCATCAATTTATAGATGGGCCGATGGGAGTAGGGAAACAAACATACAATTAATAACATCACTGAGCAGCCTGAAGCTACCCAAGGACCCATAAAACTCAGACAATGGCAACACAATGAAAATCACATGACAGGAATTGTGTGGGTGAAAATCACCCGACGTTAGTGTTCTAGGGTTAATAATCACTTAATATATCAATAACATTTAAACCTCCTGCAATCTGGACAATATAATCAGATCTACTCTTTATGCCAAGGAATAGGGAAAAATGCAAATTTGATTTTAGTCTTAAATGTGCTCTTTTAATTTTATTAAGTACAAAAAAATGCTGTAACATCTCCACATAGCTGATCAAAGATATTGCCAATCCTACCAAGAGAAGGATGCAAGCCTGTCTGACACTCATGAATACAAAATAAGATTAAGGAAAAAAAAAATCAGCAGTTAAAATAAATATTTTCCCACAGACATCAGTACACAAACATTTTCACCAAATCTTTAAAACATAATTACTTTTCAGATAAACTGAATTTCCTTTTTGTTATGTTTATGTTAAATGATAATAGATACCTAAAAGGGTAGGTGGTAGATGTGTTACATCTTCACATAAAAGTGTATTTGTTGCTCTTTTCTTGTTCCATATTAGTAATCACTTTTTGTTTTCACCAAACAATCTTGAAGCAGTTTACTCCAGCTATGTTTCCATGCTCATCCATGAATTATTGGGAGATGTAGTCCACAATCATTTAAAACAATATGTCATGTTTTGTTGTTTCTCAGATATGACCTTCCACAGTACGGCAGTCGAAGGAGATTGATATCTCCAATGTATGATGAATACGGGGAGGTGATTATTGAGGATGATCGTTATTACTACAGCCCCCATGGTCCTGAGGTATTATCTTTCCTTAAATGTGTATTCTATACAAGTGAGAGATGATAACAAAATGCTTTAATAGTGTGTGACAAATTCAATACCTATTCATTAAAAATCAGTCTTAAGACTGTGTGCTATTGTTACATATGGCTTAAACTTAACATTGTTTTAGGCCCGAGGCAGAGGGAGGGGCCGTGGCATGCGTGGTAAAGGGGCACCGAAGAGGGTTGCATTTAGAGACATGCCACCAGAGGAGGAAATTGAACAAGATGAGCCAGCAAAGGACAGTGAGCCATCCAAGGCTGCCAAGAAGCTGAAATCTGTCATCAAACTCAGCAAACTCCTAGTGGCCAGTAAGGGAGGAGAACAGCCATCTGATGCTGGCCCATCTCCATGGAAGACCGCCAAAATGTTCAAGATGTTTGGTGCCGGGAAGAAGGATAAGGATTATGCCAAACTAATGTCAGCCCGCCGCATTGACAGCCAGGAGAGTCTGACTGATGGACCAGCTCTTATGGGGCCGATTGACAGCAAGTCTGAGGCCCGCAGTAGGCTTGGCAAAGTTTTTAAGAAAATCAACCTGGGCAACAAGTTGCAAGCCCGCAGGAAGTCACAGAGTAGTGTGAGTGCAACTGGCAGTGAGAGAGATGAAGAGGCCTCCCAAGCCACCAGTGAAGATGAAAAAAAATCCAAAGTGTCGATTAGTGTAACAGAAAGTGAGCCGGAAGCAAGTGGAAGTGGAAAGGAGAAAGAGTCTGAGGAGGAAGCCTCTGAGAAAAGCAGCACGGACAGAGACTATCTGAAAGTAGATTTAGATCGGGATGATGCCAACGAAAGCACAGTGGACTCTGAGGAAGAACCTGATGAAGAGCAAGTGGATTCTGAAGAGGAAAGCAAGTCCTCTGAAGGGGATGAAACTGAGAGGGAATCAGTCAGCGAGAAAGCGTCAAAGTCAGAAAGAGATTCCGATTCAGAGAAATCATCATGTACAGAGAAAGAATCGGAGACCGAGAAGGAATCCGAGTCCGAAGCAGAATCTGAGTCTAAAAAAGAAACAGAATCAGGAACAGGTACCTCATTAGAAAAGGAGACAAGCTCAGAAAAGTTATCTGTCACAGAGGGAGACTCTGATGAGGAGGCCACAGGAAGCACAACAGAAAGTAGGTCATCTGGCCACTCCTCGGTTAGATCATCAGCAACTGAGGCCAGCAAGGAGCTCAGTAAGCGTAAGAGTCGAAGCAGAGGAAGTACAAGTGCAAGCAAGGCTAGTAGAGGAAGTGACAGTGAAAGTGGGAGTGGGACTCAAAGTGAACGCAGGCGTGGGAGCAGTAGTGATAATGGGAGTCGAAGTGGCAGCAGAAGAAGCGAACATCCAACTGAGACCAGCAGTGCTCATGCGAGTGGCAGCAGTAGGAGTCAAAGTATGAGTGAGACTAGCAGTGCTACTATGAAAGGTGCTGACACTTTATCTCGTTCAAGTATTGGATCATCACAGAGAACATCATCATCAAGAACTGCAGAAACATCTGAGAAATCCAGTGATGAATTCAGTGAGACTGAGTCAGGGACGGGAATTGGTAGCGAAACCGAGTCAAGATCAGGACACGAAGGCTCCCTATCTCAAGGGTCCAGGAAAAGGGGGATGTCAGAGTCAGATTCAGGGTCATCTTCTATGACTCAGTCAACCAATGATCATTCTTTGACTGGGGAGGAGAGTTCAGTCACTTCCCGGTCTACCAGTGGCAGCCGGCGTTCCCAAAAGTCCATCCTTACACATAGGTCTACGGAAACAATCACAGAAGAGAGTGACCAAGAAGATGAAGAGTCTGAAATTACAGATGAAAGTCAAGGATCGGCTGGTAAGCTGAGTGATAGTTCGGCATCTAGAAATGTGGTGCCTGGGGATCCTGAAACCCACAGCAGCCCCGTATACAGCTCTGAAATCAGAAGTATGGGTGAAACATCTGTGGAAACACATGGAGGCCTTTCTCCCATTACTGAGGTCGATGAAGATTCCGTTTCGTCTGACAAATCTTCAACCAATGGATCTGGATCAGAAGCCACCAGTGTGGGCAAAAACTCGGGAGAAACCGAAGAAACTTCAGATGCTGATTCAGAGTCAGAAAGAAACTCGACTGCCTTCTAAAAAATATATTGTCACTGTGAAGTAAGAGCAAATAAAATCAATTACCCTTGCATGGGAGTGCAGAGATCAGTGCTTTCATCTCCTGAGTGTTTCAAACATCCAATTTTCCTTATTTCCTAGTAGCAAAGTGAAAACTGGTAGTCTTCTGCTGACAATGCTTCTGATATCATTTTCACATCTTTGACTTATGTTTATCTGTGAGAGGTTATTTTTTTTATACCTCTTCTTTTTCTGTCTCATCGTGCTGGTCTGCTGTGCCTTTTTATCTGTTGCTTCACTGTCTACCAGGACTGAGGGACTCTAAAAAATGTTGAATATATTTCAAAGGCTCGGACTAAGCTTACCTGAAAATACTTATCATAACATGAGTAACATTCAATTTTCTTTGTTACTAGTCATATTCTTCTGTTCTATTGTTTTTTTCAAAGCAGAAGAGCACTTGCTCTTAACAGACAATCTTGTGCTGAGACATCAGTATTTAGGTGTGGGTTAAATTCTTAATTACTTAAATTCGTCAATTCCCTCTATATAGGAGCCCACACCAGCTCATTACCCGGTAGACAGGTTGCTACCTGGCAGGTTTCCCAGACCTGAACCTAGTGCTTGATTAATCTGGATTTGAAATCAAGAGGCTACCAAAATTTAGGTTGTAGGCATGTTTGTGTTTTGGGTTACTTTTTCTCGAAGTGAATCCTATTTGCTTTTGTTTAAAGAGAAAGAAGGCATATTGTAAGTGACCCTTTACCTTCTCCTCAGCCTGGAAGAAAGAAGAGGATTAAGCTGATCGTAGATCGGGACAATGAGACAAGCTCGACTGGAGAGGAGGGCTCTACAGAAACTCAGAGGAATCGACTGTCTAATAGCCACAGCAACATCAATGGGAGCATCTACCTTGCCCAGAATGGCACTATTGTCCGAACCAGGCGGACACCCCACCCGAACAACTTAAAGGTGGGCTCCCCATGTCGGCTGGGTAAGCATTTTAAAAAGCTAGACAAATTGGGGGTGACTCACGAAGAGTCCCCTCCTATCATTAGTATTGAAGACATTGAAAGTGCCGCAGAGAACGGGACAGCTATAAGCACTCCCCCTAACGTGGACATAAACCTGAACACACGGTCATCAACTGGCTCCTTAAAACCCAGCCTAAAAGGTATTAAAAGCTCTGGATTCAAAACCAATATTGTCAAGACCTTGGCTGACAGAAACAGCAGTAGCTCGTGTGTCAATGAGGAGCAAGAGACTTCTGCTGACAACCACAAGGACAGTAGGGAGACATTAGAATCCCAGAGTGACCATACATTATCAGATGAGGAGGAGTTATGGATGGGACCCTGGAACAGCCTGCACATACCAATGACCAAACTCTGACTGGCCGTGGGGAAAATTCAGTTTGCATTCGTTATTTATCTTGTCAAGTTTTTGTTTTGAAAATTGTTGTGCCTCAACTTCACAAAATAGGTTCACAGTCCAAGCCTGGTGATTGCACTTGTATACATTTTTTTCTTTTCTTGTCAATGATTTTGAAAGTCATAAATAGTGAATTAAATTTAACAGTCACAGATAGAGATGTTGGAATTGCAAACAGAGCTATATGACAGCGGTGCCTCAAGAAAAAAATTGTTTATTGTAATTTCTTTTTACATTTTGTTTAACGCTGAAGGATTCATGTTTCACTCTGTTTGTTATCTTTTGACAACATCACAAAATGTCATTAATCTTATCATGTGAGTCAAAGCTAGAAGGGTGATGAAAATACAATGAAACTGTGGTTATGTAATCTAAGATGAAGTCAAATACTTATTTTGATAATGGTGTTTATTGCAAAAAATATGATTGTCATTATTTTATGTTATGATAATTTGACAATTTTTTTTGAAAAAAAGGATATATATATATACACACACACACACACACACATAGAGAGAGAGAGAAAATTATTTTTGTCTATTTTTTATCTAACATACATTGAAAACCTAACATATGGCATTAAATACATAGTGCACACAATTGTCATCACTATATTTCCTCATAAGTTATAGCAGTGAGATTATGTTTTTATATGAACATATGAATCCACAAGATGTATTTTCAACCTCTTACATGACTCAGATTCACTATGTTCCTTATAATTTATTTACAGACACATGAGGAAACCCTGTGTGGTGGAAAAGGACCTCCCAAAAATTAGCCTGATTTCGCAAAAGTTTCTAATGGAGTATGTGTAGTGTGAACTATTTTTCAAGGCTTTTGGACTTTACCCACACCTTGAACAACTCAAATAGCTCACAATTTCAAAATACTAAAGGACAATGCTTTGTGTCTTTGTGACATTATGGGTTTGAAAAATATTTCTTGAAATGCATAATTGGATGCATAATGTTGAATAAAACTAGCATATGAAAGTGAAACTGCAGCATGCTCATAAAAATGCAATGTGAAAGGTCTGTCAGAATGAGGCCTTCATTCTATAGTGGGCTTTCACATAAAAGAACAATGACAGGTCAACAAACATGGTTATGGAGAACTACTGTATCTCTGAATAACAGTGGGAAATATGAGAGGAAGTCTGAAAAATTGACAGTTTATTTTCTCACCTGTCATCAGCTGCAAAATGGAAAAAAAAGGATTGTTATTTTAAAGGTGGGTGTGATTGAAGGCAATGGAACATTGTCTTGATTTTGTCTCTTGGTTTACCAGAGATTGACACATCTATCACATCAAGAATAGCATTTACAAGTGTCTTGCAGTCAGTCTAACCGAAAGGATGCCAATCAAGTTCACAGTGATCTTTGTAGAAAGAAGTTCATAAAGAAGCAGGAGCTGAATGCTAGAGTGAAGTAGCTTAAACAGCTGCTCAGAAAATAGGTCAGGAGGGAACCTTGTTCACACTGCAACAAGCTGCTGCTCTGTGCCGATGGAAAAAAAAAAAAAAAACTGGAAGACCAAAATTAAAGCACAAAGACCAGCCTGTATTGAATACTCAGTTGTTTGTTTTCAGTTGATTGTGTGATTAACCGTGTTGATTAATATTTGTATCTGCTAGCAGTCTTAAATCATCCACTCCATTCTGCACTTAAAAAACTTTCTGGCTGAAAAACAAATTTGTAAAACCACGTTCTTATGGATAAACAGTCTACAGCTAAATCTCCTCTTGGTCTATGATACATTTGCAATTTTAAGACCACATTTTGGAAATCTGAATATTCTGAATAAAAAATGATGAACATTATATATGCAGTGCATCACTGTTCTAATCATCTCAGATACAAGGACGTGAGGACACATGTTCTCTTATACAATACTCTAAAGTATTAGATTAAAGGTGTGCCATCAAATAATAGATGCATTTCTATTGCACATTTCACAGGATCATGTTCAAAGCCTTTTCTTCTTCTCTCCACCTTTCTTATATCAGTTAGTTGATTAAAATATAGTATATACATATATATATATATCCCTGTGATAAAAGTTTGGCTCAAGAAAACAAAAATGCAATGTTGTCTCAAAGAGGTTTTATGTCATTTTAGATGGATCTAAAGACTTTTAATACAAATTATCCAGTGACATAAAAGTAATTATATATTTTAGCAAGGCATTCATGTCCACGCAGGCAAGAGACATGATTTGCAATTATCTTATTTTCTGTGATCTGCATAAGCTGGAGCTGCAGCATATACATCCAAATAGCAGAACAGTCACAGTGAACTGGGTTTCGTTGTAAACCAGATTAATTTTATGAACGGGTCATGGCACAGTATTATGCTCTTATAATATTTACCCTTTCAGTTTGTTTTGCATTGTCCTTCAACAGTCTGTTTCTTGCAACATGAATATACCCAACTGTACATTCTAGCAGATATGGCACAGAAATAGTTCATTTCCCCATACCTTTTCATGAATAAAGGGTTGGAGAGGGCTGACACCATGAAATTGTGAAATTAATAGTGACATGTGTATAGAGAACTAAGATCGAGTGTAATGCTATGTCAGTCCTAGCTTGTGACAGCTTTCATATTCTAATTGACATTTTAAGACTTTTTTGTTGCCCTTATTTTAATCACTGTCAACACATATTGATTGAGAGAAGCTAGACATTTTTTTAAAGGTGAGAACTGCCAGCTTGAAGATGTCTTGTTGCAGCAGATTAAACCATATAGCTCCTGACATGTTAAAAATCAATTAAGGAAAGAAAAGACCAACTTCAATCAGTGCATTAATCTTAAACTACCTTGAAATCAAGTATTCATAGGGAATGTAGAATAATAATGTCAACTAAATAGAAATTGAATTAAGATTTTAGTATTTTCAATTATGCATGCATTAAATAACCCTGGGTACCTTTCACACCCCACAATTATATATGCACTCATTTCAGCTGTGAAATGATGTTGAACTGGCTATATTCAAACTCCGGGGCTCAGAGGAGAGAAACTGTAGCTTACACAATATTGTTTTCACTGTTGATCATTTTCTGTATCCTCCAAGTAAATAGCTCCCACAAAATTCTGTACCAGTAATTCAGAAAAACAATTTGCCTTATATTACCCTGAAAGCCCCAAAAAGTAAATGTTCACTGACATCTCATAGTTATCGTGTACACTGTGTAGATGTGCCACAAAAATTGCAGATGCATTTGTACACGTCAGTCAATCTGCACTTGCATGTGTGGAAAAATAAATGCAGTCGCCATGGCTATATCACATGTAAATAGTGCATGTCATGCATGTGTAAAGAGATGTTTGATAGCTGAAGTCATAACAGATGTATGCAAATGTTATTTCCTGTGAGAACCAAGCCACCATTTCCGGTTTCTCAAGTGTGTCCTGGGCTCACATAAGCACTGTTCATCTGAGTCCACCGGTGAGCCCCCTGGGTTTTTACCTATTAGCATCAGGATATCCTGGCCTACAGCAGGTAATATGGTAATATACCCATGACTCATTCTAAAGGAGATTATTACAAATCCCCTGTGGAGGCAGGAGGAAACACCTCATAATACCTTTGCTTATTGCACACTCAGACCTGGTGGGCAGGACTCTTCCTCAAACAAACAATTCTGAAGTCAGAAAAAAATAAATCAGTACTCTGCAATATCATTTATTGCTTTAGCATTTTGAAAGTAATCAGGTATATATATACAGTATATATATAGTTAATCCTGAGGTAGTCGAGCACGAGACACAGCCTTGTGAAATTACATCTTTTGTATTTAAATTATTCAGTGAACTCTGGCATTTTAGTCCTCGAGCTATATCTGTAATAACTGATCGCTCTGTCTGCATCATTGAACCCTTTCCATCTGTCCCCACATTGGCTAGAGATAAACCGGGGCTGTTTGGTTCATAGCAGAACCACTTAAGAGGTTGTAGTACAATGTTATTCCAAACACACACCATCTGGTGGAGGGTCATTGCTTTGATGAACAGCTAAAGTGTGAGGTGAAGGCCTTGTTTTTGGTGGGCTTTTTTTGTTTGTTTTTATTTACAGGAGCAAGCTGGATCTTTCTGCTATGTAGGTAATCAAGATGAAGTGCCACCCGCTGCCCTGATGCCGAAGTTTCGTTTCAAACCCAGATGTTCCCTATAGTGATCATTCATTCGCAGGGGTCCAGTCATCGGTGGTGGACAGCAATTAAGTTCCTTTAAGTATTGCTTCGACCATATTTGAGGGACTCGTACGTAGCTTGCTCATTCCACTCATGCACGCATCCACTCCAGTACACTCTGGGGAGAAATATACTTTCCTCTCCAACATGTTAACTGAACAGGTGTTGTTCACAGTAACTTTCTTAGATTAATTTTCAAGTAGTGAATACCACATATGTTGTTCTGCAATCTCCCTTGTTTATCGGAGGTCGTGAAAATTTTACTGTTTTGAGATAGTGGATAAAAGACAATATAAAGTACCTAAAATTATCACCATTACTGGCATGGACCAAATACTGCACTGGTACAATTGCAGTATAAACACAAATGAAGTGGTGGGTAATTCAAAGGCCTTGCATACTTTTTTAATACATACAGTTTTTTTTTTAATTTCCGAAGGCAAGTATTTTTCTTATTTTGTTGGTGTCTTTTCACAGTGTGGTGTTCTTTTTCCTAAGTATAAAGTTTGTATACCTAATCTGACACTGATTATGATTAAATGCTCCCTGTAGGAGGGGTTTAAAGTGCATGAAATGTTGCCCCTGAGAATCCACATCACTGGCCGAAATCAATATCATAAGAAGGCATTTCTCTCCCTGTAAGTCTCTCCTGACTGACTCCAACAGACATTTATGATTCACCTAACTCAAGCTGACAACCAGCTGATCGTGAACCAAAAGTTAAACAATAGATCAAACTTCACCTTTACATCTCAGAGTGACACATAAAAAGCACTAAAATAAATGTATACGCAGGTCTAAAACAAGATTGCATTGTAAAACACTATTAATAAAATTAATATCAATTTTTGTACATATCAGACAATCAGTCAGTCGCAGGGAGACTTTCAGATTTTACGATTTAATTTGTCAAACACAACACTTAAACAACTTTAGATCAAGGGGCAAGTGTTTGTGCTGTCTTCATTGCCTCCAAGGTGCTAGATGAAGCCATAATATCTTGTTCTTGTGTCTTTTCTGCTATGGTTATAAATATTTTATTAGATTCTCGTGTGCAGCAGCACTTAATAGTTTATTAAGCCAGCCTGACAAGTGATAGCTCTGGCTACTCCTGATCAATGCTAATTTCATCAAATCTTTCCCACCGGCCATAACTTGATTAACCACACATTTCCAATTCATAAACATTTGGTGAATTCTCTGCGGGGCATACAGGGTAGCTTAATTTTCCTTGTGATCAATTTAGTTCTCACCTCTTCAGTTTTGCCCTGCAGCTCAGCCACCTGTTCAGATTACACTGCAGCTTCTTCAGAATTTCACCACATCATGGCTTACTAATTTGATTTCCTATGAAGTGCACTGGAGCAAGTCTCCGATCACAGAGATATGAGAGGATGAATGTCGAGATCCCTGATTGATCCTGTGGGTTGTGCTCACATCATCTTCTTCTTCCTCTTCTTTCGGCTCTTCCCTTCAGGGGTCACCACAGCAAATCTACTTTCTCCATCTAACCCTATTTCTGTATCCTCCTAGCCATCCTGGTCACTGCCAAAGAGAACCTCGCCATCTTCATCTCTGCAACCTGTAGTTTTGCCTCCTGTCTTTTCGTCATTGTAACAGTTTCTGGGCCATACAGCATCACTGGTCTCACCGCTGTCTTGTACACTTTTCCTTTTATTCTGGCCGATAGTCTTTTATCACATAGTACCTCTGACACTTTTCTCCACCCATTCCAACCTGCTTGGACCTGTCTCTTAACCTCTTTTCCACACTCTCTGTTGCTCTGGACTGTTGACTACAAGTACCTGAAATCCTCCAGCTTCTTGATCTCCACTCCCTGTAGCCTCACCGTTACCCCAGAGTTCCTCTCATTCACACACTTATATTCTGTCTTGCTGCGGCTAACTTTCATTCCCCTCCTTTCCAGAGCAAACCTCCACCTCTCTAGATTTTCCTCTGCCAGTTTTCTGCTCTCACTACATATCACAATGTCATCTGCAAGCTTCATAGTCCATGGAGATTCCTGTCTAACCTCATTTGGCTGTCTGTCCATCACCACTGCGAACAAGAAGGGGCTCAGAGCTGATCCCTGATGGAGTCCCACTACCACCTTGAACTTCTCTGTTACCCCTACAGCACACCGTACCACTGTCTCACAACTAGCATACGTGTCCTGCACCAGTTTAACATACTTCTCTGCCACTCCAGACTTTCTCATACAATACCAGAGCTCCTCTCTTGGCACCATGTCATATGCTTTTTTGAGGTCTACAAAAACACAATGGAGCCCTCTCTGGCCTTCACTGTACTTCTCTATTAGTATTCTCAATGCAAATACTGCATCTGTAGTATTCTTTCGAGGCATGAAGCCATAATGCTGTTCACAAATGCTGACTTCTGCTCTCAGTCTAGTTTCCATTACTCTTTCCCATAACTTCATTGTATGGCTCATCAACTTTATTACTCTATAGTTGCCGCAATTCTGCACATCCCCTTTATTCTTAAAAATAGGCACCATCACACTTCATCTCCATTCTTCAGGCATCGTCTCACTCTCTAAGATCCTGTTGAATAATCGAGTCAGAAAATCTACCGCTGCCTCTCCTAGACACTTCCACACCTCCACATGTATATCATCAGGACCAACTGCTTTTCCACTCATCATTCTCTTCAATGCCTCACCTCACCTCACTTTTACTAATTTGTGCTACTTTGTGGTCTACAATAGTCACTTTTCTACCCTTGCCTTTCTTTCATTTTCAACATTCATCAGCTCTTCAAATTACTCTTTCCATCTTCCCATCACTCCTCTAGTATCTTTCAATACATTGCCCTGTCTATCCTTAATCACCCAGACCTGTTGTACATCCCTTCCATCATTATCTCTCTGTTTCGCCAACCTGTATAGATCATTGTCACCCTCCTTACTACCGAGCATACAAGTCATCGTACGCCCTTTGTTTTGCCTTTGCTTCCTCTATCTTTATCTCACGTTGAATCTCCTTGTACACCTGTCTGTTCTCTTCAGTCCTCTCAGTGTCCCACTTCTTCTTTGCTAACCGCTTTCTCTGTATGTACTCCTGCACTTCCTCATTCCACCACCAAGTCTCCTTATCTACTTTCCTTCCAGATGACACACCAAGTACTCTTCTACCTGTCTCCCTAATAACACTAGCTGTTGTTGTCCAATCATCTGGAAGCTCACCTTGACCACCAAGACCCTATCTCAACTCCTCCCTGAAAACAATACAACACTCCTCCCTTTTCAGCTTCTGCCACTTTGTCCTCTGCTCTGCCTTTGGCCTCTTCATCTTCCTTGTCACCAGAGTCATCCTTCAAACCACCATCCTATGCTGTCTGGCTACACTCTCCCCAACAACTACTTTGAAGTCACTGTTCTCTTTCAGGTTACCTTGTCTAAACAAGATGTGGTCGATCTGCGTGATCCTACCTCCACTCTTATAAGTTACCCAATGTTCCTGTTTTTTTCTGAAAAAAGGTGTTCACCACTGCCATTTCCATCCTTTTTGCAAAATCTACCACCATCTGTCCCTCTGCATTCCTATCCTGCTCACCAAATCTGCCCATCACTTCTTCATCCCCTCTATTGCCTTCACTAACATGTCCATTGAAGTCTGCACCAATTACCACTCTCTCGTTTCTGGGAATATTCTGCATCATTTTATCTAATGCATTCCAGAACCTCTCCATCTCTTCAAATTCACATCCCACCTGCGGGGCATAGCCACTAACAACACTGAGCATCACACCTTCAATTTCCAGTTTTAGACTCATAAGTCTATCTGACATTCTTTTCACCTCTAGAACATTTCTAACAAATTCCTCCTTTCAAGATAACTCCTACTCAATTTCTCTTCTTGTCAGTACCATGATAGTACAATTTAAAGCCTGCCCCTAAGCTTCTGGCCTTACTACCTTTCCACCTGTTCTCCTGGACACACAGTATATCCACCTTCCTTCTCTGCATCATGTCGACCAGCTGTCTACCTTTTCCTGTCATGGTCTCGATATTCAAAGTCCCTACTCTCAGTCCCTGGCTCTTTCCTTTCCTCCTCTCTCTTTGCTTTCGAACATGCCCTCTTCTTCTTCTTCTTCTTCTTCTTCTTCTTCTGCTTCTTCTTCTTCTTCTTCTTCTTCTTCTTCTTCTTCTTCGACCCTCAGTTGCCCAATTTCCACTTGTACCCTGTAGGTCATCAGTACCAATGGCGGTCGTTGTTAACCCCGTCGTTGACCGATCCAGTATGTGATGGTTACGGTTGACTCGCATGTTTGGTTTTGGCAGAAGTTTTACACCGGATGCCCCTCCTGACGCAACCCTCTGCATTTATTCGGGCTTGGGACCAAGGCCGGCTTGTGGAGACACGGCCAGTGCCGCCCTGGGGCTGCATTGGGTTGTGCTCACATCTGAAACTCCTAATCTTGCAGAGTCACATCAGAAATTACTGGGAATAATTTATCTCTTAAATAAGTATTAAAAAATAAATAAATAAATCTTAACTATTAAGTGTTGTGCAGGTCTCTGCATTACATCGAAGGAGTTAGGCATTGCAACCTTCTCCATTATCAAGGTTCTGGTCCCGTTTCACCTACCTGGACTCTGCCTGAAGGCTCATGTAATATTTGTAAAGATAATGGTTATACAATGTAATTATCTCTCAGTCATTGGCTATTCTAGACATCAGTCACTGAATATATTTGAACAACAATTAATTTTAACAGCATCAAATGTGGACCCAGCACAGAGTAGATAATGGAAAATATAATGACATCCATTCCAATCATTTGCTTTTAGATACATTGGTTATATTTACAGCAAAGGCTGTCTTTTATCAGCTCTTTTTTTTTTAACCATGTACTGCATTGGAGAGAAGAAAATCGATGGCGATTGTGCATTCTCCATTCAGCATTTATCAGTTTTGTTCAAGAGCAACGCTTGAAAATGAAAGCTGCAAAACTAAACAAAGCAACATTTTATGTTTGCTTTAAATATGCAGATGTAGTGACAGCATCTCATGAATATATTATGCATTGTAGGCTCCTCCAAACATTGTTGATGCCCCAGAATGACCATAAGATGGCGCCTGAAACTCAAGGATGAGGTTTTACAGGGGCAAAAGAAAATGAGTTTAGAAAAATGCAGGTGAAGTATTTTGAGGTATGTTTATATTAAATTCCCCTTGAGTCCATACAGAAGGAGTAATTCTAGATTTTAATACAAATGAAAATCTTATTTTACTTTCAATTTAGTCATTGCAAACTTTTTTGAATGTAGGTTATAAATTGTGTGTTACCATTCCACAACCAAATGAGGACATAATCTATTTTTTTGTTTGTTTTGTTTTTTTGTAAACTGCCCCATTTTGTTCCTACTTTATATTATGAAATCTAATGAATATGAATTAACTTTGTTTGTATAAATAGGGACATGGCAATACTGACAACAGTGACTTTGATTCCCCATAATTAGGTTACATCTTTGTCAATCTATTTAATGTTTTTCTTTCTGGCATGCAGAATACATCAGATCACGCCTATTTTAGGAGAGCTGTGCTTAAGCAGAGGGTAGATTCAGGTCCATCATCATCTCCTCATTTCCTGCAGCTATTTAAGACTTTGCGTCTCCAAAATAGGTGGCCAATGACCGCAGCTAAAGCTATCTGGGGACCTGCTTTCAAACTAATTTAAGGATATTAGGATGTCTCTGAAAGTTTTGTTTATGACATTTCTATACCTTTGTTGACCAACTGGCGTCCAGAGCATGTGCCATCTGATTTAATGCCATTTCAAAGACATCTACGATGCTTTTAGGTCTCCATAACTATATATTGTACAGTTTTGAGTACTTTATAATTTCTATGCTGCACATTGTTATTTTGGAAATGTACTCAAGGTCCAAAGTAAAGTTTAACTGACAGACAGGTCTTACATACAAACACATTCACAAGCAACACACACACACATACACAGTTCAACAGCATCCTGCCCAAAGGTTATATTCTGTTCGAAATGTTGGGTGTGTAGTAAACTGTCTGGCTCTCCTAATGAAGGGGTTTATGGCGGGTAGACCTGTGTTTGTACCATGTATCATGCACTACTCCATCACTACATGCAAGGTTAGATGTTATCGCCTGCTTTATCTTCCAGCTGCAGAAGTGCAATGATGGTCCATCAGAGACACAGAGGAGATCTTATTCCAGACATGAGGCCAGTATTTTAATAGGCCTTGGGGCTTTTTAGCTCGTATTGTTGTTGATTTTACAAGAGCGCATTATGGAGTTTTTGCAGTTCAGTTATTCTGAGTCAGACGTGCGCTGTACGTGGCCAGACTTGTGAGACTGCAAGCTTTCAGCATCCACAGTGTTAATGTATAATGTCAACTCAGTAGGGAGCCTTGTTAAAAAGCAATTAAACCAAAATGATTTAAACATTGTGCGGTTTGGCCATTGGCGAGCCTCGAGGTGCACACTGTGTTGTTTTCTTAAAATGAGAATTTCACTGTCTGCTCACACTGAAAACCGCTATTTGTGTGAGTGTAGCTTTAACCACACTTTCCCACACCCGCCTAACCATACCAAACCACAGACTTCAGATGAGTATGCGCAACACACACAGGCACACAGTATTCACATGAAGAGTAATTGAGGGGTTTGACTAGTTTTTGGTGCATTAAAACAGTAGCTGTTTTAAATAACAGGGGCTGAGACATACTTGCATTGATGTCTGTGAGACTGGTAAAGATGGCTGATTACTAAAAGAGGACGTGGCATTCAGTAACTCTTATTATATTCCTCTTTACTCAGTAGAGTTTGACATTCTTAATAAACGGCTTTCTTACCCAATATATTAATTTCTTGAGTGATTTCATGTTAACATCTTTCTGAAACTGTGTTATTTCTGATGATCATAACATGACTGTTGACACTTCGGAGGCTTCCATAGGCCACCAGCAGCTATTAAAATGTTTGCCTCCTTATTAAACACAACCGCTCATCCCATATTTCATGTGATAAAAAGCCATTATGTCCATCAGAGTTACATAAGAAACATCAGATTTAGTTCCAAGGGCCGTTGTTTTAAACAGCGTTTATTGCTCGGCTAGAGGCAGACATATTTTAGCTGTTGGCATGCTGTTAACTTACACTCACTCTGTGTGTGCAAAAGTGCTCATCCCAGCCAGACGGCTTGGATGTGGTTTGGAACATCTGTGTGGTCTCTACTCCAGAAGAAGACAGACAGGGGAGAGACAGAGGCTGAGGAATAAGCGAGGGGAGGAGTGCATGGACCCCAGGACTAGTAAAAAAGAAACCTTCAGTTTTTCCATCACCGCTGTCGCGGTGGTGTCACAAGCCAAGGCGTGGCAGATGCAAAATGTGTCAGTGTACATGAATACCCTTTGTGTTTTTGGAACACCGGGAATGTGACAGCAAGATGCATGAAAAAAAAAAAAACTGAAATGGGACAAAACAGCTGGGTGGGGAGCCATCAGTCTAGTCGATGACTTATGAAGCTGAAGGTTAGGTCTGGCAATCCCTAGAGCTGCTGGCAAGGGGTAGGGAGAGGGGCGTTGAAAGGAGCCTTGGTCCAAACCTGCGGTGGACTCCTCCACCACCACTAGCAGAAGCACCACAGCCCAGCTCCCTGCCTATATGCGTGTGGTGTTTATTTACGAGCCTGTTTAACCGCCGTGCGGTCCCTGTGGTGGACTGACACAAGATGACAGCAGCCTAAACGTCTTGCCCTTTAAATCCATCGTAATGGTCGCTTAGTGCTGTGGAGACAGGCACCGGGATAGGCGCCTGGGGTCTTTTCATAGGGGCCCTCTGAGTAACACATCAGCTAACACATCTATGGGGCCATGTGGATGTCTTTTTAATATCTGTCTGTGGTGTCTGGGATAGTTTGAATAGCCACTGTATGGCTGGGTGTATGAGGCCAAAGAACAGCAATTTAATATGCTGTTTGGGATGTTTGCACTCCACCAGGGCTCAATTCTTAATTCTAAGCCTGCAATTTAATTTTCAGAGCACAGAAATTGCTGTGCTTTTTTTGTTTTTTTTGTTTTTGTTTTTCTTCTTGTTGTTTTTCTTAACATTTCATTACCTTCCAGAGAGGAATACAGAGAGTTAATCCCTTGTATTTCTGCCTGAAGTAACTCTGTGGTAAGTTAATAGCAGATGTGACTGTTATTGGGCAAATTATATGCAATATGAGAGCAAACATACACTCACATAAAAACGACCTGCGTAAACACACCATTCATAACTGCATACCATTCTGTGTGGGCTTGACAGCCAATGCAATTAGATGCTCTCTGAAAGGAAGAAAAGATTATTATCCGACATCTAGTCTCTTGTTCAAGTCACGTGAAGCAAAACGAAATTTTTTGTTGTGATCCAGCTTGTCAATAATCCTCAGCAGATTTTGGTTAAAGTCTTCCTGAACACACTGCTGGGATCTATGACAGGAAATGGGTAAAGGGGATGATGTTGGCAACAAATCCCATGGGAATCCATCACTGTCGAGGAGACGTTTCCTGAATCACCTGTTGGCCTTGTTCACTGTTGTACCCCCCAACCTCAAATGGTTGCTCAACACTGCACACATACACACAAAGGCTTCAATCTGCATGCTTCAGGCCTATGCAAACACAGATGAGACCATATTCATTGGGCCGTGTCTCTAGCACTCATCAGGCTGTTTGTACTGCAATTTCCTTCCCGCTCTTATCCATGTTTTGTCCACTGTCATTCCAACAGGATTATGGGATGCTTTCATCATGTAGGAACATCATCGGAGACAGTAGAGGAAATGCAAAGGAGTCATGTTGTTTTGCTCCTCTCAGCGCACATAGTGTTATCATCACATACCATAATGAATGCTGAAGACTAGAGTTATCCTGAGAGCTAATTATTATTTTTGAAGCTGCTCTCCTGTCCATCTAAACAAATACAGTATCCAAGCCAAGTAAATTCATTCCAGTTGTGTCAACCACAATTATTGCACGTGTCAAGCCATTTTGTAGCTAAACATGTCCTTGAAAGCAACATGTAATGCTGTGGTAATGTATTGAGTAAAACTGTTCAGCAGGCAGTGGACAAATTACTTCAGTCATATTTACATGTTGTAGAGGGATGCATTCCTGTATAATGGGCCTCATTTATGAAGCATTCATGAGCGAAGATGTAATCATAAGTTTTGTAGATGAACAAAGACCTTTTGTGGGTAAGTTTTGCTGACTTATGCTCAGAAGTCTGCACACACAAGATTTAAAAGACCGCCAATGCTCCAAATCTTGGCTCTGACTAACTTGATTTACAGTACTGCAAATTACAGGAATATAATGAACCAAAAAAAAAATCTCAATGCTAATTGAATGATTTTGCCTAAAGTAAATGATTTCTCGAATTTGAAACCACTTTACTTTTATAGCTAGTCACCTTCTGGTCAGCTCAGCTTAAAATTGATTTTGAGGTTTTGCCTTAGAGGCCCAAATGTGTCTGAGACTAAACTATATGATATCATTTTGGTCCTCCAGCACAGCTTTAATAGCTTCTACAAAGTCTAGATTAAAAACGAGACAGAATCTCTGCACTAACAGTATTTGAAATGAACTGCTAGAGGAGCTAATGGCTTGCTCAGTGCAATTTTTCAGAGATATTTTTCTACTACCACAAATTAGTCCTTACTTTATCTTTGTTCCCTTTTATTTCTGTTTTACTGAATGTGAACTCCCATGTGTTGTTTTCCTCCCCCAAAAAATACATTAGCGATGTCAATATTGACATCTAAGTTCCAAGACTAAGCCAATGGATAAGATTATGGTTCAGTCTAGACACAATCCATGGTTAGTTGGGTGTTTTCTCTACATATTAGCAAAGGCTTTGCTGAGGTTGAGATTATCCCAAGTCATTGCTTTAGAGCCTCTGTCACTTGTGGCTGTAATCTGTCGGGGGATAGTCTTGTTGATTGAGTCTTTGATGAGGTGCCCTCCGTCTTCGGTGCTGATGAGCTGTTAGTCGTCAAGTCGTCACGACTGCCCAGCCTAGCTGATGTGGTCTTGGCCTGTTGCCTCCCTTCTAACCAAGAGCCTAATTCATTCCAAAGCAAATAGACAGAGTAATTACAATTAAGCACCACCATTAAAAAAGGGCCAGCTACTGGCAGATTAAGGAGAAAGAAAAAGACGTGTCCTTGTGTTTTATTGCAGTTGTCCAATTATTAAAGGTTGACTTGGTTGAAGCTATGTTTGTTTGCTCCGGCTTGCATGCAGGGATTTGTGGACATAGTCGTACTCTTGGGAAAACACTTTTGTGACTGAAATAGTTTTATAAGTAGAAATTGCTTGGCTTCTGGCACCTGGTATCTCCAGAGTAAATGAAAACAGGCCAGAGGAGACACCAAGGGCTCAGACTCCAGTTCTTAAGGGGCCTTGAGACTTGAAGGATTAAGATTATGGGGGAGGTTCCTTTTAAATGACTGATAGTACAAAGTGAGAGAGCAAGTGAGGAAGGGCAGGAGTCTGTGTGGCGGACCAGCAGCAGCTTTACTCTTCAATCAGTGAGATGAAAATTGCCACTCCTGTCAAAGTAGAGGTGTTTACTGAAAAGAGGACAAGGGAGAAAAAGGAATACAGATAACTAGAGAGGGAGAGTTATGCAACCTATATGGTCAGAGGGTTACCAGTGAATACAGCTACTTTTTTGACCAGTGGGGGGAAGAGTTTTCACCCCTTATAACATTTTGATAGAAATAGCAGTCGTGATGAGACCTCGGACTGGATATGATCCTGCAAATGATATATATCGACACAACACCAAATTGCACGACTGACTGTGGCTTAAAATGTGGCAAATGGAATAACAGTTTTCTGGGAATGAAAGAATGTTGGACAGCCAGAAAACCAGCTCTGGATCTCTGAGAGAAAGTAATTCCACAATATATCATAGGCAGCTGAACCTGCAGAAAGCTGTTTATTGCAAAAGGAAGCTGTCACCTTCTAGGATGTCTCTGATGACTTCATCTTCAAATCATTTGCATGTTTAGGGGGTTGTTTTTTTTCTGAATTAATTATTCATAACAGGTATAGTTTGAATTCAAACTCTGTGCATTATTTTACAATCATTTGGCAGACGCTTTTAACCAAAACGACAGTGGAGATGCCAAGGATTGAACGCAGGTCCTCATACATCCAGAGCATGCGCGCTACCACTGAGCTACTTACAATAGTGCAGTTTAGAATCAAATTAGTCTCTTTGGTGATTTGTATACATGACAGCTCAACAACAAAATTACTCACAATGTATTTTAAAGGTAGATTTTATGGATTATTGACATGGGGGGCAGCATGGTGGTGCAGTGGTTAGCACTTTGGCCTCACAGCACGACGGACCCCGGTTAAATTATGACAAGGGGACCTTTCTGTGTGGAGTTTGCATGTTCTTCCCGTGTCTGCATGGGTTTCCTCCCACAGTCCTAAAACATGCAGCAGGTTAATTGGAAAAAATTGGGAAAATTACTCTAAATGAGTGAGTGAATGGTTGTCTGTTTGTAGATGTGGCCCTGCAATTGACTGGCAACCAGTCCAGGATGTACCCTGCTTCTCACCCGATGACAGCTGGGATAGTGCAGGATAACTGGCAGATGATGGATGGCTGCATTTGAGCTCCTGATACACAACAGGATTATGGTTATAACCCTCTCTTAGTTTTAGTTCATTAAATACATTTTCAATTTATTTATTTCAATTAAGTCTGAAAGTGTTAGTTTAGTACCATTTCAGAAATATATGAGAATTTCCATACATAAAACAAAAATAAATTGTCACTCAAACAGTTTCTTAATCGAAGTAATTTGAAGTCATTTGACAGTAGAAAATGTCATTATCTGTTATGAAAGTTCACAGTTGGCCTGTTGAATCCATCCAAGAACCGTATTTGTTGAGGGTTGCAAACAAATATATTAGTACATAGTTTTACCACTGGTTTAGAACACTATGCAGTATGCACATATGTTTTAAGAATGACTCAGCCTTGTCATTATATGAATTTGCAGAATGCAATATGATACAATATCGTGCAATATGAAGACATCAGCTGATCACCAGCAGGCAATCAATTTGGTGGTCTTTCTTTCATATACTCATTTATACATTGGTAGATATGAAAATAATACAGATCAATATTTTGTTTATCTCAAATACATCAGTTGTTTGACATCAGTCATCAATATCTGAACATTACTTACTATTTAGATGCAGATATTTCAGAGAATGTATGTTATGAATCAAACATCGCAATATCTAATGACAACCATTTGATTTATGATGCTGAAAACAACTCATGTTACATTTTAATTTAATTTGTTTTCCCTTTGTTCAAGAAGATCCAAACTCTTCTCATATTTTCGTCACTAAGCTGCTGTCATAATATACAAATGTAGCCCAATTCAGCACTTTCAGTCTTGAAATAGATGTTTTTTTTATGTCACAATAGCTCATCATACTGAATTGTGATGATGATGTAATGCAGCCTCAGGACGGCACAGGCCGGTGTCTCTCTGAGCCGGTCCCAAGCCCGGATAAATGCAGAGGGTTGCGTCAGGAAGGGCATCCGGCGTAAAAATTTTGCCAAAACCAAACATGCAAATCAAACCTAATACTCAGATCATACTGGAGTAGTCGAGGCCCAGGTTAACAACGACCGCCATTGGTACAGATGACCTACTGGGTACCAATGGAAACTGGGCTACTGTAGGTCAAAGAAGGAGAGGAGGAAGGTGTTTTCAGAAGCAGAGAGAGACGAGGAAAAGCAAGAGTCTGTGACTGAGAGTAGGGTCTTTGAATATGGCGACGATGACTCGGAAAGGTAGAGAGAAAGTGGATAAACTGTGTGTCCAGCAGACCAGGTGGAAAGGTAGTAAGGCTAGAAGCTTAGGAGCAGGCTTTAAGTTGTACTATCGTGGCACTGACAAGAAGAGATGAATGGAGAATGGAGTAGGAGTTATCTTGAAGGAGGAGTTTCTTAGGAATGATCTGGAAGTGAAAAGAATGTCAGATAGACTTCTGACAGAGTCTGAAACTCAAAAATGAAGGTGTGATGCTCAAAGTTGTTAGTAGCAATGTCCCACAGGTGGGATGTGAGTTTGAGGAGAAGGAGAAGTTCTGGAATGAGCTAGATGAAGGGATGCTGAATATCCCTAGAGACGAGAGAGTGCTAATTGGTGCAGACTTCAATGGGCATGTTAGTGAAGGCAATAGAGGGGATGAAGAAGTGATTGGCAGATTTGGTGTACAGGATAGGAATGCAGAGGGACGGATGGTGGTAGATTTTGCAAAAAGGATGAAAATGGCTGTAATGAACACTTTTTCCAGAAAAGGCAGGGACATAGGGTGGCTTATAAGAGCAGAGGTAGGAGCATGAGGCAGTGGTAGAGTTTCTAAATAGATTATTCAACAGGATCTTAGAGAGTGAGAAGATGCCTGAAAAATGGAGAAGAAGTGTGATGGTGCCCAATTTTAAGAATAAAGGGGATGTGCAGAATTGCGGCAACTATAGAGGGATAAAGTCGATGAGCCATACAATGAAGTTATGGGAAAGAGTAGTGGAAACTAAACTGAGAGCAGAAGTCAGCATTTGTGAACAGCAGTATGGCTTCATGCCTAGAAAGAGTACTACAGATGCAGTATTTGCATTGAGAATGTAAAAGAGAAGTACAGAGAAGGCCAGAGGGAGCTGCATTGTATTTTTGTAGACCTAGAAAAAGCATATAACATGGTGCCAAGAAAGGAGCGCTGGTATAGTATGAAAAAGTCTGGAGTGGCAGAAAATTATGTTAGACTGGTGCAGGACATGTATGTTAGTTGTGCGACAGTGGTACGGTATGCTTTAGGTGTAAAAAAGAAGTTCAAGGTGGAGTGGGATTCCATCACAGATCACCTCTGAACCCCCTCTTGTTTGCAGAGATGATGGACAGGCTGACAGATGGCGTTAAATAGGAATCTCCATGGACCTTGATGTTTGCAGATGACATTGTAACCTGTTGTGAGAGCAGGGAACATGTTGAGGAAAATCTTGAGAGGTAGAGGTATGCTCTGGAAAGGGGGGGAATGAAGGTTAGTCATAGCAAGACAGAATATATGTGTGTGAATGAGCGGAACCTGGTTGGAACGGTGAGGCTACAGGGAGTGGAGATCAAGAAGCTGGAGGATTTCAGGTACTTGGGGTCAACAGTCCAGAGCAACTGAGAGTATGGAAAAAAGGTAAAAAGACGGGTTCAAGCAGGTTGGAATGGGTGGAGAAAAGTATCAGGGGTATTATGTGATAGGAGACTATCAGCCAGAATAAAACGAAAGGTGTACAAGACAGTGGTGAGACCAGCGATACTGTGTAGACTAGAAAAAGTAACAATAGCGAAAAGACAGGAGGCAGAGCTAGAGGTCGCAGAGATGAAGATACTGTGGTTCTCTTTGGGAGTGACCAGGATGGATAGGATCAGAAAAGAGTCTATCAGAGGAACAACATGTTAGATGTTTTGGAGAGAACGTCAGATAAGCCAGACTGAGATGGTTCGGTCATGTACAGAGGAGGGATAGTGAATATGTTGGTAGACGGATACTAGAATTGGAGCTGCCAGGTAGGAGGCCTTGGGGAAGACCAATGAGAAGAATATCACCAGGAATCAAATCCTAATCCATTTATTTTTCAATGGGAGGTGAATGTTTTTGTGGGTTAAACTTCACATTGTCATAAATCAGACTAATCACAGAAGTCTAGAACATCTCTGTAATTTGTATTTAACGATATCATGTATATGATACACTTGCATCCTTGCAATGGCCTCACCCATGAAGACCTCACTAATGAGGGGACACGTGGCATGTTGTATGTTCAGCAGAGGGTTTTGGCTTATCGCAGAGTTCGGCACTGGGCAGCAAACCGCCAAAACTATTAATATGCCCACAATAGAATATTAGTCTTCCAGGCTTAATTGTGTTAATCTATTACAGCATATTTTCGTAGCACTGACAATATGAGTGTCAATCAGGATAGAGCACTTACATTACACTTATACATATGTGTGTGTGTGTGTGTGTGTGTGTGTGTGTGTGTGTGTGTATATATATAAAATATACATATAATATATGTGGTTATAATATATGTGATGGTTCAATTCCTGCCCCCCCCCACCCCTTGTCTTTAGTGCAACGTGTCCTTCGGCAAGACGTAGAACCCCAGGTTGATCCCGATGGCCTGGTTAGTGCTTTATCACACGTGCCTGTGTGTGTATGTATGTATGTACCTGTGTGTCTGTGTGTGTGTGTGTGTCTGTGTGTGTGTGTGTGTGTGTGTGTGTGTGTGTGTGTGTGTGTGTGTGTGTGTGTGTGTGTGTGTATTTTACTTAACTGGTATGCCATTGTGACTTTTCTATTATCCAAAGATTAAAAGCACTATATAATGGCCTTTACATGGCATTTAAGGTCAAGTTTTCCCTGAAGAGATGCCTGGGGTTTCAAGGAGACTCAATCAGGGAGCGCTCTTCCAAGCGAAGCCAGAAACAATAGATTATTTAATAAGAGGCTGGGGGTTGATGAGGTCCAAGCAATAGCAAACAGTAATGCTGATGGACTTCTCTATACCCCCAGTTGAAACACAAACAGGTATGATGTAAAGCAAGTGAAATATAACCAATAAGACAAAACAGATCGTAGCTATAAAATGACAAAATCACAATGTTAAAAAGATCTTAACACACAACAGGGATACTGACTGAATTATACAATGTCTGATTACAGAACAAATCATTGAATGGTTCTGTGTACAAAAGATTTTTCCTCTGCATTGCCCTTAGCAAACGATCAAGTGACTTAGGAAATGATGAACCTCACCAGTGCACTTTAGTTTAGAAAAGAAGCATAAGAAGACAGCAATCCAAATGTAATTTACATGATGAAAATATCCACGAACACACACACACAGACAAACGCACACATGGATAAATATATATAATTCATATTTTTTCGACAATGGAAACAGAAAAGGGCCTGTAACTAAAATCCTCAAACCTAGTCCTCAATCTGAGTTACATCTGAGTTTAGCAAGAGATTATGCAATTCTTCTGTAAAAATGTCCGCTGCTGTTATGACACTTTGGTTATTTACAGCAAACCAAACAATGTTGGTGTAATTTTGACTCGTTGAGTGAATTTATAGACCATCCAGGCATTCTGCAACAGAAGCGTTGGTGTTTTGAGTCGGTTGTTTTGCCATGTATGCCATTCCATTTACAGAGATACCGATTCAGTGCTCCGACTGCCATTACTGACAGATGAACAGATCTGTGGGGTAAAACAGGGACAATCTCCCACATTGCTAGTTGCTATATTATATGAATTTTGAAGCATGTCAGGAACACACTTCAGGTTAGCTGAGACAGAGATGATATTTTTAAATTTCGGTTGACTATCATAAAGATGCTGTGGCTCAGTCAAATACTGTATGTAGCCTGTCTTAATGTAATTTCCATATATTTTCAAAGGGGGCATTGTTTTCTCCATGACATCCTTAAAATTTCTTGTCGGAGTCATTTGGTTACAAAGTCCTCTCACAGTCTCCTGTACCATTAATCTGGATGTTCCAGTGTGCTCGTTACATTCCTGAATGTTTTCCAATAGTCTTTCTCTCTATTTTAAAGTATCTATTTACTTTATTATGGATCCAATAATGTATTTTATAAGGAATGTTAAGCCTACTATAATCGCTAATTTTTGCCACATGAAAAGAAAATATATAAACCAGTGGTTAGATTTATTTGGACATTGCGATAATCATCTGCACAGCCGTTTCTTTCATCCCCATAGCACTGGTGACATGGGCGACAACAGCAGACTGCTGACTGTCTGTCAAAGTTTCCAGCAGTTGCTTGTATTCTACGGTGAGCACAGATCTGGTTGTAATTATTGTAACGGAGACAGTAAATCATGACGCAGCATGAGACCAATTTGTGGTGGGCCAAAAAAAGAACTGGCCCCTGCTTTGCAGTTAACTACAAGACGTATTAACATGCGTGAGAGAACATTTCATTGACTTAGATTCAAAGAAGATGGTAATGGTGTCAGAGACCCACTGCCCAAATAAGGAGCCAGCAATATAAGGGAGGATTTGTGTTCTTCAGATTAAGGTAACTTAAGATTTAGCTCTTTTTTTTCAAGTTTCCAAGTTTTTGATTACAGTTTAATTTTTTTGCTAAGTAAATTGACATGATGGCATAATCTATTTTTGTTCTTAGATGCACTCAGTTGCAGACATGGGGTACTCTGGATTGATTTTATCATTCCATAACACTTATCCAGTAGCTTGGTTTGTTTTCATATAGAGTAGAGACATACAATTTAAACATTCACCCAACATACCCCCAACCATTCACACCATTGGGCAATTTAGAGCGTAGACTCTAAATTGCAGGCACAACTTCTTGAAGAAACTAAATTAGTCCAATTCCTATGACAAGTGCAGTGACTTAGATGACTGAGGAACATCACAAACTTAATTAACGTATTGTATGCTTTGGACTGTGAAGAAAACTTGCATGGGAGTAACTCTGAGAGATGTTAGCAGGCAATTCTAAACATTCAAACTTGCTCAGATGGAACCCAAGTAAGATCTACAGGTTGATAGTAGAGCTTGGACACAGTTGTTGTTGCTATCTCTATAGTATAGATTCTGAAGATCTCATACTGTCCTGTCTCAACCCAAGTAGTTTATCTCTAAATATTGACTAAAAGTTGCATTTAATTTATTTTCTTTCAAGTCATCTCATGAGCATGTCTAAGTCAAATTGACTGACGTGTATTTTTCTGTTTAGAGGTGGGAACTATTGGAATGCTGAGACAACAATGTCACAATTTCTGTGGAGAATATTTACAGACAGAAAATTGGCTGAAAATGATCCTGCACTCTCCATCTGTTCAGTGTTGCTGTAGAAATGTAAGGGATAAAATCTGATAATGAATTATAAATTAAAATGCACACAGTGGGTCATGTTTGTGGAAATCTAATGTTATCGTTTCACAGACCAGAAACAACATGTTTTTGTGAATACATTCTCACCAGAGGGGATGCTGTGCATTTTAACATGAGTCTCTATCTCATGTCTGGATCTAACAGCTTCGAAGTCAGAATTTTCCACTACAGTTGGAGTCCTAGTGAGTCAGCATCAATAAATGTTTCAGGGTTATTGTACTTTCTGCGAGCCAAAATTCAGAGCAACAGCAGCAGGCAGAACAAGCAAGGTTTCCCAAAATATCATATTTGTAGGACGGTCTGAATATCATAGTTATACACGTAAGCTCTGTCTATATATATACAGTGGGGAGAACAAGTATTTGATACACTCCTCCCTACTTACACAGCTTGTTGAGGTCTGTCATTTTTATCATAGGCATTCTTCAACTGTGAGTGATGGCATCTAGAACAAAAATCCAGAAAATCACATTGCATGTTTAAGTACTTAATTTGCATTATATAGCATGACATGAGTATTTGATACATCAGAAAAACAGAACTTAATATTTGGTTCAGAAACCTTTGTTGGTAGTTACAGTTGATGAGACGTTTCCTGTAGTTCTTGACCAGGTTTGCAAAAACTGCAGCAGGGATTTTTGCCCACTCTACCATACAGATCTTCTCCAGATCCTTCAGGCTTCGGGCCAGTCGCTGGGCAGTATGGACTTTCAGCTCCCTCCAAAGATTTTATATTGGGATCAGGTCTTGAAACTGACT
This sequence comes from Fistularia commersonii, assembly GCF_037954325.1. NCBI lineage: Eukaryota > Metazoa > Chordata > Actinopteri > Syngnathiformes > Fistulariidae > Fistularia > Fistularia commersonii. The sequence continues at coordinate 17,740,771 of NC_141285.1, forward strand.
AAGCCACTCCAGGACCTTGAGATGCTTCTTACAGTGTCACTCCTTAGTTGCCCTGGCTGTGTGTTTCGGGTTGTTATCATGCTGGCAGACCCAGTTACAACCCATTTTCAAGGCTCTTACTGAGGGAAGGAGGTTGTTGGCCAAGATCTTTTGATACATGGCCCCATCCGTCCTCCCCTCAATATGGTGCAGTCGTCCTGCCCCCTTTGCAGAAAAGCATCCCCAAAGAATGATGTTTTCACCTCTATGCTTCACGGTTGGGCTGGTGTTCTTGGGGTTGTCACCCGTCTTCTTCCTCCAAACACGGCGAGTGGCGTTTAGACCAAAAAGCTCTATTTTTGTCTCATCAGATCACATGACCCACTTCCATTCCTCCTCTGGATCATCCAGATGGTCATTGGCAAATGTCAGATGGGCCGGGACATGTGCTGGTTTGAGCAGGGGGACCTTGCGTGTGCTGCAGGATTTTAATCCATGACAGCTTAGTGTGTTACTAATGGTTTTCTTTGAGACTGTGGTCCCAGCTCTCTTCAGGTCATTGACCAGGTCCAGCCGTGTAGTTCTGGGCTGATCCTTCACCTTCCTTATGATCATCGATGCCCTGCGAGGTGAGATCTTGCATGGAGCCCCAGACAGAGGGAGAATGACCGTCATCTTGAACTTCTTCCATTTTATAATAATTGTCCCAACAGTTGTTACCTTCTCACCAAGCTGCTTTCCTATTGTCCTGTAGCCTATCCCAGCCCTGTGCAGGGCTACAATTTAATCCCTAATGTCTTTACACAGCTCTCTGGTCTTGGCCATTGTGGAGAGGTTGGCGTTTGTTTGATTGAGTGTGTGGACAGGTGACTTTTAAACAGGTAAAAAGGTATTTCAAACTTGTCCAGTTAATACAGGTATTGAGTGGAGAACAGGAGGACTTCTTAAACAAAAGCAAAATGGGCTGTGAGAGCGGCAATTCTTACTGGTTGGTAGGTGATAAAATACTTATGCAATAAAAAGCAGATTAATTATTTAAAAACCATACAATCATGATTTTCTGGATTTTTGTTTTAGATTCCATCACTCAGTTTAAGAATACCAATGATAAAAATTACAGACCGCTACATGGTTTGTATTGTAAGTGGGAAAAGCTGAAATATCAGCAGTGTATCAAATACTTAATCTCCCCACTGTATGGTTATATCTATCTATCTATCTATCTATCTATCTATCTATCTATCTATCTATCTATCTATCTATCTATCTATCTATCTATCTATCTATCTATCTATCTACCTATCTATCTACCTATCTATCTATCTATCCATCTATCTATCTATCTATCTATCTATCTATCTATCTATCTATCTATCTATCTATATTTGTATATATATATATATATATATATATATATATATATATATGTATGTGTGTACATGTTTGTGTATGTGTGTGTGTGTGTATCTATACATTCTATTCTTTATGGAGAAAACACATCTTTTTCACAACCAAAAGAGGTACTCTTTCAATAAGCTGTACCATTGGACTCTCATAACTCACAAACAATATTTAGAAAAGAACCGTTTACCCCCTAATTTTTGTGCGGCTGAGATGTTTTTGTCTCCCCTGAACTGCTTTTCGGTTTTACCTCTCGATATTACTCTCTGGGTCAAATGAATCCCTGGCTTCACAGTAGTTCTGTGGTGGCTCCACTAATGGTGCTATAATTTTGCATCCCTTTGAAGTTCTTCGGGACGGTTGTGTTACCTGAAGTCTGTGCTTCTCCGAGGTTTTGGGATGGGGAAGGCTCACTACCCTCTGCAGCCTAATTAAATGTAATTGCTCCATTTTGTAGTGGTGCCCGTGTGGAGAGGGGAAGCCTTGTAATAAGGGAGATTGTGTGAAGGGTCCGAGGATCAGAGACGCCAAAGAGGAGCCACGAGGAGACGATTGGAGACACTTCCCTGTGTGTTGCCTCCTCTGTCCTGAGCAGACCTAGTCATTACCCCCTCCACTCGTCTTACTTTGGCTCTGTCTCGCCTTTCCTCTGCTACTCTCTTTGCCCTTCTTGCTACTTCATCCCCTCTGTCATCATCACTATTTATTCCTTGCACTGTTTTGCAAAAATAACACTTGGAGACATGGTTCATATGTGACTGATTTGCTATTTATTCTCTCTTTGTTGTCATCTAAACATAAAACGGTAACCAATGTTGCAGCTGGAAGATGACTCCAATATAGTGTCTGGAATGATCTCGATGGCATCCCCTTAGGTGGCGTCACTGATGTGGGTGCAAAAGTTGGAATCCTTGGAATCCTCAAGGCACCTCTGGGACTCCTTCACTGAGTCAGACACCAAAATGGGCTGTTTAGCCCCCTGACACTGACTAGTGGAACAACAGGAGACACATTCTTTCCAGGAAAGAGGAGAGGAAAAAAGGAAATTACAGAGCAGGAGGGAGACAACATGACACAGAGAGGGAGTGCCAGTTTGACCGTAACCCTGTGGGATGACAAGCTGACAGGGGATGCATGATGATGTGTGTGCTACAGGTACAAAGGTGAATGACGGACGATAAGCATCATTCTCCATCTCTGTTGTCTCAGTTGAGACTAGGTGCCACAAAACCAATGATGACATTCCTCCCTGCTGCCTTAGCACCACATACTTTTCCTACATCAGGGTGTCCAGCGATTTGCTTCCCTTCATCTTCCTCCTAGTCCTCCTCCACTCCCTGTCTCCTCCACTCTGTGGTGCCAGTGCGTCTGCCATACTGCCTGTTAAGGCTAATGCGACACAGGCTCCAGATCACATTTCAGCCCCACAGAGCCACTCGTCCCCCCCCACTCTACCTTCCCTCAACCCCTATTTCTTTGAGCTCCTATCCAGCCCTCTCCCCTCTTCCGAGCTGACCAGTGAGTATACATTTGAACGGAGTGTGTAGATCAATATGTGTAGGATCCCAAAGCTATCATTCAGTTTTTTTATGATCCAGGAAAGTGTCTGTTAAATGATTTCCCTGCTTGTTAAAATAGTTTTATAAAGCTGGATTGTGTGTGTGCGTGTGTGAGTGTGTGCGTGCATGTGCACGTGTGTGCATGTGCACATGTGCGCGTGAGCACTTTCCTGACAGTGAGAGTAGGGGTCCCTTGAGGAACAATGATAAAATTCGAGAGGAAAACATCAAAAGTGCAGTGGGGAGCGAGTGCGGTGAGATCACACACAGCGTCAGGCCTGCTCTCTCTCTCATGACCTCCCTGTCATGTGGCTTCCATGAGAACCAAACATCCAGCCACAGTTGTTTCCATACAAAACCAAGCAGCTTTGGTGATCCGAATGCTTTTTCTTCACTGCCACAAAGCTAATCGTTGGCTGTTGCTGTTCGACTACTCCTTTCATCTGATGTGTGAAAGTCCTGGTGGCAGATTATTTCATAATACCTCACATCCTACCCCTTCAATGGTATCCAGTTTCTGTCATTCAGATCATTTCTGGTAAATGCAATAATTTAAAAAAAAAAGCTCTTCCAAAGTATCCACAATGTGCGCCTACAGTCCCATAAATCTGCCAAACTGGTCATGCTCCCATTCTATAACCAATTAACGCGGCCTACTCAGTAATTAGCTGTCTGAGTGTTGAGTAACTCCTCACTCCAAGTTCCCATTAGTGGCTTATAGGTGCAAAGGTTCATAATTATACCACAGATTGTATACATTTATAATTATAAGAGCCTTATAATTATAGATTTATGCTTCCCTCGCAGCCTGTTTTGACAAATATTTTGTGAAGTCTTATGATCGGAGCTATTCCTGTGTAAATGTTTTTGGATTAAGAATGGCAGTAGATCCTATGGTGAAGGTTTTGATTGCTTTCAAAATACGGATAAAAGCTGTTTTGGAATGAAAAACTGGAGAAGTCTTGATCCTTTATGTCTGCGGATGCGATCTCAACGATTCTCACTTTTAGAGAGGCTGATCTTGGATCCTTTTTTTAGTTTTACTTTGGATACTTTGGAGAGACATTACCTGTATTCCAATAGGAGCACTAAAGTATCCTGTGAATATTAAGCTACCACGTGCCTACGCTATAATTAGTCAATTTTCACTCCACAATTAAAGCAGTAGTATGTGCCTTTGAATGAGTGTAATTGTTTGAGATGTAAAGTGTAAAATCAGTATCAGCTGGCATTCATTTATACACTTATCAAACACAGATGGAGCTATATTTTACTCAGCATGATTGCAATATTCATCTCTTTGAGTCTGCTTGCAATCAAACCATTCACTGAATGTTCAACAGCCTAAGAAAATCTGGTCTTTCTAGAATCAATGAGACACAAAGCAGGGGGAGCTGCTAACACCAGGAAAGACCACCCTTGACTTTGACCGTAAATAATATACTGTGTGCTGCAATCTAATCCTTCCATCGATGCAAGAAAATAATGTAACTATAGCAGGGAGGTGGGGGTTGGCCCATTGGAATTGAAGAGTACCTTAACTTTGCGTTTATAACAACAATGACATACACAGTATGAGGGAATGTCGCCAGTATACAGTCCATTTATGAAAGGTTCAGATGTTTGGTCCAATCAAGATTCAGGATTCAAGATGTCATAGTGTTTATAGTCATGTTTGTATTCTGGAAACTCGTTTCCCGGTACAATGAAATTCTTACTTTCTCACAGCGCATCCAGATAAGTAATGATAAATAAATATTAATAAAAATACTGTCCTAGCCCGATGTAACAGTGCAGGGAAATGCTAACAGTGCAGAAAAATGTGAGCCCCCATCAGATGTGGCCCTTGGAAAACATTGATGTTGTCAAAATTGTTTCAGCCCCAGGAATAATTCATTTAAAGACAACGATAGGACGGCCAATTGATTTGCAAGTGTATTAATTTACGGTGAGGTAAATAAGTTGGAAAGTTAAGTATGATAAAAAAGGAAATACTTGCAGTTACCTTTACAGGTGAGCCCAAAAGTAGAAAAGTAGAAAAGCAACAAAGCCATGTCATTTGATGGTGTGAAGATAGTATAAAGTATATTTGTAATGAAGTTTAAACATGAAGAATCTTCTCAAGAGGCTGGGGTGAAAAGCAGCATTCACCCCGTTTTTATATTCTTTACACACAAAATTACCATCCATAAAAAAATAATGAAGGCAAGCAGGATTACCATAAAGTCCAGACTATAAGCCACTACTTTTTTAAAAAGCTTTGAACACTGCAGCTTAAAAAATGATGCGGCTAATTTATGTATTTTTTTGGGCAATTTTGCTTAATGCCGTGAAAATATTTTGCCTTGTCACATTAGACCAATTAAATTGCTGTGAAATTCTGAATTGATTCTGAGACTGAAGAAGATGACTTTAATGACAAACACGAAGATAGCTATTAGTTAGTCAGTGTGGCTTATGTTCAGTTGCGCTCAATAGTCTGGAAATTACAGTAATTAAAATGAGAGTTTGGACAAAAATTTGTTTAACAGAAGCACTTTAGCAGCATTGGACAAGCCTCGAGGGATCAAAAGGACAGGATTTAAATGTAGGGGAAAAAGTGTCTCATTCACTGGCGTCTCATTCTGTGCCACATTCATTAGAGTACAGTGCACAGTTGGGTCTTCCTGTGTTAATAACTGGGATGTTACTTTGCATCTCAGCATGAGAAGAGCACAAGAACACAGCTCCAGAAGTTCTACCACATCAGGAAAAACAATGCCCCTGCTAATAGCCCACTAATAAAAGGAATGCTCGGAAACTTTGTCACATATGGGTCTTGGTCATCGGGCAAATAAGACTCATTCCTCAATTCAAATGTTTGCTTGTCAAGTGATAGCTTCACTCCAGAGATCAGAAATTTGTTTTGTGTTTTTTCTCTAAACAGCACCATTGATTTTAAACAGCACCTGAAATACTGATGTGTTTAAAAGGTCTAACAGTGCACCAACATCTGTTAAATTGCTGCCGTTGATAATCATCACAACTACCAGCAAATTGCTTCATCTTATCATGCGCAATTAACAAAATACGGAACTTCTAAAACACCCTCTGGCTGTCTTTCTCTTCCTGAAGCTCTTCCACTCTCTCTCAGGCATATGTGGCCACATGTCAGGGGATGCCTCTTGCAGTGAATGCCCATTGAAGGAAGCTATTTTGCAAAATGCCAAAGCCATTGAGTTGCTTCATATCCTGTAAGATAAGCAGCCACAAAGAGCACTTTTTTTCATTCTCCCAACCCCTTCTTAACATCTTAACATCCTTCACTCTTCCTCCCTCTCCCCTCCTACGCCTGTTGTTAGTTGATAAAGAACGTTGTAATGTCAGGAAGAACACACATTCCTTAAAATGTGCTCAGATCTCTTGAGGAGCTTTGGAGAGCTTCCTTGAAAAGTGTACGACAGATCAGAGGAACGGAGAAGGGCCAGGAGGAAAAAACGTGAGAGAGAGATGAGAGGCAGAGCGATAAGCAAAATTTGATTGGGAAATAGCTACCAAGCTGAGCGATTCTCTTCAAAAGGAGGGAGTTAAAACTAAATCCTAACAAACTAAACATATTTCAATTGCTAATGATGATAATTAACGAACATTTTTAACAGTTATCAACACCATGGTAACATAGCTATATGACCAATATCAGACTCAGAAATACTTTATTGATCCTGGAGGAAATCATAAATACCACCTGTCAAATATTACATCTTAAAGCTCTTTAAATATAAGGAATATTTGCCTAAACAGTTATTCTCTGTCGGTAAAAAACTGCCAGCAAGGTTGAAAACAGTCTCTCTGCTGGCAATAATGCCATGCAGAATCCAGAGGGCATGTAAAAAAAAGATAGAAATGCATGATTTCATGGCTGAAATGAACAGCAGCAAGTTTTCAAAATCAAATTAAGCTCTCAATTCGGTAGCTCCTGCAAACGTAAGTTTCGCATTCTCCCCAGTGGTAACTTTTGGATATCTTGCAAGTACGTAGCTCAATAAAATCCAGGCTTGGTTTTGAGCCTCAAACCATTAGTAGCAAGCTGAGGCACTTGACGTTCTACACAGGCGTTAATTGCCCAGTCGCCTGTAAATTTTTTAGGAGAATGCCTTTGTAACACTGTTGTTTTTGTAAACAGGGTTGTTTGGAAAGAATTGTAAACACCTGTGTCTTGGGAAATCACGTATATGATCGGGAGAGTAATAGGCTAAAAAGTCTGTCTCAGACTGATAAGTTATGCCACTGATGCCTCACAGAAGCCTGTGGTTATTGATGTCTACTTGAAGACCTTTTGTATCACTCCATTTTCTATTTTCTCTTTTATCTTTAAACTATGCTTTGTTTCTCCACTCATCTTCTATTCTGAACCTGAAACTGATCTGGAAACTGTCTCCAGATGTTCCAGCTGTTGTGAATGATTCTTTCTCTTGAGGAAGAAAACAAGGAGATCACTGCTCAATAACAATGTGAAATCACACTGATGCGTAACACTCGCATATTTCGCATTTATAAATCCAAATACGATCGCTATGCAATTTAAACTGTATTTCAAACGATGGTTTCACAAGAATGATTTGGGAAATCACAATTATGTACAAATTAAGTCGAACCAAGCAAAATGGATTCCAGCAGACAGGGCGGAAGTGTAAAGTTTTCAGATGACAAACACTGCAGTGGCCTTGCAATGAGGTATGTGATATCATGTATCCAGAGGTGAAAAGAAATCACTTTTTCCCATAAAAATCATGTCAGACAGAAATGTAATTTGTTATTTTTCGGATGCCTTAATACATTTGCAAAGAAACGTATACTTTTTACTGCAAGTGAGTTATTAATCCCTTAGCTCTCCCTTCCAGTGCAAGTAAAATTCAGTTCTTGCCTATTAGATTTACAATCCGTAACATTAAACAGCTGTCTTGAGTTTTGTTTCATTTTATTTGCACATTTTCAATTTGTCAACAAGAGCTATTTTAATTTTGTTGCTTCGCTGACTCTGCAGAAAAGTCTCCTATATGTAGGACTAGCAAAAACAGTGTTACATGTCAAGCCCTCCCAGTTTGGCTCCTATCAAAATGGCTGAGATGCTTGTGGCTTTGTGATTAAGCTGCTTCAAACCACACAGCCCAGGGAGAGTAAACCAAACATTTAAACCAAAACCCAGATACAGGCAGCCTGGGCAACAACAGGGGCATATTAGTAATTACCTCAAGACAAAATGTCCATCATTTGTGTGTAAGCCACATTCGGGCAATTCGACTTCTCAGCACATGAAATTAAATTTTGGGAGTCTCACGGGGGTTTGGATAGTGTTATGCAGCCCTTTGACAGCCCTGAATTGTCTGGAAGAATTAAGATGACTCATAAAAATGGCTCATGAGATTAAGTGCCATAATTTTTTTAAACACATGATGCTCCTTTTTCCTTGTAGCATTTTTTCACTGCTCACTATGATCATGAATTCAGATCACCTGATACTTTTGTGTTGGACTACAAAGAAGCCAAGAACTGAGGATCAACAGTACCATTACTTACCAAGTCCCTGTGAATCTCTTTCTGACCAGTGGGATTTTGTCTGGAGGGGAAAATAACCCATCTGTCCAGCAAATGCTTCCATATGGACGTTGAGAACAGGGCGCATTCTTGTGGAAATGAAAGCGCGTCCTTTAATCTAAGAGACATAATCAATAAATGATAAGGCCATTGCTACAGGGCAAAGTAGTAGTTTGAAGATAACTTGAGATAAGATTAGTGGTGGAAGGGACTGGGGGCAGGGGGTGATGTTGAATTAAAACATTATGGATGGAGTAGTGCTGTTAGTTGCTTGGAAATCATAGGCTCCTATCAGCTCTTTAGATCACTTCCTGCAAGCTTAGCTTGCGCTTGTTCAAGTGATCATTGTTTTATCTGGAAGGAATGCTAATTAGAGTTGTAGAGAAGCCAAGCCTTGTCGGCATCACCATAATACACTATGTGGTCAGTTTAAATGAGACAATAGATGCCTTTGCAACAACTATTATGCAAAAGAGAGGTTTGAGTACGGTTTTGGGGGTAACGTCCATATAGGAAATATCTACCAATCGCCAAGAACAATGAAATGAACCTGAAAATACTGTGGCATATTCAATGACTAAGTGAAACAGTATATTTCAGGAATGGGGGGGTTACACTGAGGCTTCTGAGTCTGATTTAAGCCCCTTGGGAATGTGCTGAGTTGAGATATCTGATGAAGATAATTAAAGTAGTCAACATTTTAATCAATGTAATGTTCAAGTTTCAGAAGATATCAAAATGCATATCGGGAATGGACAGATGTTTAAAATCCAATTTCTTGATACTTAAACACCGGTATCATGTGTTCAGTTTGTTCATTTCTGAATCTGTTTTTAATGATAAGGAATGACCCAGACTGGTGCTACATGTGTTAAAAATAGAGATGCTTATTTGCAATACCACATGTGGGCCATGCTCACTGAGAATGGCAAACTGTGACACCGGGCAAGCAGTTTAATTTTCCCTTTTACAAGTCAGGAAGATTTTGAAATAATATGGATGGAAACAGATTCTTTGACTGAAGGTTTTTCTTTTTCTTTTAGTCAATTAATCTATGAATTCTATATTAATTTAGTAAACAGGGCAGCAATCCTCTGGCCATTCTATCTATAGTATCTGAATATTTGTCAAGAGACTCTTTCCATATCGATACCAGTGTCTCAAGATGTAAGATAAACATGATTATTATCTTTTGCTCCCGTTGTGTTCAGGTGTTCATCCCTGCGATTTGTTATGATTTATAACAAAATGACACCTGTAAGAGTGACAGTTATATGATGTTTCCCCACCCACAATGGAGGAACACACACACAGTGTACAACCTCAACATGTCTGTTTGCCATGGCGATAGGGTGTTTCCAGAATTCCCATACCCACATTAACCATGACCATAGTACACTATTAGGATCTTGTTCTGTGAGTTAAAGAATCGGGCAGCGTTGTAAATCTATGAAGACCTCACAAATACCGAGGAACTGAGACTCAGGAAAGGGTCTGAGAACAACATTTTCAAGAAACATGACCTTGACCACTTTGGTAATTTACATTCAGTGGGTGTTTTCTTCTGTCATCCTATTTAGGGAACCTCAGATGTTGGTGTGAACCAATCAACATTTGGATAGCGTACTAATGTGCCCTAGAGAAGACCTTCTGAAGATAACTACCTTTGATATGACCCCCTGTGACTCACTCTGTCCCCAGCTAAGCCCTGCACAAAGGGTAAGACAATCCAAGCCATTTGCCCCCCGGAGAGATCAAGGCTCCGGCCTCCTCCTTTTCATTCTATTACCAGTGACTCCACCTTTGCAAAGTCTTCACACAAATGAGATTGTGCATCAGCCATTTTCTTTGGTGGGGTTTAAGTGTTTTTGAAAGGAGGAAAAACAAGTAGGGACATTAAAGAGTCTGGGTGATGGAGGGGGAAGGTGGCAGAGAAAGAGGTGGCAAGGAGTGAAAAAGGCCTGATTAAGGTTTGATGACTGTTAATGGGACAATGGCAAAACCACTGGGGCCATTAATGTGCAATTGTCTGATGGGATCCTTCCCCTCTTAAGCAAAGGTATGCCATTACACATCTTTTGGGGGCTTTGATTCTCAAACACAGGGATGTTTGTCCATGCCTCACAGATGATCCTGTGAGATGGACTCATCTCCTCTTGAAGTTGTTTTATGAAATGAATCAGGGGCTCAGACACACCTATTTCCTGTCCTTCAAAAAAAAAAGCTCTATTCTGTCTCCAGAGAGTATTATAGATTTTGCATGGTCAACAGCAATGGCTACTGATGATATGCATTTTCTTTGGCCTTTGCCAAGCACTGCTTAACCTCCTCTCTTCAGTTCTATGAGAATATCTGAGATTACACACTGTTTTAATCAGCCGGTCTGACTGCATATGACCTCATAAGTTTTTCATCTTTCAATGTTACATATATGTGTATCTTTGTTTTTCACTGAATAGTAACTGAAACTGTTACTTTTTCACCAACAACTCCCTCACACACACAATATATATATATATATATATATATATATATATTTTACCTTCTTCGAAAAACTTTGTGAATAATGAGTAAATTATATGTGTGAAGCAGCTTTGCGCAATGTGGTTGTGGCTGGGGCAGACTTAACATAGCAGCCAGGAGCTGAGCCAGCTCTGGCCCTTGTCCTAGCCCCTAGGCCGCCAGCAGAAAGCTTCTCGACCAACCATAATGAAGAGTAGGCATTTTTATCCCCAGCTGTAACTCTGCAACCACTCCTGGTGCATCTGTTCACTCCCTGCTTGTCTGGCAGAGTGGGCAGACATTGCATATTGGGATATTATTTGTATAAACAATGGGCAGATTGTTTGTTTGGACTCAATTGCTTGCAGCTGGGAAAGCACTGGGATAAGTGGCACAGGGAGTGGAGCAAGTGAGGGAATGCACCTGAAGGATACAGGTGTTGGTCTGACTGAAAAACATGGCACATACATACAAGAGCATATTGGCTTTGTTGAGTAGGCCAACAGCACAGTGAAAATAAACATGTACATGAGTCCAAAAAGCAACAGAGCATTTCAAAACACAGGGCACTGTGGTCAGGTATCCCTCTGGTTGGGCTCTCCTGAAGTGTTATTGTAACAGGCAGCTTATAAAACACAATACGGCACTTGTTTCTGTTTTGGCCCAACCAACACACGTCAGAGTAACCAAATTTTTCTTCATGTGGTTAACAGACTCAAACATAAGGTGACATCATCATCGAGGGATCATAGACCACATGGGAGGTGTCAGCTGGAGATGGAAGGAACACCAGGATGGATCAAAACAGTTAGCCATGGTAAGTGAAACTGGTTACCTGGCTCTGTCTGACAATCCCCCTGCCCCACCCAATCATTTAAAAGATAACAGAACTGTGTTGATATATTTAAGTGATTTATCTTAACATTTTAACATGCGACCATACAGCATTTTTTTTATCAACATAATTCTGATGGCGCAATGACACATAAAGACAATTAGGTGTCTCTCGCTTGTTTTTGTTTCACGATAGATAAACTGATTTTAACGTGTGTTTAGAAGAAGACCTGAACAATGGCCAGTGAAAAAAAACACTTATAGGAGGTTATTAGAGATGAATGTAAACTTAAAATTAGCTGGATAAATTTGGGATACCCAATCGAAAAAGGACTCCCTGTCACTTAATTCTGTTGAAGAACCATTGTTTCCTTCGCTGGGCTGACATCACCCAAAAGTTCAATCAGTTGTTCAAACCTGTTCTCCACCTGCATTTACACATACACACAGTGCATTGTGCTGAATAAGCTGTCCTTTGTTTAATTATTATTTCCCAATAGAAGCAAAGATTTCCCCTTATTGCTCAATCAGGCAGATTGTCATCCCACAACGATGAATAGTGAGCATTGTGTTATTTCCCTATGTAGAGATTGGTGCCAGCGCTCAGAACTTTGACACCTCCCTGTGAAATTTTGTTTACATAAGAGCTTGGTTTTGATCCGAACGCTCATTCCAGAAGTATGCCATCTCTTTCATCTGACAAAATAACATGCATTGCCTCTGTGTTCACTGCCTTGTTCTCTGCTCTTTCATCTGTGATGTCCCACTCATGAGTTTTTTTTTAATCAAGGATTTTTGTTAAAGCTGCTTGGCAGCAATATTGGAATAGAAGTAGCTGATACACCAGGTAGAAAGAAAAGCTTTATTTTTGTTACGTCACTATTTGTGTTAGAATCCAATTTTGAGTCAACAGTATAAACAATTTTGTAGTTCATGAATTGTTATCATTTTAGAGCAATAAACTGCATTTAAAAACACACTCTTCAAATTCAGTAGTTTCATCAGTTGACTGCTGGTATTTTTGTTTGATGCACTTACATGTTTCCATTTTCTGGAAGTCAACAGTAGCATGAAACTGCATGTGAGTGGAAATGATGATTCATTCATGTGGTATGACAACAGCAAATGTTGATGGTTAGGATTCCATTGCATGGGCAAGTGTGCTGTTACGCCAGCCCTCTCGCAACCCAAGATTCACCCACACAGTCACTGTGAATGTGTGTTGACGTCTTGGATATGCGTAAATGTGTTATGTGTAACAACATGAAGAGACACAATTGCATTTGTTTGTATGCATGTGTGTGTATGCACGCGCATGTTTGTGTGCATGCATTTGTGTACGTGTGCATGTGCGTGTGTGTGTGTGTGCATGCATGTGCGCGCCTGTGCCCCCACAGCTGTTTTTAATTGTTTGTGTGTGCAAGTGTGTGCATGTATGTCTACTTCATGTCGTGAAGCTGTTGTTGTTACTGCTTTTACTAAGAGTGCCGTAGATGTCACACACACACACACACACACACACACACACACACACACACACGCACACACGCACACACGCACACACGCACACAGACACACAGACACGCACACAGACACACATACACACAGACACACACACACACTCACCAGTCTTTGGCTTGGGCACATGCCTGTGGCCTGTGTTAGTCTGAGGTTAGTGTAATGATGACAGGCTCACACACACAGATTCCAGGACCCCCACAAACATGACTTGGCCCAAGCAGCATGGTATATTGTACTGCTGACAATGCTCTCATTTCTCTTAATTACTCCCAAGAATGGACACTAAATTGTTTAAATGGAGTGTGTCTCAATGTCTGCCTGCCTCTTTGTCAATAGATCATCAACAGTGGTGGGACAAATATGCTGATCTTTTAGTAAAGTAAAAATACCACAATATAAAAATGGACTTTATGACAAATAAATGCCTCAAATATTGCAAAAAGTTCCTAAAAGTGCAAGCATGTGTTAAGAATTATAAAGTGTAGAAAAGTCATCTGCTACATGTGTATAAACAAATGTTAATATCTGTAATTCTCCTAAACAGAACAACAGAATTGAAATAAAACTGACTGGCAATATGGGGATATGGAGGCATTCTATAGGTTTTCTTTTTTGTGTGTTTTTTTTTTTTTCCATTATCCGTGATTTTGCTCTGTTGTCTTGTGAAGCTGCAGATATGGTTTCATCTAACCTCCTCTTTCCATTGGAGTGAATAGATAATTAAAGAAACTTCATTTTTGGATGAAATATTGCTTTATTGAACATGTGCACAGGTGAGGCACACTTTAGTCACTCTTGTATACATTAACAAAGTAAAAAGTTCCTGGAAATAGGTTAAATCAAAATAAACATGACCTTTTCTTCAGGTTCATGTCTGTGGAGATTAACAGATGAAAACAGAGGTTAGCCCGCTTGGTGAGATATCAAGAGTTCTCCTTTTCATCAAACACAAAAATCTAGCAGAAGCACAGTAATTTCCTTGCCATCTTCTAATCTAAAGAGGTGTAATTACAGGCACCAAGGTGTATTTGGGTGGATTCATAACCCACACATTAGAGTACATCCATTGCGAAACAGTCCGGAAACAGGGTGTGCTGTGCAGCTATAGTCTGTGAGTGAACATCCCTCCATTTTTTTACATTTCCTCACAAAAACTCAAAGCACTGCAGAGTGCCTCATTTCATGGATGTAGATTGAGCAAGATGAAGTAATTAGAGGCTTTAACTTGGGTAGCTAGCTATCTGCACTGCTGTTCATGAAGGCTTCAAAAGTTATAATTAGAAACTCGCAAGCAACACCAAAGGGTCACCTGGCAAATACTCACCATGACACACATACTTTGTTATTACCTTTTTTCAATTTTCAGTTGATATGGCAGCATCCTGTCCTGTTGTTAATTTTCAGCTAATGATACAGCCTCTATTGCCTATCATCTGCACCCACTGCAGGATGTGGAATGTTCACAGTAATGACTCATTAACAGTAGTATGTTTGCTGTTAGCAGGTTTTCTGCAAAAGTTTGCCGGTACATTTTTCAAAAATTATAGGTAATGAGTTTGAAAAGCTCAAAGGCCAAATATTCAAACCATCCACTTGGTTCCTACCACTGATTTGTGAAAAATGGGTCTACAGCTGAACAACACCAGTTGCTCACATGGCTGTTGCTTTCCAAAAATGAGTTTCTATTGAAAAGGCCAGAGATACCCCCCCCCCAATATATTGTTTTTTTATGCAAAAGATGCAAAGTGAACCAAAACAAATGTCACAAATCAAAGTCACTAAGAAAAAGTGAGATTATTAGAAGTATTTAATAAAACAAATATATTCACATTTTCTGTATAGAACATTTTTTTTATAAAACAATATATATAACACATTTACAACGCATGCAGCACCATATCTTTTAATACTGGTGTTGACAGAATTCAATAGTTCAGTTAAGTGCCACCCCCAGGATAATATTTACAATACAGTAATTTACTGCAATAACTGAGGCTTAAAGTTCCATAAAAAGAGAAACAAAACAGTTCTGCCATAAATGACGAAATGAGTCAATCTTGCCGACACCTCCGAGATGCAATTTCCTAACTTCCGTCTTCTCATCTGTTGATGGGTAATTTGATCAGTCCATCTAGCACTGTTGCATCCCTCTGGGTGTATCACTTTTCCCAGGAATCATGTCTATCCTTCCAGGTACTGTGTTTGTGTCAGCAACTTTGGCAGGAAAGAACATCTTAGATGTTGGTGTCAATGTGTGTGTGTCAGCATCTCTGGTGTATGCATGACTGAAAATTGTTTGTCAGTGTCTGTGACTGATGTTGGTGTGCAGAGTGTGTATCCTGTGTCGGTCTATGTATGCGTCGATGCATTTGTCAGCGTCTCTGACAGGTGTGTAGGTTCCGGGCTGCAGTCCTGCTGATACTTTGGTCTCGCTCTCCTTTCTCTGGTCTGCATGCTAGACCGTCACCGCAGTCACAGCGCTGGAACAACTCCAAGCCATGGGTGCCTTTCCTGCGGTGGCGCGTACACACCTGGCCCACTGTCAGCACCGGCTTACAGATGCGGGACCAGAAGTGTCTTGCGCAGCAAAAGCCATCGGTGCAGTCTGCAGATCTCAAGCAAGTATCCCCTTCTTGTCCTGGAAATGGAGGGAACACAGCTGTTGAGAATACTGTATAGAAATTAAGATGACCCTTTTACCAAAGATTTTACTTTTCACCCATTAAGAGTAATAATTGAGGATTTCAAACTCACCTTTCACAGATTGGCTCTCCGGACCATGTGCAGTTGTGGGCTTCTTAGAGTGACTTTCCATGGTGTTATTGTTAGAATGCAGTCCAGAGGTTGCCGATGCATCAGCACCGTCACTGTCATTGGCTTGACACACACCTTGAAAGGGCGGAGGGGGGAGAATTTGGTTTTAGAATATGCAATGAACAAACTTTTATCTATCACATCTTGCTATGAAAGAAAGTGGAGAAAAACAAGTACAGAGTCATCAGCTAAAATAAATGTGAGATAATATCATCTTCTCAATGACTAAAGAGCCCTTGCTTACCGTTGCTGCAGCGGTTTCCTGTGCAACACATGGAATCACGTGCGCACCTTTTCCGGCTCTTCCGGCAAGGCTGGCAGGCACCTCGGACATCATTGCAAAACTCATCTCTTCCACATTCTTCGTCATCCGTGCAAACACCAGGTTGCTACCGCATCAACAAAACAAACCCATCTTGTCAACTAACAGTGGAAGAATTGGGTAATAGACTAAACGACCTCTTGTCGCGGCGCGCTCTCACACGTTTTTACGCGCGTCAAGAGTTCTTTACCTGCAAAGTGTCTGGGGATGATTTATGTCCTATGCTGCCTGAGGGCGAAGTGCGCGGACTCGGGCTGACAGGGTCTGTGCCTCGACCGGCTGAAGGTCCTGGTAAGGTTTTGATGGCATTGGAGTTCATCAGAATTGTCCCCGCGTCACCAAGGTATCCAAAGAGCGTCAGATACACAGCCACAAAGCAATGCGCGGACGGTGTCTTCATTATCCTTCCTTTTTTTCTACCTACTGTGTAGTAGAGGCAAATGGTTAAATGGTCTTAAGTAATAATACAAGGGTAAAATAGCGCAGTGGCAAAGTCCAAAAATCGTGTCGAATCCTGTATCCCAGCGTCTTGAGGGAGTTTCTGCGGGATGCTTGGAAGTCTCCTGTAACGCAGTTCTGGGATGATCGCTTTATACATGTGGACCTGTTTGTCTTCCCGCCCCTTGCAGTGCACAACAAAGACGGAGGGGTGGAATTTCAAAGAAAGCCCCACTGTACGGAAATGGCCATCTATTCTCCCATGCATAGTTCGGGAGTGTTTGCATAGACGGTGTTTGTCTAATGAGAATGACCCGTAGAGTCTTGGTCAGGCGGTGCCGCGTACCAGACATAGTGATCACCCGGGGCTAAA
The DNA here is from genome assembly GCF_037954325.1 of Fistularia commersonii. Classification (NCBI taxonomy): domain Eukaryota; kingdom Metazoa; phylum Chordata; class Actinopteri; order Syngnathiformes; family Fistulariidae; genus Fistularia; species Fistularia commersonii. Next base: position 17,758,088 of record NC_141285.1, read on the forward strand.
TTTTGGCTGGGTATATTCAAATAATTGAAAAAGTGTGATGCCAGTTTGATCCAAACGATATTGATTGGTTATTTTGTTTCAATGTATTTGTAAGTTAATGTTGCCGTTCTCAAACAAACTTTTGATCCATGGGGAAAACAAATGCTATTTTATATTAATTCCATGCACCATTAACATATTTCATAATAAAGAAACACACAAGAAAAAGAAAATTTCCGTCTGTGAAATAGTCCATTCTGCAGATCAATTTCATGCTTCTTGCTTGCCTGCACACGAAAATACGTGTTGTTGTTGATTTTTCTTTTTTTTTTTCATAAGTAAAGGTGGTCTTTGGTTCTCGCCCCGGTTTTGATGCATCCCAGCATGGTGTCTGCGTCTCTTTACACTTTTTTTTTTTCTTTTCAAGCTTTCGGTTATTCGACTTGCTTTGACATTCAAAGTAGCAGCACTCTTTGATTGAGGAAGCTGACTGAAGTCACTCTCGTCGATTAACTACTTCATGTGATCCTTCTAATTGCAGAGGGGGACACTCACCCCCTCCCCCAAGTGTGCTTGGTTACACCAGCAGCCGACATCAGTGTGTAGGATATGCAGACCATTAAGGGGGTGTGAAAAGTTTACTGAATTAATAGACTTCCGTGGTGTTGCGTTCAGGGTTGACTGACACTTCGAGATTAAAGGCTGCTCTCTGACCCTTTGGGTACCTTAACAGATAAGATAAAAAAAAAAAACCTAACCCTTAAACCGCTTATCAAAGCTTCCTAACGTTGACAGTAAATGTGTTTCCCCGAGAACAATTACCTCTCAGTCAGCAGAATTGAAACCTCCGAATCGCACGTTTAAATCAAATCCCTTATTTCCCGCCTGACAGTGAAGTGACTCGCCAAATTGCATTGTAGGAGTACTGCGCATGCGCGTTCGCCGCGTCGTCCATCGCAAGTGTTTGGCGTCAAGGATGATTTGGTACCGAAATAACTCCTCCTTACCTGCGAGCAGGTAATGTCTTGCGTCGACACTTCCATGAAGCGTTTCCGGCCCGAGCACGTCATCTGCTGGTCGCTTTGTTTTCACGGGCCTGCGTGTGGGTTGTACGTGCGTGTAGAGATGTAGACACCTGACAACCATGCTATCGCACTTTGTGCGTTTGAATTACTGTATATCTTTTGAAGTAGAGCTTTTATCTCCACTTTACTAAATTTCAGTGTTGGTAAAGTGAGTTCCTTTGATCCCCTTTGATCTAACAGAAGTATCACCCTGTTGTTATGGCTGAGGCCATTTCCCTGTACCCCTCCCAAACAGATTTGTTGTGCGAATAACAACGGGGGCAGAGGCTAAATGTACTACACTTACCGCTATGTGGATGACATGAACTTACGGACGGATTCTTAAACCTGACATCAGGCTTGGAGAGACGGGCGAAGAGATCACTTTTACCTGCAGCTCCCTCTTGGGGCGACAAGAGAGAAGTGTAACAGCACCATTCAACGTGCACCCCGAAATTTGTAACCAAAGAGACAAAACAGCACTCAAAAACCCTTTTTGTTTTCCTCTGTAATTTCAAAAATCATACAGTGGCACTCTGAAATTTATTTGAAGCGGAAAAACAACATAACACAAGGCAACACTGCGGAGGGCAGTCAAGGTAAGACTCAAAACCATTGGAAGAGGTTACAGTACACAAGGTTCTGTGAGAAACATCCTGGTTTTCGTATAATGAGATATATATGCCTCTACAACAATTTCCTGTTCTCATTTTCATATTTTGTCAACATGGTGACATTTAATCCTCAACTTTAAACATATATTTAACTGTTATTTGGTGATGATGAATTATGAATTGTGCTGTTCAGCTTAACTTAAACCAAAATGAGAAATGAAATGACAACATTGCAGTTTATCAAAAGGTGGTTCTCAGGAGTACTTTTTTCAGCTAAGTGAGGTGTAAAAAAAATCTTAACAACACAATTTCCCCATCTCCTCTAAACTGGTCAAATTCCATGGCTGAAAGAAATGACAGATAGTGCTTTTGGAGTTGTTTTACTGTTTACTGCTCTACATCAAACCAGTTTCAGTAACGTCACAGTGAATGCTTTTCCGTGTGCATTTAATCATTCTACTATTTATTCACTTCAATTTGGAAAAAAAGCAAGTAAGATATATATATAATACACTTTGTCAATGACCACATAAGAAGAAATTATCTTGCATTAATGAATAATGTATATATCAGCTATGGCAAAGAATGAGAAGCAGCCACCAGGTGGACAAATATGTCTTTGAGGTGTTTGTGTGTGTGTTCATGCAGCATCAGAAAGATCTTACAATGTTATGTTTTTATGCCATTGATTTAAGGCACTTACATTTTTTTTGATTCCATGCTCTGATTGTTGGACATGAGAAGTGATAAAGTGAGACATTATTATGAAATGAAGGATTCTCACCAAATATAATTTAGTTTCATCTCCCACGGCTGTCATTTTCAAAGTATCTTTAAGAGGAAGTCCATTCAAAATAATCTTGATAATGTACGAATTTGGAAAAAACAACAGTTTCTATGTATGTGCTTCACATGACTTACTCTTTTGGAAACCTGGAGAATACCTTCTCGCACAATGTAAGTGTCAAATGATATCAAACATTTCTGTCACTCAAGTTTAAACCATAATATCCAAAAAATTTTTAAAGATGTATGTCAGTTTTAAATCAAGCACAAAAAAATAACTTTACAAAATAATAACCAGCACTGTTATTGCACCATTGCTCATCATCATTTATCTCAATAACAGCACCAGAGACATCAAACCAATTTTCACAGTTCTGTCAGATTATACAGGAGAGAACAGAAAACATCCATTTTGGTTGACTGGGAAGAGGCATTTGGGTGATTTCAAAACTGAAATAAGAAGAGCGTCGGTGCAGAGGCATTTATATGTGTAATTTAACACATATTAGAACAGAACAACAGTGTTACTTCATTCCTGGAAATAAGCTTGATAGACGACAGCAGAGCAAACCTCTGTGTGTAGATCATAGATTACAGCAAGCGTCTGCTTGTCGAAAAATGGAAAGCAACTTCAGTAAAATCCTATTCCCTCCAAAAGTCTACCAACAAAATAATGAGTATCAGCAAAGACAAAACATTATCAGTTTAACCCTTAGAAAAGCCCATCACAATTTAAATTCCCATTTTTTTTTCAAAAACAAACAAGGAAGGAATATTGAACATGTTTCTACCTTGGAACATTTTCCCGTTTTACATGAGAAAATGTGGCCCATTATTAGCCGTTTTAATTTTGTGTGTATACGTGTATATCCCTGCACTTACTTTGCCTTTGCCTTTTGAGCTGAGTGTAAGACAACACCCAAGAAGTGCTACAGCTGTCCCATTATAAATGCTTGTTCCAGAGCCACAGTGAAGTAAAGGCATATCGGTGACCCAGAGGGTGTGCCATCCATCTGTTTTATCTTCTTTCTCACTCCATCTCTTTCATTCTAATGCAGTTTATATTGTTTTTACAATAGAGCCATGTCCTTTATGTGGTCTCCCAGACAACAAAAGAAGTTTCTTTTCGTTTCAAGGAGTAAGGAGAATTTCAGAAATCAACATCCCAGCCAGAGTTGTCATCAGGAGGTGGGTCCTCGTTGTCCTCTGGGAAGCTGTCAAAGTTACTAGTGTCCACTGCTGATGTGACCTGTGGGTTGGATAGGAATCATGGTATTCCCATATAAATAAGATAGGTTTAAAATTGGATAGTCCATTTTGAGATAATTTTTTTTAACTCCTTTGTAGTAAATCACCACATATCTATCACTGTGATACATCATAAATATGAAGGCCGTGACAGCTCAAAATATAATCCAAGTGTCTATATCAAGTGGTTATTTGTGCAGTGCCAAACGTTTTCTTGTTAGGTTTTTCAGATGTTCAGGATAGCTACACAGACTTAAAAATATAATTGTACTAGTCAGACAAGTGGGCGGCGCCTTCAGGTCTGCTACCCCTGTTTGCTTTGTTCCTAGGTTACAAACCGTTCACAGCGGTTTACTCTATTTGGCATAATGAAAACATAGGCTCTGCCAGAATAGTTTCTACTTGGTGCTGCTTGGGCCAAATACACTTCAAGTCACAGGCCATCTAATATCAGTCCAAAGGCCTTAATTGGCCCCAGGGCCAGACATCTGACAGGCCCAGTCTAGTCCATCAAATTATCCAAAATGCTGCACCTCCACTGTTGGGATGCCTTGTTCAGTCTCGCTCTTAACAAATGAGCTGTGATTCATGGCCTGTTTTAAAGGAAGATTGTAGTGTCTATAAATGAGCCTCCAACTCCAAACATTTTCTTATTCTCTGAAACATTGAAAGAATTGAGAATAGAATTGAAAATCCTTGCTGATAACAACCCAAAAAACATATTTACATAATTATGTGTAAATATATATATGTATATATACATATATATATTTATATATATTTACATATTTATGTGTGTGTGCATATATATGCATATATATGCATGTATGTGTATATTTTTTAAGAAATAGGTCCTTCTAGAATAAGTTTGACATTTTTGACAACTTTTTTACAACTTTGGACGTATTGATGTTAATATGCTGTTACATGTGTATTCTGGTGAAATGTACGCGCTGTTTCACAAGTAAGTATGTTTGTAGGGGTAGTGAGCATGTTTTTCACTGTTTCTCTAGACTTGTTAACCTTCCTGAGGATGACATATTATAATTGCAAGTAGCTAAAAATGGTGCAAAGCATAGTTGCTGCCTTTCAGAGATTAATTTATTTAGTACTTAGTTCCTCGAAAAGAGTATCTGGAAAAGAAAATGAGAAATGCTCTTTGCATTGTGCACTTACATTGGGAATGATAGGAGGTGTTAATGTCCCTTTCTTCAAGCCTTCCCAGTTAAAGCCCTCAAACCATCTAAAGCAAAAACAGAATTCATTATGTTCAAAAATAAACTGTTAAGGCACACCAAACAAAGTTATATTGATTTATAATAATTATTACTTGTGCTTTTGGATGTCTTTGACACCATTTTTCAAGTTTCCCAGACGTTCAGAAGGATTATCCCTGTAGGAGAGACAAATATCTTATCCATGTATAGTCAATAGACAACTAAAATGAAATCCCGATAATCGTTACCAAAACTCACCTGCATAGCTTTTTGATTAGATTGGCAGCATTTTTGGTAATTTTCTTTGGAAATTCAATCATGTCAATGCCTCTCAGGATGATGTTATAAGTTTTCATAGGATCCGGACCCGAGAATGGAGGGCTGTAATATTGACACAAAGATATTTAAAGATGTAATATTTTGACAGTCATTTTTATTCAGGGAGCACTGCCAGACAAACGCTACTTTGACTCCAAGACAATGTGTGTGGCGATGGGGAAATTTCTTTATAAAATGCAACAAAAAAATGAAAATAAATGACTTTATATGAAATAAATAAGAAAAATTAGTTCTATTTGTCACTTACATTGTCTATCTATAAGTTTCATTTATGCAACCATGCACATGCATCAGATGACTCTCTTAACAACATTAGCCTAAAGATAACCGTTATACATCCATGTTATTCAAAAGCAGCTGAGAATCCTCTGTAGTTATGCAACATCATGATATATCAAAATGTTCAATAACCATGTCTATACAATAAAAAATAATACCATTTATGAATGAATAATTAAAATAAAACAATGACCACCCTAGACAGCTACATGGGAAAAATATCAATACAAATATTCAATGACCATTGTCAAGTAAACAGATCTAAAGTGTTATGATGTTCTCGGGCAATTGTGCGTCTGTCTAAGTGCTAGCTCTCATAACTGTTTTCTCAATCACTTGAATGTGGGAGTGTGGGAAACGAGACTGGCTAGGGCCAGTCATTTGGCCCTCATTTGACTTATTTTGAATTGGGTACAGGAAACTTCAATATTGGGGTAGATTCCCATCACAAGACCTTTTAAGTTGTTTGTTTGTTTGTTTGTTTGTTTTTTACAAAAATATCAAAGGCTTTTGTATACCTGCCAGTTAGGAGCTCAAACATGAGGATTCCTAGGGACCAGTAGTCAGCTGAGATGTCATGGCCCTTGTTCAGAATAATCTCTGGTGCTACATACTCGGGTGTCCCACAAAAAGTCCATGTTTTCTTCCCAAATCCAATTTTTTTTGCAAAGCCAAAGTCAACCTGATAGAAAGAAAATAGTTATTTTGTATATGTCAGGGAGAAAAGATCTACATTTAAATATGACATCAATTCAGTTATATAACATGAACAGGCAAATAGTGGAATTGTGTCAAGATACATTGTTGAAAAATGAGGCGAGTTATACCAAAAAATAAATCATTGCTTTAATAACAGCCAATCTCAGCCCTATCCATCAGGTTCTTCATTTTAAAGTCAACTAATATAAAAAGAACACTTAGCACCACTGCAGTTGTTATGGGTTCTGAGCCTAGTAGGTGTCATACCAGTTTGGCATAGCCCCTGTGATCCAGTATAAGGTTCTCTGGTTTGAGGTCTCTGTAGATGATTCCTTTGGAATGCAGGTAGGCGAAGGCCTCTACCACACACGCCGTGTAAAATCTAGTGGTTGAGTCTTCGAATGAACCTCTGCAAACACAGCAGGATGACAAAGTTGAACTGGGAAGAAAAGCATTGGTTGCATGCTGGTAGAAAACTGCAGTGGTAAAACAATAGCTGTCACAAGATGATCGTGTAGTGTTAGTCAGCCCAAGTATTTCCATGACAGATGTTCAATGAAAACTGCTGAGTTATTGATAGAAAATCAAGTAACTAACGCACGGAACGCACTGTACGCACCAAAAAATGCAGTCAAGGTTAAAAAAAAATCACATAAATTGTATATTTTTGTCAATTTAAACAGGAACAAATGGCCCCAACATTTAAAATGCCCCCCCCCCCCCCCCCCTCTTTTTTTCCTCATGCCAGCAGATGTCTTCTATTTTCAATACATAATCTCTGTCCAGATAAAAAAAACAACTTACCGGTCCCTAAGAATGGTCCATAGCTCTCCTCCTAAACATGCCTCCATTAGCATGTAGAGATACTTGCTGTCTTTGAAAGTCCGATAGAGTCTGAGAACAGAACAAAATAATGCTGGCAAATGCAAAAATATTTGATAAATAGATGGCGTGTTCATGAGGGGAGTCATACATCAAAGTAAAATTGCTGACTTTAGATTTAAATACTATCTCTGTTTTTGCTATTTTGCTAGTCATTGATCACTAACAATACATAAAAAAATAATACTTCTGGAAAAATAATCAAAGCATTATAAAGACCATGAGGATGCTTTTTTCATGAACTTTGTATTTCTTTGTGTGTGTATATACATACATATATGGAAAAGAGAGAAACAATTTTGATATCTGCTTTTATGTTTGTCTTCAGGATTAGAATGAACTGAATCATTCATTTTTAAGCATCTACATAGATTAATACAAAACTGTGTATAGTGAATGGTGAAACTGACACAGGTGTATATAAAATAACAATTGATGCTAGCAGTGATCCCAGAAAATTCTGATGGGGAAACTGGAGTCTCTGGTTCTTAGTTAATTCAGTAGACTTTTAAAAAGGTTGAAATCAAATCAGTAAGGGTGTGTACCTAACAATGAAGTCGGAATGGGCCTCCTGCATGATGAGTTTTTCTGAACGAATGTGCTCTTGTTGTCTTGTGTCGACAATGTGCCGTTTCTTTAGGATCTTCATGGCAAAGGTTTTGTTGTCATCACTCTTGAGCTGAACCTGGCAAGAGCAGAACAAACAGAGAAACTTAAACAAATGGCAGCCAGTACAGTTGAATATCTAAAAGTGCAATGGCCCCTACCAGCTCAACACGTCCAAATCCACCAACCCCCAGGGTGTCGATTATGTTGAAGTCAGCTAAATTGAGATTGAAGAAAAATGCATTTTCTGCTTCATACCTGTAGTTCAAGGGGTAAAAACGGAAACAGAGCAGGATTAGACAGAAGATGAAACATCAAAGAAGAGATAATCCATTCTCAACAACCTGCAAAAAATATTTTTGTCTCTCTGAGCTCATTTGTTTGCATATTTTAGAGCATTACCTAATAGTAATCTATTGAGGGTGTTTTTGAAGATGTGGAGTGTAAATAAATACATGCAGGATGTGGCTGAGTTTAGTGCTCTGGTAAATCAGATGGGTGTCACTTTGAACATTGACTGAACTGTGCCCAGTTCATTCCCATCATCAAGGGGAAACAACAAAGATGGTGTTCACTACTCAGCTAACTCTGAAGACATACTTTGGCTCAATAGCTCAACATGCCATTGTTGACCTATACATTCTGGCAGCAGAGATTGTTTCCACGTGTCCTTTATCCCCCAGATACCCTGGGTTTTTCTACTTATTATTTGATCTGAACAGAGATTCATCAGTTCATTCTCTGGATCAGTGGGCTTAGGACAAATCTTGCCCTGGACAGGCCTTTCTGGGTCACTCAGAACAGAATGCACAGCCTCTTCTTTTATCAAGACAGTAGAGCCTTATGCCAGAAAGATGCAAAAAGGGTAGCTCGGGGACCTGTTTAGATCAATGATATGACTTCTTTCATGGAGTAGCAGTCATTAACTTCATTTACTTAATAGAAAGACAAACAAGTTGGCTTTATACTCTTCCAAGTCTGAAATCGATTTAAAAAACTAAGGTTCTTTCACTGAACTGAAGAAAGATAATTTCACTACTTTAATCCTCTTGAACAATAAAGTCCTGAGCTGCATGCCAGTGGGCACAAAGATGGCATGTGTCGTTGTGCTACTGAGCTCTGTTTCTCAAAAACAACTCAGGTTACCAGGACGATCCTGGTCTATTTGTGTGTGTAGGTACAGCTATCTATAACAGGAGATTACTCACAACCAATTCCACACCCAACAACTTGGAAAAAAAAAACAAGAAAATACTCTTAAGTGCAGAATTTCTGTCTGACTGAGAAAAAGACACAGTACAAACCAACTATATTTTCATCATTGTAATTTCAATCAAATGTGCCCAAGAGTGCATACATGCAATGACATGATAAAATATTAACAGACATACAGTGTTTGAGATTTGGGTGCACCATTTGTTGTTACAGAATGCAATATATTCAGTAATGATAGTAAAAGTCATGATTATCTTTCAACGTTACCAAATCCATACGAGGTAATATGGTTATATTATATTTTTGCCAGCAGATGGTAGCATTGCTGTATTGAAGGTTTCAATTTGATTGCAACATTACATTGCAGGGATAATCTCATAGGGAAAGTGTTTTAAAAAGTATCTAGTGGAACTAACCTGTATTTGTGCATACACTAAACTTGTCTTTCAGACAATATTTTAGAAAATAAATAGATTAAAAAATAATCTGGATACCAGTTAAAAGCTTGTGTGCATGTTGAATAGTGGATATCTGTTCCTCTCAAGTTGTAAAACAAAGAATGTAGAATTTTTTTTATGCAAGCAATGAACAAGACTTGTCTAGACTCAAGGTTGAAGTAACTGAAGTTGCAAAACAGAATGTGATATTTGCAGGCAACTCCAGCAAGAGATGAAAAAATACATCCACCTCAATAGATTAAAAAAAACACAATATGATAAGATAAAGTGAGTTTGAAATAACAAAATCAAGTAAGCACACCTGTATTCTGCACATTCATATAATCCAAGGATGTTTGTAAATTGCTCATAAATTGCTCATAGATCCAGTAAGGGTGAAAATAGACAACCAAAACTAAAGTGACAATAGCAATAACAAAATAAAATAAATAGAAATAAGCTGTATGTGAACAGCCTAAGACCAACAAGGATAGAAAAAGACAGCAGATTTAGGGCATGACATGTGTGAATGGGTGAGGTAGTGAGGTTGTGGTAGCACAGATGCACCTTTGGCCGATCTCAGAGTTATGTGCTGTTCAGACTACTTTTATACAGTCTGATGACCGTGGGAACAAAGGAGCATCCAAAGCATTCATTTCTGCACCGGGGTGGAATGAGACACATATTGTGCTGTATGGTTGTACTGTAATTATCACAGTTTCTATACAGTTTATGTTTAGCATAAACATGCATTTATATGGTGATCTGGCATATGAAAAAAAGACTCGATAAGCCTCATGTAATGAATGAATTCAGCTGAAACATATATATTTTACAGTGTACATTATTGAAACAAGCTACTGGTTGGTGGCCTTACAGTTGTGATTGGGGTTATGACAAACCATTACATGGTCAACATGTTACAAGCAATGTGATACAAGTCAAGGAGTATCCTCACTGCAAGATCATCTCTATTAGTGGGGAGAGGAGTGTGCTATTGCTGTCTTATCCTGTGCCTCGGCTCCTATGGGTTCAACTTGGCTTAAGGCAGAGAAAACAGTAAGAGGACTGATATAGAAGTTACACTAAATATATATTTTTAGTTGCTCACAATTAATGAGTTCCATATATGTCAAATAGATTTCAGCCCAATGAGTCATGGCTATCTTATCAATGTTTAGCTGAGGGGATCTTTTTAAAGTTGTGATTTTTTTTTCAACTAGTTTTCCATCGACAAATTCGATAAACCTCAATGTTCTAATGCCAGATTGAGAATTACCAAAATGAACATCTTATGTGCATAAAGCAAACAGCTGGGTTGTAGTCTTTAAAAAGAAAAGAAATATGAGCTGTCAGGCTCATAGAGTAGTTGCAGTATGTCACATAGACAACTGCTGTAAAGTTGTTTTTGGCTGTGACAAGTTGGAGTGTTCTATCCCAGTGAATCGTGACTCAGGAATTCCTCACACAGAAACAAATCTGCTCTTCTAAGAGCATGGATGCTGTAATTCATTATAGAACAGGGTGGATGATAAGGCCTTGGACATTTTTAGCACTTTTGCTAATTTGAATAAAATGTGTCTTAAAATAGCACCCTGAGCAACCAAGGATGAGTGAATGTGTGAACATCTTTTTATCACACATATCTGCTAGTGAAGGATTAGTTATTGAGCCACAACAGCCAACTGCTAAGGGCTGAACGCCAGAGGCAAGCTGACACACTCCGACTTTTATGCCACTTTTATCTCAGACTCTAGTGCATTTTCTTACTCATGTATGTTCTAATCTTTTTGAATACAATGACACTGAGTTGCCCACAGAAGTCAGTTACAATTCCAAAGCAGTGCAGGTCTCCTCTGCTTTGTCACCCGTCTTGTTCTCTCCTTGTCTCTCCTCACTCCATCCCTCGCTGTATATCTCATTATTTTGCTGTGGAGATAAGCTGTCTGCGCTCTCACCCTCTGTAATCTGTCGTGACCAGGTTCTTATTTCTCCCCCCCTTTGACTTAAAACACACTGTAGAGTGAGCAAAGACTCGGATTATGTCAGAGTAGTTTCTTGTTGTCTAAAATGCCCAACACAGTGCAAATGTACAGTTTGTCGTTTATAGTTTTATTGTCTTGTTTCCATGCTGACAATAAATAGAGCATAGTAATTCCTCCAGAAACAGAGGTGAAGGTAATTTGCCTCCCTCAATTATTACTCCAGTGTTTTCTTTTTTTTATGTCATTGCATCATTCATGCAGTATATTCTCTGAACACATTTTTATAGCATGTAGCTAATAAGTGAGACTGTTGTGGAACAAATTAATTGAAACTGAAATTTAATTAGTTAAATTATGTGTATAAAATATAGGGTGAAAAACAGATGTTGTATGTTTTCATTTGAGATAGTGACTGTTTATTGAATGAGACAGAACCAATAATGGTATTTTTCTTACTTGGCTTTCGCATCGGCATCCTCTTGGCCTTTATTTGACACATCCTCCAAGCCTCCTATCAGGTGTTTAAACGAACTGCAATCAATGAAGAACTTATGGTTAGTGCAGCAGTCAATGCAGTGTGCAAAATTAGAATCGGAAGCAAGTACAATATAAAACCACTGTCAGTCATTGTGAAATATTCATCAGTATTTTTTTAAAGAAGAATGAGGGCCAAGATATTATTGGGAAGACACAAGAAGGCTCAGCTTCTGTGAGGGGGAGTAAAAGACGCTATAGCAGGTAAATGCGAGGAAATTTTATAACCAAAGCACAGGCTCTCAATGAATAATAACGAATAATTAATAATTTATAATAATAGAGCACATGTTTTCCGCAGGGTGATGAAAAGACACTGTAACTTATACCAATAGTGCAACCATCTATGAATTCATTGTATCCAGTGTATCCATTGTAAATTAAGTTCCAATATGGATTGCTCCTTACTGGCTAAACTTTCTGAAGAACTTGCCAATATCACTGAGAGATTCACATAAAAACACCGACTATATTTTGGCTCATTTCTCTCTGAAGTATGGCAATTATGGAAAAAAGTGAAAACACCCTTTAAGAGCAAGTAACTGGGGAATCTTCCATGCAAGGACTATTAAGCTGTCACATACAAGGTACAATACAGCTGGTGCTGAGACCATTAAGCAGGTTTTTGAGCTCAGCTTACGTACTTTAAATGTTTGGCTGTTTATACACACAGGGTCATTAACTCCTTGCCACTTGTTTTTAAAGCATTTCATCCTGTATGTGTTACAGTCTGTATTTTCTCCATTTACTGGTCTGCAGCTTCTTAAGATTATGTTTCCAGTTAAGTTTCAGCATTTAAATTCAATTCACCACAAATGTGCAGAAAAGCAGAACACATATATGCATAATCACATAACATATAAGGTTTGTACTATTACAAACACCATGGGCTGGATCAGTCACAGACGTGCAAAACTACAGCTTTGTAGGCTGTGGTAACATTAACTCCTTGTATGAAAGGGATAGTGAAGGCTGTGGTAATCACCTGTGCGGCATGACTCATTTACTATCCCTTGCTAGATCTGAGGATGGCCCATTTGTGCCTGCCATGTTCCCTGAGGCCAGAGGAAGGCCCTGCGTAAGCTGATCTCATGTTCTCCCCATCCCTGTGCCCAGCTTATCTGTGCTTCTATTCTCATTGCCCGACTTAATGCGAGAGAAGCTTCGGAGATAAACTGTTTCCTTGGATAGTAATATGATTCTTGCTTTTTGAAAACAATATTACAGATTTGTGATTATTTTTGTTCCGACTGAATCTCTGAAAAGTCATTATAGCAAGGCTATTGTTATTTTCTAATGAACACGTATGAATAAATCTAAATTCTTTCCGATTTTTATTTCAGAGAGGGTGATACCATGTTCACCTAGTATCTTGTCAGTATGCCTTTTTTAATATCTGGAGAAAAAATCCTGACTTGAGCACTGTGCGTAATTAATTTAATTTTTCCATAAAATGTCCAATGAACTAGCCAATATGAGATGATTAAAAAGGAACTGAGTTTAGGTGAATTGAAAAGTTGTCAATGGTGCACAGTCATTAAGGCATTCTTGAACTTTTACATCTATAAAATAGATAATCACAGAAAAGACTAATATAAAGCATAGTAAATTGTGTTGCCACAATTGTGGATACTCACTCTCTATCAATGACAAGGCAGGTGACTGCTTCTGCTGCGATGACGTTGGCTGTCCTGATATCCTCTCTGGAAAAAAGATCACACAGTCTGATCTCATATAAATCAAAATAGACTTCACTATAAGTTCATGATCTCTACCAAATATAAGTATGTATATGTGCTGTGTTTGTGTGTGTGTATGTGTGTGTGTGTGTGTGTGTGTGTGTGTGTGTGTGTGTGTGTGTGTGTGTGTGTGTGTGTGTGTGTGTGTGTTGTGTGTATTCAATGGATAATTTCCATACAAGAAACATTTTCTATGTCCTTAACATGATTGACATTACACTTTATTAAATTTGACATCATCTCCATTCTCAGACACTTCTTCAGAAGAGTCACCCCAGTCACACGAATCCTCAGAGTCTGTGTCCCAAGAATCCATCCTTCAGTCTGGAAAAATCTTTGCATAGAATACTACGGTGATAAGCTGAACCAGCAGGCTATCCAGGGCAACGTTCCAGTAAAAGACCTGTCAGAAGTACAGTAAATCTCCAATCCAAATGGAGGAACAACCTTTGTAATATGGGCTATAAAATTACAAAAAGACAAGATATTCCTTGGATCAAATTCCATAGGCAGCTCACTTAATGCCCCATCTTTGTAAAAAAAAAAAAAAAAAAAAAAAGGTAAAAGCTGGATCAATCAATGCCAAACAAGGCTCTGTTGTAGACGTAATAGCAGTTGATTCAATTCAGTTAAATTTCTGCAATATCTGACTCTTCGACAAATCTGAAATCAGACAAACAAAACATTTCCATAATGCGAGGTGACAGTCCCCGCTCAGACTATGTCAACTCTGCCTTCTCTCTTCTAAGCGCATACAGGCTCAGCCTCCGTTCTCATGCACATGCACGTACAAGCTGGTTCACACTCACCACTTGACCACTTTGAAAAAGGTCACAGCTGGTGTGGTAACAACAAGTTTCGAAAGGTGAGGACTCCAGAGCAGAACATAGAAACAAGTGCTTCTTGGGGGCACAGGATATATTAACAGATGAGGTTTCAGGACCCAGCTTGCATGCCACATAGAGCATTTTATTTACTTCTGATAATCCACTTTCCCCAATAGAATGTTCGTAACTCTGGCAAACACATTGCCAGCTGCTCTTCTGCGTGTTCATTACAATGAAATCCACAGATGTAGTGATATCCTAATTGTATTGTGAACAAGGTTACTATACATAGCCATAACCATCTTATTTTCAAATTAACTAGCATAATCAGATAAGACAATACTTTATTAATCCCTATGAAGGAAATTTGAAAAATGTGTTTAGGATGGAATGAGGTACCTACTTTTTGTGTATTCTAATTTCAAATTCTTTCAGAGTAGGAAGCCTGCTAAGAATAATAATAAGAATAATTGTGTATGTTTTCAGGATCATGCCTCCCCTGCAAACTCAAGATTTCACTTTGCAACCCCTCACCTTCTTGTTCATGTAAATACCTTCAGTACAATAATCACTGTGACCCGGATATTATTTCACAACTGCATAGTCTTATTTTGAAGATGCATGTATGATGTTACAGAAACACACTATGTCCAATTGCTCACTCTGGTTCTTTTATTTATATTATACAAGATTGGTTACTGAATTACCTGTATAAGGTCCTTTGAAATATTGTATCAAATATCCTTGGAGCAAGTAAAAAGAGTGGATGTTTCTTAGTTATTTTTCTCTGAATATGTATGAGACGCCGATCAGGAGCAAGAACTTTAACTTTCGTTGTACATTTGAAAATGATAATAAAGATTTACCTTACCTTGCATTACGTTACATACATGATATTATTTTGATATCATTCTCACGACACTAATCAATGAAAAATTATTAGTTTTGTAAGATTTGTTAGATAGGAGAGAATAATTTTCAGTCTTGTTTCAGAAATTGGTTCTAATTTGTAATAGAGGAGGAGTTCTGATATGATCATTTTAATTTTGTTTATTCAAATATTAAAATGATTAGGGAGTTAACTTTCCTTGCTGCTGATGCATACATTCATATATTGCAAATCTGATGGAGGTGCAGAAATATTAATAATCTTCCATATTCTGAAGATACAAATAATAATGCTGAATTTCAATAAATGTTATATTGGTTGGTAGTAACAAAGATATTTTTTTTATATTATGAACACTAACAAATTAACATCTTAATATATTAGATACATGCTTTTTTTTCAATAAGAGCCATCCATATCTCGATCTTTACATGAGTTTACTTGTCTCATTAAAGTGTATGGAGAATTTGTCATTTACTCACCATGGTGACCTGAGACAAAAACACAACATGGTCTACATCTACATAGTGGTTACATAAGGATGAATGATACTTAAGAGTCCTCCAGGGTTTGATATTATAGAGCAGTTTGTTACACCTGTTCCCTGCTACTCTACTACAGCTGAGAAAATGGCATGATGTTGTATGTGGCCATACGTGTGGAACAATATCTGTCGGAGCGTTTAATTGGGGTTTGTTCTTGTTAATTATGTTGCAACATCAATGTATATTTATTGTACAGTAGTCAGACAGACTCACACAACCATATACACACTAAAAGCAGAAGCATTCTCTGTCTGGAATGTCATTTGGAGTTACACAGAAGGGGCCCTGCAGTGTTGATTGCTATTACAGGGTCGAAATAAACCTGGTAATTGGTCCATGATCTACTGTCCTGGGAAGGGGGTTACGAAAATAATGTTCACGCATGTAAGTTTAGACTGGGCCAGTAGGAGAGTGATTAGTCAGCGCTGTGGCAGAAAGTCATGGTAGAAAGGAGACTTTCAGAGACCTCTGTGCTGCATCAACACATCTCATATCATAAATGATACACTTTTGATAGAAGTATCATTGGCAAGGCTCTTCATTCCTCAGCACTACTTTCATCCCACTGTTTTAAGGGAGTAGAATTAAAATTATTTAATTAAAACAAATTTATGAAGAGCAGGCTGGCTTTGCAGTGTTACAGCAAATCATCTGGAGTACAATAAAAATAATGGATGTGACAGAAGGATAGGAAGCAATTTGTGTAACCAGTTTGCAAACTATTTATTCTGTGACTGTAGCTGCTTGGAGATCCATTGTAATTATAGAATGAATCTAACTAAATAGATCGTTTTCACATAAAAAAAAAAAAAAATGTTATAAAATATGGTACACTGTATAAAGACAATTAAAACAGCTTGTTTATCCAAGATCTTAGCGTCAGCTTTTGAACACCACTAACTGAACATGACAATATAACAGATTGAGGTTTAAGATTCATGGATATCGAGAAAGTTGGCTATTAAAGCTGTAGCTAGCTTTTGTTGGATCTTGATACTGCCTCTTACCAAGTCCCATGATAGAATATGGATGTGTGACAGAATAATCCTCTTGTTGATTTTCTTTCGATTAAAATATATATATATATATCCTATGTATACATTGACTGTGTATGTGTGTTTTGATGTCATTGGGTGTTAAAGAGACTAGATAAGGGCCAACAAGTGCCAACACGCAGGAATTTTGGGACCCAAGTCGCTGGACTGCAACCTAATATTTGTGTTTTAGGGTCTTAAGACATCAGACAAAACATCAAGGGCAAAAACAGACTTTAAGAAATAAAACAAATGCATAAAAAAGAATCATCAGTAGAAGTAAAGGGCATTTTGAATATCATGACAGACTAATGCAGCCTTTATAACTGTTAACCTACAATGCTGCAAATCCATTGGCAAGTTTTATTTGGTTTATTATTAACTATTTTTATTGTGTTCCATCCTATAGCAGTTTTTTTTTTTTGAACACCTAGTAATGTCAACACATCCTCTCTGAAGAATGGGATTAACCTTCAAAGAGTACTTTCTAGTGTGTTGTATATGGCAAACATGCACATGCAGTCTCTCACTGTGATTTCACTTGGGGCTGTTGTTGGTCTAAAAGTGGAACCATCACACTGACAGCAGACTTCTTTAACAAGCTCCTGTCTTCTGCTGGAGCGCATAATAAAGAATAGGTCAGGGTGCTCACTGTCTACACTGTTGATGGAGCTACACCTCACCTCTAAGCCCATACCTTGACAGGAGGAATGTGACATCGGATATGGTATTGGCTATATACAAACGACAGTTGGAACATATAGCTATTAGGATCAGACCCTACATTTTGCTGTTCATTCATGACAGCCTTTGGACAAAACATGTAACTTGATTTCTTATGCTTCATTAATCTGCATATACAAATCTCATCAGTGCTCAGACTCCCTCTCAACGAACCGTTAGGAAGCTGGCAGAAGATAAGTCTTTGATTTGTAAATATGTTGGTCTTACAGATCAAAGGCTGTGTCTCCAGACAGACAGAGCAACCTCTGAGTAGGGGCTATTGAGTTTCATACACTGGGACACACACACACAGTTAACTTCTAATTAAAAAGACAGGCTTACAGAAGAGCCCTCTGATCAAAAGCCTGATTTAAAGATGGCCGGCATCTCAATCATTTAAATTTGTGAGAGATGACCATCAAAGCACTGAATGAATAGGCCTCTGTCATGTGAAGACACTCCAAGACAAGGGGTACTTAATACAATATACAACAATTCCTACCATATGCTGAACAGAGGCACTCACTTTTGTTGAATGAAGATAAGCTATGGATCTCTTGATTAAACCCAATCTGTGTTCAAGGTGCATTAATGAGCCTTTCAAAATCATACACCTCTTAAAACTCTATTCTGGCAACCACAACCGTGTTGATTAAACACCAAATATCTATGATTTTACCTATATGTGTGCATGTACATTTTTTGTTTGAAGCAAATTTCAATAGCACTTACTTTTAAATTTCTGAATTTTGATGTGCTTGTTGTTACATTAGCACAGCTGCAGTATTTATTACAAATGAATGCTTTCTGTAAACGTCTCATTCATCACAAAGCAGGTTTTTATTTTTGATTAGTGTAACGGGATCTGATTTCTGCAGGGAGAACCTACTCCGCCTTCTGTCAAGACATGAAGCTTCACTCTGTTTCACATGCCTTGCACGCATTTTAATGCCCTGTCATCTTTCATACCTTATAGTCATTAGTTTTTAGCATATAGAACGTGTGCAACTATCTGCACTATCCTGGCTCTCGCTTTGACAAAACATCTAGCATCTAATTTGTTTGGTATACCAAACAAAAAATGTGTTATGTTTCCTGTGGATACTTATTTCCACGGTCAGCTTTCTTATCTTTGCATTTTAAGATGCTTGTCATTATCTCCTGAAGGGTGGCTGTTTAAGGCCAGCGTCCTGTTGATGGAGTTTTTGTACACTAGATGGCGACATCTGCATCTTTGTCTTTTTTTTTTTTTTTTTTTTTTTTTTTTTTTTCCGAATTTTAACAAGCATCCAGCCAGATGTGGGGGTCTGTGAGTCTTTGTTTTGGAACTTGACCCGTCTCATGCAAATGTTTAAAATTATTTGGTGTCCATAGGGGAAACCCGCCATTACATGCAAGAAATAACATTTAAATAAATAGCACTTAGAAATGGCAAAGACAATAGGACAATAGTTCTTTTATTGTTATCATAGATCATACAAGTGATTAGGAGTTGCATGCAGTCGCTTTGAATCCAGTTATCTTCCCAGGATAAACAATTTAATTACTATCAAAATCTGCTAGAATACATGTCCCACCACAGGCATCCAACGGCATGTAATGCTGGCCTCTAAATATTTCTTCATCTCCTTTCACATTGGCTGCAGGGCTAATAGCAACAGTTAAACTCACAATTTTAACACACTTCCTCTTATAATCCTCTATCAAGAATGAAACAAGATTGTTTGTGATTACTTTTAACACACCTTGAAGTAGTGATGCTGTGTAAAAATCATTATTTGCTGATTTTCGTTCTGCTTTGTGGGCTTTTTTTTGGGTCAACAGCGTGACAAAGAAGATGGAACAGCAATTCTATTTATATTACACCAACTAAGATGAAGTTATATAGCCAAACTCAATCGTTTGAATTGAAGTTTGATTTTTGTGGCAATTTTTTGGGGGCCAGATTTTTAAATGCAGCTTTGTTAAACATCATATTATCACGCACACTGAAAACCGTGAGTAGTGGAAAATAAGATTTAGATAAGAGGCAGAGAGTGATTGATGGCAAATCAATGCAAGAATAATGCAGGTTTTGAGAGAAAATTAGAGGCAGAGTGGGTGACATAGCTAGAAACAGAAACAGCAGGGGAACAGAAGCTTTAAATTCAAAGAGGCAAGATTATTAGAAAGTCTTACCCTTGCAGGGCTTTTTCTCCAAACCAGTCCCCCTTCCCAAGGCTACGCAGATAGACAGGCTCTCCACTGGGCAGGTCCTCCCTGGTCACGTTAACCTGATGCGATAGCACACACCCACACGGAGGATAGTTAAGAGTGACAGAGACAAAGAGGATGCACGAGTTAAAAGGAATGGGTTGACAGAGAGTGAGTAGTATGAAGATGTGTTAATTAAGGGAGACAGTTTGGCTCAAGAGAATTTAATACATTACATTTACACAACTTTTTAATCAGAAATAGGCAAGTAAATAATTTGTCTTGATGATTTGGTATTCACACTATCATGTACAGGGAAAGAGAATTGATGTGACAGTTTTCTATGTGCATGAGTGGTTTGTAACTACTAGGTGACAGCGCATCTCTGTATAAGATCTGGGAAGTGAAAGTGACCACTTCATTAGCCAGGTGACAAGGGAGTGACGTGGCTTTATTCACAGAAAAATTTGAGTGATACTTGATGGAGGAAGAAGTGAATACAGATATTATTTTGCCTGATTTGTGTCTTCATCCAGTTAAGTTTTTTTCCAGGTAGCAGAGTAGCCAACACTGCCACATTGTAATGCTTTCCACACCTGTGTGGCAGCATGATTATGCATGATGTAATACGATCTGATTGCTGTGGACAGATAAACACCTAAGTAGAGGAAGTAGAGAGTCTAGTGTCACTGTGCAGATACAGGTGTCAGTATGATGTAATTTGATGTGATGTCCAGATTACATATTATGCAGAGAGCATTAAGGTCAGGGATGTACAGTATACAGGTCTGGTTAATATCTGCACCTACGTATGAATAAAATCATATTGGCGTGTGACAGCAAAAGTTGGTTTTAGGTCAAGAGAGAAAAAAAAGAGACAATCTTCACCCTTTACCGTCTTTCATTTAATTTTCCCCTTTAGACATCTACTTGCCTCAGAGAATGTTATTATTGCCAAGTACACAATAACTACAATGAGAGGTACTAGAAACATGGACAGTGAAGCATGAAAGTTGATGCTGGAGCTCAATCAGAACCTTGAGAAAGAGCTGAGGCAGAATGAAGAGGAAGAATGAATAGAAACAGGAGGATAAACATGCAGGAACTTTAAACCATACCAAGAAAATGAACAGGGGCATGGTTGTACAACAGATGACGAAGTATGCCATCTTTGTTCGGTGGGAGAGCTGGTGTTGATGACAGAAAGGTGAAATGAAAGTGATTCCATTCTTCTTTCTAGTTGCTTCCACTACCAGTGTAAGGAATGATGAAAGAGGAAGAGCTTCTGTCTTTCCCATCTCAAAATGATTGATGCCACCTTCCACCTAAAAATACTAACACTTTGATTCAAGTACATCCACCCTTTTGCTATGTGTGACAGGATGCCCTCTTTTGTGATGTCACTGAAGATTATTTTGAAATGTCTTCTTACCTTTCCTTTACTGATTATGAAGAAGGTGTCTCCTCTCGCCCCCTGTCTGATGATGTACTCTCCATCTTCATAATGTGTCTGTCAAGGGGAGAACAGAAGGGGAGAAGAAACAAGAGAAGGGGACGGTAGAGGACAATATGGTGTGAGGAGAGCAGAGGAGAGGTGAAAAGAGAAGAGGAGAGGAGATGAGAGGAGAAACAGATGCAACAAGATGATATACAATTATTTTCTTGCTTTTTCATATAAGGAGCACAGTGTGGTGGCTGTCCAGGGTGTTTCTCTGCCTTCCGCCCACTATTTGCTTTGATGTGTGCTGCAACACTGAATATTAATAAACAAGTAAGTGATAAATAAATTAATGACAATACATCAAATCTCTTGGTCAGTTATGAAATTACAATTAATGAATCCTAAAGATCTGTCAATATATTTTCCATACCCAATAATTCAGAAAGTTCATTCAATATAACAGCTAACACTTGGACGCAGAAGAACACATTCACACCCAGAAACATATTTTTTCTTGAGAATAACCTCCAATAATTTCTTTCAAGAAAGGGTTTGAGTTAACAGAACATGCTATTTATTGCCTCTGTTGGGAAGTTTTGAGTTCTGTCAAGAAGTGTGTCAATATTTTTAGTTCTATCATCCATGGAATTTACACAGTGAAATACTCCAGGGTTATCCTATACCCAGGACAAGTCACATGTCAAATGTTTATTCAGTTTGAGTGATGAATGTATGATTCTTTTCTGAAATGTGTCACTTAAATGTTTAGAAGTTTTGGCAGCATGACCATGACTCTCACTATCAATCACTATCAAACAGCTAACATTTGCTGAATAGTTATAAATAATTCAAATGAATGTATTTTTTTTGTATTAATGTTGCTTCTGACTTTGTCATCCTAAGAAGCTAAATCCAGTATGTCTAAAAGTTTGACATTGCATTGTAAAGGATGCTTGGTGAAAGGTGTCTTTGTTGGATCAGTACTTCACCTCATGTCATCCATTCTGCTTTGCCCTGAGAGCACTGACCAGATTTGCTGGAATATGCCTGGCGTGCATTCGACTGATTTATGGATTCATTGACATCTGCAAGTCAGTTATTGGGCTTTGTTGTTGTTTTGCTTTCTTTAGTTGAACACCAACCTCACCAAATGGAAATGTCTACAGAAATAGTTTCTTTTAAACATCTTTGCAAAATCTCTTGTTTCCCCTGCAGACAAAATAATTAAAATAGCACTACCTATATTTTGCAGATTTCAACATAGTTGCATAAAATTGCATGATCTAACCAATCATGATTAGATGGGATACCAAATTTGTCTCCAAACAGGAGGAAAAGACAATTCATGGAGAGCATTGCGAGCTTGTGTCACCTCTGCATGTTTGAAGAAAAACTTGAAATGTGAGAATTTATGTCAAACACCCCAGAAATTCTATTTGACACTTTCAAATTCAGCCTCTTACACAGATTGGGCAAAGCATTCTGCTTCCTCCCACCAGTGTTCTTCCATACTTATGATTGAAAAAACTGCCCTTCAGTGTAAATGCTGTAATATATAAATAGTTACTGTATGCCACGGCAGTGTAGCACTAAAACCCCTGACTGTCTCATTATTTATGTTATTCTCTTTACAATTCCTTATATGGTACAAAGTGGTGCATGGGGGCTGTTTACTATATTGTATTTTATACACTTTCTACAGTCATACTACAAGTATGTCGCAAACTAATTTCTCTGTGGTCACAAAGAAAAGCTGGTGTTACAAGCCAATTAAGCTAATATGCTGAAGTGAGTGCTCGGGTCATTACTTCTATTGGCTTCTGTTTTTGTTTTCTTGACAGTTGGAAAAATGTTTCATAGATAATGCATTGATTTTCTGCCTTTTAAATCCAAATGACACTTTTATGTTAAACTAAGTACTTGGAAAAAAAAAAACAATACCAGAATCAATAACAAAAGATCACAATGACCAGGATAAAATATTTGTCAGGGTCATCACTTAAGAGTGAAACAGTACAGTCAATTCACAATTTAATTAACTAGAAAGTAAAATGTTTTTTTTTCCTCCTTGACATTTTTACTTTTTCCCTTAATACGGGCTGATAGTTCCACTGCAGGTCAATCACACACAAATGACTTGATCAGATACTTGGGTTCACAATGCAGAATTGAATGTCACTGAATTGTCACGTATTTTTGCTATTTGGTATCCCACTAGTAATGAAAGATAGCTCTTAAAGGACACACAGAGATCTACAATCTTCATCATCCAATAAAATAAATCTCTAAACGCAGCAGTGTACACCAACTGTCTTAATGTCAATGTGATGGCATAGCTAGATTGTGCTGGAGGAAACATCAAACAAGTTGTGTGCAGGTGGGTGGAACATTATATTCAGACACATCTCAAAGTACAAACATCAGCATGATATCTACACAGAGACATTCTGCAAACTGGTTCAAGGAAAATGCAGGTTAAAAATGGATTCAACATTTTGTAACCCATACTATGACATCTAAGACTCTTCACTTCACTGTATCTCCTCCTTTTCAGAAGACCATTGATTTCCTTTCATCTGCACATGAATGAGAATCAATCAAGCCACGTAAACATTCAGTTTTAGAAATCTGAATCAATTAGCACTGAAATGGCACCATTGCAATCTAATTATTGTAACTGGGGGTAAACATTACTTGAACAGATTACAAGGAAATATGTTGAGAGCTCTAATCTTTGTAAATAAATGGAAATAACAGAAGTCATTGAGAAAATTGGCAGGAAATAAAAATGGGAATTGAGAGTAAGGTGCTGGATGTAGGCTATATTGCCACAGTACAATTAAAATGCATGTTACCCTTCTGCATGAGGTAAAATGGATTATGAATTCCTGACTTGACTGGATGTTGGAAATTGCATCAGGCAGCCATATACTGAATTTCCTTAACAGGTTAATACTTTTTTTCTTGGCCTGACTTTTTCATCACAACTGTCACAAATTGACTGTTGATTTGTGAATTATAGTTTGCTGTAAATAACAGTAAGATTCAAAAGCGTGAATCTTCTTATTCACCTAAGCACTCTATACAGTATGTATATTGACTTCAAGTGAAGCCAGATTGGATTGGGGAGGATGACACAGAGATCCTTTCTCTACACTCTATTATGCTGTTTACTATCAAACATCCAATTGTCTTCACTTGATCTACATGTATATATTCCATTCTCTGAGCAGAAAAAAAGTAATTTATGAGAGAGCGTTAAGATGTGTGTGGTATGACGGAGCATGATTCTCTCACAAAGCAGCAGATTTCACAGTCTTTTGAATAAGCCACTTACCTCCTCAAGGACATCCGCAAGCTTGCTCAGAATATCTTCTTGTAGGCTGTGAAATGTAGGAACGCTGCAAGAAGGAAAGGTGATATTAGAGGGAAGGAAAGGGAGGTTCACTTATATGTATATTATTTTATTGTATCTTTTTAATTGCCCCATACTTATGATGAAGAAAGTGAAAGTTATAAGTTGCTACTGGCCAGACTATGAGGGACTCAAGACAATCAATACTATGCTAAGGGTGTTATGTTGTCTTGTTACATGCATATTTCAGTATAAACCGGACCCAGTGTCAAGTTTCACAGCTGGGTATTACCTCATAAGCTGGAACACACTGAGGCGGTAATGTTTGCTCTGTTGGCTTCCTGGCAGCCTTTTTGAATGTTGTATGCATGTTATCAAGCCTACTAAATAAAACTGACCCAATGTTTATCAAGGGGGAACAAAGGCCTTATCTTTCCATAGCATCACCCTCTCTTTTTCTCCATATGACTCTCCCCTCTCATTTTCCATGCTTTATTACAGTAATCTGAACCATCTCATCTCAGCCCCCAACCCAGGCCCTTGCCACTGATGATCCTTGTTTGTTGCTTCCTCAACTAAGGCCAGAGCTAACCAGCTCAGTACAGAGTGGATGATTCTGCTTTACATGAATCATGCAGAGGTTAAATCCCTTGAGCTGTGAAGCTGGCGACACAAACAAAGGGACACTGTTAAGTGAATTTATGGTTCCTTATCTTCATTGTGTTACAGCCATAATTAGTCATGCAAAAGCTGCTGGGAAAATGTATCACTTGGGCTTTCTTATCATTACAAACATTCTAAAAACAACTAAAACTACAACATCTTTGATAAGAAGGTCTGATGAATGATGTCTGTGTGTGGTGAACTATAATGCAGGCGGGCATCTGTTTTTTTTTTTATTCTTTGCCTTATGGCTATTTGTTATTATCTTAAAGGAAGGAAGGAAGTGTTATCTAAAAGGAAGGAGAGAGGGAGAGTTGAATGATAGCTCACCAGCCTCACTTATATCAATCCACTGTCTTACACATATAAACCTATCACTCTCAATGGTGAATAGTACTGAAAGGAAGCACACTGTAGCAACAAAGTGGGAAAATATTTGTCAGGGTCATTCCTTGTTTTGTATTGAAACTGCTAAGAGATGTTCATTATTTGATACACTGTAGAATATTTAATTAAAAATAAAAGGTTTTTTATATTAGAATTTAACTTATGAAAGAATTTATTTCGTAAATCAAATATCAGTGCACATGATATGTGTGTAAAGGTAAGATTAGGTAGTCAGTGTTTTTATTTTATTGCTAGTTTTATATAAAAGGAGTGAAGGAAGTGTTATCTAAAAGGAAGCGGACAGAATCTAGCAAATTTCCCCCACTTTACATAAATCAGTTTACTGTCCGACACCATTTTTTTTAGACCTAGGTGGTGTTGGTGAGGTCATTGGGTACCATTCTTGAGGCACCTACTATTTGATTTAAAATACAGACTTCCATATTTGTTTCTGCAATGCAGTCTGTTCAAGCAAACGTATAAAATGAAATGTGATTATGACTTAGAAGTTCATCCTCCTTCCACAACTTAAGTGATTGTATTTCCTCTTGTAATGCACTGATTTGTGTGTGTGTCTGTGTCAGATTTCCCATTCACAGACTCATTTAAAAACACACTGCAAGCGTGAACTGAGCAATGCATATATGATATTAAATATCAAGTTCTTTGCTGAATTGTTATCTAAGAGCAGCCGAGAACTACCATATTGTGCTCACTTTTATAATGAAGTGATTTCTTTTTCATCCAATTCTCATGAAAGTATCATGAGGCCAAAATGAAGGTTTAAAGACTTCTTACTGTCCAAATATTATCAGAGCTGATCCCAAATGGAGTCCCACCTTGAACCTCTCTGTTACCCTCACAGCTCACAGCACCACTGTCTCACCACACCACTGTCTCAGCATACATGTCCTGTACCAGTCTAACATACTTCTCTGCCACTCCAGACTTCCTCATACAATGCCAGAGCTCCTATCTTGGCACCATGTCATGTGCTTTTTCTAGGTCTACAAAAATACAATGCAGCTCCCTCTGGCCTTCTCTGTATTTCTCTATTAGCATTCTCAAAGCAAATACTTAATCTGTAGCACTCATTCTAGGCATGAAACCATACTGCTGTTCACAAATGCTGATTTCTGCGCTCAGTCTAGTTTCCACTATTCTTTCCCATAACTTCATTGTATGGCTCATCAACTTTATCCCTCTATAGTTGCCGCAATTCTGTAATCCCCCTTATTCTTAAAAATAGGCACCATCACACTTCGTCTCCATTCTTCAGGCATCTTCTCACTCTCTAAGATCTTGTGGAATGATCGAGTCAGAAACTCTACCACTACCTCTCCCAGACACTTCCAGACCTTCACAGGTATATCATCAGGACCAACTGCTTTTCCACTCTTCATCCTCTTCAATACCTTCCTCACTTCACTTTTACAAATCTCTGCTTCTTAGTGGTCTACAATGGTCACCTCTTCTACCCTGCCTCTCTTTCATTTTCCACATTCGTCAGCTCTTCAAAGTACTCTTTCCATCTTCCCATCATTCTTCTTGCATCTGTCAATACATTTCCCTCTCTATCCTTTATCACCCGGGCCTGCTATACAAAAATTCGGGTATGGGAAGAGTTCGGGGAGACCATGGAGAACGACTTCTGGTGGATATCAAAGAGATTCTGGTCCATCATGCGGTGGCTCAGGTGGGGAAAGCAGTTCTCTGTCAACATTGTGTACAGTGGGAGGGCGTGCAGGTGACCTCAACTTGAGACGTTGTAGATCGGTGGCAGAAATACTTCTGACCCCAATGAAATGCCTGAGCCAGCAGAGCCGGGGGACTTTGGAGCAGACACACCTTTTTCCAGGGCTGAAGTTGCTGAAGCAGTCTAAAAGGATCTTCAATAGTTGCGATCCACGGATGGATGAGATCTGCACGCGGTTCCCCAAGGCTCTGGATACTGTGGGGCTGTCCTGGCTGACACGCCTCTGCTGCATTGTGTGGATGTCGGGGACAGTGCCGCTGGACTGGCAGACTGAGATGGTGAAAAGGGGGATTGGAGGGTATGCTCCAACTACCTGGTAAGGACTATTCAGCGGTCCGTCAGGTCGTTGAACTTCGGAGCCAGGAGGAGCAGTGTGGTTTTTGCCCTGGCCGTGGAACAGTGGACCAGCTCTATACCCTCGGCAGGGTCCTCGAGGGAGTGTGGGAGTTTGTCCCACCAGTCGACATGTGTTTTGTGGAACTGGAGAAGGCATTCAACCGTGTCCTGCGGGCAATCCTGTATGAGGTGCTCCAGGAGTATGGGGTACCGAACCCCATTAGTTGACCTATTTGTTCCCTGTATGATTTGTGTCGGAGCTTGGTCACGTTGCAGGTTGTAAGTCAGATCTGTTTCTGGTAAGAGTTGGACTCCGCCAACGCTGCCCTTTGTCACCGAATCTGTTCATAACTTTTGTGGACAGAATTTCTAGCTGCAGCCAGGGCATCGGGGGGATCTCTGCTTTTTATAGACAATGTGGTTCTGTTGGCTTCATCAGGCCATGATCTCTAGCTCTCAGTGGAGCGGTTCACAGCCGAGTGCTAAGCGGCTGGGATGAGGATCAGCACCTCCATATCCAAGACCATGGTTCTCAAACGGAAATAGGTGGAATGTCCACTCCTGATCGAGGAAGAGGTCCTGCTCCACGTGGAGGAGTTCAAGTATCACGGGTCTAGTTCACGAGTGAGGGAAGAATCGAACGGGAGATTGACAGGCAGATTGGTGCGGCACCTGTAGTGATGTGGACTCTGTACCGGTCCATCGCGGTGAAAAAGAAGCTGCGCCAGAAGGCGAAGCTCTCAATTTACCGGTCACTATAAGTTCCCACGAATTGTAGGTAGTGACCGATAGAACAAGATTGCAGATACAAGCAGCTGAAATGAGTTTTCTCTCAGGTTGGCTGGACTCTCCCTTAGAGATAGTGTGAGAAGTTTGGTCGGAGGAACTCAGAGTAGAGCCGCTGCTCCTTGCATTGCAGAGCAGAGCAGAGCAGAGCAGAGCAGAGTCAGATGAGGCTAGAGCATCTGGTCAGGATGCCTCCTGGACGCCTCTCAGGGGAGGTATTCCAGGCATGTCCATCTGGGAAGAGATCATGGGGAAGACTAAGGACATGCTGGAGAGAGACTATGTCTCCAGGCTGGCCTGGAAACGCCTTGGGGTCCCCCCAGAGGAGCTGGACAATGTGGCCAGGGGAGAGGGAGGTCTGGGCCTCACTGCTCTGGCTGCTGACCTGACTGCGGATAATCAGGGGAAGAGGGATGTATGGATGGAATTGCATTACACGTTCTGTAGATTTCACATTATATCGTGCTGGGAAAGTCAAATCCTACTGCCTTCATTGTAGCTGAAACCATTAAAAACTAGTTTCCTATTTGCTGCTTCCATCCATCCATCCTCTCGACTAAAACACCTCTGTCAAACAGTGACAGACTGATCTTGATAGCACTGACTCATGAGGTTTTGTCTGGGAGTGAACCTACACAAAGTGTGTCCTTCCATGATAATAAATGGTATAAAAATGTCCCCTGAAAGTGAAATACTAGCAAGTAATGCAGAGGTGACATGAAACCATTTTAATTGGCCTGATGAAGACCAAAGAGGATGACAGAAAAGCAGGAAAGTTAAGCAGACATGAGGAGTTAGAAAGCTGTAATCTCGTCTCATGGATCTTGCACACACATTGCACACAGCTCTCCCTGTCTTTTGGGGAGACTTTCTTTTATCCTATATTACAAGCAAGCCAGTCAACGAGCCTTTAAATGATAATGCGTGTCTCTGTAGAGAATTGGTTGTAGCTCACTGATACAAATGGATTTAAGAAACAGATTACAAGGAATTTTACCAAATCTGTGAATTATGTCTTCTGTGACGCATCATAAATGGATTTATTACATAAAAAGACAGTGAGAAATAATTGAGAAACAGTTGAAATATAATGTCCTGAATTTATCCTGGTGGTACATGAAACACTTCTCTGATCAAGGCCCTGTTCAGGACATTTGTCCTTTTACCGTAGTTCCTTACCTTTTCAGAAACTCCATATATTCTGTGTGCTTAATGAGGCCTGTCCTCATCATGATCGTCTGAAAACATTGTCGATCGATGGCCCAAAGCTTAACATTTGTCAGAGCTGGAAAGAAGAAGAAAATTTGAGAGACAGAATTAAAAAGCCCACATATACACATAATACATAACTTGCATTTTTTTACATGCGCAATACAAATAAAGGAAACAGTACATGTGATTTTTAGCAATTACTTTTGAGCTTGATATTATTCACACAGCAGAGTTATGTTATAGCACATGGTATGTGTTCAGAAATAAGAGCCCTCAGGTTGTACTTATGGATGCAGTACATTTCATCTAAATAATTTCTGCAGCTATTGCTCTAGCCTGCAGAAACAGAGGGATTGTAAACACCTAATATTTACTCAGCAATTAGAGTTCATTGGTATTTTTGGAATACCATGCCTGGATGGCTTGCTTCAAATCTTGCTTTGGCATTTTAATTGAGGTCAAGACAGCCTTGGTTATGCCATTGTTTTTAATTAGCTGAAGCCTGTGCATTATTAATTAACTCTTTGTGTTGCGACAACTTGATCTAAGTCTATGACAAACCATATGAATTTGTCATGAGTTAGATTACAAAGAGCTGATATTGTTCCCAATAATTAGCTTGAATAATGTGGAAGTAATAGTTGAACCACTGATTGTGATCTGCATGCACCTCAAGGCATCAAACAAAACCAGCATTGTTGGTGCCCCTGAAATGATGCAGTTAAAAATGTGCATATGGTGCTTTTCTCTTACAATGCATGTTTTAGCAAAGGAAAGTCTCAGTGTGTGGAAAACGGCAACAACGTTTTCTGAAAGGTCGCCTGTGTTCATTTTTAATCGGAGTTTCTCTTTTGTGGACTACAAAAACAACAAAAAAAGGTTTGACAGGTTTTTCATCAGAATTCAAGCACTCTTTCCAGCTATTCATAAAAAATTAAATTAATACTGATACAGACTTTGAACAACACAGAAGTATCATTATCAACAAAATTAATCAAATGTATTGCAGTTTAAGCTAATCTACCATACCAAGATTTGTTAGAAGTCATCTCACTTCAATATAATTCATTCATTCATTCATTCTTTCACTACATCTGCGGATTATCCCGCACTCAGGGACACAGGGTTACTGGAGCCTATCACAGCTGTCAGTGGGCGATAGACAGGGTACACCTTTGACTGGTCGCCCGTCAGTCATAGAGCCGCATATAGAGATATACACATTCACTCTGTCATTCAAGCATATTTTTTTGGTCTGTGGGAGAAATCTGTAAAACCTGGATGAAAGCTACACAGACATGGGGAGAACATGCACACTAGAAACAGTAAGGCCCCCTGTGAGAATTGAACCAAGGACCTCTTCTTCAGACATGACTCTTTAGCCCAAACAGGTTGACTGACTATTTGGATAAACCTTAGAGAAAAACTTGAATCTCAACTCCAGTGTTTGAGTTGTGCAGTGTCTCACTAAACTTTAAGAAGATAAAGTAATAAAAACAAATTTTATCTGATTACTGTCACTTTAGTTGGAGTGTGTCTGCGATTATCTATGTGTCTAGAGCTTTTCACCCCCACCCTGTGTGCCACTCCTTGAAGAGACTATTTCAAAGCTTATAACAAGTGCTGAAGATAATGGCAATGACAGCTATGCATAAACTGTTTGGAAAATATTTGCTCTGAAAACCTTGTAAATCACATCAACTTAAACATAAGGGCACCTACAGTAGAAATAGACATTCATAACTGTAGCTGTACACGAACATCTACTGTAAGTATGCATGTAAACATGCTCCCACAGATCTTTCTGTCTGCAGACCAAGTTTGGCAGCACTTTAAAATAGTACCAAACCGCAGGGGAAATGTCCTCATTACACAGCCTGACTCTCTTATTATTTAGAAACACTATCTTGGAACCTGAACCCCAAAACAAAGAAAAAATAGAGATACAGAAATGTTTGGCTTCCTGTGCAGGCATGCACAGATGTGAAATAATCACACTTGCTCATGTGTGAATCTGATTACACCTCAAAGGAAATTGGAGATATCTGACCATATTGCCTTTCCAAAGGAAAAGGAATGCCTTTTTGTCTGATTTAAAAAGAACTGGTGGGGACAAATTACTCCCAAGTTTAGTGCAGACCCATCGAATGAAGCATAAAGGCATTATTTTCTTTTTCTTTTTCTTTTTATTTGATCCGGAAGCCACAAAAGAATCGAGTTTTTCATCTCTTGCAACTGGGCGAGATTGTCGCCGAAAGTGGGTGACAGAGGCACTGGGAAATAAGATATGTAGGCGCCTGAAGCTCACCTCAGTAGGTAAACTTATTATTCGCAGGCTTGACTAAATTGCAGTGAGGCTTAGGGAGCTAGTTATCCTAGAGTGAGGGCATAGATGAATCTCTTAATGCTTACAGGTTGCCAACCATTAGCTTCACAGCTTTCTAGAGAGATATAACACCCCAGGCACTGCACAAGCAATGCAAAGACATTTTGTGAAATGTTTTGAGGAATAGTGGAGTGTGATGTTCCACTGGGATGATCATTTGGGCTTTAACATTCATGGAAGAGTGGACTGTGAAAACAAGCAACACTTAAACCCACACATGTATGTTAGGTAACCTCGGGGTAAACAAAAAAAAAAGGAACATCTGTACAATTTAATGCCCTCCAAGACTCAGCAGAAAGTGTCACTTTCGTGGAAATTAGTATTGTGCATAATGACAGCCAGTTGCTTAACTTTGAATTTGTATTTGTGTTGTTTGTTGTTTCAGGGTGCTGGAAATAAATCTTTCTAAAACACCCTGGCATGTACTGTATAAGCTAACTGTGTGTAAAGGGATGCCAACAATTTTGGCTTTAGCAGAAAAAAAAAACACAGCTTGGTTTAAGGGGATTAAATGGAACTATGGAACTAGAAGGGTAGTCACCGAAAGCAAAATCTTTGTGACTTATAGGCTTTCAGAATATAAAAATGTTACAATATTTCTTACACTCTAGTTAGAATTAAATAAATGGCTCGCTTTCTTTTTGTCCAAGTATGTGATCTCAGCTTTCATTAATTCATTGCTTGTTTTACAAAGGCATACAAACCAATAGTAATTTTCAAACACAGAAAATATCTGTGTATTTTTGGATTAGAAACACTGAAATTTCATGTATCTATGGTTACCAGAGGTGTTTAGTGTGGCATCTGTGCTCTATAAATCCACTGAATTATTTGTTCGTCACTTTTAGCAAACCTGACAAGCCAGATGGTTTGTTATACAGAGCTTTTGGGACATGACCCTGAAAAAACTGTTTAAAGGAAATGTTAAAAATAAATGAATGAAAAAATAAATAAATAAATAAATAAAGTAGGCAGGTGGCAGGTGGCTGAACAATCTATTAATCATCTTTTAATACAGGCTAAATATTTTCCATTGAGAAAAAAAAACAGTGATAGCTTACTGTTATATGCTAACATTTTTAATAAAGGAACTCTATTTGAGATAAAACTGATTTAAGAGAAATTAATGCAGGAACCATTGCCTTTGGTAAAATCACTATCAGTTCTTTTGTTAGCTCACTTTTGTTAGGTTAATCCTTACCTGCAGCTGCCACATGATCCAGTGGTGTCTTCCTTTCTCTTTCTCTCTTTTATCTCTTTCTCTGTTTCTGTATGTATCTACGTATAATTTCTGTTTCATATCCGTTTTTGAAGCATCTGTTCACTATGTACCTGACAAGGGTTTCTAAAATGTCTGCTCACACGTTGACATCCTCTTTGAAAAGATCCCAGCAGTGATTGTATTCAAGTTTTTGATGACATAGACTAGGCTATGTTATACTGTTTTGTAGCACAAAATATATAAGAAAATAAAATACACAAAATATATAAGAAAATAAAATACACCAAGAAACGTTCATAAATATATCATGCGCCTAACAATATTAAGAAGATAACATGTATTCTTATTTCTTCCTGTGATCTACATCAACCCTGCTTTATTAAGGCATTACCTTAATCCATGCTCTACCTGGTTTCATGGAAATCAGCAGGTTGTTCTCTCTTACCCTGCAAAAGGCTTGACACATGTAAACAGCCAGCATCCAAAACATAACCTTCTCAGTGGAGATAAAGATGGCTATTCATAGCCGTGCTGCACTTTGTCATTACCCTTTACTCCTGCTTCTCCTGTCCGTCCCTTTCTTTGATGCATTGATTGTCATCCCTCAACCTTCAATTTCTCCCAATTGTTTGCAATAGATCAGTCTGGGTAACTGTTAATACTTGAAACTATGACCATTGAGACATCTTAGTTTGAAAGAAATCTGTAATAAAGCTTAAGGAACACAGTAAGAAATTAAAATGTAGACATCATCAGAAAGAAAAATAAGCATTTACGACATACAGCATAGTACCTCATTCATTTTCCCAGTCCCAGCTTCCTGTAACTGAATTTTCTACCCAGGGAATTATGCAAATGCTCCATGTGTTTTTCTTCTAATCAAATTTTTGCACACTGAATGACATAAATGTAGGATGAGAGCAATCTTCTTTCTCTGTACTTTGATGTTTAATTTTTATTCAGCAACATATGATTTGTGTACATCAACAACAACTGGATGTTACTAAATATAACTCAGATGTTTGTGAGAGGAAAGAGTGTATGTACATTGTGCGCCATATATCAGGCCCACCCTGACAAATATTCATATTTTTAATAGTTATCTTTTATGCTGCAAGAATTAAAGGTCTTTGCCATAAGTTCAACTGATCTGCTTGAAACCGATGCACGTCCTTGTCCATACATTGTTTATTGAAAATAATGAACCAGGATTTCTATGGGGTGAACCTGTTTTCCGCACCAGAGTCATTATATGTGCATTTTCTGTATGTAAGAAAATACGATACTACTTTATTGGGTACTTTGTCAAAATATTTAAGCTCCAAAATTCTTGTAATATTTTAAGTATTGTGGTAAGCATGTCACTGTGCTGCAGTCCTGGAAATTAGTTTAAAAGGCTTGGAGATGTTTAATCAAATGTGTTGGTTATTATGATGCGTTCACCTCCCAATTAGCATTATAGCATATGTCAATTATTAACCCGGGGTTACACAGCTTTGAAAAAAACGATGTGGTGCCACTGAAGTAATTAGTGAGCTCATTGAGCATGGCAACAAATTCTGATACATTTCTGTAGTGTTTGGTTTGAGGGCTTTTAAATTGATTTCACCATCCCTCCAATGTTTCCCACTGTTAAACCTGAGACGGGTGATGTCTATAAAATTACACTCACACTGTTACTCTCACACACACAGACACAGACACACACTTAACATAAAATACTTATGTGCACTAGTCAGTAAAGATTTCCAGGTTGTTTTGGAAAATATCAAGAGAGCAGTGCTGTCATGGCCGTAGGTTGAATCTTCTTTGCCCAAAAGTCATTAATAACAACAGCCAAGACTGATTATATCGAGAAGTTAATGAGAGCATGAGAAAACAAGATAGGTTATTTATATTGGCAGTCAAACAAAATAAAAATAAAAATCATGATAACTCTTTTTTTATAATTCTGGCCCAATAACAATCATTGAGTTTTGAAGGAATGTGAAATTGGTAAAATAGATCACTTGAGTATTGGCTGAAATTGTGAATTATTTGTTTAATGGCTTGTTCACAGATTTGCTGTGAATTTCAGCACTGTGATTAGAGTGGACTCCCGTGATCCTCTGACAGTTTTCAAATATCAGTGAATCCTAACACAGAAAATTATCTGTCTAAAGCAGATGCTATCTCCAGATGTCTCCTCTCCTCAATACTGGCCCAATGATGCAGGTTGGAGCAGCTTCTTGACAATATTGAGTTGGACGCTATGCTGCACAATGGCCGCTCCCTACTGTGTACCATGCAAGTACAGAAAACAGAATGTGATTGCTGTCTAAATTTTAGAGAATAATTGATGTAATTGCTGTTACGTTAGATAGTTCTGTTTCTACGCTGATGGTGATCATTGTCAATGTAATTCTAAAACATATGTGTCTAACCAAGTCCATTATTTATTCAAAAAGACCACAGACAATTGTGTTTGAGTCATAATATTTAATGCATAAATCGGACAGTGAGTAGAGATGTGGTACGCCCGTGCCATTTTACTCAGAAGCATCCTGTTGTGGGCTGACTGAATAGGCCTTTTCAAAAATGGTGCTTTTAGCTTTACTTGTCTGTCTCTCATAGTTCTAAAGTAAAAACACCACTTACTTCTAATTTCTAACCATAACAATCCTCATTCCTGGTCTTTACACAGCAGTTAAAGCTGCTGTGGTTGAAAAGCATGCATGCATTCAGTGCACTGAAGAAAGATTGCTTTTTAAAAAGCACTCAATTATCCTGAAAGAGTGGTCCATCTAAAACACTATGGTGCTGATTTGCAAATTTTATTCTTATTTAGGCAAAGCAATAAACATATCAAGACTATAAACATCTACAAAAGGAAGGTTACAATCTTCCCTACAAGCTAACCATTATTAACAAAATTCAAGAATTGGAATACAAGAGCTAAGCACCCTGGTAGTGTGTAAGTGTGTATTTATTTCTATATGTGTGATTGAACACCAATTGAATCACTAACCTTCCAGCATAATTCTCTATCTTGCCTGCTTGTGAGATAAATTTTAATTGTTTGTTGTTCCTGTCATTATAGACAATCAACCAGAAACTATTTGCCACAGAGGAAATCTGTTTGAATAACCTAATGATTTTGAGCATGTCGGCTGTAGCAAATCAAATGGAGGGAAATTAACTGTGTTTGCTATTCGTCAGCAAGTGGGTATTTTAAGTTCTTGGTCCAGCTGAAGTGATTTGTTTCTCTACAGCTGGGTCTGCAAACTGGTCAGGACCCACACAAGAATTATCACATTGTTTGAGCTGCATAACAGACTTGTTACTTTTACGGGTACAAACCAAATGGCATCAGACCTGTCAAGCTGGGCCTTGGATAGAAAAGGCTGTTTCAATATACTGTATTTTTCTTTCTATCAGTATGCAATTTAGGCACCTCCCAAATTCTGGTATCTGTCTGGCACTGGTGCTCAGACATAACTGAATATTATCAATCAACTCACACCATGTATTATGCATGGTCTGTCCCATTTCGTTAACGTAATATGTCTCAATAATATTATATGTTTCGATGTTATCACTCTTGATAACCACAGAAGTCTCAAAATTAATTTACATTTTAAATCTGAAATTTCAATGTGGAGTATGACTGCTTATTCTTCCCTGAGTGCAATAACTATGGTTTGTGTCTTGAATGAGTGAATGAGTGTTTGCATGCTCAAGATTGTGTGTATTTCTACACTTCAGGGGGACAGTTTCTTCCCCGTTACCTGTGAAACAGATGACATCAGATGATGTTGACAGAGGATCATTATTGGGAGAAAAGCCAAGCAGTAACGAATATCAAATGAATCAGTGACCCAGTAAAAGAATTCTGACACATTTTTAATATTGTAAGATAGCCATTTTTTTTTTTTAATTTAGGAATGTGATAGTTTGTCTGTGTTTAACAATGTACTTGACGTGAGGATTTTGTGTGGCAAGGTAGTCAGTCTTGCTAATATATTTCATTTGTTTTCCCTACAATTTTTATTCTTGAGAACCCAAAACACTTCTGGCAAATACAATGGGTTTAAATACTGAGAAAGTAAACAGTTATCTGTCAACAATTTCTTTTGTGCATGTAACAAAATCAGAACTTATTCTTCCCTGGTCTATGATAGAATAAGGCAAAATTGAATATTGCAGTAAAGATTTTATTTATGTGCAGCAAGAGCATGCTCAACCCTTCTGGAATGACGTTTGATCCCACAATTTCTTTCAGACCAGCTTGACATTAGTACATTTGGTCACAAAAGGCCACAGTATGTTGCAGGCAGCTGAGCTACACATATCTGATCTACACTGTAATTTCAACATTCATAAAAATACCAAAGGAAGGATTTAAACTGCTCTAATATGTTTTAGAGAAAGCGCTTCCAGATAACTTCTTAACTTACTGGTATCACGGTCTCAAACATTTCTATTGAAAAAAGACTAATTTTTGTTTCAGACTTTGCTCATAACCTTTTACTAATTTAAGAATTTGGTTAGGCACCAGCAGTTTCATGGCAAGGAACATTTGATGATAATTATTATCGATGTCTTCAATGTTTCAATGTTTTCACAACAATATACACTTCTTCTTTTGACTTTTCCCTTCAGGGGTCGCCACATCGAATCAACCTTTTCCATCTAACCCTAAACAACAATACACACTACATTATTGATTAGTTGAACTGATCGGGCAAATGTTCAGTGTTTTTTTTATGCGTGACTGCACATGATTCCATTTATTGATGGGTCTATCAGTCCAAAGCAAGGGAGGTAATTGTAATGTTGTTTTCACAGCCATTGTTGCAAAGGACAAAGGCCCAGGAGGCTACTGCCTACTTTTCTATCTAAGGTTACACTTAGAAGAAGTACATGTGCATCTTGGTGAGACTGACTGGACTGGCAGCTATCCAGCATCTGACAAGCTTGGGCTCAAAAATTAATTTTGCAGATTTTGAAGTGTGCCATACCTTATGGCTATGTTATTAAGGTTCTTTTTGATAAATTCAATCGTCTTTTTTCTTATTTTTGTTTCGGCAGACTGCACCAAGGAACCAGAGGTGCTGTCATTATCTCACCCATCGTTATCTTAGGAACATGACCATTTTAACCTGGCCACTAGCATGCTCTGCTTTTAATGAGTTGTCAAGATTGTTTATTGACCCTGCTCTAAATTATACTTTCTTTCACTTTGTCTCAATCAAACACACCATAGTGAACGTGGAAGGCATGTTATCAGTAAACAAGTGGCGATTCTTATAATGTTATTCAGGCCTGTATGTCTATATTATTTCTACTCATTTTGTGGTCACTCTATATTTTTGTCATCCGATTGATTTTTTTATTTTTTTAATTTTTTCTATTGCACTTGAAAACCCCCCTTAATGAAGCTATGAAGACACCTTAACATTTCCCCTTGCTCTGTATGGTACTTTGAGTGACTGAAAGCTTACTATAAAGGGAAATGCTTTCAATTGTATCTAACAGACACTAATAAGGATGTAGCAATGCTCCTTGGCTGTGCAGTGTTAAGATAAAAAATGTGACAAAGTGTATTGTAAAGCTGTAAACTGGGTGGAATATAAGTCTTTTAAAGATTGTTCTCAAAGTCACAGTAACAGGGTAAAGATACAACATTTAAATTGGTACTTTGAACTGGGATTTAATTTGCAGAAGTCAGAGCCCGTAGGAATCAAGCAAATGGTTTGTAAATCATTGCATGCATAAAAATAGATCAATCAAAACATAGTTCTGGTTATTTTGTCCCTCCAGATTAAATACTCAGCTTAACATAAACGGCTGAGAAACCTCCTAATGGATATATGGCATGTATATCCATTTTTTCACGCACCACTAACATTCATGGTGACTGAATAATAGATATCATAACTGGGGGTTGACTGACCAGTACATGCACATAACCCCTTAGGCTGTTTCTAATTACTGTCACTTTTGAGCAAAGTATATTCTTCTATTATTGGTTTTATGATTAACAAAAAATCCTTACATATAATAAATAAAATCAAATATCTCAAAAGCTTGTAAGGAGAATCATTACGATATCCATTTGCAAATGAAAATAAAAAATCCTTACAAATCACTGATGAAATCTAATTTCACAAGAGCTAGTAGGTACAATTTTACTATAACCATTCGTTTGATCATTTGCTGAATTTAAATATCAACAACATTTCTCCGGATTGACTAAATCTAGATTTGAATGGAATAAATTAAATGTCTTTTGCACATTTGTCATGTGGCCCCAGCTCTTGCCCCAAGTCATGTCCCCAGCTCTTGCTTGCTCTTAGCTGACCAACAAATGCCTGCTATTTCACAGGGGATCTTTCAAAACTGTATCATAAAGCCCTAGCTGAAGTGGTCCCTGGGTAAATCAAAACAAACACATCACTGTTATCTTTTAATGCAGAGAGCTGTCCTTAGTTACCTAACAGTCTTTTGTAGAGAGATTCATGGTGATATTATTAGTCTGTCCATATTGTCATGGCATATTATTTGCATAGATATACCCAGTAGGCACTATTTGAGGTCATGGTTGTAGGACAGTTTCTGACTCAAAGTACATTGCTTCTATTGTAGCTTCTCTTTGGGCTTTTAACCTTTCAAGCTGTCTGGAGCTTCAGAAGAGCCTCTAGCTCTGGGCTCACACCTGCGCTCCAACTGAGAGTCAGAACAACAACAACAGCAGCAGCAGGGCCTGTAAGTCTAAACACAGAGATACACAATTGTATAATAAACTAAGACACATGTTTCCATAAAAATGCTACTTTCAGCAGGCAGAAAATAGAGATTCAAGTTTGGTGGGTCCTATGCTAACACTATCACCATGTTATCGCCACATTTCTTGTTCCTCTCAGACAATCGTGTTACCATGGCAGCCATGGAAACAGAACATTTTCCCTCTGCCTTTCCCACTGGAATTGTATCTATCAAAGCCATTCTTTCCATCACCATCTTCTGGCAAGCTTTCTGTATTTCCCACACTCACCAAATCAAATCGTCCAACCCAACAGCTCTCTTGCAGTACTGCATGTACTTTTAACAGGAGTATTTTTGAACATTATTATCACCATGTCAGTCAAAGAAAATGAGATGCCAGTTTTTCAGCTTTGTTTGTAAACAATTATTAGTAGTATTGCTTTGTGTCATGTCATATGGGTTTATGTGCTATTTCTATTTCTCTGGTCCTCTAATTGCATGCCAACATTCTGAAGTACAAAGTCTTAAAAAAAATCTATCCACTTGCCATGCTTTCATTTTTGCAGTTTCATGTTTCTCTTTTGATGCGTTAGTTGGTGTAGCTCTTCACCACCACAGCTTGCTCCTCTAATTAAGGAAAGTAGATTAAGATTGGAAAACGATGTCCCCTTGCTCCTTGTTAGGAACACACGCACAATTTCTGTGGGCCCTTTATTTCTAATACTTCACAGAGCTGCTGTGCCAAATCATGGCATTAAGGTTCATCCTTGGATCACAAAAAGAAATGCAATTTGTTTCCTCTAAAAGCTGCAGAAAATGTAAATCTCTATGGTACAATTTACATTCATATACCTTTAACCCACTGGCATCTGCTGTGAACACCAATTGACTCAAATTACACTTTTGTCCTGGTTTTTGCTTGTTTGTTTCTGTTAGTGTTCTCTGTCAGCTGCTTCATGAATATCCACTATAGAAAACCCTGTTTATTCAAAATCAAGTTCTGTTTATATTGCATCTTATTGCATTTTTGGTTAGTTGGTTGGTTGAATATACACAAAAGTTAGACAAAACAATGCATAATCCAGATACTGCCATATGTAGATAACTTTTTACACACAAGAATCTTGTTTGTGAAGAGATCCAATTGAAAGGAGAGTGTAAATTTGCACACATTTTTTTGTGACATAATTGCTTTTCTAATGTTTCATCTGAAACCCCAAAGGCAAGTAAAGGAAGGCACCCAGTTTCAAGTGATTTCACTTGAACATGACAGGAAACAACGACATTCCTCTTTCATTTTTTTCAGCCTAACTCTCAAATCCCTAGACAAATCCAATTGCCGTTTTCAATAAATCACAATACATAGATAAAAAGGAGAGAAGCTTAATCATGAAATACATCTGTGTAGAGTCCAGTAACCGGTTCTTGCCAGTAATCTGCTTTTCTGTGCTTCATCAAGCTGCAAAGCTTCGCAACTGTGTCTTATTCATTCATATTGCATTTTATTTTCATAGTCTAAATCAACTCATATCATTGAAAACACGACCAGCATGCAAGTAAATGCCGCTGCTCTCTGCTCCTCACATCTACCTTGATGTTTTGGTTCATTTTTTTTTTTTTTTTGTATCTTAATACACCAATTATTCTTTATCACCATACATCACTAATCTCTTCCTGCAAAAAAGACAGTTGAAGCACGACTGTGGGTAAGGCCATTTTAGTCTGCTACGCAATGTACACATCTACACGCTCTTACTGACACATTATCTCTCAGATTAGAGAAAAAAT
Source organism: Fistularia commersonii (assembly GCF_037954325.1). Lineage (NCBI taxonomy): Eukaryota > Metazoa > Chordata > Actinopteri > Syngnathiformes > Fistulariidae > Fistularia > Fistularia commersonii. The sequence goes on from NC_141285.1 coordinate 17,800,001, forward strand.
TGTTAGCACACAGTCATCATAAGGACAAGGTTCTTCCTCAGAAGTGACCAGAACGGTCTCCTTTCTGTAACACCATGATGTCTAATCCTGGCTTTACTAACGTGAAAGTACAACAGTATCTGCTCAAAATTCAGATCACCATGTATCCGTCTTAAACCATGTGTATGATTCTAGTATTTGTGTGAAGGTATTCCTCTTTTGTCTGTATACAGATGCTTCTTATATTCTGAATATGAGCATTATGGGAACGAATGAAGGTAGGCTGTTTGAAGCTCTGTATTCATCATCCAGTGGCGGATGGTAAAATGTCCAACACTACGCAGCCATGAAAATAGAACCCTGAATCTTTAAGGACAGATTCAGTCTAGGCTGAGATGACTGCCATCAATAGGAAATTAATACTTTCATCAGATTAATGTCTCATTTTTAACTCCGGTTCATATCAACTGGGAGATAAAGTGTAAATATTAAATAAGGGGGGCCATTATGAGAAAGGAAATGTCAATTTGAGATTGATGAAAAATGCATTGTATGTCAAGTGTACTAATAGGATAGAATCTATAATTCTGTAAGTATATACAGGACTGTCTCAGAAAATTAGAATTTTGTAATAAAGTTCTTTATCTTCTGTAATGCAATTATAAACGCAAATATTACTTTTTCATGAGATTCTAATATTTTGAGATAGGATTTTTGAGTTTTCTTAAGATGTAAGCCATAACCAGCAATATTAAAATAATAAAAGGCTTGCAATATTTCAGTTGATTCGTAATGAATCCAGGATGTATGAAATATTTGTTTTTGTAATTGCATTACAGAAGATAAAGAACTTTATCACAATATTCTAATTTTCTGAGACAGCCCTGTATTCATAAAATCAATATAGAAATGGGGGACTGTCTTGACACACTGTGCAGTCAGGTCTTTGTCAGCATTAAATCCAGTGCTTTTTCAGTCATAATAGTCCAATAATTGACATCTGAAGATATGATTCAACTAATGTCAAATCTCTTTGCAATGAAAAAGTCCTCAGGGTGGTCAAAAAAAGTTGAAAAGATACTCGTTTAACTGAGAAGACTAATTCCCCGATTTTCAATACAATAGTGTCACAAATATTAACAGACAATTAAATATCACAATCTTCTGTTCTGTACGTGTCAATACTTTTTATGCCATGCCTCCGTAAACATATTAATTCTCAAATGTCAGCACATGTCACCTGTGACCATGACATAGAGTATGTGTAATAGTAAATACCCTGCAGGGTATGCTGCAGATACCCTACAGAGAGCCGGACATCTAGAACCAAATCATTTTCAAATACACACTGCCGTACCACCTTATCTGGTCCTAAATTTAAACTTTTTGTGTCCCTGGTACTTGTCACAATCAGTTTATAAAAATATCGCTGATCAAATAGTGTCCTTATCTAGTCATATGCCAAACCATTTCTGTACAATAGAAGTGACCCAGCTCATGAGTTTGCACGAGGATGCCTGACACTGCTTTTTCTATTTTTAAGATTTAGATGGACCACACAGATAGCCATTGTCACTGATCATGTTAGTAGTAACTGGCAATGACCTCACTGGACTGGTCCGAAATAATTTTCCTGACCGGCTACCGTATTTTAGAGTGGCTCCTTTTTTTTTATATTATACTTCAATTTCCTTGATTCTTTCAGATATTAAATTCAAGTTTGAGTAACTGATGAATACAGATTTAAGTATTTCTGAGAAGGAAACCATTGATCACCAAGTTCATAAGTATTCTAAGATTAAAAAACAAAAAAACTGTAGACATTGTTGACACTGCTGAGTGTCTCTTGACTCAGTCTTTGATCCTGCACATCAATCCCTGGAATCTCTTATTTGTTTTATTGTTTTTTATTTTATTGATTGATTGATTGATTTCAATTTCATCACAACTTTACCATTTCTCTTTAAGAAAAAAATCATCCAGCCTCAGTTCTGCAAAGTAAGAGTCTGTGCATAATATCTAGCTTTTCTGATGGTATTCATTATGTCCCAGCTGTTTAGCCCTCCTCTTGGCCAAAAAAGGTCATCCTTGATCTCAACTTTTGGATCAGTGGGTCTCCTCTCAGCACAGAAGGTCTCCTGCAATTCCATTTAGAAGTGAGCAATAGAATTACAGTCATTCAGTATCAGACTATCGGAAAGTAAAATGCACTTCATGCGCCCAATACTATTTTGCTGCTCCTCAGTCATGGACATAACTCCAAGTTGGTCACCATAGCAGACAGCATCAGTTTTCAGCATGCAAATGAAATCCTTTTAATTTAACTGTGCACTCTAACACTTCATTTTTTTCTACATGATAGCAGTTGCATTTTCATCCACATGGGATTTTTTCCATTTTGGAGGATGAAGCCAGATAGATACAGTTTGTGTCAGTGCTTCATCTAAGAGATAATGGGAAATCAATTTAACACCACTGAGTGGGAACAGTCATTTTTTCACTGGTCTGGGATTTTATGATCTCCATCCATTCCATATTTTGTAGATCTACAAAGATGCCATAACAACCATCCTTCTGTCGCTTCAAGCCCTGTATCTCTTCAGTTCATTGCATGGTTGGTCATTGAACATTCATCATTCATCACCTAATAATTGCTTAACTTTACACACAAATTTCTGAGGCCTTTCCTCATCATATAAGTTCTTCAAATAACTGGAGGTAGTTGCCTGTAGTCTCCATGGACATAGTTTCTGTCTTTCTCTAATTCCTTTCTCTTTTCTGTTTACCATTATCTTTTTACTCCTCCGGTCTTGGACTATTGTCAACTTCCTCCTTCACCTCCCATCCAATGTACCTCTTCATCACAGGGCTTTTCTCTCTCTCTCACTCCCTCTCTCTTTCTCTCTCACTCTCACTGTGACGTCCACAAGACTTCTGCAAAGAATACACAGTCCTTCTGCAGACTTTAAATATAGCTGGATAAACTAGAGGACCTCGGTGCACTCTATTTTGCAATGACACTTAGCTTTTAACTGTTGTCAGAAGGAGTCTTCTTGGTTTATCTGTACATACACCACACCTGAAGAGTACATCAAACAAACCCTTAACTCGCAAAAGCACAGTATAAAACATCAGTTATCTCCTGCTTACTTATTCAATTTTGAATCAGTGAGATTTCCTTCCCAAGCAATTTAATATTTATTCGGTTCAATCCTTTCTGGTGGGGTACATGATTTAAAACCATACGCACCTTGTACATGTGTTGCCTTTTATAAACAAATCATAAGTACCGGTACGCTCTTTCAATTTTCACGCTAATGAAGATACATCATGGTAGTGAGTCTAATTGCTAAAATTCTTCCCATCTTTCCACTAATTAAATTTTGATAAATAATAAATGCATAATGAATGATATTATGCAATCTCATCTGATCTTCTTCTCCTTTTGTCTTTTCCCTTCAGGGGTCGCAACAGCGAATCAACCTTCTCCATCTAACCCTATTCTCAGTACCCTCTCTCACACCAACTACCTTCATATCCTCTCTCACCGCATCCATAAATCTTCTCCTTGGTCTTCCTCAAGCCCTCCTGCCTGGCAGCTCCAATTCCAGCATCCGTCTACCGATATATTCACTCTCCCTCCTCTGTACATGACCGAACCATCTCAGTCTGGCTTCTCTAACCTTCTCTCCATAACATCTAACATGTGCCTTTCCTCTGACAGACTCATTCCTGATCCTATCCATCCTGGTCACTCCCTTAAGAGAACCTTAGCATCTTCATCTCTATCACCTCTAGCTCTGCCTGCTGTCTTTTCGTCATTGTCACTGCTTCTAGGCCATACAGCATCACTGGTCTCACCACTGTCATGAAAGAACAGGTGTACAAGACAGGGGTGAGACCTTTTCTTTCATTCTGGCTGATAGTCTTCTATCACATAATACCCCTGACATTTTTCTCCACCCACTCTAACCTGCTTGAATGCATCTCTTCACCTCTTTTCCATACTCTCCGCTGCTCTGGACTGTTGACCCCAAATACCTGAAATCCTCCAACATCTTGATCCCCACTCTATGTAGCCTCACCGTTCCACCCGGGTTCCTCTTATTCATACACATATACTCTGTCTCACTGCGACTTACCTTCATTCCTCTCCTTTTCAGTGTATACCTTCACCTCTCTAGATTTTCCTCAGCCTGTTACCTGCTCTCACTACAGATTGCAAGGTCATCTGCAAACATCATGGTCCACGGAGATTTGTGTCTAACCTCATCTGTCAGCCTGTCCATCATCACTGCAAAGAATAAGGGTCTCAGAGCTGATCCCGGATGGAGTCCCACCTCCACCATGAACTTGTCTGTTATCCCTACAGCACACCGCATCACAGTCTCACAGCTATCATACATGTCTCCCTACAATCTCATCTGATCACTTTTCATTAAAGTAAAGCTTTGGAAAAGGCTTTTCAGGCCTGCTCTCCAACAATCCAAAAGGAAAAGTCTATAATTTAAATATAACCAATTGTTACTGTCTCTCTTTCAGTTCTGTTTGTACCTGAACTACCCTTTCTACTTGGGAGCCCTGGGCACTCATCTGAGGTTCTATATTCCATCAACTTTTACTACTCCAACAGAATCAGCATCTGTTTCTCTTGATGGATTTTATCTACTGGACATCTCAGCAAACTTGCCAAATAACCAAACTTCTTTTCCTCTCTTAATATCCTAAATGTTATTATGCACTTCCATGTTGTTTTTATTGAGAGCCGCAATTAAATGCTGAGCAGCTTTTCCTAGCCCCATGCAGAAATGCATCCTGTTATGCTGTCAAGGCCAAGTTGTCATGAAAAATGAAGCAATATAAAGCCGCAAGAGCAGTTTTTTTGGTTTGTTTTTTTTTTGTTTTGATTTTTTTTTTCAGCAGGAAACCTTTTCAGTTTTAATATGCAGGCAAAAATACCAACTCTCTCTTGCCTCAGCCCAGGTTGCATCCTCATTTGCTGTTACTCCTGCACTGTATTTGTTATCTCTCCCTCTTGGGTTTTACTCTCAATTCCTCCCTCTCTTCTCATTGGTAAACAACTTCCTGATTATGTTCATGCAAAAAGAACATTTTATAGATTTGATGGCAAATTTTTAGGCGAGTCTCTGCCTACATTTTACGCTGACAGCATGTTGATTTTCATCTTATTTATGAAGACAGCTTGAGTACATTGAGTTGCACCACCAGTGTTAAGTTCCTCTATTCCAAAATTCAACATCAACCATTAATTTTGAAGTTTTATGAGGGCAGCACATTCCCTATAATTGAGTGCTATTCAAAAGGCCCAAGTTAGTGACCAAAATATACAGTGTTTATTTTTATATATGACAGCATGTACAGACATTGGTCATAGGCATGAAGAGATGGATGCACCAGATTTAGCAAGTCTAATTCTTTCTGTTGTCTTCATAGTATAAGTGCCATTATGAACTCCATGGAATAGAGAACAAAAAGTCTATTATTTAAACAGAAAAAGGTCACAATTGAAGATGGATTTCTGATTAAAGGGCCAGCCCATGGCCCTCGTATGTCATTCATTCATTCATAATTCACTTCCCCTTGTTATATTTTAACTAAAAAAAAAATACACAGATGTCATCTTGTCATTGTTTGTAGGTTACCTTATTGCTTTAGAAATATAATCAGACATTATGATGTGTGTGTGTGTGTGTGTGGCCAATCATAACAGTGTGTCCATATGTGCATGTGTGCATGTGTGTGTGTGTGTGTGTGTGTGTGTGTGTGTGTGTGTGTGTGTGTGTGTGTGTGTGTGTGTGTGTGTGTGTTGAGGGGGGCTTTTAGATTTCTTTTCATTTGGCCTTTTAATTTAAGATTATTCAAATACATTCCTTGTTATTATCAATATACCACCTGGTTGTGACTTACTTTGCAATTGCTTTATTGTTACCTCCCTGTAATGATACAATTACTCTACAATTACAATTACTCTAACAATAATGCCAACTGTAAATATTTCTAAGAGATAGAAAACAGGTTGACACATGGTATTACCTGAGGCTAAAGACATAAACCCAGTGTAAATCTTTATCTACAATGGTGCTTTGAGAAGTTTTCGGTCATAAAAATTGGAAATATATAATCAACTAATCTCCGTGTTGACTGGATGAAATAAATCGTCATGAAATTGTGTAAACAGCTTGTACCCATTACAAAGCAAATCTAATGCACAACTGAAGTATAAAACATGGATCTTTGATCCACACACCATAATTTCCAGACCATTCAGAGCACCTGAATATAATCTGCACCGGCTAAAAATAAATACATACATATATATGTGTGCATATATAGACCGCACTTGTCTATAAGCCATAGGTGTCCACGTTGTAATGAGATTTTTACACAGAAAGATGTTACACAGAAACATTTTTTTCTAAACCTTTAATTAAATAGATACCGATAACATCCACAAATATGTACTAGAAATGCTTTTTTTTCCAAGCAGTGCCTGTAGCACAGCTGATGAAAAAGATTAATAATAAATAACAAATAACACAAGGAAAGGTCCATTAATCCAATCATATTCTATCCCCGCTTTGTCCTACTCCAGCTGATCACTATCTTCGTCTTCCTCCTGTACACTAAAACCATTAAAGTCATATTGTGACAAGGCTATAGGTTTATGCGGCATGAAACTCGTCAGCCTCCAAAAAATTCCATAAATTAACCACACCATTGTTAAAGCCACAGTGTTTAAGCATGTAAAAAGTCACGGTTTATAGTCCAGAAATTACGGTAATTACAGCAATCATTTTTGGATTCTTTTTTTTTGGATGAAAGACATTATAAAGCGTAACTTTCCCATCATTAAAATTCGATTGGCAAGAGAATTTGTAATGATTTGTTCAAGAGCATTTTAGTCTAAATTAGTTGATTTAGTGTTTATCACAGTAAACATTTAAAACATTATTCCCCCCACACATAATGCTTGTTGTTTGTGAGTCTGTTAATGTCTGTTGAGCCAAGCCACACATCAACTGTTATCACCCTTGTGACATGAATATAAACAGTTTATCTTTACCATTTTCTGTATTTTTCAGTAATTACGTTTTCAGGAAAGTTCTTTGTTTGGGTGGAGGGAATGAACAAACTCAAAAATATAGATGTACAAGAATATATTTATATCAATATAAATAAAGTCAGTCCTTTTTCCACTAAACTCAAAATATAAAACAAGATCACAAATTTTGGGATGAATTTCACTGGTATTTGGATTCATTTCTCTGGAGGCATTATCTGAATTTCAGTGGGGATATGTGCTCTCCTACTGCTCTGTAATTTATTTTTGGTAATCATGCAGACTGATTAAGAAAAGACAATAGGCGCAAAGCTTCCTGTGACGAATGACTGAATTCAAGTGATATGTGCAAGATAGTATTTCTGCTGTTTTAATCATAAAAAAGAAAACAAAAAAGTTATGTCAGGGGACTTTTTGTGTGTGTATGTGCGTGCGTGCGTGCGTGCGTGCGTGCGTGCCCTGCGTGCTTAATATGAAATCTACCAATGAAATCTAGTGTTGACTTTATGGGGTTATATGGGTTATGCAAATCACTCTTGTGATCCTTTTAGAACGACAGCAGCTGGACTACAAAAGTAAAACCTGTTGTTCATCTCACTGAAACTAATGAAACCTTTTTTTTACACTCCATATGAGAATGTGTTAATCTTCCCAAAGTAGCAAAAAAGAAAAAAAATCCTAAAACTCATGAAACAAACAGTTGGCAAAATCAATTATCATCATTTCTCCCTCCCAATCATGCTGTGACGGGTGTTTAGAGCTTGATTAGTCTAAAACTTGGCTCTTCCGAGGAATATTCTGCAAAAAGTAATGTCATTTTTTTTGTTGTAAGTATTTTTTGATGAGCGACAGGCCAGAAAAAATATCCATAAGAGTTCTCAGTGATTATGACGTTATGTTAAACATCCAATATAGTTTAAGTGCGGAAACAGAAGGATACTGTGCACAATTTAATGGATCACTGTCTAAATTTCCCTAGATGTAATTACTCAAACATATGAGTTAGGGTTCCACAAAGGTAAATTGAAATTACACTGAAATTGTATCCTCACATAGGATCACATTGAATTAGCTGATTGAATGCTATAAGCTAATGCTCACTTATCAGGTTGTTGCATGATTTCCAGTGGAGGCATTCAACCCTAATAGTGTGTGGCAGCCGAATTCCTCTGCACATTCTTGTACAAACATACAATATAACAGACACAACCACCCTTGGAGACAGTGCCAGTGACCCTTGTTAGACTGTAAACACACTTCTTCCCTTGTAGATGGTTACATCATTTGTTCCATGCGGAGGTTTTATTAGGCAGCCACCTCAGCGGCAGTGCACTGGCGCACACTTCTACAGACTCCGAAGGGCAGGACATGGCAGTAGGATGGTAAAAGGCAAAGGGATACACAAAAAGAGAGGACAGACACTCTGTCGCCTGTGGGAAGGGGAATATTTTATCCCATAAGAGTTGGCTCATTTCCCTTGGGTACTTGTTGCCATAGCAACAAGAGCTGGAAGTTCTGTCAAGCTGGCTGGTCAGTGGTATGGGATCGTAGAACATGAAAGGGGTCAGAAAGGGTCTTCACACGTTTTCTGGTGCCTTCTGGCCCTCGTGACATCTCCAGGTGCAAAGGATCAGCCCCCTTTCTGCTTCTTTTTACGCTTCCATTCTTACCAAGATGGGTAGCCACTCATCCTGAACATCGAGAAATTAACCTGCTCACAGTCTGATGATTTTCATGTGAAAACAGTAATTACAGAGGAATATTGTCATCATTTAAGAAAATTGCACAGATCTCTCAAGACCCCAATAAGAAACCTAATATATTTCAACAATTTGCTTTATTGTTATGCTAAAGGTTTTGGATGTTGTAACCATAATAAATCCATTACAAAGCCAGCAAGATGAGTAGGAGGCAGTGTAACACCATTTATTCAAGTACTAAATGAATCCCTTGCACAAACTTGTCACCTCTGCACCTACACCCGTCATCTTGTGCTTGGACACTAGCTTCTTCTGCAAGAATAGCGGCTATTAACAAAGCCTGAACATGCTAGCAAGACTCTTAACACATGCAGAAAACACCATGCTCTCACCAGCCGATCCCATCTCTTCTCACCTTTTGTCAATTCATCATTCTTGCCATATCCCATTTCCTCTCTTGAATAAACACAAATTTGTCATCCTGACACACTGTCTAATAATGTACTACTTTCCAAATGTACACAATCCAGCATCTGTCCTCTCCATTTACGCAGCTCCTCTCTTGACACTCTGGTAGGCTGACTCTTCAAATCACTAGTCTGATGACTAGCCACCTGTTCATCGCTGTACATCCTTCATAACTTTAGCCCTGGAAGCAGTAAACCTTGAAACTTAGTGCGCTCTGATTCTTGCAAGACCTTTAACTGGGCTGCAAAAGAGCAAAAACTGCACACTGGTTATTCAAGGTATTTCATCACAAATGGCTATCTATTACAAGTGATCCATTCATACCCTGTCTCCATCTCTCCCTCTCAATAAAGAACCTGTAACTTGCAGGAACAAAGGGTAACTCGCTTGGTTGAGTGTGTGCATGTGTATATGTGTGTGAACAAATGACATCATCTGTCACCTGGGGAACATTTGAACATTCAACACAGACTCATACAAGCACTTGGGTTTTTTTTTTTTCCAGTTGTCTGCGGAAACTCACTCTTGACAGTGGCAGTCCTGGTGCAGTTGTAGAGAATAGCCAGCTCTCCAAACACCTTCCCTGGCCCCATCGTGCAGAGTTTCAGACTCTCCTTGGTCACTTCCACTTTACCATCTAAAAATCAAGCAAATATGATAGTACACCATTAGGCAGGATGCTATTCAAATTACCCATTTATTTTTTTTTCTGCATGATCACCCCAGAGTCTTCTGCTGCACTCGGTGTAAGCGGCAAATTTAGACTGATGAAATCAAGTGGATGATAGCTGTGTGAGGGCTTCATTTTTGGGGGCACCAAGCCAGAGTGCTCTTGGCTCACTGAGCTAGAAAAAAGGTTATATTGCGATGTTGAGTTTCCATGGGTTACTGGACTTCTATCAAGTCATGTGCATGGCAATACCAATGCAGCTGCATCACCTTCAGGAGCCAAATGGCAAGAAATCCATGTTGGGTTTAATCTGCAAAAATCTAGATGGACCACATGCAACTTAAACAGCATTAAATGTATTTATGACTAAGGTCAGCCATTTGGGCTAGTCAAGGGTAATTATGAATGGCCTTTGAAAAGATTACCTATCAGAAAACAGCTCATTCACAGATGTTTTAGCTCTTTATCCTGTAATGGCTTAATTATAAAACATAAACTGGATCATGGAAACTTTATAGTGGGACATGAATATTTTATTTCCAGGACAAGTGATTCAGTGGATTTATTTGGGAATTTATCCCATTACAGCAATCACATAAACTGTGGACTCGTGGCTAACAAGAAATGTTTAGCTGTAACACTTTGGCATTGCTGACTTTCTACCCACTCATTTGGATTTATGCTCATAATTGTAAATATCTTTTATGAGACCTTATTTTATGCTTCATTTATTTTATTGTGAAATGGTGTCTGACAACATGGCACAATTGAGGAGGAAATTTGTTCATAATAGATGTATTGACTGCATATATATTTCAAAGATAGAAACATCACTGTTCCTCTAGATTGGGTTATTTGTGCTTTAATACAGAAGCGGATGAATGGAATCAAAGTGTGTCAAAAGATGGTTACCACCGGTTTGCAAAGACTGTCCAAAATGTTACTGTACCCTGGAAAATAAATTAATGAATAAATAATGATAATAATCGTGAGTATCTCCCTGAGGTAACAAGCTGTTGCTTTCATACAACAAATTTAATACCAAATACATTCCAATCATGCGACTGAAAGCTTCAGTTACCATGGTTACACTTCTTTCACCCTGCCATGTAAATTTTACCAATACTCATTATTCATTGCAAGGTGTTCTAAAATAGACAATGAATAAGATGGATATCCTTTCTTGGGTGGGGTGGGGAGATTATATTACAGCAAAGCTACTAAGAATTTAGTTGAGGGCAAGCATACGATTATTAAAAGTTTTCCTTTTCACCCTCCTAAAAATATATGGATGATATTTTTGTACTGATCAAAGGCATCCAAACATGGCCTTAGCATCACTTTTTTCACTTTTTTTGAACAGAATGACAGCAGTCATTTCCTGTCCTTATGCTGTCATACCAAACTAATCCTTTGACCCATATTGTAATTGTTAGGAAACAAGGTTACTTCAAAGTGACAGTACTAAGGCATCTTTCAGTGCCAACATTCCTTATTTCCCTTATTGTCATTCACCGAAGCTTAACAAGGGAAAAACTGTGTGGCACAAAAAGGAAAAGCACTGGATTAAAAACAAAATTATTCCACTGCCTTGGTTCAGTTTCCTAACCTTAAATTAAATTTGCTTTCAAATCCCAAAGAAGCAAAAGTGGATTTCAAGTCACATTTAACGTAGAACACAAACTGATGGATTAAATGGATATAATCATTGTGAATATTTGTGTATTTTTAAGCCACCAGTTATGGCACAACTGTTTTTCATTAATGTGATACAAAATAGTTATCATTGGGTTCTGACCACCAATACCACAAAAAAAAATCCCTTATGGAAGTTAGTTTACATTCATCTACTTTAGCAAAGCAAGGAGGCTCTTTGTCTCTATGAAAGGGCTGCTGCCACTGTGTTTACACAAGCAGTGTCAAGGATCTATGCTTTCCCGGAACCTTAGCATTCCAGCGAGAATATGACTCTGATTCCAAAAGACCAAAACCCAAATAAAAGTCAGACACAGGCAAGATGAAAAGGACAAGCAGGCTTTTCTTGGAGGAAAGAGTTTGATACATTATTTAGCTAGCAAGAGCCTCAAAGTATTTTTCCACAATTATACTTTTAGCACATTATTGAAAGTGTCCTTTTCTCCATAATAACAATATATTTTCCAGCAACACTCAGCATGAAGAAACATTGTGAGAGACAACACGCGCAAGCTAAAGTATGTTACCGTCTCTCTCTGTCTAATTCTTCTGTTTTCTTTCCCCTGTCTTTCTGTGCCAGAGCACATCTGAAACCATTTTTCATTCAATTGAAAAGTTTATTAAAAGAATAAAAGTGAATACAAGTATATTTCAAGCAAGAATTATATTTATCACTCTAGTGCTATGCAGGTAAATTGTTTATCATCATATAACTAACGTGAAAATGTATTCTGATTGATTCTGATTGAGAGGGAAAAAAGCTAATGTTCATCACATCAACGGGAAAAAAACTGTTTCCTTCAGTTTTATTTTAGTTTCCTGTTTCCAAGGACCTTTACAGATGCATTTTAAAGAGCTGTAAAAAAAACACAAAAATAAGTGAGCTCAGTTTACTCCATCATTTGATTTCACAGGCAGTTCTTGAGAATCGTCAAGTTCAATGTTTATGCGTTTTGAGATGAGAAACTTGCCGGCTATTACTGAGGATATGGCTATGTATTGCCTGATCTAAACAAAAGATTCAAGATTCAAAGTGTTTATGTAATATGTACAGTGTGGAAACATGTTTCCCTGTACAATGAAATCCTTACTTTGCTGTTTGCAGTGCATTTGGATATATATTTCTAATAAATAGATAGCGTAAACATCATCATAAATATGTACAGTGTTGGCAGTGCAGGTAAAACATTGGGTGCAGCTTGGTGTGCAACTCAAATAGTGCAGGTGCAAGGATGAGTGCAGTTTAAATGGCAGTAGTTACATTTGAATATGATCAGAACATTTGAATATGAGCACAGCAATCACTGTGCTGTGCTGCATGTAAAGTGTAGAAAAGGAAGAATGACTGTCAACTGTTTAAGAATATGATGGCGGTCAGGTGGAACGAGTTCTTTAGTCCTGAGTTGTCATTTTTTTTGTATTTAAACATGAACTCATACATCTGTGAATACCATTGGCATTTGGGGCGGATGCCGCGAGTGGTCAGATCGTCATCCTTGGAGCCGAACATTCCTGGTTTGATTCTCAGCTCCTCCAAGTCAAAGTGTTGTTGAGCAAGACACTGAACTCCTAAGTGCTCCCCTGGCGCTGCTCAGTGGCTGATGGTTCATCCATGATGGGTTAAATGCAGTGGTCGAATTTGGCTGATGTTGTGCTGTATGTACAACTGCATATGAGGAACAAAGTGGTTTCTATTTTAAGAGATAAGACTTTATGGATGCCCATTGTGGAAATTTGAGTGCTACAGCAGGACAGGGCAAGAGGACAGGTATCAAAAGATATTAACAGGATGGAGTCAGTAAATAAAGGTTTTAAATAGGATTGAGACAACAACAAATAAAAAAAATAAAAAAAATAGATAAAAGACCAAGAACCAAGATGATGGCTTAGACAGGTTTGAGCTGTGTGCTGTCCAAACTGCTGTTGTCCAGTCAGATAGCAGTGGGAACAAAGGTGCGTTTGAAGTGTTGAGTTCTGCACTGGGGTGGGGCAACCACAGGCTGACCGAGCTGCTCATCAGCCACAGCTTGTCGTGCAGAGGGTGAAAAGGATTGTCCAGGATTGCACCTTGTTTGTGCTTCACCCTCCTCCCAGCCACCGTTTACTAACAGTGCAAGCTTAGTCACACCACCGAGCGGGCTTTTCTCACCAGCTTGTTGAGTTTGTTGACCTTACCAGTCATGGCACTGTACACAAACACACACACGCACACACATATACTACAGCAAAGAAGAGTGTGCTAGCAATCATTTACTGGTAGGTCTTGATGAGCCCACAACAAACACTGAGCCACCACTGTAATACAGGAAGAACATCCTGCCCTGTCCTTTCCTGTAGAGGGCATCTGTGCTATGTATTTAAGTCATATTCTCATTACAACAGGATTGCTGAAAGTGATAGGACCCTTTTCAATTTTCAACAAACAAACATGTTCAGTGGTGACTGAGATGATTCAATAAGGAATTTTCATCAAATTTAAGCAGCTCATGCAAATATTATGCTCACATCGAGCAGAATTAATACAGTGTCCTACATCAAGACTTTTCTTGACTTCCAAACCTTTGATGCAATAAAATGCATGTATTGGTATGTCCGGTTGTGCAGGACACACACACACACACACACACACACACACACACATATGCACCCATGTACACACCGTTACAATTAGCCTTTTCATTGAGGATATAATCCATCAAGGAATTTTTATTATGAATTAAGGAAACACCTATCAGATATTTGAAATTGTTGAGAAATCCAGTTACATCAGCTTTTATGTGAACTCGAATGACATTTAACGAGAGAGTTACCAGACAGGAGAGATGCAGCACACTGGTTTCCTTTTTTAATCAGGCTTTGAAGGCAAGGTAAAATCATTTGCATAGCACTTCAATTTGCTAAAATTAAAAGGATAGGAGGAAACAAACAAGCAAAACAAACAAAATTGACTTGTACTGTTCATTCACAGGTCCGCACAGTAATTCCTCAAAATGTAATGATATCTGTTTTTTATTTATGGCATCTGGACTTGACTTTCTTTTCATGAAGACATACAACCTATTATCAAAGAGGCTTCATGAGTTCCAACTGTCAAAGATTTCGACCATAATTAACCATGACCTGGATGACCGAGAACCCGCATATGCGGTTATTAGTTTTCTGCTGCCGTGTAATGATATTTGCAACATGGTCACATCTGTGGCTACACAGCTTAGGGAATGTGGCAGCAGACTGAGTGATCAGGTATCCTCACCTGTGGTCCGCTTACTCAGGTTGCATGTTGAGAACGGATCCAAATATTGCTAAGATGCACACTCAGAGCCTGTAATTTGGCAACTACTGATGTTTGTTCAATTAGACCTAAATATCTGATAATTCTTTTTCTTTACAATGGGATACAAGAAGGGGATCTTGCTTACTAGCAGTGAAGAATGTAATAAAAACAGCCTCTTGTGCTTGAGCTCAAATAAGCACAAAGACAACTACATGCCGGGTATTCTTTAGACATGGAAAAAAAATCTATTAATTTCCTGTGGAGAGCCATGCAATTAATTTTTCAGGTGTGAAAAATGTGTGAAGTCAAGCTACATGGACTTCACAAGAGCAATTTGATCTTTCCTGGGAAAAGAAGTAATCCAATGTATTTCATGAACTTTCTTTTTTCACCACAGACTGCTTATTTGAGGGATAGCATTTATTTGTTCTCCCCTGAACTATTTATTTGTGCTCACACAAATAATGCAGCTCTCCTTCATTTCTAATTTGTGCATTATAAGACCTGTTTTATCACATTTCTTTGTAATATGAGCTCCAAACTCAGCACTCATATACAAGAGCTAATTAGATTTTATCCAAAGAACACCACAGGCAAATGAGCTGTATCACTTGATAGTAAAGCAAAAGCCGCTTTAAAAAAAAAAAAAAAAAAAATCAAAATGTGATATAATGAGAATTAGAAATATAAAATGCATAAAATTCGGAATGTATAACAAATGGCATTAACAGTTTGCACTGTTGATGTATCCCAGCATGGGTTCTTTTCTTCAGGCTATGTAGCTATGTTGATAACTGATCATTTAAATGCGCTCCACATGGCACTTCACACAGGAAAAGCATCAGGACAGAGCTCTGAGCAGATTTTCCCCTGCCTCAACATCAGATGTGAATCTGGCAGCCTTCCAAATCAAAAGGCTGGTGTCTTTTGGGCAGACTTTATCTCATACTGGTACTGAAGGGGAAAAAAAAGATATTAAAAAAAACAACAAAATGAATGCAGTCTTTTAATAGAATGGAACTCAATGAACAAGTCCTTGGGTATGCAGAGTGTTTGACCAAATTATCAATGATTTTCTTTTAGGACACCTTCCTTTTTAACAAAACCCGATGGTTACATTTAATCTGAATAAATCTAGCTTTAAAGGTCAGGGACTAGATAAATGTTTAATTCTTCCTATTCCACTGGCGGCTGTGTTTTTAAAGCAGCAGAAAATGAGCATCAAGAAACAGGATGTGGGGGAGTTTTGATCCCATAGAGAATAATATAAATGCAGCATCTCATCTAAATGCCGTGTTCTTCTGACACCGCTAAGGGTCAGATTCCCCAATCCTTATTCATTGTAGCTCTACAGAGAAACTGACCCAATATCAAGTACCGGTAGAACATTTCATACCATTCTCAGTGGCAAGAAAAATGGGCCATTAACATTCAGTTGCTTTTAGATGCTGCAAAGCACAAGTTTATACTTCCGACTTCAGGTCAACCACAACCTTTATGCAAGAAACACACAGTCTTGACAGTTTTAATGATTTGGCTGAGTAAACCAGAAATAGACTGTTTCAGTCTAGTGTGGGATTTATTCAATAGGGAATTAAATGGATTCAAAAAATTCTACTGTCGAAAGATTGCCATCTGCCATTTGTTTGTGGATCTAGTATGAAAGATCACAGAAATAACGATTCATCATCGGCAAGGGACTTCAAATGCTGACAAAAGTAGCATTTATTGATTTTTGTCTTATTTGCAAAGACAGTGATTTCACAAAAGAAAATCTGGAATAGAATTAGAATTATTTAATTAGAACTTCTGATCTTTGTAGCATTCAAGCACAACTGAAAGAAAATAGGCATACAAAGCCAAATTTGGAGGTTTGGATAACAATGAAATGGACATTAATATTGAAATAGTTTTAATCCTTGATTAAAAGGCATGACACAGGCATTACTTTGAAAGCAGTAATATTATTGTAGGCTAAAGCAAACAGCAAGAACTAACACCGAACAAGCGTCAGAGGAGAAGGGAGAGAGTGGATGGGTGCTGTTATGTTTTTAGTCAGGGTGGATGGCTCAAAGGGGGAGAGACTTGTTATAAGTTCAAAGTACCCTTGCACTTGAAATGACAAACATTTAGTGTTATTGTTTTGGGGAATCCGTAACTGTATTTCCAGAGAATGCCAGTATCAGAGTGATGGATGCTGGCAAATGAAAAAGGGACTCGTTGGGAAGGCAGGGAGGTTTGATATTTACATTGTCATTTGCATCTCATTACATCCTGCGCAATTCAAACACAAGAGACCCTTTCAAATAAAATGATAGTCTGCTGTCTGTATCAACTCTGTATCAAAAGGCAATTAATAAATATGTTCTTTGTAGCTTATGCAATAATCTTCAATTTAGCATACAGACCAATTGTGAATTATTCAATAATTTCACTATTTTATGCATACATTTTCATAGCTGATGCTCTTTGTGGTCACATTTACATATACTGAAGCAGCTGAACTAGCTTTAAAAAATTACCCCGACCACCATTTTTACATGAGATACTATGGAAGATGTTGACTATTTGCCATACGAAAAATACATTCCCTTAGTTTTGGGGCAGATAACTTTGGATCTACTCAAAATTCAGATTGCTGGCCAAACATCCAAAGATGCTGATACTCCTTCTACATCCCACGTATTTTCCCACAGAATAGCAGTAGCGACACACTTGTACACCAATCTATAAATCACTCTATGCGAGTAAAATTGATGACTGTTAACCTGAAAGCCATTGCTGTCAATTTGAATGACACTGTACCAAAATATTCATTGTGAAGAGGTAAACATAAAACTTTATATTCAAGAAATGAATAAGAGTATGCAGTGTTAAGCTTTGGAAAGGCTTATGAATACTGTCTGGAATTTCAACTCACTATTATTTGACTTCTTATTGTTTTGTTTTTTTTGTTTTGTTTTTTTAAAAAGCTTCCAACTTTTCAATCATTATCTTTCTAGTGCTTTGTTGTTTCTTACTGATCACCTTGGAAGTTGGGGATTAGCTGTTTTTAGCTACATTTTTTGGGGAGTTAAGGAACATTTGCAGCTAATTTCTTGGTGCATGTTCAAAATTTCATGCCCATTTTAGTCAATTTAGTCAATTTCTTACAGATTTATACTGAGCACTTGTAAAAATAACTTTTAGATTTTTTTTCCTTGCGGTGTTTGAAAGCATTTTAAAAACAAGTTCATTTTTATTCCCAATCGTCCAAGCCCTAAATGTTTTTTTTTTGTGCTGTGTCTGTTTTCAGTGTTCCATCACAAATCTGTAAAAATCTTGTTTTTCATTAACAGAACTAGGCTGACACACACCGAGAGTATTTGTATGAAGCTTAGGCAAACATTCGTTCGCTTCAAGCACCGCATCTTGATTTTTTTTGGTTTGCACTCAAATTCACCTCTGTTATTTGTCTAGTTTCATAGCACTGCTACCATCATTCACTTTGAATTGACAAGGGCTTACTGCAGCACATTTTAGAAAAACACTGTGGGTTGCATCTGAGTGCACACTTGCTGACCTCAAATTATCTATTTCTTAAAATTACTCCGTTCGTACTCCAAAGCCAATGTGAGAAAAAATGAAAAGTGTGAGATACAGAAAAAGCAACACAGTAGGAAAAAGAAACTCCAGACAGCAGGAAGTATCACTTGGGCCAACACCCTACGCTGAAAATCATATCATTTCAGATGAGAGCACTTCAATTTCTTTTTAAGTTCAACCGAGGCAACCTCACGAAGGGTTCCCTGCCATCAGCATAGTGGGAAATTGCACTGCAGTTTTGTTCAAGTGGTTGGTGAGACATAAAGACACTAAAGCGTGTGCTATCAATGTGGCTTGAAGGACAGCTAGTTTCAGCCCTTTACATCATTCCTCTTTAGACGGGGGTCCAAATAGGATATCCAGTAGGACTACATTTAAAGCTCCTCTCAGCAGCAGTGGGTGTTGATTCTTTTCAGATGGAAGTAATGTGAGGTAAAGTGTGACATAGGGTTAACTTCCCTTCCCTGAGATCCCACATTATTTATATTTTGATGAAGACATTACAACAGCTCTGGTTCCATCCCCCCTCGTCCCATAGTCATCAAGCTCCTTTCACAGCTCCTGTGTTGGCAAACTGATTGATAGCTTGAGCAGAGGGTAGACAAAATTATCATTTTGAATGAGACCAAATCACAGCTTTGTAATTAGTAGTTAAGAGACCAGGCCATGTGCACATACTGTAGCTTTTCCTTAATGCAGACCAGACTTAATTAGACAACCCCAGCATCAGAATACAGATTAATACAGCATCTTAAGCACTACAATAATGGGTTCTCTCATTTCCGCCTCAGCTCTCATTTCAGTTACTTTGTGTATCAACACAGACATGAGAACGCATTAGCAAAGAAATGCAGATTCAGTGACAATCTCACCTCTAAAGTGGAGGCAACAATTTTTTTAGAAACCTACAGCTGTTGCATTAATGAGAACAACCACCGCAGTGTCTATGAGTCTTTAATTTGGCCGAGCACAATGCAAAATTGGTCTGTCCCCACAAAATATAGCTTAAGGCAGCAATTTTGTTAGTCTTTGCTCTAAAAATGTACTGACACTTAACAATTGACTGATTAATTTCAATGATAAATGCCTATCTTCCTCCTGTTACATCAATGTAATTATCACTTAGACTCAATTCCAGATTAAAGACTTCATCATTTAGATCTAATAGATGATGCAGGGTGATGACAAATGAATAGTGAACACGTGCTGATGACATTTAAGTGACATGTGCTGTAGTTTGAAATTCAGGCGATGTGCCAGTTACATCACTTTCCATTGTACAACGCTTGATAAAAACCATGTCATGCAGTGGATGACAATTGTTTGCCAGATCATACAGTTTGGAGGAATACTCCAAGGCCCTTCAATGCTTGTGATGATGTTCTTTTGGGTCATTAAGAAAATGGTCGAATATAACGCTTGCAATGTTGACATATTGTTGAGAGCCTCAGTTACCAATTGACCTGTAAAGAAATGACTGACATGACTATTTTTAAACTACACATTCATATGCACGCACAAAGGCAGGCTCAAATGCTGACAGATACATTTTGCTAAAAAAGTCTGTCCTTAGGCCAGGGGTAAAGATATTTGTGGAGGCAATCGAAGTTCAGAAAGAGATCAAACAGATTCATTTAAGAACCCTGTAGTAAATGAAACGCTAATCTCAAAGTCCTGTAAACCTTGATATTACAGACATTGATTGATGAACTGGGCCTGTATGAATTTGCCACACATTTCCCCAGGAATGCAAATCAAAAAGAACAAATCAAAAGTCCTCAGGGTTCTTTGATGCTTAACATTTTCTAGGTTATAATCTTACATAAAAATCAGGAGCCACCTTTTGACTTATCAGTCCAATTTGCAAAATTATAACTAGTCTTTATGCTAAGTAAATGTGTGCAATGAACTTGCTTTTTTAGGGGCAGGTGAGAGGGAGGGATTTGTCAGTCCCCCAAGCAATGAGATTACTTTTCCTATATATCACATATCTTCAGACAGAAGTTCAGCAAACATCTCGTCAGCTTATCTTGTCACCACAGTATCACAGAATTACTTCACATCCACGGTCCTAACCCCCTTGAGATACACCCAGCAGCAAAGGTACAATAATGTAGTTTCCTCTATGTGAATGCAAAGTCTGTTCTCCTCATGTCAGAGCCATTTGTGTTTTTCTTTTTCTCTTCCTCCTTCTGTGTGGCATTTCACACACACACACACACACACACACACACACACACACACACACACACACACACACACACACTGAAGTCATTGTCTTTCCAGACAAGGAACTCTTAAAAAAGGATAAAAGCTCCGGGATTGTTCACAGATTACTCATTAATTCTTTCTCTAAAGTGTTTTCATTAAGTCTATAGAATGAAAACGTGAATCAATTCTTATTCAAGGTTTAAGCAAGGACAATCTCACATTAATCTGAAGGGGGAAAATGAATGATAAGCAAGAGCCAAGCATTTTTAGAAAACCAGGGTGGAAATAAGGCTTGACTGGTGGGTGAAAAGTAACAGACGGGTAAGACAGTAGTGGCAAGAATGAGGTGATGAGGAAGTGGAGAACGATAGTGACAAAACTCCATTACCAGAAATGTGAGGAGTGATAGAGGTAAGTGAGGGTGTTTATCACTCTGCATTCAGGGGGCAGATGGTCAGGGTACTGCTCAGAGTGGGTGAGATTATTAGTCTCCCAAACACACATGAGAACTATTTTCACAAATAATGGCACATTTGATGTTCTACTCTTTATGACATAGGTATTTCAGACCCTTAAATTGAGGCTGCATCACAGCATCACATATTTGTTGGGGTCAAGAGTTGATACTCATCCCGCTTTTCTATCTGGGAAATGCTATGGGTTCTTTTATTCAATAGTCCATACTTTTCTTAAATCAAAAAATATTTTCTGGTTTTGCATTGAGCTACAAAGCATTCCCATTTAGTTAATTGGCAGTTGCATTCACAGCTTTAAAGTGCAACTCAATCACAGAATGGCAGGAAGTGGAATAGTTACTGCAAGATTTTTCACAATAAAGGATTTATCATGCTTGGCTATTGCATTGAAAATGCTGCCAGTCAAGGATAGAAAAGATCACACAGACACGAGAGAGAGACAGAGAGAGAGAGCGAGAGAGACAGAGAGATGACCTATACCCCATACGAGGTTTATAAACGCGCAAGAAAATTAATTTACTGTCTGTGACATTTGAGGCTGCAACAACATGGAAAAATGTCATCAAATGTTTCACTCAATAATACTTCCTGATTTACTGACACCAATCAAGTTCCATTCCAAACATTTGAAACAAAGTGTGGCAGATTTTAGAAGTGGACAGATTCTGGTATACCAGTCGATCAAAACCGTTCTTGAGTGTGTGAAATAACCAGGTGAGTGTTTAAATGTCATTCCAATTATAGACCCTTCACCTTTTCCCCAATGAGGTCTAATAACCATCCACCGAGACGCTCATTAGAGTCATGACAACTGATAGCTTTGACAAGGACTAGCCATATGTGAATCAGTCTTACGATGATAATGGTATTGCACACTGGGCTATTCGAGTACACATAAGCATGCGGTAGTTGATTGTTCATTCTTTTTTTTTTTTTAAATGCTTGAAGCTTAGTTCCTTTCAGCAAAGGAATACTCTGCCTCAGCAGTGGTTACAAAGTTCATTATAACTGACAATCAGTTGATATACAGTGCTGTCAAGATACAATGAGCAGCAGTTACAGAATTATATTCTAGCTACACGCTGAATTCTCTGGGGCTCTTAAAACTAAATCTGTAAGCCTCACTTTGCTGAGCCTTTTTCCCAAGATGCTACTTTGACAGCAACAGCAGCAACAATTTTAAGGTCTGCATTAGTTAAGTTGCCAGGCAACAATACAGTGCAGGTTTGTGCATTAAAGTTGCTGTAAAAAAGAAAAACTGCCATTCTCACATAACATTTATAATGTCTGTGAACAGTATGTCTTAATGATTGTCAGCAGATTAATGCAGTACATGTAGCAGTGGTTATAAATTTCTAGTTAAAAGTAGTAGAGAGTTGTGCCAATACATGACAATCTCTGGTTTTAAAAATTGTTCATCAAACATGTGGCACTGCGTCACACATTGGTGCCTCTGTTGATTATGTCTCCGGGTCGTGCTCAAGATGAGATAGGAGCCATCTCACCATATTCTGCCTCACTGGCCTGTGAGCTCAGAGAGCATCTCTCAGTAGACTCTCGCATGTGGGCAGTGAGGCCCTTTAAAGCAGACCAGATCACAATCTGATGGACATTTTAATTATGTTTCACTTCCACGGAGGAATATCAGCAGTTTGATTCTTTGCAAACTGTTGATATGGTATATTTTTGGAAAAGATGGCTTTTAGCAGGTTGGTTTACATGTTTGGAGACCTAGAATGGAGGGCTAGAGTAGGTGGTCCCCTCGCATATGTCCTACTTTTTCATAAGTAGAAGAAGTGGGTTTTTATGTCACTGTCACTGATTGAAAGGAGTAAATTGAAACCCCACAAATAGAACATGTGATTCTTTCATCTGATGTTGGTTTTCATTACAACTGTGAGTCAGTTTTGTGGTGTATCATAGCATTGCCAGGCCTTCTCTTCTCTTCTTTGGTTGTGTAAAATGACCTATGAACTTCCAAGTTGAGGAAAAGTGCTGCTATCACAGTCTAGCTATGCTTAGAGTCAAAATTGTCAAAAACCCTAAGAAATTATGTCTGCTCTATCTTAAAACACAGTTTAATGTGACTCATCACTTTACTTGCCCAACATGTCTAGGATTAGATGCCTAATTTACAGGATTTTATTCATTTTCTTTTTAATGAGACTAATACCAAACAACAAAAACAATGTCAGCAAATATGAAAACTAAGAAAAATGAAATAGATATTAAATTACCAAAGCTTCTTTAAACATATCTGTAGCAACATTTAGGAGGATAGTATACACTATATGGCCAAAAGTATTCGCTCATCCATCCAAATTATCGGAATCAGGTGTTCCAAACCCTTCCACGGCCACGGATCTATAAAATCAAGCACCTAGAAATGCAGACTGTTTTTACAAACATTTGTGAAAGAATGGGTCACTCTAAGGAGCTAAGTGAAACAAAACAAAACAAAGACGGGTCCCATTTGGTGTGGTGGAATATTGATTGTCTAGAGCTGTTGACCCATCCACGGGTCAGAGTACAATGACCATTAGACAGCATTTAATCTACTATATGAACTCCTTGATAACACACAGATTCAAATTATTTTGCTGTTGGATGTCACATCGCTGGAAAGTTCCTGTGTGAGTTAGACCACCAACCGGACATGCAATGGGTATAATGGAGGTCAGTATTCCAACTATCATACAGCTGACAATAGAAATCCTATGTGGGCCATTGTGAAAGTACCTTTCCACCTGTCCCGACAATATCTGTTGCTCTAAAAAAAGTGTATGCTGACAGACAGGTATTTCCTAAGATCCTAGAGTAGATTTTTTATTCTTACAGAACTGTGCTTGGGGCTTAGCATGTTCATTCACAGCCACTTGATGTTGCTGCTGCAGAAACTCACTGAAAGTGTTTCCATATTTGCTAGAATATATGTCCTGTACCTGGAAAATCATTCCTTAAAATTCTGATCTTGGTATCAGCTGTGCCAGTATGAATAATCAAGCAGTTTATTTTTATCTGAGGTTTTAATGACTTAGATTGTAAATTAGCACATTAGATGTCATATACATAGGTGATCAGATGCTACTAGAAACCACAGAGGACCTGAAATATTATGCTGACACACACCTGTGCTTCTCATTTCTCATATATTTATATTGGATAAGAGATTGTGTAAACAAGATTGCGTTGCTGAAATGTGCAATGACTGCCCTCCAAGTGTTTTAGAGTACTCGTTACACCTGGTACTCCCCTTTTTGAGGGATTCAAGAACAGCCTCAATAGGTAACCATTGGTATTCATTGATATTCAGAGGTATATCTCTGAAAAAGGAAAAGGAAAACAACTGTGAGGAGTCATCCACCATGAGCTTCAAAATCACATGGTATATTTCTGTCATATGCAGACATTAATGACTGCAATTTACATTTCACTTCAGCTTCCTCAATATAGTACTTTTTGAAGAAAACTATTTTCGTTGCCGATCACATCAAATAAATTAATTGGAATCACTTCAAATTCAAGCTGATAAAACCACCAAGCCCCGGGTGTACTTTCAATTCTAACAAACACCTTCACTTCAATGAATGGCTCGCAGTACATCAGCAGTCACTGAAAATGGATGCCTGTCATATAAACTGTCAAGGTACTACAAGCTCTTGGGGTTTGGAGGAGACCCATACTGTGCCAGCGTCACTCCTCCTCATTCTCTCCCTGCTCTCTCTATGCACTAAGTGCACCCAGTACAGAATACTTGGAGCAGAAAGCCAGGTTTCCCTCTTAGAAAGACATACATAATTTAGAATAACATAGGCTGAAAGATGCAAGCTATATAAAGACATTGTAGATGTTTTTTTTTCCTGCCACAGTCACCGTGTTTGGCTTAAAATGAGTTTATTGGGTCGTGTATTTTTGAAAAGAAAAATGGTCTGGACCTGTTATCTGTAATCAGTATTTATAATAACTTCTGTTGTAATTTAAGGCTGTTAATAAAATCTGATTAAATATGCAAATCAAAGCCAATTTATCTACAGGGAACCTAGTAACAAAGTAAATACTGTAAATAATGAAACATAGAAACTTCTTACTACTTCAGCTGTCGTTATGAAAGCCGGAATGTCATCATTAAATACACCAAGAAAAAAAATACATTTTTTAAGGAATATAACTAAAAATGAGAGCCACTGTCAATCACTTTGGTGCATGGTTTACTGTCTTAATTGTAAGTGACAAAAATAGGTTTAGGTTCATTCTAATGCGTCATTGATTCCTACATTCAGGAGTCATGGGGTGGTTGGAGCCATTTTCAGCTGTTATTGAGCGAGTAGCAGGGTACACCATGGACCGGTTGCCTGTCAATCACACGGTAACATATAGAGACAAAACCATTGACACCCTCATCATGTAACTGCAGTCTCATGAAACTCGGGGTGTCCCATTCTCATCTCCCCTTAAATTTGTCAAAACACCTAGAAAGTTGGAAAGTTGACTATCGAATACCAAATTGTCACTTCAAAGACAATAATGTGGCATTGTGGAACAAAGGTAATTACCCCTTTGGAATGTGGCTCATAGGGTTCTCTACATTTCAATACTCGGATAAAAGTGGGTAAACAGTAGCAAGGTGAAAATAGTTTTAAGCAGATCAGTGAACACTTTCCTGAAAGTGTTGTAGGATCCTGGGTACTGGTACTTTAACTGGAGCAGGACTCAGCAAAACAGTACTATTTTGAGACAACTGAGGAGCTGACGTACTGTATATCCCAGGTCTCCATTGTACCATTATCCTCTTCTGACAGGTGCATGGATCATTATTCTTTTTTGAGTTCAAACTAAAAATGATGCCCGCTTGCATACAATCCAAAGGGGCGATTCACAATCGGGAAAATTCTTGATCATAATTGGATGTAATCACACTACTCATTATCCTCATTAGCCATCACTGTAAGTACTCATGGATTTCCTCTTCAGAAAAGATGGGCTTTTGTCCACATTTTCATCCATTTTGAAAAGGACTAATGTGGATCAATATGCAAGAACCATTTATCATGGACAACCTCATCCTTTCACGAAGCCAGCACAAACAACTATTAGTTTCCTGCAGGCCCGTCTTTGACTCTATAATCATAAAGTTAATTTGGAAAAAAAAAAAAATTAATAAATAAATCTCTGAGGTTGTTCAATCAGCAAGGTAGCGATATTTTCTGAAATACCGGTTTATTGAATAACAAACTTTATGTTATGTTTATATAATTCTTCAGTTCTGTTTACCTGAGCAATGATTTATCATGGTATTCAGTTAACTTGTGGCACACACAGTGGGTTACCAGATACATGAAAGAAAAAATGAATGACTCAGTCTCAAAAGGAAGTAGTCAACAATTATTTTGTTGGGAAAACTATGTTCAGCCTCCAGCAAACAAAGCAATTTGTTTGAGACAACATAGCAGTCAGACATTTTGCCAGCATAGATAATAAAGTTACAAATCATGATGGTCTTCAACAGACCAGGGAACTGATTTTAATATTCGGGTTTTTATGCAAAAGAAGTCTAGGCCTGGAACTGGTGGCAAGCAACAGACTGCAAAATGAGGTAGGGGAACAAATGAAATGGAAACAGACAGAGCAAAAAAGCCTTGGCTGTGGGGGGCATCTTGGGGAACAAATATGCCAAGTCTACCACAAAAATCTGAAATATGTATGATAAACAAATATTTAATATTAGTAGTTCATGATCATTCTTAAATTGCTCTTAAATTGAAACCATCCATCCAATTAAACGTAATACTTCCTCTATCACTGTCAGACAGGAAATCACAAAGCCCCTCAACAATTATTTACAGATTTGTATCCTTTTTCTTTATATCGGTTGCACTTGAGAAGAACCTATTCATCATGTCAGTGTGATACTTGCTCGTCGGTGACCCAGCGTGACAAGTCACCTCTGGTGGTGTTGTGTTCTTGCAGACTCGCAAGATGCAAGGACACATTCTCATTTACTCTCTTCCTAAAGATGTCATTGTTTGGATGTGATAAGATTTTTTTAGCACAGCAACTGGAGCATTGCTTTCAAATGCCACTTTATAGTTACCCTAGAAGGGTCGTTCGTAGATATATGATTTAGACAATTGTCTGAATTATTTTTATTTCTTGTAAAGTATTGTTAACAGACCACTGAAGTTGAATCATAAAACGATAGTGGTAAATGTATAATCAAGTTAAGGAATGGAAGGAAGGAAGGCATAGAGAAGTCTTTCCTGGTATACACATGTACAATGAAACTGTGTTCTGTAAGAGGATGTAGGTTATGGAAATAACATTTCCTTGACACTGCCCTGAATTGTATTATGCAAATCATATTCGTTGCAGCTATTCAGGGCCCACATGAAATAAGATGCCAGGCCACATTCAGCCCCTGAGCCTTGAGTTTGACACATCTGAGCTTGAGTTTCAAGTTCACTCTTAACAATTTTTTCATATTTGTTATTCGAACTAATTAAACATGGTCTCTCATTGCAGCCATTATTTGTCAGTACATCACCATATTTCTGATTTTACCACAGCGTGAAATAGGTCTGCACACTAGTGGTCTGTGTTATCCACAGCCATGTGTTGAGTTAGCCTTG
This sequence comes from Fistularia commersonii, assembly GCF_037954325.1. Lineage (NCBI taxonomy): Eukaryota > Metazoa > Chordata > Actinopteri > Syngnathiformes > Fistulariidae > Fistularia > Fistularia commersonii. The sequence continues at coordinate 17,827,766 of NC_141285.1, forward strand.
TGACGGTTTCTCATTAGATCTTTACATATCTGATATCTCCTTGGTCTTTACAGATATGGGTTACAAGCGACATATTCTTGCAAAGGTGATGCAAATCTCTTCACCCATAAAGGGAAGAAAGGTTCCTCAAATATAAAGATCTGTTTCACCCATCTGAACTCTTATCACTGTCATTTGTTGACTGAACCATAAAATTTGCAAATACTCAAATAGTTATTCTTCAAATAAAGTGAGATGATGTTATGCATCTACTGTATTTAGTTGGTTTGCTAGCCAGAAAAAGGTTTCAGAAAACTAATTACAGAAAGTTACATAGTCACAGACATACAGTGACGGAAGAGGCAAGATGCAATAAGGGGCAGTTATATAGAAATGTCATGATGCACTTCCAGAAAAAGCAACATACATCAATATTATTTTCTGTACAAAAGTGTATGAAATTTTATCTTGACAAATGCCCAACAAATCCACCCCAGGCTGCGTTACAGCCTGAGTTTTCTCAGTTTGAAGCCTTGTCAAAGTGACCAAGGTATATTTATGTGTGAGGCCAACCACCACTGGATGGGTGTAAGCAAAAATTAAAGAGTTTAAGGATTTTTTAGTGGGAATTGAACCAGGTTACTGGGCAAAACATGCAGATACCAACAAGAAGACACCAGTCTCAACTAACGGTCACATGACCACAATGTCTTTGTTATTTGAATTTTTTTGAAAATGTTTGTTTGCTTTCCCAACCAAATGTTTCACATGAGTAAGCTTTGTATACAGCTTTTTCATAAATTCACAATTCACAAACAATGCAGATGGAACGTACCGTATCTACAATTTAACTTCAAAGTCATTATGAATAGCACTGAAAACAAGTATGATTATCATGATTATATTGAAAACAAGGAAATTCAGTACCAATACAAACATAATTTTTCTCAAGACATTGAAAATTACTTTGGTGTTTGTCAGTTTAGTTTGCATCGGCCATGTTGTGCGTACAAAGAAACCTCTCAGCTGCTGCACTCGTTAAGATGATTCGGTCACCTATATAGCATCTATATTTATAACCCCCCCCAACCAGAAAAAAATACATAAGCAAACTTCATATATTTTTCTAAATTACAGCCCAGTGACTCACTGAGGCTCACTGAATAAAGACACAAAGCAACCATACCATTTCTGAGGGCACAAAACAGACACACTGTTTGACCATGGAGTCATTACAGATACAACAAACTCTACCTGTCTTGAAATTCAAAAGACCCATGTGAAGAAAATCTTTGTTTGTTGTTAATATATTTATCAAACTCTGTCTTGTTTTGAAATTGCGATCTCTTTGTATACAACATAATCGCCCATAAATCTCCTGCTAACAATGTTTGGATGAATGGAGCCTGCAGGAAATGTCTTGAAAACCCAATAATCTACATAAGTGGCCGACATGAAAAAATAGAAGCTGCAATCAATAACAGCGTTTGACCTAGTAAATTATTAACCTTTGAATGCCACTGTTTTTATACAATTTCACAAGGGTCGTATCGCTTCCGGATTCTAATGTTTATGTTTTAGGGACAGAATTCCCACCAAGAAACATTGTGAGATCTGTGTGCTGTATACAAGAAGAGAGTCAAGAGAATTTTTTGAGTGGAATTTTTTCAGTATTTCGGCATTCTACTTTGAGAGTTCTACAGTCACTGATACATGATGATCGATTATGGGTCGTAGGTATTGACTGTATCCATTTTCCTCCAAGGTCAAATTGTCTCGAGGATGTTGGCTGTTTGAAGATTTTATTGCTATATTGTTCCTCTCCAAGCATTTAGTAAGACTGCCCTTTCACAAATCATATCAGTGCTAAAATGGACAGTGTGCTTACAGACTGCCACCAAAAAAAAAAAAAAAAAAAAAAATGAAAGCCACATGCTGAAACAATAATGGTAAAAAAAAGTATTAATCCTCTCGGACACAGCAGGAAAATGGCATCATCTCAAGGATGATTAATGGGACACAAGTGACTCACAGCAACACATAGCGTTGCAATCTCGAGTTTAAGTTGCTAGCTGTACAGAAACCCATCAATTACGGCCTTTCATTTGTTTTTCTGTCATTGTCACGATGGTGTTCTCCAGGCAATCCCCTGTGAAACTCAGTTCACTGTTTTTAAAAGGTGTAATTACATTGACTACTAGAGTCATAATGTGTCTACCTGTAGTTTTTACTCAGTACCTTTCTTTGATCCCTGGTGTATTTGTACTCTTACCTTCCATGACGTACACCAGAGAGCCCACATCGCCTTCCTTGATGATACAACTGTCCTTCCCGTACTCTACAGGGTACATGCAGTCCACTATCTCTTGAATCTGCGACAGCTCCAGGTTCTTCATGAAGTCATTGTCCAAGATGGCCTCTTTGATCAAATCCTTAGACCTAAGCAACGTGAACACAAAAAGACATGTACATTAAGGAATAGAAAGCAGTAGGATCGGTAAATGGCCAAAGAAAAAAATACATAGCTATTCTCATATTCTCTATTCTTACAGCTACATATACATATATATTACATATATATATGATCCTCACATTTTCACATTTTAAGTTGAAAAAAAATAAATGATTTTAGCGGAAAAAATTGATGATTAATTTCTATATTTACATGATGTACAGCCTTACCTTTTTATCTAAACATTATCCAAACATCAAAAAAGACCTTAACAAGTTTGCAGTTACATTGTTCATACAGCAACAAAGTAATAACAAATATACACATATTATTGCACACAAAAAACCCAAATTTAAAATGAATCAAGGTGAACCTTTTTGTTCCCTCACAAAGGCTGGAACAGGTCAATAAATAGTAAAATCATTTCCTAATGGAAGTCAATTGTTTGCACTCTGGAGTGCTCTTCTAAAAGTCACATAGTCCTTCAGACGGTGGAGCCATTAGGTCATTCCACAGGTAGATAATTTCTAATATAAATACAAAACATAAGAAAAATATATTAATTGAAGAAGTAATATGCTGCGGGTAACAAATGAAGTGGGTCTTTGTGAGACTGAATGAGAGAAATTGGAATTACATTACAAAACCCCATGTCAAGTGATTTTTAGATGAAACACTTTATATTAGAGGCTTTGTTTGACAATCACAGGAGAAATATTTGTTCACAACAAATGGAGACGGCCCAAATGCAATAAAGTTGGAAGCCATCATAGCTGATAATCTACAACAATTGAACGTATGAAGGGATTGGAGAATGTTGTGGTGGACCAGATTCTGCAAAAAGACTCCAGATGCTTCATGCACTGTCATCACAAGAGTTGGACTCTCCTAGCAGCATTAATTTGAGGTTAACAATATGTATTAAGGTTAATCTGACAAGGAGTCCCCTTCTAAAAAGAGGGGAAGCTTTAAACCTTAATTCATAAACGTGATCAACCAACATTCTGACTTGCATACACACACAAACACACAGACACACACACATGCTTGTGTGAACCTACACGCTCTGAGCAGTAAAACCCACGGCTGGGCTTTCTTTTGCCTATGCGCTCTGTGCCCTTTGGAGAAACAGATTTCTATGTGTAAGGGTTGATGATGATCACCAGTACAGCTTATATCCAAAAGGGCAAATCACCTGTAAGGCATTTATGAGAAAATGTTTCCAGTAAACACAGGCTCAGTCACTGCTAGCAGAAGTACATAAACTAGGAGGCAAAAGAAAGAAAACCTCAGAGGCTGCAGCATCATTAACATCAGCAGTGTATTTTACTATTTACTAATTCACTTTTGCTATGAATTAAGTAGAGGACTATGATTTAATATTCCAAATTCATGCCACAGATTTGTGTGCCTGGAGCTTGTGATAACTTGACCTTCTGCACAGGCTGGTGTGAGAGATGAGCATTAAGTAGCCCCTAGCCAGGTCATTTTTCTGACTTTAACCTCTCTGATTTGTGCCTAAACCAGTGTGAGCTGATATAACTTTATACACTAGCCCGGTTATTTTTACATAACCTCAACCTCCAAGGATCCAGGGGCTGACCATGGCTTCTACAATGCAGAAGGGCAGTGGTGAGTATTTGTCAGAGCCAGTTTTGTATGAAATTTCGCTAACATTATTTGAGGTATTTTCATGTGTTACTTTAAGGGTAAGGAGCAGTTCAGTCAAGTAAAACTGTCACATTCACTGCAAGCTTTATTTTCTTAAACTATGACATAACGCGCTGCTGAACTAATTGCACTGACGTTGTCTTGTGTGTGAGGGAAAAAAAGAGTTGATACAAAACATTAAATTAAAAAGACACCCGAGGCCAATGTGTACATAATTAATTTAATGTTGTTCTGGAAAAAAAAGGTTTAAATCTGTCTACTCTATGTCAGACAAAGGTTTCAAGGCCTGTAAATTCAAAGATTTTTTTTTTTGTCTGTGACAGACATTGACTTCGCTATAAGACTCTCAAACAAAGCAGCTAGTTGAAATTTCTCTTTTTATTATTTTTTTTTTGTCCTGCAGCATCAGAAAGAATTTGACAAAAGCAGATTGAAGTCTTCACTGAATCTTACACTTTCTTTTCACCAGATACTCATTAACCCCTTCCTTCCCATTTTCACCCACGATATATCCGGCCTCTTCCTCCCCAGTGGGACCCCTGATGCAAGCCTCTGGTGGCAACACTGAGCAATGTTGTGTCCACCAACCAGACCCTTATAAAAACATCAGCCCTCCTCTGTTTTGTGAGGATGATATATTTGCCTTCATCCAATCGTGAAGTTTGGAGCTGAGCGCATTTGCTTTCCATAAAAGGAGAAAATATGCTCTTTTAGGATGAAAAAAGAAGAGGGGTGGCAGAAAAGTGGGAGAGGCTAACAGGACTAAGAGGCAGACGAAGGGAGAGGGATGGATAATGTATGAGTGAGGAAGCCTCTGTGGGACTTCTAAAGGAGATAAATTGGATGTGAATGTAATATGAATATAAACGTTTAGTCTAATCAGAGATGCATAATCACTTCAGTTCTAAAACCAAGCAAAACATTGATGTTACTGGAATTTTGTTACTGCTGTTTTCTTTTTTTATCAATAGACACTTGCATGATTTATGAACAAGGACAATGTTTTCTCCATTAAGCAATAAGTTAAACACAAACAAACATGGGAAATAAAATCGTCTATTCTTATCAAATCTAGAACTAAATGGTGTATTTAAGCCTGCTTGGAAAATATTGTTCTTTCAGTCATAATACTTTATTTATATCCCTGTTTGTGCTGAAAATCCTCTCTGTTGGATGGAGACGAAATATGGTAGAAAAATGAGACAGTAAATGGAGGCTGACGGGGGTCTAAACAAACTTGTTAAGACCGCGAAGCTTATTTGCAGAAACCCCGACAAAGTTCTGTCAGTGGCTTTTTTTTTTTACACAAGGCAAAGTATAAACTTCTTTTACTCCTTTACCCATAATGACTGGAGAAAAGATTCTTTGAAACATCAAATGCTTCAATGCTTAAATAGAAAATTAAAAAAAACAGGAGGGTACCCCAAATTCCTGAAAAGATTTTGAAGACGTCATCGGATAATGAGACACTTCCTGTTATGATCCCCATAAAGAAAAAACTTCGGGAAATTTTCAAAATGAAAATAGGCACAAAGAGTAAAAGGTTCAGGATGTGGCTGATTCTCGTAATGATGTTTTCATTCTAGTGGATTCACCTCATCTCACCTTCTGAGCTGAGGTGAAGGGGGCTCACATTTATTTATCATATACAAACCAAACAAAAATAAAAAAAGACAGAAAGGAAAGGATGTGATTTTTCCAACACAGAAAGCTGACAGGTATAACAAAGACAAATAGCCATTTATGGCTCAAATAAATAACAGCCTTCATTTTTAATCTCCTTTGATGAAATCCTCAGAGGTTTCTTTGTATGCATTTCGCCTCAGCAATGACATTCACTCCTGACACGTCTGATCTATCCACAAAGTGCTTTTTTCTCATCATTCATTTGCACTTGGAACACCAGAATGATAGCATTTGTTATTTTACCTCCACGTAAAAGGTGACGCTGGGCTCTTTCTATTGGTTTCTGTATCTGCAGGATTACACAACAGTACTTGGGCTGATTTTTTTTTTTTTTTGACATTTTGTGGAGGGGTGGCAGATGGCCCGGGATAAACATATTACATTTGTGGGGCAGATCAAAGTATTTTAACTAACCTACGCTGAAATGAAGTCGCAGCCATTTCTGCATTTCAAAACCACAATTGAGGTTTTAGCTCACATCTGTTGCTTTGACTGTGTCCACATAAAAATGGGCTCTCGCAGTATTGTGACTCGATGATCTGGAAGATTATAAATCTATTCATTCATAATTACAGAACCTTTGAGCTCAAACCAGACAGGAAGCTGTATTTTTTTCAATCAGTGTGTTGTTTTGGACCAAGCAGAGCATGAAAGAGGAGCTTGGTAAAAGGCCTGAAAAGAAGAGAGGGAGAAAGTGAGAGACTGGATCTAAAGTAGACAAATCACAAGATAAACATGCAGCAAACGCCTGTAAAGCCTCACTGTCACTGAATTGCACTTCGTATAAATAGGCATAAATACGTTACACAGCTGTGACCACCCGATCTGTAAAGCTGCAATCTAAACCTTTCGTCGTGTTGTGAAAAACATCTACTTTGGCTTCAAACTTCCTCTAGCGTTCACTTCATCACGCAGATTCCCCCACTGGACAGCGAGGCCAGTGACCTGATTGAGAAGGGGCCACTATGCATGGGGGGGCCAAATTCACTGGACAAATAAGCAACCAAAGCAGTGTAGGACTCGATGAAAAATTAACTTTAAATAATTTGTCCCCATTTATGCTCATAGATGATGAAAAGTTGCTTAAAAATAAAGCTGAATATACACTATGGCCTGTATTGTTCAAGCAGGGGGAATCTCTGAATAAGTACAAATCTAATACTGGGGGAAACTCCCTCCCCAAAACTAGTCTTTAAGAATCTACAAAGAACTAGTCAATGTTTCATCAATAATTACAGCCCCTTTCCAGAAGTTACGGTCAGTCATCCATTCTCTTCAGTGCTACAGGTGCTGCATCTGCTGCGCCACATGTAACATTACGCACAGGAATCACATAGATGGGGGAACGAGGTCACACTTAAGTGCATAACACACACACACATACACACACACACACCATCCCCCCCCAAAAAATGCCAACAGTGAAGGAGAATATCGTGCTGTTATAATTCGGACACCTACTGCGGGCTTTTGGGGTAGAAAGGTAAGGTGACATGGCTGAGATCCTGGATGTCGAACGCAGTGGGTTCGGCTGAGATCGCCTGCCTCTTCGTCCGCTGCTGCTCGTGCAGCTCATTCTGCTTGTGGACCTGCTGGGTTGCTGGCTTTATAACCGATCTGTATTTGTCGAGCTCGTTCTGTAGCCTCTGTATGAGCTCGTCTTTCTGGTCCAGCTCCAATTCGAGCTCGTCGATGAGCGCGTCCCTCTGGCGAAGCTCCTCGATCTTCTCCTGCAGCGCGTACTGGAGGTCGCGCAAGGTGCCCATTTCCGAGCGACTGCGAGCGACTTCCCCGGTAAAGTTTGATCGACGGCCGAGTCCCGATCCTCTCTCCTTCTACCGAACCGCTCGTAAACTTTATCCGGCATCAACACATTCGCATGATGCAGCCCCGTCTGCCTCCCAGACAGAGAGGAGGGGTTGGAGGAGGGGAGGCGGTGGGGAATCCTCTGCCTCAGCCACACGCCAGTGTTGGTCGGGGGGAGGAAGGGGGGGTAAGCGAAGGTATGCTCGGTGGAATCCCACGATCTCGGAGGTGAGCTCCTGAGCGTTTCGGCATGAAGCAAGCAAAGTTTGTCCCTCTCTCGCTCCCCCTCCCCCTCACCCCGATGATGTGACAGCGGAGAACCGTCCTCTCCGTGTGCGTCAGGCTGAAACCCGCTGGGAGCGCATGGCGAGAAGGGCGCCTACAGGAATCCGCGCAACGGTGCAGTCTAGAGGATCGTTCTCTTGTCTTCTCTCCTTCTCTTCTCCTCTCACATGAATAATGGACTCGGTGAGGAAAAAAGCCACCGCTCTCAGAAACGTGGCACGTCATCATTCAGTTCCTCGCCCCCGGGCGGTGATGCGAGTAGTCGAGCATCGAACCTTAATGGAAGTTGAGCTTTTTCGTTTCCTTTTTTTATGGAAACTTAATGAACTTCGGTGCGTAATAAAGATTCCGATCCAAGAGAAAGGGGAGGGGGAGAGGCTCTTGCAAGCAATGCCACTCATTTGCATCGGGATGGATTGTAAACACAATTTCTCAGGTGCCTAGAAACGCCTCCACCGTATCTAGGCACATTTTCTGTCACCGATTTAAAAGAAAAAAAAGGTGGGGGTGTAGAGTCAGTCAGCGCTGTGTGATCTTATAAAATGTTAAAGATGCTCAGGATCACGACTCGATCTCTCTTTCCGTGTGTGTGTGTGTGTGTGTGTGTGTGTGTGTGTGTGTGTGTGTGTGTGTGTGTGTGTGTGTGTGTGTGTGTGTGTGGTGTCTGTCCACATTACCCCGGACTCATCTGAAGCCCGGCGGCCGAGCGTTCGGCCTCATCCAAGATGGTGCCAGTTTAAAAGAAGGATGAAGTCTCAAGGACAATTGCATAGATGGATAGTTCTATGGCTAGAATAGGATTAGCCTTGCAGAAAGTTTGGGGTGTCATGAGATTCCTCTGGTAGTGAGAATAGGTGCGTTTTGGCTGGATGTCAATATGCTCTTTATTCCCCATGCGTGTAAACAATTTCAAATGGTCTTGAGAAAAAAGAGCACAGCTGCCCTCGAGTGGTTTGTCGTGGTATCGACCAGTGTAAGGAAGTCAAGGGGGGCATGTCTCACCCAGCAGGCAAGAGTCTTCGTCCTGACAATTCCACAAATTTCTGCGAGGACTGTCAGATCTGGGAAGAAAGGCTGTTCATCTTGTGCAAACAGTGAAACAAATTGGAAATAGTGCAGGGAAATCAAAAGAGGTGCCGCGGGGGCTCGGCTCCAGAGCTGCCCCCCTCACTCTTTCGAAAACCGTGTCCCCTTGGTAGATTTCAGATGTCAAAGTGAGAAAAAAAGAAAAAAAACATTTGTCACTACAATCAAACATATTGTTTTCATGCGTGATGATTGTTTTACCAGGCAAGCAGAGCAATGCTAAGATAGTCCCCCCCCCCCCCTCCGTATCCCACTGTCTCTTGGGAAAGTTTCCCTCTCAGTTATTCAAAATCACGGTATCTCTAACCCAGTGTTGCATCCCAACAGCCTCCCATCATCAGATCCCCCCTCCGCCCCATACTGTCCTTCAAAGCACCTCAAGGGTTTAAATTTCACCTCTCTAACATCTAACATCCAGCACAGCAGACGTTTTCCTATGCAGATCAATAGAAACAGGATCCGTTGCTCCCTGCTGCAGTAATCCGATGAGCGGGGCGGGACACTGGCTGGTGCCACATCCCGACTCTAATGGCGGGCGAGGGGGGGGTCACACTGTCTGTGACCCTTTTTGTAGGCCCACAGAGGCACAGGTGAACATCCTCCTTCAACCGCTGGAGAATGACTGCCTCTACAAACCACTGCCTTTTTACAAACACATGTGCTTGTGTTTCACTTCAATTATTGCATAAACTCTCTGCCCGCTGAAGCCCCATTCAGTTTAGAACACTATATAAGTGACCATGTTTGTAATGAAACTCTGTAGAATTGAAAACTTGACAATGGATGATTGGATACTTGTCTTGAGTACCACTTGTTACTGTATGTTTCCACCCGTTCATGGCTATTCCACCCTGAACACGCCTGTTCTCGTCTGATCTTTGATGCTAAGCAGGGTTGGGCCTGGTTAGTAGTTGGATGGAGCAGGAGGCAGCGCAACTGTCTTTCTGGTTCAATTCCTAGTGTGTTGAAGTGTTGTTGAGCAAGACACTTGACCGCTCCTCTGGCGCTGATGGACAGAAACCTACTGCTCATGGTTCATCCGTGATGGGTTAATTGCAGAGAATGAATTTACCCCTGGGGAATAATAATTATTATCGTCTCTCATTGCGCAGTCACTCAAACAACTTGGTGAGTTTAGACTGTGAAGACCTACTCTTGAAAAAGCTATTCAAAAATGTCTCGCTGTCATAACCCCATGGCGTGCTCCATCTCAGCTGAGTCAGAAGCGTGAGCCACGCTTGTGTGCACATAATATTGGTGTCGTTTATCCCCGTGGGACCCGACGAGGGATGAAGGTTAGCCGCAGCAAAGACAGAATCCATGTGTGTGAAGAGGGGCGGAACCAAGTGGAACAGTGAGGTTACGGGGAGCGGAGATCAAGAAGGAGGAGGATTTCAACTTTCAAGCTTGGGCTCAAGGGTTTAGCACAATGAAGAGAGTGGAGAAAAAGGTGAAGAAATGCGCTCAAGCAGGTCGGGATGGGGGGGTGGGGGTGTCAGGAGTGGTTGAAGAGCATCAGCTAGAATGAAGGGAAAGGTGAAAAAGATGGCGGTGAGACTAGCCATGCTGTCTCTTTTAGAACAAAAGACAGGAGGCAAAGATCAAGATGTTGAGGCTCATCTTGGGAGTGAAGAGGATGGAGAGGATCAGGAATGAGTCCATCAGATGGGACAGCAGATGGTTTGGGCACTGAGAATATTTGGACATGTATGTAGGAGGGAGGATGCAGAGGTAGGAAGTGCTAGGCAGTAGAACGAGCAAAAGGCCAAAGAGGAGGTTTATGGATGAATGAAAGAGTCGCTGTGAGAGGAGAAAATGCAGAGGGAGAGTCAGATGGAGGAAGATGATTCGCTGTGGCGACCCCTGAGGGGAACAGCGGTGAGGAAAAGAAGAAAGACCTAATAAAAGAAAAAGGAGGTCATATGGCCCCGAAAACTTGAATGCAACACAAACGGAGGACAGAAAATGGGGTGACACGGTATTCGACAACTTCCTAAACCTAGTTTAAACCGTCAGGACAACGATGTGAAGCTAAAACCAGCGCCGAAAAAAGGTGACGGAGGAAGCATATGGTCGAACACGGGGCTTTCTAATGGAGTATTAAATATCCTCAGACATGCACTCCGGGTCCTCAGCGTCAGGCTACTAAAAGCCAATAATGCATCGCACTTCCTCTCATCTGCGTCCTGTGGGACCACCGGGATGGATCTGATCAATTAGGAGCTCCTTTTTTTCTGTCTTTCTTTCTGAAGCCTCAGGCTGCGTCATCGGCCTAAAGAATGAAAGTGGTGGTCCATTCATGACTAACGTGTCGGTCTTGCTCTCAGAACATATTACAAAGAAGCGCGTTGGGTGGTAAAAGTACAAAAAAAAGGCCCAAGGATGAAGCGGCACCAAGTGTCCCTTTGTGATCAACTTCCTAGATTCCAATTCTTTATTCTCATTTGAGGGGAAAAAAAAAACCTTTATCTGTTTAGTGGCATGGATTAAAAGGGTGGAAGCACATCATATTAGAACTCAAAGTGGTGTGTGTAGGGGGGGAGGGGGGGGGTTCTTACCAGTCGGATTTGGCGTATTTGCGGAAGACTTGCTTTGACAGGTCCTGGTGCGTTTGGGGCTCGGCGGAGATGCCCTGCGCCCTGCGGGTCCTCGGCCCGATAAGTTGAGCGCTGGGCAGCACCGACTGACATTTGTGCAGTTTTCTCTTCAGCTCCTGAATCTCATCCTCTCTGTCCGCAAGGCGCCTCTCCAGGTCCCGTATCCTCTCCTCCTTGAGCAGCAGGATCTTGGCAAAGTCCTCCTCCAGGTCACTCATGTTGGAGATCGTTCAACTTTGCCGCGATTCTTCCCTCCAGACGACACGAACAGAAACAAGGGAGGGAGGGGAGGGGGGGTTAAGCCAGTGATCGCAAAAAAAAAAAAGAAAAATATGCAGAAATCCCGTTTTAAATAGATTTGATTAAGATGCTCCTTCACGATTCGCGGGTTTGCGTGGTTTTTGAAAAGAAAAAAAAGGAGCGCAGCGGCGTTTTCAGAGTCGGAAAGCGGGCGACCGATGGAGCAGCGTAACGCTACAGTCCACCGAGCCTCCGGGGAGCTGCTGCCGGGATTTCATTGAGAAAAAACAACGATCGTCTTCCTCGCGATGAAGCGAGGCGGGCGGTCAAACCGGACACTGAAGAGCCGAGGCAACTCCTGCTTCGGTTCGCTCGCCGCCTATCACGCCTCAAGCTGCCGACGCGCCACAGAGGACACCCGGCGTGGCCACTGTCAAATATTTGTTTATCATCCTGACGCGCAATCTCAGGCGCCCTCTGGCCGATTTAGGTGATGTTAAACATCCACACCACCTCCGAGACCCCGGGAGAAAAGGGTGAAAAAGAAAACAAAAATGAACTATCCTGCACGAACGTGTGCCCCTGTCTATTAAAATGTGCATAGGCAGTGATGTGAAAGTAATCTCCATATAGGGCAGTTTCCATTATATAAATATAACTATAACTATAACTATAACTATAACTATAAATATAAATATAAATATAAATATAAATATAGCCAATGAGCTTGTTTTGTTGCTCTGACTTTCCTATATTGCTTGTCATTCGCAAGTGACTTTATATGTTCATCCTATTATTTTTTAATTTAATACATATGTGATAATGTAAACATTATCATTGGCAGCTATGAAACAGAGGAGATAGTGAGATTTCCGTGCAATGGTGTTAAAACGATTTTTATTAGTTATATTGTTATTGTTGGTGAAATGGTTAAAAAATGCAAAGGGAGATTAGAGATGTGTGTAACAAAGCGTGCAACTCTGTTTGGAGGGAGTTATATTTTGTTTTTTTTTTGCTTTTTTTGTCTGTTTGTTTTCATAGCTTGATCATGTATCTAGGTAATTGAATATAGTCACAAGAATAAAAGAAATATAAAAAAAAATATAACATAGAATAGAGTAGGATGCTGTACAAGCTTTGGCAATTGAAATGACTGAAAATGTGTTTTTTTTTAAATTCATGCAATAAATATAATGTTTTCACATTTCATTATTTAGTATTACTATTTTCATAGTTTAATGCATGCATATAAGCCTGCAACCATAGATTAAATTGGAGTGTTAAATAACTTTTCAATTCAAGTAAACCAGAAGGTCAGTTCTGTCAGTGAACTTAATAAAGCCAGTTCAATCTGCTGGTCACACAGACTGCACTCTGCAAATTGATCTGGTGCCCGTTTATCCTTGCTGAATGTAAAGTTTGTATTATTTAAATGATAAGACTTTGCTCTGCAACAGGACAAATACATTATTTCATTTTGTGTATCAACATTAAGTCATTACAACACAGTTACTCATTGGACTGAGCAGTAATTACATCCCTGTGCTCATCATTCATCTCTCAGCTCGCTCTGTATGTACTGTGAAGAGTGCTCAGTAATTGATCATTACTTGTCTTCCCGTAGTATTAATCTCCAAACCCAGCAAGTAATTTATCAGCTCCATTTTCATTATGTTTCCTAAATCAGTTTCATCTCAATGAATTCATTGAGGAGAAAAGAGAAAGAAAAAGAAGGAGCTCATGGGTGCTGGGGGGGTGTTTCATTAAGATTCTGGGTTAAAAATAGAGTGAACAGATTTTCTCATTTTTGCAGATGTAGTTCAAAATATCTCACCCTTGTCTTTTTGGCTTCCTCTTTAATATGCCAACCTCCTGACATACATCTGGAGATGAAGACTTGCCGCTGGTAAGCTCCGGCACAGAGTTTAATTACACATTATTTGACGTGTCCTTTCCCACTCAAATTCGCAGATCTTCAAATGGCTCACAAAGGAGAGTTGCCATGATAACGGGTTGTTAACCCTCATGTCTCTTGTGAGACTTGTGATATCCCGTTTAACTATTCACTGGCCTTATAATTACTCCAAGAGTTCCAAGGTGTAGTTTCCTAGTGTTCCCTTCAGTGTCACTCATCAAGACCTGCATTAGATGAGCTCCTTTAGCTTTGCCACTCTGCATGTCTTTTCACATTTCACATTTTCACCAGGGTTTTTGTGAGCAAAGTAAGCGCGAGTGGGATTCAAAGACAAGTTGAGGACCGCAGTTGCGCTGTTATCATTGAGGAAAATAGAGACCAATTAGTTATGCATGCAGCAGACCCTGTGCCCATAATGACAGTGGTAAATTGAGTGTCACCTTCCATGACCCCAGCCATATCCATGGAAAATATGGTTGCACTGATATCCTACTTAGGAAAAGAACACCCCTGCATTTGGACAAAAGATTCAGAACATCAACAATCTGTTGATGTTCAAAGCTCTTTGATCATATAATATTTCGTATTCACCGAACTAACACAGGCTTGAGGTGCGTGAGCCTAAACACACTCAAAACATAATCATCATTACAAAATCATCCACATGAACTACTTGGGTCTTTCTGTTGTCCTTTTATATAAATGGCAAAAGTAAGTGTCAGCAATCACCACAGGCCCCATGATACAATATTCTCACTCTGATTTATAAAAAATACAATATTATTGTATAGCTATTTGAGCTGAAAATCACCCAGGTGCATGTTGTCCCCATCCACTACGAACTTAATCAAATACTTGATTAAGTATTGTATGGTATAGTATTGTATGGTTTGGTCACTGATTTTTTGTTTTTTGTGATTTCATTTTTTTGTGATACTGAAAACTGGGTTCGTAAGCTAAGAGTTCTATTGATTGATATATAATTGCCATAATGCAATATTATTCCGTATTGATTTTTTTTCCCGTCACTTCCATCTTGGTTTACTTTGGCTATTCTGCTGTTTCATTCCCTTGATACAAGGTCCTTCTTGGGAAACAAGCTTTCCCAAGGCAGGTTCATTGTGCCGATGACTGCTTAACTAAACGGCACTAACAATTACAATATTGTTTCCACTGTGATAAAGGTAAATGATCAACACTGACCAGGAGCCACTTGAAAAGCAAAAATCAGACTTCACTACAAAAAGAGCCCCAAGCTTGAGCTGTCCTGACCCTGGGTACACCCACAAGCCAAGAAGAGAGCGTTACAATTCACAATACACTCTTTACCCTAAAGAGATATTATGGCAGTGCAATCAAAAGCAAAATCCTAGAAACCAAAAACAAACTAAATCGGGGCCGGCGAAGCTGATACCATGTATGGAAATATGCCTTTTGACTGATCACTTTTGCCGGGGGCTTACAAATGGCGCACTTCCACTTTCAATCTGCATCATCCAAGCAGCTCGCGTGTCATCTGTCTCGAATGTTTTTAGTTCAGGGGATCTCAAACGTTTTTATTTGTTCGGGTCCTGACCCCCAATATAAAATTTGCCAGAAACATGTGACAGCAGGAATTAGTTGAGGGATACACCAATTTTGGGCGGGAATATTGTCTACGTACAAGCAGCTAGCAGCTTGTGAGACTACTTCTGATTGACCATTAGGCTTTTTCAAGCGTATTTGCAATAATTTCCTTTTTTCACAGTTTCTTTCTTTTTTGGGGGGGGGGGTTGTTTTGTTTTGGGTTTTATTGGTGGAGTGGTTCATTTATTTGTTTCTCGCTGATTTTTAAACGACTGCATGCTGATTTTTTCGGGGGAAATCCCCGCTGCTAATGAAAGAGAAACTCCATGCACACAAGAGGCTGCTCACACATTTACCAAACTCACTGCAGTTATTGAGTCTCACTGCAAAAACGGGCTCAAGCTGTCTTTGCGGTGTTTCTTACCGGGCAGAGAAACACTGGTGCCCTCATGATCGCCTCAAGAGCAGATCAACTTACAGAAGACAAGAGGGCAGACATTGCTCACCGCTTTCCTGTAATACGCTTACATACAGACACACACACACACATACACACATACACACACACACATGCACATGAGCAATGTAAAAATGGAGGGAGGAATAATTGGTATACCCAGACATATGCTTGCACATCATTATCTGCCTTGCTTGAAAGAAAGATTTATGTAACCACTCACAAAGCTCAAACACCAGCAGACACGCCAGCAACACTATGCCAGTCACTCAAATGAGAACTTCATAGGGAATTATTGGATGTAAACTGGTAGGAGAGGGATGTTCCTACATTCCCCATCATCATCATGTTCCTATGAAAGAAACTTCCACTTGAGCCCTGATGTCTTTGATAATGGATCTGACTTTGCCCTTGTGTCTTCATATCTGGTCCCAGTGAGACACGAGTGTCTCTGAGCCAGCTGAAGCGTGCCGTCCCAGGAGAGGTGCAATGAGTGCTGGGTGAGAATGTAAGATGGAGATATTACAGGATGTGAAAATGAGAGATGTGTTCTCTCCGAGAACTCTGTTCCTCCAGTCCTCTCCACTTCTATAAATCTCCAAATCGCATACTTCCGGGGCAGTATTTTGCTCTAACTTCACATCACATTAATGTAGTGTCTCATTGACACATGATTTGATACCTGGAGCAGCAGATTGAGTACTTGCTTCACACTAGAGCTGAATAGAAGCAGACCTCCGGAAATTGACTAAGTGAATTCAGTGATGATCCTTCCTTCCTGGTTTCCTGCATTAGAGCTGGCAGATAGGCGAGGATAAGGGACATAAATTCTGCAAATGACTGTTATTTTCATTTTTGATTCATCAGCAGGTGAGTAAGTCTATGAAAAATTTCTGTTGTCTCAGTAATGGGATAAATAAATGTCAAAGCAATAATATAACCTGTGCCTTCAAGGAATAGCAACCTACATTTTCTTTTATTCTGTCAATTATTTCAGTTCCGTGTTTCGGTTCTTTGGCTTTCTGTTTAACTGTTTAACTGTTCAACTCTCAACCTTATTACTAGATACAGCAAACAACTTCTTCCACTGTGAAAACTGATGTGTAAAGCACATTCCCCGCATGAAGATAACAACAACAAAAGAGAGCTGGTAATCTATCTGGCTCAACATATATATACATTTTTTGATATAGGTTTGATAGGTATTATTTTCTCTCTTTTTCCCTCTCTCTCACTCTGTAATATATGTGTATATGACCCCCTTCATCTAGAAAACACAACAGATGCCAGCCAGAATTAAAAGCAGAAAACACACTTTACCCTTGCCTCACTTCTTTTTAATGACTGTTAATTTTGATGTTTATGATTTTTTTTTTAGGTAGACTTCACAACTACTCAACCTGATATGAAGAATATTTGAACAGTATGAAAATTATAATCCAAATTGTAATAATCAAAATATAATCTTTATAATCAAAAGAGTGTAAATATCAGCAGCTGTAACAGTAGTATAAAGAGCAATGTATCGCCAGTGCTGACAGTAGGTTTAATTTTTACCTTCAAATTAAAGTGAGATCATTGTTTGTATTGCTTCATAATGCTGTAATAATATGAAGAACGGCTTCTTGCATGGATGATAATATAAAGCAATGCAATGTTGTCAAGAGGCAAATAAAATGGAAATTATATTTCCATCCTGCTTGAGGTGAACACAGCACTAAACTGCTGTTTGGCATAATATTGTGCAGTTGTGAGGTTAATGCTAGACTTGCCTTCACCATCATAAGGAACAAAAGTACAAATGTGTGCTGATGTCCTCCATGTTGGTTGAATGACTAATTAGACTTTTAACTAGTCAGTGTTCCTTGCATTAGTAACTGAGATGTTTTCAACAAAGGGCAAAAAGAAATATGCAAATATTGCAGACAAAAGTCATATAAATATCTTTGTTGGCTTTGTAGTATAGAAAACACTATTCAAGTTATTCCAAGAGAAATCAAATTGAAGCAGCTTGATAAAATAAAATGTTGACATTTTCTTTCCATTCACAAATAATTGATCGCTGCATTTTGCAGTGTCGAAGGGAGTGCAAGAGGGAAAAGAACCATATCTGCTAGGTTAATGGAAGGTCAGGGGTCATCTGCTGGAATGCTGTGTTCCTGTCATCTTCCAGGTGTGAGGGCTATCAAACATCGTTAATAGTCTGAGTCAGATGTGCGCTGTCTCCCCTACAGCTCGCACCACTGCTATTTATGAAGACACATGGGAAGACAGTAAACAAAGTGTGGTTCTTTTGTAAAAAGAAAATTCAGTTTCATTTCTTTTGGACGTGCCTTTTGCATGATTCAGATAACCTGCAAATATTGTTGACATTAACCTGTCAGTATATTTCAGGTGAGGTGCATTATATGGTGAAAAAGTAAGAATTCTTTTTTTCTGGTGGGTATAACTCTGAACATCTATCAGGAACGTCAGTATCTTCAATGCCCCTTTTTAAACAAAATATATCTATCACTACTTGAGTCTCATTACACTTCAGCTGGACCTTTTCAAGCTGTACCATCTTCCATTTCTACAGGATCTTCCAAAATACAGTACATGATATAAACACATAGACATAAAAAGGCTAACCTGTACAATGGACCAGTTTTCCTTTTTGTTTCCCCAGTCAACTCTGTTGTCTTTAGTTGCAGGGCATTTCATAACATTGCATTGACTTTTCCAGCTTGGTCACCCTTTCTCCAATGACGATGGTCTGGTTTGAGGCATTTTCAACAACTGTCAAAAGGAAAAATAATTATTTCTGCCACATAAGCTTTTTGTAAAAACCTTTGTGAGCAGTCAAAAGAAAAATATGTGTTAATACTAGGAAAGGCTAATTATTACAACAGATTTTGTTAGCTGATATTTTCTGGTTTTGTCGGACAAGTGGCTGTCAGTGTTAAATAGAAACATCAGTAAAATACAGGTGGACACTGTTTTTTTAATCTCCTTCTTCTTCTTCTTCCCTTTTGCTCTTTCCAGAGTATTAAGTCTGTACTTGGATTGCTTTCTACTCTTCCGGTAATTGTAGAGCTTCACAGAGGTGTCCTCTTTCCTGGCCGAAGCTGCACAATGCTGTGCCATCGCAATGCAGCTGAGACCAAATAGTTGAGATACTCTCACGTCACGGAAGAATTTTCTGTTTACCTCTTTGGCTGTATGTGTTTATTTTAAACTGAACTTGGGCATGTGATGATTTAGAGGGCCAAAGCCGGAACTATTTCCATCTGAAGCAATGACATCAATGGAGAAAGCAATTTGGTGGCCATTTATTTATGTATTTTGAACACATACTTGTGGTATAAACAGATATTTTGTTCATTTTAGCCCATAAAGTTTATCAGGAGAGTTCTACTTCTAACTGTCTGGATCCATATATGGATCGCTGGTTGGAATCTTGTTTTTATTTAAATTTATCAGTGATTACTCATTTAAAAGAAAGCCATTGTCTAAAATTAACCAAGAAATGGCCTAAGTATCAAAATGAATTACCACAACATTAGACATTTCTTTTTAAAATGAACAAGAAAGTCACAGAAATAAATAAAGTGAAGTTTAAACAGTACACTTAACTCAATTGTGTTGTTCAGATTATTCATACCTGACAAGGTGTTGTGTCTGTATCAAAATGCAAACAGACATATTTTGAAAATATTGAGGAATCTCATTATCTCTAAAGCTTTGAGATAACAACAGACTCTCAGAAATCTCTGCATTAAAGCTGAAAAGTAATACTGGGTCAAAGATGGGATGTAACTGATGATTCAGCATGAAATGAAATTACCCAGTCATTGTTGTCCTTCACGTCAGTACAAGGTGCAACTGAAAACCGGAGCCAATGCCTTGTATGTGCGAACGTACTTTGCCGGTAAAGCTGAGTCTGATTCTGATCTAATAATATCCCAAGCCCTCATGATGGATATTGGATTTAGAAAAAAAAAAAAAAAAACGCCCAAGAGGAGTATTGAGACTTCCCACTAAGCTCTTAACAGCAGTTTACAGTAGTCTTGCTCCGGAGGAGTCTCTTCTTGCTTAATAAGTAGTGAACACACCTGAGAGTTGAGCCACATTACTGGCAAGCTGGGGCCTACTGGCAGGCTGTTATCAGCTTGTTTGCATGGAATGCGTTTCATGGAAGCACGTTCCTCCCCTGATGTAAACTGTACCATATGGAGGCTGTATGTTAGGCTTCAGTATTTTGGTTTTATTCCCAAAAAGACAGGAAACGTTCCGCTATATGCACAAAGCCTTAGCAAAGGCCACCTCTTCTGAAATTCTTCGGATAAGGATGTTTTCTGGGAAATGCCTCTTAAAAGTGAGATCAAGGTCTGCAGAGCATTTACAAGGCCATTAATCAGGTTGAGGTGAATGTCTTAGAGGGATATATACAGTACGTAAATGTTTCTAAAACTAATGAAAACACAGCCTCTGCAGGGAGAAAAAAAATACAGACATACACGCACACATTGGTGCAGTTTGTCTGTGGCTCCTTTACATTTATTTCAGGGCCAATTAATGTTCATTTTATACCTGTTTATTAATTGAAAAAAAACAGAAATAGAGCGTTTATACAACTGCAGATCATACTCATTGCCAGAATGATAAAACTCAATATAAATACATTCCTTTTCAAAATTTTTACTGATAGAAATGCATATAGAATATAAGATGCAGACATGCTTTGGCAATATGGCACAAATGGTTATTTATATTTAGGGTGATAAAAGATAGAAAGAAAGATTATCTGTGGAAAAACTGTTCTGCCATGAGTCAGAAGAAACATATGTTGGCACACCCAACTCCAAAGCAGAAAGCCATACCATAATCTACTTTTACTAAGGGACAATGCTAAGAGATCATAGGGGGTTGAATAATAACATTTTTTAGTGCTGTTGTAAGGTCCAACATGAAACTTTTACATCACATGATATTTGTGGCTTTTGGAACACAAACAGCATAAATACATCCACAGTGGAGCAACAACAATAAAGTTATGAGCGGAAAGTTATGAAGGCTGCCATTTCTTGAATTTCTCTATGAGTCAAATGACTTGTTGGAAAGTTGTCTGACTATTCTTTGGTACAACTGCTGCAGGCGTCTCCTCTCACTGCAAGAACAGTGAGTTAAGGCATTTTTTTGTTAATACCCTCCCCCCTTACTCCCTTCCAGATATGTTTATATTAACATGTGGTGAAGACACTTTTACAGAAGTCAGTACTACTTGGATGGCAGCTTTGAAAAAAAAGAGCCATTGCACTGGTGAATTCCTTGAGCACATACCTATCTCAGCAGGGGTCCCAGTGCAGTAAGCTTTGCACAACCCATGAAGGAAAGAAATGTAAAGTCAAGGCGGGGTCCAGCCCTCGAGTCTGAGGCCAGCTCTGATAACAGTGCCACAGCCAGTCCACTCTTTAGTAAGCTCATAAAAGTCGGCATAGCTAAAGATAGACACAACCAGTTTAAGGGGCAGCAATAAAATCGGTAGGAGACCCCCGGGGTCTCAACAAGAGAGGGTTCTCAGATGTTGCAGTGCTGCCTCCTGCCATTCTACTGAGCCTCAGTATTCATGAACTCAACCCCTTTCATTAAAGGGGTTGAGTGGGTCTGTGGGTCTGTATCAGTAAGGATATCCAGCAAGAGCAGTTGATTCCAAAGACAAGGAGTCTAACAAAATGTAAATAACATGATCAGCCTCAGAATCTTCTCATTGATTTAAGATTAGGTAAAGGTAAAGGTAGAAATGATTCAGCAAGCATCTAAGCCCATAGTAGAATTTCTAAGCTCAAGTAAAGTTACAAGAGAATACACGCAAATTCACCAGCCATTGGAATGACTCAAACTCAATGGGGATGAAAAAATAAAATAACTAAAAACAAACATTAAAAAAAGAACACATCCCCACAATATATTTCAAATACAAAAAATTAGAAAATGAAGTCGTTTGAATCAGCAGGGTGATCCTTTCATCAAGTAACATCGCTAGAAGTAAGTTTTTCAGCTACCAGTTTGTCCACTGGTTGCTCAAACTCAACAAAAGCATGTGCAACTTCCCTTTTAATACAAAAGAGATATAGTATTTTAATCAACAGTTGTTATTAAACTTAGATTTACACTTTGTTCTCACAAATTATTACATGCTGTTTAACAGAAATAATGTATTACTTGAAATGGTATTCCTAATTATACAATGTCTTTATACTGGATGCATTGTATGATATTCAATCACTTTTATTATTCAGTCGAATATCCTCATAATATTGAAGATGTTTTTGAGGGGATATCCAATAATTCCCTCCTCACTAAGATTGGACTTGTGTCCTTTTCTTGCTGAGGGTTGGTCTGAGACATATACTGGGGACATGTGGGGAGAATTCTCACGCTATTTAAGGAGCTCAACAGGAGTGTTAATGTTTTGATATACCCTTGGGGGAGTGTTGGCACTGATATGAACTTTAACTTGATGAGTACATATTTAAAATTAATAATCCCTAGCATAGGTTCCTCAGTAGAACTATGTGCTGCCTGCACAGTTGATTGTGGGCTGCTTTGCACCCAAAGGGCCTCTGCATTCCACGCTCAGCTGGACATTCAACAGGCCACCACCTGTAGCATGTCAACAACCACAAGCTCAAAATGCATGGGGTTAAAAAACCCCAGCTCACTTAGTCAATTTACCTTGCCTGTAAATACAAGGCACTGTAGATAATACTAAAGTTACTTAAGCAATCTGCAAGTAAATGTTCCTGAAAAGAATGTAAAAATAGGAAGAGCAAAATCCGGTTGCAGGAGTTTCAACTGGAGAAAAAAAAAATCACTTCAAGATTTATAGTGGCACAGAACAGAGGGAGATTAGATAACACTGAAAATGAATATTTTTAGGCCCAAGATACAGTTAAAACAAAAGGAAAATATCTTTGATTGACATTTGCTTGTGGCTGTGTGTGTTAATATGGGAGACGGACAGTCTTTTTGTCTCAGCTGTCACTTGCAAGCCTGCACCTTGTGGCAACCCCCCCCCAACACACACACACACACAGACAAACACACTCACACACTTGGTACTGGAACATCTATTGTCCATAAAACATTCTTGTCGTTGTTTCATGCATTGTTGTGTCATTTTTTGGCTGTTGAGGCTTGGAGTTTTTGTCCTTGTAATCCTGCAGAATAGATCGAGTGACAGATAAAAAAAACAAAAAAAAAACAAGAAAAGGCCATAATTAATATTCTCTGGCAGCTGAAAGCGCTAATCTACAGTGATGTAAGATTCAAGAAAGCTTGAGGAAGTAGCTGCAACTGAAATTAAACAGATCTTCTCTGCCATTCCAAATACAAATATGTTTGTTTTGTAATCACCTTCAATTTTAATTGACATCAAATGCCACAAGAGAATAACTGCAATGGCCTCTGGAGGCAACAGCTCAGCACTGCAGTAGCTTAAAAAAAACATGCTCTAATGAATGGTTGAACAAATTGTTGGCTGTTTATCGCATAACTACAGTACAGTCATCATGCATTTTCATCAAGAAACAACCTTGAAAGCACCAAAATGCTGCCATGTTTTCTAGATGACAGCATATTGCTCAATTCTGGATGACTCAGCCTCAAGGAGCGCTTCCAGATAGCTGGTTGAAAATCAGGCATGGGAGCTGGGAAAAACTCAAAGACTTCATGCTCCAAGCATTATCACTCTTCCTTTGCTCATGCTGCTGTAAATCAGTCTTGCAGTTCTCCATTATGGGAACCCCTTGACCTCCTGCAAGCTCATCAAGGCAAACAGTATCACTGTGTGGACACGCTCATTGACATCATCAGTATCCACTGCAGGCAGCATTAGATTTTAGTAGCTTCTGTCATTTCTACACTACCTACAAAAGCAAAAACTATGTCATGTATTATATAATTCTATATGTAATTTATAATTCTATTTTTTCCGTTATTTGTTGCATGCACACTTATAATTTTTCTTTAACCAAAGCCAAAGGCAATGTTCCCACAGCCAAAAAGTTCAGACACATGAATCAGGTTTGTAAAACAGTCAACAGTCAAACTTGCTTTTATCGACTTGAATTTCTCAAAGCCCGGGATGAAGTAGCTACGGATTACAAGAAATCGGAGTGTCTTGTATATCAAAGGTCAAAGATCCAAACTGAGACTCACAAAAGAGTCATCTGGAAGATAGTGTGTGATCTATTCACTCAAAACTACAGGTAGGGGCTCTTTTGACGTACACAGAGTGAAGAGAAAATGTTATTGCTCAAGGACACCTGATGCAGGGTGGATGCCTTTTCCCTATTTTTGCATGCCCCCTCTATATAAATCAATCCATGAACAACTTATTCATTTCCATTTTTGGTCATTAATATGACCCTCCCACACACACACACACACACACACACACACACACACACACACACACACACACACACACACACACACACACACACACACACACACACACACACACACACACACACACACACACACACACACACACACACGGAATTGGTTAGAGACATTAATCAGCAAGAAACTTGAGATTCAAAGGAAATTAGCTCACCATCAGGTTGTATAATACATAAAATTAACCAAATCCCTTACGAATCCATACATCTACCCACATATGTACATATACTTACAAACCCTCTTACACACAATGCCTGACCACATGATACGAACTCAAAAGTGGACAATTCCTACATCTGGAGCCATGATTGTAGAGTCACAGAATGACAGAAAACAGGGTCTGAGTAATCCATGATTTTTTCAAAACCCATGCTTCAGGGAAATAATTTAATTAAGAGAGTGCAACATCAAATATGAATTTGATTAATTTAATTGCCGCATGTTCTACAATTAAACTCTAACAAACCTTTATCAAAAACCATATGAAAAGGTTAAACATAATTTAAAGGCAAAGAGAAATAAAGCTTCACAGTTTTCACTGAATCTTCAGAAAGCTTCTATTCACCGCTCTGTTTCTTTTTCTTTCATGATGGCATTGATGAGCAATTTTGTGAAGTGGACTGAAAAGAGCCACCTGAGGCTGAATGTCAGCGAGACCAAAGATATGGTCATCAACTTGAGGAAGAAGAGGTTGTCATCTCAGCCGGAGAGGGGGGACAGACTGGAATTTTAGCGCCGAAGCCGTATTCAAGGAGAGAACAAGCAGACTATTTCCTGAGGAAGTTGAGATCCTTCAGCGTGTGCAAGGTGATGTTGGACATGGTTCACTAGTCTGTTGTTGCAAGTGTTGTGTTCACTTTTACAGCCATCTTTCAAAGATATCACAGCTCCAGCTGCAAGAGCATTGGTCTAATTAGACAATTCACTTTGCCATTTATTACTTTTAAGCATATTGACCTCAACAAAATACAAGGTGCACTGAATACTAGTAATCGGAACCAACACAAGTTGAATTATAACGAATCAGAGTAACTGAAAGGAGTTGAACATACGAGAACTTTTCTAAGGACATTAGTCAGATAATCTGATGAGAAGCAAAATGACTTCATTGCAGAACAAAATGCTATTTGTTGAATCCAATGCCTGTAAAAATTTGGTGATCCATGTGTTTTCAGGAGAACATCTGCACAGGTGTTCAATAACTAGGGAAAAAAGCAAAGAGAAAGTACAAGTACCGCATAAGTGTGAGATAGCTGGATTGATAGCCAGAAAGAATCTGTAGAGAGGTCAAAATCTTTTACGTAAGGCAAAATAAGATCAAATTCCATATTTGCATCATGCAAAATAACGCCTTCCTTCCTTTCTGTAAAAGACGAGTTTTCAGAGAAAAGCACATTAAAGTGTGTGTACATGCATTAATATTTGTTGAAGACCCGAGTTCAAGCATTATAGCAAGGGTGCTGTCTTTAGTTTAAAAATCTGACTGGACAATTGTAATTTTTCAAGGCATCATAAATGCTGACAATTCTATATCAACTTTCACTCAATTCACCAATTTTTTGGTCTATTATTTTAATTGATAATTTTATTTGTTAAGTGTCATGTCTCTTACCAGGCACAGGTGCCCTTTGAAATCTCTCAATGCTACCTGCTAGAATAGAGAGGGACACGTCTACTTCAGGAGTTGATGGAAACCAACACAGGGGGTCAACCTTTAGAAAGATAATAAAAATAAAAAGCAAAGTATAATATGGAAACTATTGTTATATACCAGTAGAGTTATAACTAGGAGGTAGGACCCACACACAGATACAGGACTCCGCACCAAGAAAGACTGTATTCGAAAACAGCAAGTTTACTTAGACCAATTAACAGGTACACATGGACCGGTAAGGGGGATTCAGGGCGAATACTAAAAAGCAAACACAACTTGTCCTTGGGCATTTCTATTTTTTTTTTAATCCATATGATGAGCAGAATGTAGCAGAGATCAGTCTGCCATCTGCTCACCCAAAGGTGGTTGTGAAACAGCACGTTTTGTGAAACCCCTTCAGTAAAAATAAAGTTGTCAGAAGCCTTTGATCAAACTGTTCAAAGCTGATGCTTAGAAATTGGCCTTCTGGGTAGAGCAGTGAAATGAATGTCTGGAGTTCTGTCCCAGTACCAGTGGCAAGGACTGTTAACAGATGCCCAGTTTCCATCATATGTCTCCCTCACTTGGCAGTAGTTGCTTTTTGACATGTTACATCACACAGTAAGCCATTTTCAGAGGCGATCGAAGAACAGCCAGGAACACTGACAAATGTCATTGTAGGTAGACATCACATCCTTTCCCAACTAACTGAGCTTGACGCTGTTTCTCCCTTCAGACCTTCCTGGTACACAACCACAGGGCCACTAGGACTAGAAATCATCTCCATCTATCATTGGTTGATATTACTGCCACTAACTGAGTCACCTCTACATTAATTGGATTGAAGCTGCAATGCTGTTTGAGTTGTTATGAGCCTATGGGGACTGTTGGGCCGACTGACAGACTGTGGCTTGATAGCCAACCTCTGAAGTCAGGACAAGGTTCAGTGGTTGTGGGAGCAGAGATATGGCAACCATTTAAAACATTATCATGTTGGGGCCAATTCAAATGTAAGTAAGGGCCAGGAGTAGATGACATCATATTTTACTAACAATGATAAGGGCGTGTGTGTAATGGGAACAACTGTCAGCACAGACTCTGCTGCAGTCTGCAGAGGTTTTGGGAGTGAGGTCTCTTCAGAGAATCCTGAATGGAGAATTATAAGCGTGAGCTTTGTTTTTCAGGCATCCCTGCATGGAAACTGTTGTGAAAGAAATAACAAACTGAAAAATATTTAGTGATATACTTTCTTAGTATAAGTATGCCGGATCTATTGACATCTTGTGGTGAATTGTGCTGATTGCATGTCCCCGCCTCAACGAGTGAATAAGATGTACTATGTGCCTAACAAGAAGGCATTTGGGGGGCGCGTTGTATGGAAACAGAGGGAATTTATAACATGGAGACTCTGAACTAACAAAGCATCAGCGTGTGTCCCATTGGTGTGATCACAATTGCATAGCTCAGAGCACAAGTGTGAATCCACCCAGGATGCATTGCAGAAACATTAAGATCTGATTATCAGTATCACATATTGAGGCAACAACATGTGCTGCTTTCTTTCCAATTAAGGGCAGCTCACTCTGCAGCTAATTTCAAAGTTATGCATATCTCCACCTCGGATCGGCTGACTATTTCAGGCTGTAGTGAGTCAACCGCGCTTTAAAAAAATTGGTAAAAGAATACAAACCATTGCTAGTATGTCCAGTTACTTACATATTGTTCCTTTACAGGTTTGTAGACAATCTCGACAATCTGGTGCTTCATTACCAGAATTTTTTCTCTATAACATAGTCAAATATTTGCCATGTTATAGAAAACAAGTAAAGGCAATACCACTACATAGTTAAGACAACAGAAATACAAGGAGACATTTAAGAAAAATATAATTTCCAAAAATAGCACAGGTCAACACCCGTGACAACCAAAAGACAGCAGGTTCGTGGAGATGCACTCTGCCCCATATGTCCCCCAGTCTGCAGCTATCTGTAACTCATGTTGTTACAATAAGAATATTTTCTTACACATTGCATCTTACATATATCAAATGTAAGATATATATTACATATATATATCACATATATCTGTTATACATACCCTAGGACAGGCACCCTTGATCAGCTGCACACTGAAAACTAAGAGTCCCACCCAGAGATCCAGATTAAACAGTCAATTCAAAAGGATTCAAGAGAACCACTGAACTTGCTTGTCTGTATCTGTGTATTCATATTTCTTTGTAGAAGTAGACACTGTTTACAAAACATCCTTTTATTACCTAAATCTTTGTTTCACATACCACCCACTTTCCCAGCCATCCATTAATAATCAAAATCAATTTGCTGTCCTCACAGACTAAGTATGGTATTACAGTGAAAGACCACAGCACCACTGAGAATAGACTAGAATTTGTTTGTGAACCCATGAATTAGATCACTGTTTCTTTTGGCAATACGCTCTTCAGAGAAAGGAAAGTTTCTCAACAGAAAGAAAGTTGATATTTTTGCATATTAAGACCGATATGTAATGCTTTAGAGAGAGAGAGAGAGAGAGAAAAAAAAAACATTGATGTATGAGAGATGATACACGAGAGTCCAGATTGGAAAACAGGTGGATGCAGGTTGCAACAAATACAACATAACGAACCCTATCATTTAACATACACATACTGTTAAATGGTGACTAAATACTAAACACAACTTCCAATGTGAGCATTACATTTTTGTTTTATTTCTTTTATGTGGATTAAAAGCATCATAATGGCATTTTTTTTAAAAAGAACCAAAAGGGCTAATTTGTCGTGTTTCACTTGAGTGTGTACAGTAGTAAGAGCGTGGGAGTTTAGCTTGGCTGGCCAACTCTCTCCAGGTTGCCAGTAAATTCTCCACCAAGCAGTCAGCTCAAAAATAAATATACTTCTTTTCATCTAAGACATGATCCCTTTGTCTTTCAGTAGGCAGTATTACTCAACTGCATTTAGAAAAACCTGGGGTCATGATCTAATTTGTATTACTTGGATCTTTGCCACCTCTCCTTGAGTCCATGGTGGCAATAATGCAGCTCAGTGACAGGCTGTCATGGTTATTTGCGAATTTTGATTTTGTTGTTTTGTCTGAACTGTTTGCACTAGGTGGAACATCAGCGTACAATGATACAAGACGGTGGCTGATAAAATCTACAAACACAGGCCCAACAAATAAAAATATCCAAATGAATGTCTCAAAAATTCATTGGCAGGTCTTCCAATCAAACCTTACATTTAATTGATAAACATTAAGGGGTGAATAGCTTACTTAAAAGCAATAAATATAGTACATCAGAGTGTACATTGAGATGTTCAGCAACTGTGGCTCCCACTCAGTTTGCCTTGTTCTTAACATAACACAAATACACTACTGACAAAAAAATCCTCACCTGTTACAATAAAACAGGGGGCAATAGGATACAGAAAGGCTACAGGAAACCTAACAGTAAATTGATGCTTGGGGTGTCAAAAAGTGGTCAAGAATGACTGGAGTGTATGAACACATAATGGAAATTAAAATATTTTGGAAGGCAAGGTCTAGCCAATTTTTGTAATGCAACTCAGTGAGCCCATCTGCTGGCTGTTTATGACTACAGTAATGTTGCTTGCTCCCAACATGAGCATGATGAGACAGGATTTGAATAAGAATGCTGCAGGAAAAAGATTAACAAAACAGGGATTTAGTAAAATGTTCTAGCAAATTAATTTATTCAATAGCGCCCCATGTAGAATTCAGTCATATCTTACAAATGTCTAGTATATGCACAAATATGAGACAAACTAGGTGAGAAGGTTACAGTGAACATAAGGTATTTCATTGAAAATCCAAAAAAATTAAAATTATTGGCAAACAAAGACAAATGTCTTCCCACATAATCATTATTATGGCCCAGAAAGAGCCCTGTTGGACATTTAGTTAAATAAAATAATGGCATAGGCATAGGAGGAGGAATATCTTTTGTGCTCTTATATCTGTGAAAGCAGTCAGTAAATATGAAATGATTGGACAACATGATAAGAATGAAGTAAGCCCATGCTGCATTTTATCTCAAATGTGAAGGCTGATAACTTCAAACTAAAAGCTCACAATTAAAATATTCACACCTCCTCCCTTTGACATGTTTTAAATAGTTAATCTCAATATAGTAGACTTTGCATTATCTATAGATAACTAGTTTACCTCATTGAGGTAAAATGAGTTTAATTTTAATTAAGTTTCATATGATGAATTTTCAGGCTTATGAATTATATACTAATTTTATACAGTTCAGTCAAATCACAAATCCCTAAATAGCCTTACCATTAGGATTTTGATCAAGGAAGCTTTTTCACATTCGCAGAAACCAATACCATCTTTTGCACAAGCTTTACCAAATATATTTACCCTCTCTGTAGATCATGCACCAACTTGTTCCCCTCACAAAAGTTTAGAGTAAAATGGTACTACTATTTTTAGAGATTGTTTCGCCATTACATTTAGAAGGCAGTGAAAAAATACACTGTCATCTAACGTAAATGCAGCAGATTAATTTAAAAATAAGGAAATTACACGGCAGATACACAATGATTACAGGCATGATCACGATAAACACATGAACGTAGAATCTGGAGGCAAATTACAAAGTTTCGGGACCATTAACATTCAGGTTACCACTTTCAGTCCAAGAAGTTGCCCAATCCCGTCTGAGCGAACTTTGGTTTCATACAGGTAAACAATCCGTGTGGAGAGGAAAAATAAACTAAACATACTGGCTGATATAGTCTTGCAACTTGCACCACCTAATGTACGTGTATGATTTAGCATCACCTAAATTGTGTGAATCAAACTGATCATTGGACCATTAACTATAACCAGCAAATGGAAGAGAAAGTCTTAGTTGTGTGTGATGTCTGCTAGCAACACCAAAAACCCTGAATTTGGCTGTTGTCCTCAGACACTTTTCATTGTGGAAAGGTTCTGGAATTGTTAAAGGCATACTCAGAAACTTTGCCTCAAGATTCCGGATTTCACAAGTTTGACTTTCCTTGAACACAGCATAATTGTCACATGGCACATTTTCCTCATTATCAGAGAAATGTGAATTGGCGGGACTTCATGATTACATTTTTTTCTCATTCTAAGGTATGACTGAGTAACAGGAACAGCATTAGGCTCTTTATCGACTGCGTAAAAATGTTGCACAGGGCCACGTCAAGATTGTGTGACGTAAGCAGGCCCATTAGCGTGAAGTAAGTTGGCCCACCAGATTTACATTGCCATTTTTGAAACCAGGCAGTGATGTTGAGCATACAAGCAAATACAACCAGGAAACAAGTTGAAGCATCAATAGTCAACTTTAGAACATGGCTGGTGTCAGCAGAAGACCAATAAGTGAAATGGTATTAACGTTAAAAAAAAAAAAAAACCTAATAATAATGATAATAATAATAACAGTCAATTTTCCTCTTAGAGCACTACTAACAAACACAATGACATCATTAAGCATCAATAAATGGGATAGTTTACTCACTGCAACTAATTTTGGGAAGACCAATCAATCTTCAGGTAAGGCTGGCACTGTTGTTTTTACATTCATGGGAACAAGACTGTTAACCAAGTACCACAGCATGGTCAGATCCACAACAGAGTGGAAACAAGATTCAGTTCTTTAACTGTTTTACAATCAAGCTAGGAAAGGCACTGGAATAATGTTATATCACATTAGATAATTATGTTCTGTTATCCATTTGAAAAAGGTAAAAATCTAAAAATATTTTTGAACAAATTTTTTGAAAAATAAAGTTTGACACACTTACAAAAATTATTTTTTGCACCTTTGACTTATTTTAGCAAGGAGAGATTACAAAAGATAATTTGCTTTAATTAAAAAAGGAGGAAATGCATATGGCATTTTGGTTGGACTATGCATCTGATTGACACAATTTGCACACAAAAAAAAGTTTTGTAAGACATTAAGATGATAACCAAGTTTTGTGCTAATTCAAAAAAGGATGTCTGAGTCCTTATGGGTGAAGAGATTTGAAACACTCTTTTGAAATGGTTATTTTTCTGCCACAAAAGCAAAACTTATGTGGCCCACAAAGGAGAAAAATACGTAAAACAAATAAAAATACCAGCGAGGAAAGAAAAACGTGGGTCACAGTGTTAACCATTAGGAGATTATCTTTTTAGAGGCAAAATAACAGCGCTACATCAAACAATGCCTTCATACTTTGATAAAAAAAAAAAAAAAAAAAAAAAAACTTTTGGAAGTCTTTGACAGAAGGGTCACTGGATCTCCAGGCTGCTGTATCTCCCACCACGTGGCAATGTTAGTGCTCGCCATGACAATGGCACTTGATAGTTCCGGGGGACAGTGCCACTGACATTTTCTTCAAAGTATTGAAACAGTCGATACCACCAAACCCTTGAAAATGGATTGTTCTGTGATGTCTCTTTCAGCGACTAACCCAAAACAGAAAAAGACAAAAATGTTCGTTATGAAATTACATTTTCAGGCAGATATTAAGTTAAAATGATTGAGCCATGATTTTACTTTGACATTTTAGGTCAATTTATGTACACAATATTTCAAAGCCAATAATATGTTAAGAGCTAATATGTTTAACAACAAACTGTATAAACCATATTTAGAGTGTTATGATTCGTGAAACTATACTAGAATAATCACCATAAAAAAGCTGAAGAAATCCCTTCCATTGTTAATAATGGATGCTTCCTAATAATGTAATATCAAATTTATCTTGATATACTTTAAAATCAGACTGATAAATGACTGCAAACCTCTGGATAGAACTATGAAACTATAAATCAAGTTCTAATTCGCTTTGAGGACAATACATCAGCATTTATCTTCGCCCAACAAGAACCTTATTCCATTTGCAGGTCCTTACTGCCTAACAAAATGTTTGATAATTTAGTTTAAATATTTTAATTTAACTTCATAGGTAGTATTACACATGTAAATCACAATTCTTGTGTTCACACATTTCAAGTATTGGTATTGCCTTTTGTAAATGACTATAAAAAGTGTGGTTACTTTATATAATCTAATGCCAAATGTGTTGCTAGCATGTAGAACTCACCTGCTGGTTAGCCATTGTGTGGTACCACCAGAAGAGACGCGTTGTGATAAAGTATGCCACCACCACATCCACAGTGTAGTGGTCATGGGCCAGAAGGATACAGAAAATTCCAACTACACTCAATGTCCAGCAAATCCAGTGGTACCACCAGAAACGCCTAGGGGAGTCTGGTAAACAAGAAAAATCTTAGCTAGCTAGCAATGAACTTTAAGAAAAAACATTTATTAGCAACAAATGATGCTATTCACTTGTGGGGAAAAAAAAATGAAGTCAGAGCTATTCTCAATTTTAACACTAGATGTCTCTGCTGCATCAGTTGGATTTTACAAGCGGAAACCCTTGAAAGGCATTGAAACTTCATAAGATAGAGAGGAAGTAGTAGTTAGAGTCACCTTGAGGCGGGGTAAAAACTTACTTTGAGTAAATAAAGTAAAAATGCAAATCATACGGTTCAAAAACATGATTGCCTATTGAATGACCAAAAATGTTAGCACAAAAGAAAGGTTTTACCACAAGAAACTAGTATGTTAGTAGTTTCACAACCAATATTTCAACATTTCCTCTGCAGGTTTTTTTGGTCTAAATCTGCTGATGCAATATAGTATTGCAAAATGGAATCATTACTAACATGACCTATGGAACATGGGGGGAACCTATCGCACAAGTTAAGAAATAGAATATGTATATTAACAGTTTGACTTTGCAGCAAAGGAAATATAAACATTTTTGATGAAACAACTAAAAGGTAAAAAATGTATACTAAACACTTATTTAAATGTGGCTGGCAAACTATAAGTCAAAGGCACATGGCCTTTTAGTTCTATTGTCCTTCTGACATAAAAATGAAAATATTTCCTTCATTTATTCTGGTAATCTACTGTTGTACTTAAACGTAAAAAAATAATAACAATTTAGAGAATAAATGTGTTAATCATCCTGAAATTTATCTGTCAGGCAAAAAATACGCCTTTCTAAGCACGACAATGAATATACTTTGGACTTACATTCCTTGATGAAGAGGTATGTCAGTGTTAACATAACAGTGTGGCCACTATACAGATAATCTCCACACATGGTGTGAGACCCTGTGATGGATAAGCCCCCACCAGCAATCATCTTCATTATTCTCCTTATCTGTGCTTCCCAGTCTCCAAGGAGCTAAAAGAAAGTGCCATATACTGTGTTGATTAAAAAGAGCAACAACATCATCATAACAATCATGTTCAGGCAATGACTGAAAAAACTACATGTAATATGAATCTGTGGTGGTGGTCAGCAGCAAACGGCAGTAAAACAAATGCATGAAATTTCTATAACATTATGCTATCATTGATAATGTTTTATTTATACTTAATTTATTAATTTCCCATGCATTTTTTAAAATAATATAATAATGTATTAATAATGAATTTATAAATAAAAAAAGGTCAAAATTAATGTCAATGGCCAAAGATAAACCATTTGGAGTTTGACAGTTTGTCTATTTTTTTTCATTTGACCAAACTTAATGTTGTTAAAACTAAACTGTTAATACATGATAAGGTATCTTAATTTAACATTTTACACTATGCACTTCAAGAATATGTGCCTGTATGTCTTAAGGTTAAACTAAATTACATAGAAAGGCAGATTTCTTTCAACCTCAAATGTCCTTAAACACACACTTTAGAAATTTCATATTTGTACTGAAACAAAACAAACAAAAAAAATCTTCAATTAACAGTCGCTAATAAAATTTTGTATGGTGTATATTATACCTTTGGAGAGCATTTGAAGTGCATCCCAGGAACAGGCAGAGTGGTGATATACATTGTAATACACCGGTACAGATAGAGAGTTCCCACAATAAAAAAGAACCGCCTGCCTATAATAGACCTGAGGACGGAATAAAAAAAGTGACAATTAATCACATTAAATAATTGAACTGGATACTAGATGTGACTGTAAAAATATCAGACTGTACCTGTGCTTGAGTAGAATCCACTGTATCACCCAGAATCCCACCAATAGCATTCCATTAATCTCGCAGACAGAAAAGGCCCACTCTATCCTGTTGAACAGGTCAAAGAACTTATCAGGCAGTGGCGGGGTATGCTCCTTGGGGGGTACTCTCTCATGGACCATTGAAATTACAACAGTGGTGGTTATAAAGCAAAGCACTGCATAGATGAATGCTATGCCAGTTTTTCCCCATTCCTCGGGAAATGAGGAGCGTGGAACTCCCTTCGTGGGGATGGGAATGTGAACCATCTCCATCCGGAAGTCCTCCATCCCCAATGTGCCATTCCTCTGTGGCTTGATAGTCCCATTGGACAGCCCAACAACATGTCCATTTGTATGACCATTTTTATGAGCCTCAATGTGGGTCTCTATCCGAAGTGTCTCCAGACGCTCCAAAAGCTGTTGTCCACAATCACATGACACCAGTGAGAGGGGGGGTGTCTGGAAATCTGCCTTTGTGAGTTTGAGCAATGCAGAGCCATCTTTTTGATTGAGGGCATCCATATATTCTGGCATTCCCTCTTTGTTCAGCCACTCAGACACGTCCTTGGCAGACCATGTTCCTACCTTCTTCATCTTGACCAGTGGACTATTTAGAGGATAATGGGGTCCTTAGACTAGACAGGATAATTCACAGGAGGTTTAGAAGTCTATGAAGTAGAAGTTAGTCCACACCAGCATTGGGGCATGGTGTTTCTTGAGCATTGAATATCAGCACCCAGAAGGACCTCAGCCTCCTTCAAAAATGATAAAGAGGGTGAATTTTTACTTGATACAGATCCTCATGGGATCTGCGTTGGGTTAATTCCAGCAGATAGCAGGTGAATTCCTGGGGCCTCCTTTGGCCTTTTCCCCCGTTAAAATCTTCTTCACAAACTGCACAACTGTTTAAAAAAAAGGAAAAGCAGGATATGATTCACAATTCTTGTTTCCACTACCAAACTTGCAGACCGTTGCTAGCCAATCCTTGACTGGATGAATGGCCATATGTAAAACCTTTGTGAGAACAAAAACAGTAAGCTTCTTTAATACATTTTTTTTTCTTTCAGAAGTGACATAGAAAGCAAGGGTCATGCATAGTTTCACAACCTACGGAGAAAATTGTATCGGGCAGCTTGTAATGTAAAGCACACATTGCTAAATGTAGTGGTTAATTAATACACAACAGCTGAGAAGCAGATCCAAGGTAAACAAATGAACAAGTGAAAAGAATGGAAGAAAAAAAAAAAATCACAAGGTAACTGAAAAAGTGATTGGATAAATACACAGAAAACACTTGAAAAGCTAAGCCACTTGAAATT
Source organism: Fistularia commersonii (assembly GCF_037954325.1). NCBI lineage: Eukaryota > Metazoa > Chordata > Actinopteri > Syngnathiformes > Fistulariidae > Fistularia > Fistularia commersonii. The sequence goes on from NC_141285.1 coordinate 17,863,997, forward strand.
TTGATCGAGAATAACCCAAATTACTTCAAATAAGCTTGAGCAAATCCAAAACAATATCAAAAATTTGTTTTTACAACACAATTCAGTAGATCAACTCCTGGTGTAACTTTCTGATCCAAGCCTCATCGGGGATCAGACTGATGCTCAGAGATTCCCAGGAAAGGAACTTATAAATCTGTTGCATACTATATGTTTGTTTACTGTCTCTTGTTGTGGTGGACAAATGGTGGACCTGATTTTGCATAGTGGACTGGAGCTGAAGTCAAGCTCTGATCCACTGCATGCAGTAGAGGAAAGGGAGATGATAGAGGGGAAACTGGCCGTGAGGAGGAAGCATAAATCACAGTGAAGGTCAGCACCGACAGAGCCCCACCCCTGTAAAGAGAGAAATCAGCCAGCAGTTTGGCCACAGCTCAGACAGTTAAGTCCAGCAGTAGCAAAAATGAAAGAAAATAAAAAAACCTACACCTGTGGTTCTTTAAGATGGCTGCAGAAACAGCACATCGCCTCTTTGTTACACCTTGACATGGCTAAAACTAGTTTCATTTAACTAGTAAAACAGAGGTAAACTGAAAGGCTACAACCAGAACCATGAACAATTTGTAAGATCCCTCCTCTGAGGTTCATAAAGCAAATGCCAGATTTAAAGTTTAAATACAGACGTATAGATGTTATTAAACAGCTTTCTTTATAACTTAATAATTTAAACTACAATAATTTAGTTGAAGTAGCAGCGTGGCACAGAAGTTAGAGCCATTGTCTTTGAAACCAAACATTCCTGGTTTGATTTCCGGCTCCTCATAGTGTGTCGAAGTGTTGAGCAAGACACTGCTCCACTGGTGGACGGCATGCCTACTGCTCATGGTTCATTCATGATGGGTTAATTGCAGAGAACAAATTTTCCCATGAGGATTAATTATTATATTTTAGAGAAGAATATTCAGGAGATGAAATGTTAAAAACAGCTATATGGATGCATGTAACCAAGTACTTTATACTATAGTAATTAATTTTCTAAGGATATTTTAAAAAGATATTCATGAGATAATATTTCAAAAAAAAACAAAACAAAATCTCTACCTGGGTTCTCCACTAGGGAGGTAATTTGTAACAACTGACTATTGCCACCTCTAGGTAATGCTTAAATACATGTTCTTTTGATTGCTTCATGTACCAGACCTTGGTGGATTCTGGCATCCAGGGCAATTGGTGTGATTGAAGAAATATCAATTATTTTCACTAGTTCCTTGTATGAAGAGGCTGCTGCTCCTCTAGATTTTGTTTTACATCAACTTGACTACAAACTCCGTCTGAAACACAATATTTTGGACACGGAGAATACCTGATACCTCTACCCTATTTTCTATATTGTTTGTGCATTCTGCATTTTTCCCAAGTATGTCAACAGCATAGTGGGAAAATAACTAAAGAATCTAGATGGATGACCAGATGCAAATTGGACATGGAAAATAATTGATGTATCATATTTTGTATATTGATGGTATTTCTTTCACCTAGACCCATGACAGTGGCTTGCTGTCCTAAATTTCTGCAAGCACATCCTGTCATCTCATTGTCCTTGCCCTCCTCTCCAACCTCCCGAATTGGGAGGTTGGAGAGTAGGGAGTAGGTCTGACAGCTTGGCTTTCATGATTGAGAAGGTTGCATTAAACAGGTCCCGGACAGTACTACACCAGGGGGTTGGCTGGCCATTTGGTCATCACTGGTGAGGTGTTAGATTCCTTTGCATTCTCCTTTATGTTGCTGCCCTTAGTCCGTGCAAACATTTTTAAAAAGTGCATCCTCCTATCAGCTTGCCTGACATAGCTGGTCCTTTTGCATGCGGTGAAGAAACTTCCTAATGCCTCACCACTTGGTTTTACTTGTTGCTAGTGATGGATCTCTCCCTCTCTCTCCCCTTCTTCCTTCCTCTCCCACACTCTCCCAACCTCTCCCTCTATAAAAAATTAATTCATAGATGTAAGAAATCATTAAACCATTTATACAACTAATGAAAGACAAAGTTGATTTAACGATGGTGTAGCTCACCTTTGGTTTTCTTCTTTAAACAGTGTAATGTGTCTCACATTTGTTTTTTTAGGTTCCCAAACAGACTTATTTTCTTGTTCAAGATTGATTTGTCATGTATACATTAAACATATACCTATGTAGCTTCTCCTGCTTCCTTTAAAAACATAGGATGAACTAATGACTCAGTATCAGGGACAATGCCTCTCACCCCTTGCATGCTTTACTAAAGTCCTAGAGAGCTTTCAGTCATAGACTGAGACCACTAAGAAGCACCACAGAGTCCCACAGGTTTTTCAAACTAACAAACTATATGACTCCTCCCTTTCTGCAAGATGGAAACCTGACAGCAATAAAATCAAATCAATATCATGTTTCCAGTGAATATATGTAATGTCGGAGCCTTCCAGCAAAAGAATTTCCTTTGGGGTGAAACTTCTATTCTATTCTTCTATTCTAATTGGTTTTACAGACAAAAGTGTGTGGCACAACCCAAAGGTATGAGTATTACCAGAGACAGACTTTAGCAGGATATTTGGCAACGGTCTAACAATTTTTCAATAAATACATGCTCCTTACTCAAATCAAAAATACTTGTGATATTCTTCATACCATAGATACCTTTGTATTCTTCTTTTTCTTTATAAATCAACAGTTATCATTATCCCACATGATTCACTTCTTTATTTGAGAGGGAGGAGCTTGGCACTACACTTCAACAATGGCTTACTGACGTTTGTGATCATCTGTACATTACAGGGGGGAAAAGGTTTTGACATTTGTACAATTCAACCTGTAAGGGTTCAGCGGTACGCTGGAGCCAATTATAGCTTATAGGGAGCAACAGGGAAGGAACATACACTAGGATGACAAGAAAGATTGACATGGTCTCAGTTAACCACAGGGTTGAAAAATAGATACAGAGAACCATTTACAAGCATATTTAAACTTATAGGTGGTTCAGATAGCCCCATTAGCTTACTTGAATCGCTTTTGGCCTTTGGATAGAAACAAGAGATCCCAAACCATACCACTTCCAAAAATGTTGCTATACCATTCTGAACCAAGTACATGAAAAGGTCCTAATAACTCAAGTGAGATGTCAAAGTTCAGATGCACCACTTATATCTGAGTATTGTTACAGATTGGTGAAAAAAAATGTTCTCGCTCATTCACAATAGCTTATATCAGTATGAATATAAAAAAAACATGGGGAGGGACATACAGTGATAAACAAGCAATAGGACTATAGAAGTAACTTTAAATTATAAAGCCACTTGGAATATAGACACTTGGAATATGATGATTTGTAACACTACTCAAAAAGTGGATACAACACAAAAACAAGACCACATGACAAACCAGCTGCACACCTTCTAGTAAGAGTGTGTTGGAGGTGCAAAGGCAAACACTATTTCATGGAGATGAGAAAGAGACAAAGAGCTCTACTGTCAACAGAGTGCAATTCAGACAGGTTAGAGATTAGCTGTGCTGAGGACCTTTGCTCTATGAAATCAGCTTATAGCATGCTCTGGAAAAATTACTGCACAACCAAATTGGCAAAGTGAGAATCACATTCACTAAAATTAGTTTCCAATTACTTTAGTTCATTACAAAGTAATACTTTTAAGAAATTGCTGATTATACCAAAAAAAAAATCTGATGGAAGTCATTGCAGCTGAAGGATAATAGAACGAGTACTTTGGTATTAGCTGTTAACTACTACTAATGGATGTTAATTTTAACTAACCAATGCCAGGTTCACTAAGGATAACAACTTGAAGAGAGCTTTAGTTTACTAATGATCAAAGGTTGGGCTTTATGTAACTGCCAGACAGAAGGCAACAGACTAAACCTGAAGACAATATTATTTGAGGACAAGGAGGCACAGAAAAAGCAGAAAGTCTGGAAATGCTTTAACCGTGTGATATTTTGAATTTAATACAACAAAAATAGAGAAGATCCTCTATAAACAAAGAATTCTGTCCTTGGTAATAATTTCCCTTTAGACCTAATGTAAATATGGCAACAAGAGAGAATTGTTACATGAAGCGCGAAGCAGATTGTCAACACTGAGGTGTGTGTTTACTGTACAGTAAACACACACCTCAATGTGAGTTCAATTGTGATTTGTTTACTTCTTGAAAGCCTGACTCTTACAGAAATCATTTAAGTGATGTTTTAAGTGTTCAAAGTAGGATTTTTTTCCATTTCCATGAAGAAGAAGCAAAGTACACATTCATTATTACATGGACACACATATACATGACAACCTTTGGACCCAATACTGCCCACAAACCACAAGTGACTGAAAGCAATAGACAACTTGCTACTAACACACTTCCTTCAAAACAAACTGCCTCAACTGTTTGAACAAAGAGCAGATGTATTCTGTGAGCTGAAAAAAACAATGCATTACCATTAAATGAATGTCAGTCTGATGGCTCATAGAAACACTTTGCCGTGCAACTATGTACATAAATTCTAACTTAACCAAAGTCCTTTAAAATGATTCAAGATGTCAGTGATGCATGTAAACCACAAGTAAATTCTAACACTGTAATCATGTAATCATAATTTACCCCAAAATGAATTTTGAAAAGTTGACCAAACTTTATGTTAAGAATGCTCTCATTTGTTTAGATCAATCAAGGGACTGGTATTTTTGGTGGGTATTTACTTAGGCACATCGGGAAAATTGAGCAACACCACTTAAATCGTCTTCTCTGTAAAATGCAGATCTTGGCAGGTTTTTTTACCCCTCACATATTTCAGACCACAAACAAAAATAAATAAAAATGCACAACCAGGGGACACAATTTTGCATAAAAATGCTGGCCAGTCATTTTCTACAAAACAATTTATTCTAAAAACACCAAAAGTTGCTGAATTTTTGAATGTGGTTTTTGAAGTTTACCCTATATACACCATGCATGCATGCACAAAGGAGGTGTGAAGTGTGGTTTGCAAAGGCAATAATTTACAAGCTTCCAATCCAAATTATGCACACTGATGTGCTTTGTACAGTGCCTGAAGTCACTTGTTTCCACTGATGACGATTCCTGAGCTTAAAACTAACTGATCTGATTACTTTTGTCACTGTGAATCACTTTCACACACTTTCCATTCATTCTCTTCTAGGGGGTGAAATATCAGCAATTTATATCAAAATTAAATAATTCTGGGTGTGTCAAAATCCACTTATGGCGGTTGCAGGAGTGAACATTTGGTTTCTGTATCTGCAAAAAAAAAAAAAAGAAAAAAAAAAGAGTTCAAATGACTTGAACGCTTTAAAAGCTTTAAAGAAAGCTTTGAAATTATCACAAAGACTATGGCCATGTAAGTTAACGTCTATGTTTGTATACTTGACCAAAAAGTACAATTTGATGCATCCTACATAGCTAGGTAGACTTTATAAGCCTATCAAGATATGATCTTTGAGAGCAGGTGTACTGGTTATGTATTTTCTTTCAGAGATGAAAATCTCAATTCATTGAGCAATGAATATTTAAAAAGATGGATGGATGATTGCAGAAAGCTTGCCATTTGTAATACCTAGCAGCATGCTGAATTTAACAATTGGTATTTAGTATTCATAAATTCTAAGTATTTCCTGCAGGCCACAGAATTTGCAGCATGAACATCATCACAGACCATACAGCACTCAAGCCAAATCATGGACACAAGACGCTCAAGACCATCCATATATTGTTTCCTCTAATTATCATATCCCTCTGCAGATACAAGGAATGGCATCAAAGACTTGAAAAATAGAAACGATAAAAAAAAGCTATACTTTGGATAAAAACGGTAACAAATCAGCATTCCCTTGTGTGTTAAATATTTCCACTCTGAAAGTTTGTTGAGGCCAAATTGGGGGAAGAGGCACAAGGCAGCACATGTGATGCGAGAGAAAAATCCCACCCAGGAGGAACATATGTCAAGCAGATACACATACTGTAAACACAGTCCGCAGCTCATCTTGAGACGAACAAGAGTGGAAACATATGACTTAGTCTCAATAGCTTCATATGGATCAGGATACAGGCGCTCTAAAATGGGCTGGGATAAAAACACACACATGTATTGTAAATGAATACATGAGCACTTCTGTAAGCTTTAAAAGCAACTTCCTTTCTCCTAAACAAGTTTTCCTACCACATTCTTCTTCTCTTTTCAGCCTTTCCCTTCAGGAGTCACCACAGTGAATCAACCTTCTCGGTCTAACCCTAATCTCTGTATCCTCCTCTCTCACACCAACTACCTTCATATCCTCCCTCACTACGTTCATAAATCTTCTCTTTGGTGTTCCTCGATACTTCCTGTCTCGTAGCCCCAATTCCAGCAACCATCTACAAATATATTCACTATCCCTCCACTGTACATGACCAAACCATCTCAGCCTGGCTTCTAACATGTGCTGTTTCTCTGATGGACTCCATCCTGATCCTATTCATCCTGGTAACTCCAAAAGAGAATCTCAACATTTTCATCTCTGTGACCTCCAGCTATGCCTCCTATCTTTTCATCAGTGTCACTGTTTCTAGACCATACAGCATCACTGGTCTCACCACTGTCTTGTACACCTTTCCTTTTACTCTGGCTGATAGTCTTCTATAACATAGTACCCTTGACACTTTTCCAACCTACTTGAACCCGTCTCTTCATCTCTTTTCCACACTCTCCATTGCTCTGGTCTGTTGACCCCAAGTATCTGAAATCCTAAAACTTCTTGATCTACACTCCCTGTAGCCTCACTGTTCAACCCGGGTTCCTCCTATTCACACACATATACTCTGTCTCATTGCGACTAACCTTCATTCCTCTCCTTTCTGGGGCATACCTCCACCTCTCTAGATTTTCCTCAACCTGTTCTCTGCTCTCACTACAGATCACAATGTCATCTGCAAACATCATGGTCCATGGCGATTCTTGTCAAACCTCATCTGTCAGCCTCTGTGTCCCTCTTTTTTTTGCTAAAACCGCTTTCTCGGTATATACACGGCACTTCCTCATTCCACCACCAAGTCTCATTATCCACTTTCCTGCCAGATGACACACCAAGTACTCTCCTAACGGTCTACCTGATAACATTAACTGTAGTTGTCCAATCATCTGGAAGCTCTAGCTGACTCCTCAGAGCCCCCCTTTCTCAACTCCACCCTGAAAACCATACAACACTTCCCCCTTTTCAGTTTCCACCACTTTGTCCTCTGCTCTGCCTTTGTCCTGTTGATCTTCCTTGTCACCACAGTCATCCTACAAACCACCATCAAATGCTGTCTGGCTGCACTCTCACCTACAACTACTTTGCAGTCACTGATCTCTTTCAGGTTACCTCGTCTATATAAGATCTACCTGCGTGCTCCTATCGCCGCTCTTATAGTCACCCTATGTTCCTGTCTTTTCTAGAAAAATTGTTCACTTGAGCCATTTCCATCCTTTTTGCAAAATCTACCACCATCTGTCCCTCTACATTCCTATCCTGTATTCCAAATTTGCCAATCACTTCTTCATCCCCTCTATTGCTTGCACCAACATGCCCATTGAAGTCTGCACCGATTACCCCTCTTTTATCTCTAGGGATATTCAGCATCCCTTCATCTAGCTCATTCCAGATCTTCTTCTCCTCAAATTCACACCCCCCTTTTGGGGATTAGCCACTACCAACATTGAGCATCACACCTTCAATTTCCAGTTTAAGACTCATAAGTCTATCTGACATTCTTTTCACCTCCAGAATATTCTTAACAAGCTCCTCCTTCAAGATAACTCCTATTACCGTATTTTCACGACTATAAGGCGCACATAAAAGTCTTAGATTTTCTTCAAAATCTGCGACGCACCCTATAGTGCAGTGCGCCCTGTGTGTGTTGTTGTTGTTGTAAGGCAGACATAGTAGAGAACACCATGAGAACATTAAAGGGGGAAGTGTGGGCGTTGATTGTATATAAAAGAACTGGTATGTGCGTTATGCAGAACATCGTTGTTTTAACAACCCTGAAAATGGCAAAGGCACACGCTTCTGAAGCACAGTTTAAACAGAGGGCCATCAGCTACGTGGCAGAACATGGAAATCGAGCAGCCGCGAGAGAATTTAAGATTAATGAATCGAGGGTTCACAAGTGGAGGAAGCTGGAAAACAAGCTCAGACAGGTCAAGAAGACGCAGCTGGGTTTCCATGGACAAAAGGCAAGGTGGCCCAAGTTGGTGGAAAGACTCGGGCAGTGGGTCATCGAGCAAAAAACGAGTGGAAAGAGCATTTCGACGGTCGCCATTCGACTAAAAGCAGTAACGCTAGCAGAAGAAATGAAAATTGAACATTTCCAAGGAGGTCCGTCTTGGTGCTTTCGTTTCATGAAACAGTGCCATTTTTCCATCTGGACCAGGACTACAGTAGCGCAGCAACTTCCAGCAGATTATAATGAAAAGCTGGCCATCTTCCACTCCTACTGCAGCAAACACATAGCCGACAAACACATCCAGCCCAGCCACATCACTAACATGGACGACTACCATGAGAATGTTAAAGGGGGAAGTGTGGGCGTGGATTATATTTAAAACCTGCGCCCTATAATCAAGTGCGCCTTATGTGTGTGTAAAATACAGTAATGGCACAAGTAACTGAGACTGCACCTTTTAGTACGGTGTGCCTTATGATCGTGAAAATACGGTACATTTCTCTTCGTGCCATTACCATTAAAGTACAACTTAAAGCCTGCTCCTAATCTTCTAGCCTTACTACCTTTCCACCTGGTCTCCTGGACACACAGTACATGCACATTCCTTTTCATGTTGACCAACTCTACCTTTTCCTGTCATAGTCCTCATATTCACTGTCAGTCCCAGACTCTTGCCTTTCCTCTTCTCTCTCTGCTTCCGAACACACCTTCCTCCTCTCCAAACTACATTCAAACACCTAATTTGAATCCACGCTGGATAATGTTTTTTTTGTTTATTCAACCTAAAAGCTATCTGTGGTCTTCAGTTTCCTCTTTGGGTTTTCATAACTCACTTGTGGTTTGAGAACAAGACAGCTGTTGGTCTAAACCAGCAGTCCCCAACCTTTTTTGTTCCACAGACCAGTTAGAGGCACAGGGGTTCAAATAATGAACACTTTTATCAGTTCATGGTATATATTCTGAATACAATGATTACACTTTAGGTTAGGCAATTTCAATAGTAGGTGAGGCAGTAAGGTGAAGGCGGAAACAATCGTTTTTCAAAATAAGATCCAGAGGGTCTAGTGAAAAAAACTATAATTTGTACCAAGAAAGATTTCCTGTGTGGACTGGTACCAAATGATCCGTAGACCACTATTTTGCCTTTTGTCCTTCTTTATTCATTTTCTTCTTAGTTTTTTTGAACAAAACCCAACACCTAGTCATCATCCTCTTTTCTTGGTTTTAAAGATTATTTTTTGCCCCCCTCTATTCATTTTTGTCCTGAAATATAAACAATTATATTTCATCAAAATTGAAATCCACCAGCGAAATTAATTATTCCAACATGAATAGACACACTTTTCTGAGCTTCAAAAGCTACTTCAATATTTTTTGGCAAGGCTTTTTCCAAGTCTTCGTTCATTTTCTTCTTTGCCTTTGTGCAACAGCTGTTGATTGTGCTTGATCTTTGTTTTAGAGCAATTTTTCCCCTCTATTCCTTCATGTCTTCTTTGACAAATGATTTCAATTACACACAGGTGTGTAAAAAAACCTAGGGTATGTACATGTTTGTCCTACTATATCAAGTAGGCATATTATATACCTATATTATTCAGCTATTCTTTTAGTGTATTTTCTTCTTGAGTGACACATAAAATAATTAATTAGCATGAATAATGACAACTGCTCATTATAAAAAGTCTGAAAATGTTTTTTTTATTACAGATGCAAAGATTTCAAAAAGGTAGAAAAAGGTAGTTCACTAAAAAAAAAAGGTGTCCGATCAAGATATTTTTCAGGAATGAATTCTCCTGTACACATTTCCACAAACTGGAAAAAAGGCTACTCAACTTGTTGAGAAGCCAAAATTGTCAATTAATACTGACAAAATCCATTGATATATGATATCAATATCATGTTTCATGTAAAGTTCCAAAGCATTTCAGTAAATGAAAATATTTTACAATAATTGTGTGTGTATCTTAGAGTTTTCCTCCAAAATTTTAATTGAACGTGACTTTGTCTCATAACTTTTGTGCATTTGTTTTTGAGCAGTAAAATTGAGCCTTAGGATTAGGAACTAAATTGCACAATACCAGGGAAAATACAGTTAGATGCTACGCAAACAATATCTAAAAAATATTGGATTAAATATGACCTAATCATTACCATCCACTGAGTGATCAAACTGAACACCAGTATAACACTACCTTATTATTTCAACTCTAATCGTCCCTTTTTGAATAGGCATTGATTTACAATCTCCATTTCATCTCCCAGTATTATTATATGGACAGCAGTAAAATATTATTAGGTTGAATGATGCTCTATTGTCCCATAACGTTTACACAACCCATTGGGACAGATTCCTCCTTAAAAACGCCAACCTTATTTTGCTTACCTTATCCAGTGTCCTAAACATACTGCTTTCTTTGCACCTTTTTTAAAAGTGTGGTATCATTTTACACACTTAAACCAACAATGGGTCAACAAGCACGCTCTCACCTGTATACGGTTACATTCTGCCCACAAAAACTCAACAGACTGCGGCCAATATTTACACAACAGTACTGGCCTGGTTTAAATGAGCGATATTATGGTTAAAAAGTAACAGTGTAACTGCTTCAGATTACAATGCAATTCAGTCCCATGGTTGCAATAGGTTAATATTCTTATACAGAATATCATGAATCTTTAAAAAATGCAGTTTTCCGACAAATATTAAATCCTCATTTTGTCAGAATGAAATCATTCAAATAAATGGCATATATTAAGGCCTGGATAAACATGGATTTTTTTGTATTTGGAAGGGACATACTTGATGATTCAGCTGTGTTTGAACAGAAAGAGGATGAATAACATGATTGGAATGTGCAGCATTTCAGAGATTAAAGGGTGAGCTCAATCTCCAAAAAATAGAAAAAAAAATCCATGTTGAGTCATGCAAAGTCCAAAGCTATAGTGGAATCTTTCCTACAGTAAAGAAGCAGTAAAAAGACTGGGTGCAGCACCTGGGTGTTATTACAGACTGAGAGAATGAACTGAAATAAAGGCACTACTTTACAGCTATGAATGAATTAAATAGTTATAATTTACCCATAAAATTAACTGATTTTCGGGGGAGGGACAGCATTTCATAAGACCCTTGCAAGAAATTGTTAATCCTAAGCATTTAAACCATCATGGATAAATCATAAGCAGTCGGTGCCATGGACCAGTTAAGGCACATATGTCAAAGTCAAGACGCGCGGGCTGGATCCGGCCCGTTAACAAATTATCTCTGGCCCCTGGGATGAAATTGATTATTATTGGAACCGGCCCACAGGCCGCAGCCACCTGCTGGTATTTTGAACGCACCAATACTACATTCCCCACAATGCAATGGTACCCCGGGAAGTCACTGCAGTGCAGCTAGCGGGCCTTGGTTTCATTCTTCATCAGCAGTCATAGCAGATGTCAAGTTTTAGTTACCTCCTCCCAAAAAAATTGGCTAAACAAAAGGTGGACGCTGAGAACAGGGGATTTCAAGGCAGGTGGGAGGCAGAGTACATGTTCACAAAGGTAAAAGGCCAACCTGTGTGAGAGAAAGTCTGGCTGCAGATGCGGATGGAAAACTTGAGCCACTTTCCCAGCTGCCAGACCATGAAAGAGAAGCTCTCTACCGCTGTGTTCCTGAGTGCACAGTTTGCCGATAAACTCAACATACTTGCTACTTGCGTCCGACACCCATTTGCTGACTTTGAAGCCCAAAAAAGCAGGTTTGCACTGCTCTGCAATCCTTTGCAGTTTACATGGAAATCGTACCCACAAACCTACAAATGGAGTTGATTGAGCTCCACTGCAATGACACACTGAAGGAAAAATATGAGAGAGTGGGTGCTGCTGAGTTTGCACATTTCATCCCCGGCATAATGCCCAAGCTGCGCATCCAAGCTGCTCAGACGCTCTCTAGGTTTGGTAGCACATACCTGTGTGAAAAACTGTTCTCTTTGATGAAGCTAAACAAAAAATCCCAAAGGAGCCATCTTAGTGATAAGCACCTTCACTCAATCCTGAGGATTTCCTCATCTCAGAGCCTGACCCTGAACATTGAAGAACTTGTACAAAAGATGAGACACCACCAAGTATCAGGCTCAGCCTCAGACAAGTGGTCATCACAGAGCATGAACGTATTTTTAGTTTTTAATTCAGGTAAATTTTTACATTTGTTTCTTCAAGATGTGATTTTTCTTTGAAGAAAATGCTGTTTTGTCTGTGTGCCATAGATTTTTGTATTTTAATTTATTGTATTTCATTAATGGACTAATTGCAGATAGGAGCCATCAGAAAGAATACGACTGATTTGAATTATTTATTTTTATTTTCTCATTTCACTATTTGAAAGCAGTAATTGATATGATCATAGAGCAACACGATATTGCATTTTCAGTTTATAATGCATGCGATTTTATTTATGCATTTAGGTCTTGGTTCAATCGGCTATGTTCATTCAGTTCAATATGTTTTAATAAACACTGAATTAGTCCGGCCCTCGGCTTGTAACAAATTTGCTTTTTTGGCCCTCTGTGTATTTGCCTTTGACATCACTGAGTTAAGGCATTCAGTGTCTTGCTCCACACAATTCAACAGGAGATTCATAGAAAGGAGCAGGAGCTTTTGGCTCCTTTTAACTACTTTTAAATTATTTTTTTAACATGACATTATGGTAATACCAAAACACGTTGGAAGTGAAGTGATTTGATACCATTATAATAATTATCTAATTGTACAACAATGTTATCTACACAGATGGGAAATTCTGTCAACATTGTTCATCCTAACAAGATGGCATTTATTAGCTTGTATCCTACAATCAAAGCTTTGTCCCTGATTTCCCTTTGGTGAAACCTGATAATGTTTAAATGTTCAAAAGTTCTTATTCCTTTACAAACAAAATAGCATTCTTTGGACAATTCAAAATGTACAATTGGAAACTGTAATGTAGTTTAGAGTTCTCTGGATAGTTAAGTTCAATGACACAACAGCGACTGCACTGTTCAAGAGAAAAGCACAATTGACTTGGTGAGTCACTGATTAAAATGTCAGACACCAACTGAACCTACACATTCCTTTTCTCATCTCTGCTCAACAGCAGTTGAACTGTTGCACACAGTCCTGAAATATTTAGCACAGAAACACAGTGGACCTTGCCACTAACCAGGAGTTGTTATGTATATCAGATCTAAGCAAAAACACATGAAATGTCCAAGTTGGTTAAAGTGGGTGAAACTAAAGACTGAGATCCTTAATTATTGGAGCAAAATTATTGTGGCAGGAGGTAGAGCAATCATCATTGGAACCAGACATTCCTGGTTCCATTCCTGGCTCCTCCTCTTGTGTCGAGGCGTTATTGAGCAAGACACTGAACCCCTAACTGCTCCCCTGGTGCTGATGGACGACAGCCTATGGTCCATCCATGATGGGTTAATTGCGGAGAACGGATTTACCCATGAAGGATTAACAAAGGACAAATTTTTATTAAAAAAAAAGCATGCTTATCACAAGAAATGAAGAAAGTAGATCTGCCCTAATGATCTGCTCAACTGAAGCAGCTGATGTGCTTTGAGTCTGAGCACCTCTACAAGTTGTTCATTAAAAAAAAAATATTAATTAAAAAAAAATGCACAAACAAATGCGTAGGTCTCAAGAATCTTAAGTGTCACTGGTGACAAAAAGGCTAATGTCAGTAGCCAGTGAATAGTGGGGGCTCTATTTACCAATAGAGCCTTAGAGGGTCAATTTCAGACCACTGCAGCTAACCACCTGAGCCAATGCTTGGAGGGGTCTGGCCTTTGCCAATGATCATGAAAAACTTTGCTTGTGAAAAGGGATTTGATTGGGGGTTGTACGGTGGCAGAGTTACTACCTTGCGATGTCATGTCACCTTAATTGCCTAATGCCTATTTGATATTCCTCACTAATGATCTTATTTACTTTCATTGTCTGAAAGCATTTGTCAACCATTTGCATCATCAAATCTTGATTCCAGGAAACTCCATTTCTGGTTAAAATTGTGTCAGTAGTTTGACATCCCTAAACAAGTGAGAAACACATTAAAAGTTCAAGAAACACAATCAAAACCGTTCCATCAGGATTGTTTCTCATATAATGTGTCCTTTTTCAGACTATACAAAAGTAGACCAGCTACTGCTCCTACCCTAGATTTACAAAATGTACTTTTAGGGCATAGGAAACTGGGACATCATGTGAGTAGTGATACAAGTTCATGTGTTTCTAATTGTGGCAGAAATAAGATTAAAGACATTACATACAGTTTCTCTAGGGGCAGCCCTATGATGTAAGCAACATCAATTGCTAATGGCTAACTAGATGATTGCGATGCTATAAACTGGATTGACAGAATAGAGCCATACGTTTACAGCTATATAACACACCAATTAATTATGCATCAAGACTAAAATTTGCCCCTACGTGAGCTGCCACCTTACCATGGTGAAGGAGTTTGTGTATCCCAGTGATCCTGGGAGCTATGTTGGCTATGAAGAGTCACCCAAGGCAAACAGGTACCACGTGAGGGAACAGACAAAGTTTTTGGACCCAGTTTTCCCTATGGCTTCGGTGGTTGCCGTGGCAAAAACTTGGGCATGGGAGGGGTTCGGGGAGGAGTTTGGTGGCAGGAATAAGTCTGAGAACCCCTCAACTCCATTGAAACACCGCCCACTGAGGAAGCAGAGCAGGGGGACTCTGGAGCGGACACACCTATTTCCGGGCCTTAAGTTGCTGAAGCTGTCAAAAAGCTCATCAGTAGCAGGGTCCGCCCTGGGTTTCTCAAAGCTCTCGATGCTGTAGGCTGATGATGTGGTTCTGTTGGCTTCATTAGACCATGATCTCAAGCTATCACTTGAATGGTTTATAGCCGAGTGTGAAGCAGCCAGGATGAGGTTCAATACCTCCAAAAAAGCAGAGTGGGTGCTCGGTGTCTGCAGCGATGCAGACTCTGTAGTGGTCTGTTGTGGTGAAGAGGAAGCTGAGCCAAAAGGCGAAGCTTTCAATTTACCAGTCGATCTACGTTCCCACCCTCACCAATAGTCCCCAGCTGTGGGTCGTGACCAAAAGAATGAGATCATGGATATAAGAGGCCGAAATTAGTTTTCTCTGCAGGGTGGTCAGACTGTCCCTTAGAGATAGTGTGAGAAGTTCGGTCATCCGGGGGGAGCTCGGAGTAGAGCTGCTGCTCCTCAACATAGGGAGGAGCCAGATAAGGTGGCTCAGGCATCTGGTCAGGATGCTTCCTGCATGCCTCCAAGGGGAGGTATTCAGGGCATGTCCACCTGGGAGGAGACCACAGGGAAGACCCAGGACACGCTGGAGAGATTATGTCTTCAAGCTGGCCTCGGAATGCCTTGGGGTCCCCCCAGAGGAGCTGCACCATGTAGCGGAGGTCTGGGCCTCACTGCTCCAGCTGCTGCCCCCGTGATCTGACTCCAGATAAGCGGATGGATGGATGGGCTACAATATGCAATACATCACAGAGGCAACCATTTACTAAAACTACAACACACACAATGGTTGTTTATCACCTGAAAATTATGCTTTCTTTTAGAAATTTGTGGCTTAAGGAAAAATAAGATAAGTATACATTTGCTTGATATTTTCATGTAATCTCAAAAGATAAAAGCTAAGCAAGGTAAACTTTTAAGCAGTCATGTGCAGATATCAAGTTCAGGGGAAATTTTTGTGGATCAAATACTAATTTTAGGCAATTATATTCCTCTTAACTTTCCAGCTTTTATAACGACTTTGTACATTGCTGCACATGGCTCTGCGCTCTGCCTTGCCAAGTGGGAATTGTAGAAACTTTTTAGCGTGTGATTATAGCTTCTTGTAGTAACATTGTCAACAATTCCACTTTTTAATAGCCAGGTATGAAGAGGTAACACACCATTTTGATCAGTCTGAAAACAGTAAAACTCTTCTATTCCTGGTCTGA